>NC_069499.1:1295290476-1295920476 GCF_027579735.1 Bombina bombina | reverse complement strand
TGCTATCTTGAAATTGTAGGTTGAGAGTTCAATTCCAGCTGTGGCTGGGCGCTCTCCATTATACGTTCTACAAATATCCTTACTATATCCAGCCTTATATCAGGTTTGGATTCGCAATGTCTCTGATCCTTCGACTGTGGAAGTTGTATCACAGGGATTCAGAATAGGTTTTAAACTTTATCCTCCCAAAGACAGGTTTTTCCTGTCAAGGCTATCTGCAATCCAGGTATAGAGGAGGCCTTCTTAAACTGAGTAAAGGACCTTTCTTCCCTGGGAGGGTTAGTTCGAGTTCCCGTAAAGGAACAGGTTCATGGATTCTTTTCAAATCCTTTTGTGATTCCCAAAGAAGAGGGAACTTTTTGTCCCTTTTTAGGCCTAAAGGGTCTCCACAAATTCCTCAGGGGTCGGTACTTATAAATGGATACTTTTCGTTCCATTCTTCCCTTGGTTCAGGAGGTCAGTTCTTGACTACAATAGATCTGAAGGATGCGTATCTTTATGTTCCCATTCTCAGGGAACATCACCAAGTCCTATGGTTTGCCTTTCTAGACAGTTTTTCTTTTCCAGTTGGCTGCTCTTCCTTTTAGCCTGGCTACAGCTCCCAGAATTTTCACAAAGGTTCTGGGGGCTCTTTTGGCAGTGGTCAGGTCTCAGGGAATCCCTGTGGTGCCTTACCTTGGCAACATCTTGGTTCAAGCGTCATCTTTTCATCTAGCAGATATGTTGTTGTCTGTCATTCCATATGAGACCTCTGCTGTTCCCAAGGATGGAAAGTGAATCTGGGAAAGAGTTCCCTTGTACCAAGGGTGTGTTTCTTAGGAACAATTATAGATTCCCTGTCTCTGCGATTTTTCCGATGGATGTCAGAAAAAAGAGCCCTCAGAGGAGAATGCTGCAAGACGGCAGAGCAAATAGACCCAGGATCGATCCCAGTGAACGGTGTGATGATTTTTCCAAACTTCTTACTTTGTGCCTTTCTCTCCAGTTTGCTATTTGTCCATCAGTGGCTCAATGCATGGATGGATTGGGCTGATGGTTGCTTCAATGGACATCATTCCCTTTGCTCAGTTCCTCTGCAGTTATGCATGCTCAGTCAATGAAATGGAGACCACTCGGATACCTCGCAGAGGATAGTTCTAGATCACCTAACAAGAGATTCTCTCTTGTGGTGGATTTCGCTGGACTTTCTGTCTCGGGGCACGTGCTTCCTGAGACCAACTTAGACGATTGTGTCCACGGATGTTAGTCTGTTAGGCTGGGGAGCAGTTTGGAGCTCCTTAAAAGCACAGGGTCTTCCCATGAACATCATTGAGTTGAGAGCAATCTTCAATGCCTTGACAACGTGGCCTAGACTAGCCTTGGTCCGGTTTATCAGATTCCAGTTGGACAGCTTCTCCTCTGTGGCTTCATCAACCACCAGGGAGGAACTTAGCAATGAAGGAGGTAACTCGCATCCTCCAGTGGGTGGAGTTTCATTATTGTCGTCTCTCTGCCATCCACATCCCAGGGGTGGACATCTGGGAAGTGTTTTTTCTGAGCAGGCAAACCTTTTATCCCGGAGAGTGGGCTCTTTTTAACCAGAGGTTTTTACAATAACCTTCAGGTTGGGGGTTGTGGAGTTGGATCTGATGGTGTCTCGTCAAACGCTAAGCCTCCAAAGTACGGTTACCATCAAGAGATCCTCAAGCCGTTCTGATAGCCCTTCTGGCGGTTCCTTGGAACATAAATCTAGCATTCCTGTTTTCTCCGCTTGCTCTCCTTCAGCGCGTAATTGCTAGTATCTAGCAGGAAAGAGCTTCTGTGATTCTGTTAGCTCCTGCAGGGCCTCGCAGGATCTGGCTCATGGATCTGGTAGCGATGTCATCTCTTCCACCTTGGAGGCTACCTTGGAGGAAGGACCTTCTGCTTCAGGGTCCCTTATTTCATCCAAATCTAGTTTCTCTGAAACTGACGGCTCTAGTCTTGACTAAATTTGGCTTGTCTGAGAAAGTCATAGATAATATGCCTCAGGCTCGTATGCCTGTTACTCGCAGAATCTGCCAAAGGGTATGGTGTAAATACCTTTTATTGGCGTGATTCAAATGTTTTTTTCTCGAAACGGGTTCCTCGACTTTTGGCTTTTCTTCAGGAGAGCCTGGAGAAAGGTTTGTCAGTCAATACTCTGAGGAGTCAGATTTCTGCACTGTCTATTCTTTTGCACAAACGTCTAGCAGATTTACTAGATGTTCAAGCTTTTGTTCAGGCCCTGATCAGAATCAGGCCTGTGTTTAAACCTGCAAAACAGAATGAGAAGCAGTCTGCCAGGAACGAACAGCAGCATCAATAGCTTGTTCTATGGCCCGGTTGCCACCTGGTAGTAACTTCTTTCTGCCCAATTGTGCTTTTCACAGAGGAAAACTTTCCTGTAGTATATCAGTCTGATCCCACCGACATGGTCAGTCCAGCCCCGAAATACCAGGCAATTCTCCTGAACAAGGAACATGACAACCCCAGACGATCGTTTCGGCCTCCTTTGGGCCTCGTCAGTGAGGTGCAGCCATATCCCTCTAAGCACATTGGGCAAGGAGTCCAAGTCTGGTTTCCCCATCACCCATAGGGAGACTATCCCCAGGGTCATATTTACATATGCAAAACAGAATGAGAAGCAGTCTGCCAGGAACGAACAGCAGCATCAATAGCTTGTTCTATGGCCCGGTTGCCACCTGGTGTGTTTAAACCTGTTGCTCCTCCTTTGAGCCTTAACCTAGTTCTTAAAGTTTTGCAGCAGGTTCAGTTTTTTAGCCGATGCATGTTGTCGATATTAAATTGTTCTCTTGGAAGGTTTTGTTTCTCCTTGCTTTTTCTTCCGCTCCCAGAGTTTCTGAGCTTGCAGCTCTGTAGTGTGATTCCCCATACCTTATTTTTCATGCACATAAGGCGGTCCTTCTTACTAAATTGGGGTTTCGCCCTAAATTGGTGTTGGATTGAAACATTAATCAGGAAATTGTTGTTCCTTTTTGTCGTCTTTTGTATAACTTCAATGTTGTGCGTGCTCTAAAATTTTACCTACAAGCTACTTAAGAATTTCGGCAATCTTCTGCCCTGTTTGTTGTTTTCTCTGGAAAGCGTAAGGGTCAGAAGGTCACTACTTCTACCCTTTCTCTCTGGTTAAGAAGTATGATTCGTTTTGCTTATGAGACAGCTGGGCAGCAGCCTCCTGAGAGAATTACGGCTCATTCCACTAGGGCTGTCTCCTCATCTTGGGCTTTCAAAAATGAAGCTTCTGTGGAACAGATTTGCAAGGTGACAACATGGTCCTCTCTGCATACTTTTTCCATATTCTACAAATGTTGATACTTTTGCCTCGGCTGAGGCCTCTTTTGGGAGAAAGTTTCTTCAAGCGGTGTTGCCTTCTGTTTAGGTCCTCCTGCCTTGTTCTCCCTCTTTTCATTCCGCGTCCTCTAGCTTGGGTATTGGTTCCCACTAGTATTTGGAATGATGTTGTGGACTCTCCATGCCATAGGAAAGAAAACAAAATGTATGCTTACCTGATAAATTTCTTTCCGGGCATGGAGAGTCCACGCGCCCGCCCCCTTTTTTTAAATTATGTTTGGCATTTTTTTTTAGTAAACCTCAGGCACCTTCTATACCCTTGTGTTTCTTCTTCTTTCTTCTTTTTTCTTTTTTCCTTTGGCTGAATGACTGGGTATTATGGGTAAAGGAAGTTACACTTAACAATTTTTAATGATGGCCCAGGTTAATGATCATGGAGCCAACAAGAAAGTACTTCCTCAAGGATTAAATTTTGATTTAAGATCAGTTTTTCTGGTGTTGAAAAGCTAAAGAAACCATCATTAACCCCCCCCCCCCCTGTTAAGTTATTATTCCAGTAAGATCTCACCGCCGTAGATCTCAGGATTATTCAGTAATAGCTAGAGGGCAATATCTAGTCCAGGAGCTGGCAGCTTTGTATGAGCACTATGTCAAAGTAAATAAGTAATACTACATGACCATGTGTGCAATCAATATCTTTTGTATAAAGTTTGAAAATAAAGAACAGATACTTGTATAATAGTAATTTATATTAAGAAGATTGAACATCTGATTGGACTCCTGGCTCTGCTACCATTGTTATACTATCCATTTCCGATCCATATCAGACCTCAAGTCTTAGTCACCTGGACCTAACTATACATTTTCACAAAGCTTCTCCAATTGCAGCCTGCTCCTTAGCTTGTAGTGCGTTTATCACGTACTGTGCATGGTGTCTGTGTAAGACTGGGCTTAGCTGCCCCCCTCCTCCACTTCATGGCATAATTGTGACAAGGCTGGAACCAGAGGCTCTGTCAGTCCTCAGTACATCACTCCAAGTGTCAGTAAAAATTACTCACGTGCCATAGGTTGCTGACTTCTGCTCCAGACATCAGTTGTGCTGGTGGGCTGCTGTCTGTCCAGTTTGTTTCTTGCTTTTCACAACTTTTTATAAGATTATAAAAGCCACATATCTTACAGTTTAGTAAGCATGACAACCTTTTTTTATACTGGTAATAATGTGTCTATATAGAGAGTATTTGTTATCCTAAAAGCTAGCATTTGCTAATCAGCCTTTAAAGTTATTACCTTTAAACTCCTTATATCGCAAGATTTAAAATATAAAAAAACTAACATTTTAGCTAAGTAATTGTACATTTTCCCTCTAAGATATACCTAATCCTTACTAACCCATTTTTTAAGCAACTTTATTTTGCGTTTATACTTTAGTATTCACTTTGTGTGTATGTGTTTCTTAATGTTTAGGAGACAAATCCTCTACTCCAAAGATGTATGGTTGTGATATGTGCAATTACAAAAGCCCAACATATATTGGTGTTCGAAACCATAGAAGGATTCACAACGCAGAGAGGCCATACAGGTATGAGAAATATTTAACATTTATTTGAATGAGATGTTTATTTTTGACACTGTCTTCTCCTGATGATATATCTTCACATTTTCATCAGTGCATTCTTCTCTGGTTTTGTTTCTCCTCTTGTTACTTTGTGTTAGTCAATGTCCCTCAAGTCTCTTAATCTTTTGATATACTTCCTAACTAGTAAACATAATACATCGGTTTGGCTTTATTTTACCCCCTCTATGCTGATTATGCACAAACCTATGTGTGCTCTCTTGATATTACTCCTGAGCTTCTGTCTCGTGTCACCAACTTTCTATCATCTGCTTGTTGTCGCACTGCTACCTAAAAATCAGCATGTCCGAAAGTGATTCATTCTCTTCTCTCCCACCTGCTCCATCATTTTCTTCCTAACTTTTGTTGTTGTTTGGATTAAATACAGTGACCAAACTCACTGGGTGGACATAAACATTGCCATGTTAAATAAATTTGGAAAACGCTGCCAACATAGTCTCTATATCTTTTGTTGAAGAAGCAGCAAAACACTTCTGGGAGCTACCTGAACACAGGAGTAAGCCAATTAAAGAAGAATATATGTGCAGCCATCAATCAGCAGCTAGTTTCCAGCTCCTGAGCCTACCAAGACATCCTTTTTAACAAAGTGATACCAAGAGAACAAAGCAAATTTAGATAAAAGAAGTTTAAAAGTGTATGCTTTGTCTGAATCATGAAATAAAAATTGAGTTTCATGTACCTGCTTTTCATTTATGCATCATCTGTTATCTGCTTGTAGGGCTTTGTGGTTAAACACCTGCTTAACAGGTTGTTGACCCTGTAGACTAGTGTTTAACCCCTTAATGACAACTGACGTACCAGGTACGTCATGCATTAACAATCAGTTAATGACAATGGACGTACCTGGTACGTCAGTTGTCTAACAGAGTGCTGGAAGTGATCACAATCACTTCCAGCAGCTCTGAGGGTATTGCAGTGATGCCTCGATATGGAGGCATCCTGCAATACCCCTTTACAAGACTCCGATGCAGAGAGAGCCACTCTGTGGCCCTCTCTGCACCGGTAGTGATGGTGCCGATGGTGCCTCTGACCGGTGGGAGGAGGGAGCGTGTGCGCGCGCGTGCACGGGGGTGCGTGTGCATGTGGGCACGCGTGCACGTGCACATGCGCACATTAGCCACACTGACACCAATGAAAAAATAAGGGGAAAAAAAGTTATTTTATTTTTTTTATATTTAAAAGGATCTGTGAGGGGGAGGGGGTGGGGGTATTGTGGGGGGGCTGCTACACTACAGAAATAAATAAACACAAATAACAGTTATAAATACAATTAAAATAAGTTTGGTTTGTGGGGCCAAACTGGGTACTGGCAGACAGCTGCCAGTACCCAAGATGGCGGTAATTAGGTAGGGGAGAGGGTTAGAGAGCTGGAGGGGGGGATCAGGGAGGTTGGTGCTAAGGCAGGGGTCCATCACAACTAAAATATTTTATAATTGTTATTTAAAAAAAAAAAAACACCTCTTTTTTCTTTCATGTAATTAGCAAGAGTCCATGAGCTAGTGACGTATGGGATATACATTCCTACCAGGAGGGGCAAAGTTTCCCAAACCTCAAAATGCCCACAAATACACCCCTCACCACACCCACAATTCAGTTTTACAAACTTTGCCTCCTATGGAGGTGGTGAAGTAAGTTTGTGCTAGATTCTACGTTGATATGCGCTCCGCAGCAAGTTGGAGCCCGGTTTTCCTCTCAGCGTGCAGTGAATGTCAGAGGGATGTGAGGAGAGTATTGCCTATTTGAATGCAGTGATCTCCTTCTACGGGGTCTATTTCATAGGTTCTCTGTTATCGGTCGTAGAGATTCATCTCTTACCTCCCTTTTCAGATCGACGATATACTCTTATTTATATACCATTACCTCTGCTGATTCTCGTTTCAGTACTGGTTTGGCTTTCTACAAACATGTAGATGAGTGTCCTGGGGTAAGTATATCTTATTTTCTGTGACACTCTAAGCTATGGTTGGGCACTTTGTTTATAAAGTTCTAAATATATGTATTCAAACATTTATTTGCCTTGACTCAGAATGTTCAACATTCCTTATTTTTCAGACAGTCAGTTTCATATTTGGGATAATGCATTTGAATTAATCATTTTTTCTTACCTTCAAAAATGTGACTCTTTTTTCCCTGTGGGCTGTTAGGCTCGCGGGGGCTGAAAATGCTTCATTTTATTGCGTCATTCTTGGCGCGGACTTTTTTGGCGCAAAAAATCTTTTCCGTTTCCGGCGTCATACGTGTCGCCGGAAGTTGCGTCATTTTTTGACGTTATTTTGCGCCAAAAATGTCGGCGTTCCGGATGTGGCGTCATTTTTGGCGCCAAAAGCATTTAGGCGCCAAATAATGTGGGCGTCTTATTTGGCGCTAAAAAATATGGGCGTCGCTTTTGTCTCCACATTATTTAAGTCTCATTTTTCATTGCTTCTGGTTGCTAGAAGCTTGTTCTTTGGCATTTTTTCCCATTCCTGAAACTGTCATTTAAGGAATTTGATCAATTTTGCTTTATATGTTGTTTTTTCTCTTACATATTGCAAGATGTCTCACGTTGCATCTGAGTCAGAAGATACTTCAGGAAAATCGCTGTCTAGTGCTGGATCTACCAAAGCTAAGTGTATCTGCTGTAAACTTTTGGTAGCAATTCCTCCGGCTGTTGTTTGTATTAATTGTCATGACAAACTTGTTAATGCAGATAATATTTCCTTTAGTAATGTACCATTGCCTGTTGCAGTTCCTTCAACATCTAAGGTGCAGAATGTTCCTGATAACATAAGAGATTTTGTTTCTGAATCCATCAAGAAGGCTATGTCTGTTATTTCTCCTCCTACTAAACGTAAAAAATCTTTTAAAACTTCTCTCCCTACAGATGAATTTTTAAATGAACATCATCATTCTGATTCTAATGACTCTTCTGGTTCAGAGGATTCTGTCTCAGAGATTGATGCTGATAAATCTTCATATTTATTTAAAATGGAATTTATTCGTTCTTTACTCAAAGAAGTACTAATTGCTTTAGAAATAGAGGATTCTGGTCCTCTTGATACTAATTCTAAACGTTTAGATAAGGTATTTAAATCTCCTGTGGTTATTCCAGAAGTTTTTCCTGTTCCTAATGCTATTTCTGAAGTAATTTCCAAAGAATGGGATAAATTGGGTAATTCATTTACTCCTTCTAAACGTTTTAAGCAATTATATCCTGTGCCGTCTGACAGATTAGAATTTTGGGACAAAATCCCTAAAGTTGATGGGGCTATTTCTACCCTTGCTAAACGTACTACTATTCCTACGTCAGATGGTACTTCGTTTAAGGATCCTTTAGATAGGAAAATTGAATCCTTTCTAAGAAAAGCTTATCTGTGTTCAGGTAATCTTCTTAGACCTGCTATATCTTTGGCTGATGTTGCTGCAGCTTCAACTTTTTGGTTGGAAACTTTAGCGCAACAAGTAACAGATCATGATTCTCATGATATTATTATTCTTCTTCAGCATGCTAATAATTTTATCTGTGATGCCATTTTTGATATTATCAGAGTTGATGTCAGGTTTATGTCTCTAGCTATTTTAGCTAGAAGAGCTTTATGGCTTAAAACTTGGAATGCTGATATGGCTTCTAAATCAACTCTACTTTCCATTTCTTTCCAGGGTAACAAATTATTCGGTTCTCAGTTGGATTCTATTATCTCAACTGTTACTGGTGGGAAAGGAACTTTTTTACCACAGGATAAAAAATCTAAGGGTAAAAACAGGGCTAATAATCGTTTTCGTTCCTTTCGTTTCAACAAAGAACTAAAGCCTAATCCTTCATCCTCAGGAGCAGTTTCAGTTTGGAAACCATCTCCAGTCTGGAATAAATCTAAGCCTGCTAGAAAGGCAAAGCCTGCTTCTAAGTCCACATGAAGGTGCGGCCCTCATTCCAGCTCAGCTGGTAGGGGGCAGGTTACGTTTTTTCAAAGAAATTTGGATCAATTCTGTTCACAATCTTTGGATTCAGAACATTGTTTCAGAAGGGTACAGAATTGGTTTCAAGATGAGACCTCCTGCAAAGAGATTTTTTCTTTCCCGTGTCCCAGTAAATCCAGTGAAAGCTCAAGCATTTCTGAATTGTGTTTCAGATCTAGAGTTGGCTGGAGTAATTATGCCAGTTCCAGTTCCGGAACAGGGGATGGGGTTTTATTCAAATCTCTTCATTGTACCAAAGAAGGAGAATTCCTTCAGACCAGTTCTGGATCTAAAAATATTGAATCGTTATGTAAGGATACCAACGTTCAAGATGGTAACTGTAAGGACTATCTTGCCTTTTGTTCAGCAAGGGCATTATATGTCCACAATAGATTTACAGGATGCATATCTGCATATTCAGATTCATCCAGATCATTATCAGTTCCTGAGATTCTCTTTTCTGGACAAGCATTACCAGTTTGTGGCTCTGCCATTTGGCCTAGCTACAGCTCCAAGAATTTTTACAAAGGTTCTCGGTGCCCTTCTGT
Organism: Bombina bombina; assembly: GCF_027579735.1. Taxonomy (NCBI): domain Eukaryota; kingdom Metazoa; phylum Chordata; class Amphibia; order Anura; family Bombinatoridae; genus Bombina; species Bombina bombina. The sequence goes on along the minus strand of NC_069499.1, from coordinate 1,295,911,047 downwards.
CTGTAATCAGAGAACAGGGTATTGTGGTATTTCCTTATTTGGACGATATCTTGGTACTTGCTCAGTCTTTACATTTAGCAGAATATCATACGAATCGACTTGTGTTGTTTCTTCAAGATCATGGTTGGAGGATCAATTTACCAAAAAGTTCATTGATTCCTCAGACAAGGGTTACCTTTCTGGGTTTCCAGATAGATTCAGTGTCCATGACTCTGTCTTTAACAGACAAGAGACGTCTAAAATTGATTTCAGCTTGTCGAAACCTTCAGTCACAATCATTCCCTTCGGTAGCCTTATGCATGGAAATTCTAGGTCTTATGACTGCTGCATCGGACGCGATCCCCTTTGCTCGTTTTCACATGCGACCTCTTCAGCTCTGTATGCTGAATCAATGGTGCAAGGATTACACAAAGATATCTCAATTAATATCTTTAAAACCGATTGTTCGACACTCTCTAACGTGGTGGACAGATCACCATCGTTTAATTCAGGGGGCTTCTTTTGTGCTTCCGACCTGGTCTGTAATTTCAACAGATGCAAGTCTCACAGGTTGGGGAGCTGTGTGGGGATCTCTGACGGCACAAGGAGTTTGGGAATCTCAGGAGGTGAGATTACCGATCAATATTTTGGAACTCCGTGCAATTTTCAGAGCTCTTCAGTTTTGGCCTCTTCTGAAGAGAGAATCGTTCATTTGTTTTCAGACAGACAATGTCACAACTGTGGCATACATCAATCATCAAGGAGGGACTCACAGTCCTCTGGCTATGAAAGAAGTATCTCGAATTTTGGTTTGGGCGGAATCCAGCTCCTGTCTCATTTCTGCGGTTCATATCCCAGGTATAGACAATTGGGAAGCGGATTATCTCAGTCGCCAAACGTTGCATCCGGGCGAATGGTCTCTTCACCCAGAGGTATTTCTTGAGATTGTTCAAATGTGGGAACTTCCAGAAATAGATCTGATGGCGTCTCATCTAAACAAGAAACTTCCCAGGTATCTGTCCAGATCCCGGGATCCTCAGGCGGAGGCAGTGGATGCATTGTCACTTCCTTGGAAGTATCATCCTGCCTTTATCTTTCCGCCTCTAGTTCTTCTTCCAAGAGTAATCTCCAAGATTCTGAAGGAATGCTCGTTTGTTCTGCTGGTAGCTCCGGCATGGCCTCACAGGTTTTGGTATGCGGATCTTGTCCGGATGGCCTCTTGCCAACCGTGGACTCTTCCGTTAAGACCAGACCTTCTGTCGCAAGGTCCTTTTTTCCATCAGGATCTGAAATCCTTAAATTTAAAGGTATGGAGATTGAACGCTTGATTCTTGGTCAAAGAGGTTTCTCTGACTCTGTGATTAATACTATGTTACAGGCGCGTAAATCTGTATCTAGAGAGATATATTATAGAGTCTGGAAGACTTATATTTCTTGGTGTCTTTCTCATCATTTTTCTTGGCATTCTTTTAGAATTCCGAGAATTTTGCAGTTTCTTCAGGATGGTTTGGATAAAGGTTTGTCTGCAAGTTCCTTGAAAGGACAAATCTCTGCTCTTTCTGTTCTTTTTCACAGAAAGATTGCTATTCTTCCTGATATTCATTGTTTTGTACAAGCTTTGGTTCGTATAAAACCTGTCATTAAGTCAATTTCTCCTCCTTGGAGTTTGAATTTGGTTCTGGGAGCTCTTCAAGCTCCTCCGTTTGAACCTATGCATTCATTGGACATTAAATTACTTTCTTGGAAAGTTTTGTTCCTTTTGGCAATCTCTTCTGCCAGAAGAGTTTCTGAATTATCTGCTCTTTCTTGTGAGTCTCCTTTTCTGATTTTTCATCAGGATAAGGCGGTGTTGCGAACTTTTTTTGAATTTTTACCTAAAGTTGTGAATTCCAACAACATTAGTAGAGAAATTGTGGTTCCTTCATTATGTCCTAATCCTAAGAATTCTAAGGAGAAGTCGTTGCATTCTTTGGATGTTGTTAGAGCTTTGAAATATTATGTTGAAGCTACTAAGTCTTTTCGAAAGACTTCTAGTCTATTTGTTATCTTTTCTGGTTCTAGAAAAGGCCAGAAAGCTTCTGCCATTTCTTTGGCATCTTGGTTGAAATCTTTAATTCATCTTGCCTATGTTGAGTCGGGTAAAACTCCGCCTCAGAGGATTACAGCTCATTCTACTAGGTCAGTTTCTACTTCCTGGGCGTTTAGGAATGAAGCTTCGGTTGATCAGATTTGCAAAGCAGCAACTTGGTCCTCTTTGCATACTTTTACTAAATTCTACCATTTTGATGTATTTTCTTCTTCTGAAGCAGTTTTTGGTAGAAAAGTACTTCAGGCAGCCGTTTCAGTTTGAATCTTCTGCTTATGTTTTTCATTAAACTTTATTTTGGGTGTGGATTATTTTCAGCAGGAATTGGCTGTCTTTATTTTATCCCTCCCTCTCTAGTGACTCTTGTGTGGAAAGATCCACATCTTGGGTAGTCATTATCCCATACGTCACTAGCTCATGGACTCTTGCTAATTACATGAAAGAAAACATAATTTATGTAAGAACTTACCTGATAAATTCATTTCTTTCATATTAGCAAGAGTCCATGAGGCCCGCCCTTTTTTGTGGTGGTTATGATTTTTGTATAAAGCACAATTATTCCAATTCCTTATTTTATATGCTTTCGCACTTTTTTTATCACCCCACTTCTTGGCTATTCGTTAAACTGAATTGTGGGTGTGGTGAGGGGTGTATTTGTGGGCATTTTGAGGTTTGGGAAACTTTGCCCCTCCTGGTAGGAATGTATATCCCATACGTCACTAGCTCATGGACTCTTGCTAATATGAAAGAAATGAATTTATCAGGTAAGTTCTTACATAAATTATGTTATTTAGTACTGGCAGACTTTCTGCCAGTACTTAAGATGGCGGTAACAATTGTGGGGTGGGGGAGGGAAGAGAGCTATTTGGGAGGGATCAGGGGGTGGGATGTGTCAGGTGGGAGGCTGATCTCTAAAATTAACCCTGCAAGCTCCCTACAAGCTACCTAATTTAACCCCTTCACTGCTGGGCATAATTCACGTGTTGTGCGCAGCAGCATTTAGCGGCCTTCTAATTACCAAAAAGCAACGCCAAAGCCATATAAATCTGCTATTTCTGAACAAAGGGGATCCCAGAGAAGCTTTTACAACAATTTCTGCCATAATTGCACAAGCTGTTTGTAAATAATTTCAGTGAGAAACCTAAAATTGTGAAAAATGTAAAGTTTTTTTTTTTTATTTGCTCGCATTTGGCGGTGAAATGGTGGCATAAAATATACCAAAATGGGCCTAGATCAATACTTGGGGTTGTCTACTACACTAAAGCTAAAATTAACCCTACAAGCTCCCTAATTAACCCCTTCACTCCTGGGCATAAAACATGTGTGGTGCGCAGCGGCATTTAGCGGCCTTCTAATTACCAAAAAGCAACCACAAAGCCATATGAGTCTGTTATTTCTGAAAAAGGGGATCCCAGAGAAGCATTTACAACCATTTGTGCCATAATTGCAGAAGCTGTTTGTAAATAATTTCAGTGGGAAACCTAAAGTTTGTGACAAAATTTGTGAAAAAGTGAACTTTTTTTTTTTTAATCGCATTTGGCGGTGAAATGGTGGCATGAAATATACCAAAATGGGCCTAGATCAATACTTTGGGATGTCTTCTAAAACGAAATATGTACATGTCAGGGGATATTCAGATATTCCTGACAGATATCAGGGTTCCAAAGTAACTAGCGCTAATTTTGAAAAAAAGTGGTTTGGAAATAGCAAAGTGCTACTTGTATTTATTGCCCCATAAATTGCAAAAAAAGCAAAGAACATGTAAACATTGGGTATTTCTAAACTCAGGACAAAATTTATAAACTATTTAGCATGGGTGTTTTTTGGTGGTTGTAGATGTGTAACAGATTTTGGGGGTCAAAGTTAGAAAAAGTGTGTTTTTCTCCAACATAGGTGTGTCCGGTCCACGGCGTCTTCCTTACTTGTGGGATATTCTCTTCCCCAACAGGAAATGGCAAAGAGCCCAGCAAAGCTGGTCACATGATCCCTCCTAGGCTCCGCCTACCCCAGTCATTCTCTTTGCCGTTGTACAGGCAACATCTCCACGGAGATGGCTTAGAGTTTTTTAGTGTTTAACTGTAGTTTTTATTATTCAATCAAGAGTTTGTTATTTTAAAATAGTGCTGGTATGTACTATTTACTCAGAAACAGAAAAGAGATGAAGATTTCTGTTTGTATGAGGAAAATGATTTTAGCAACCGTTACTAAAATCCATGGCTGTTCCACACAGGACTGTTGAGAGGAATTAACTTCAGTTGGGGGAACAGTGAGCAGTCTCTTGCTGCTTGAGGCATGACACATTCTAACAAGACGATGTAATGCTGGAAGCTGTCATTTTCCCTATGGGATCCGGTAAGCCATGTTTATTAAGATAGTAAATAAGGGCTTCACAAGGGCTTATTAAGACTGTAGACTTTTTCTGGGCTAAATCGATTCATTATTAACACATATTTAGCCTTGAGGAATCATTTAATCTGGGTATTTTGATAAGATTATATCGGCAGGCACTTTTTTAGACACCTTATTCTTTAGGGGCTTTCCCAAATCATAGGCAGAGCCTCATTTTCGCGCCGGTGTTGCGCACTTGTTTTTGAGAGGCATGGCATGCAGTCGCATGTGTGAGGAGCTCTGATACATAGAAAAGACTTTCTGAAGGCGTCATTTGGTATCGTATTCCCCTTTGGGCTTGGTTGGGTCTCAGCAAAGCAGATACCAGGGACTGTAAAGGGGTTAAAGTTAAAAACGGCTCCGGTTCCGTTATTTTAAGGGTTAAAGCTTCCAAATTTGGTGTGCAATACTTTTAAGGCTTTAAGACACTGTGGTGAAATTTTGGTGAATTTTGAACAATTCCTTCATATTTTTTCGCAATTGCAGTAATAAAGTGTGTTCAGTTTAAAATTTAAAGTGACAGTAACGGTTTTATTTTAAAACGTTTTTTGTACTTTGTTATCAAGTTTATGCCTGTTTAACATGTCTGAACTACCAGATAGACTGTGTTCTGAATGTGGGGAAGCCAGAGTTCCTTCTCATTTAAATAAATGTGATTTATGTGACAATGACAATGATGCCCAAGATGATTCCTCAAGTGAGGGGAGTAAGCATGGTACTGCATCATTCCCTCCTTCGTCTACACGAGTCTTGCCCACTCAGGAGGCCCCTAGTACATCTAGCGCGCCAATACTCCTTACTATGCAACAATTAACGGCTGTAATGGATAATTCTGTCAAAAACATTTTAGCCAAAATGCACACTTATCAGCGTAAGCGCGACTGCTCTGTTTTAGATACTGAAGAGCATGACGACGCTGATAATAATGGTTCTGAAGGGCCCCTAAACCAGTCTGATGGGGCCAGGGAGGTTTTGTCTGAGGGAGAAATTACAGATTCAGGGAACATTTCTCAACAAGCTGAACCTGATGTGATTACGTTTAAATTTAAGTTGGAACATCTCCGCGCTCTGCTTAAGGAGGTATTATCCACTCTGGATGATTGTGACAATTTGGTCATCCCAGAGAAGCTATGTAAAATGGACAAGTTCCTAGAGGTCCCGGGGCTCCCAGAAGCTTTTCCTATACCCAAGCGGGTGGCGGACATTGTAAATAAAGAATGGGAAAGGCCCGGTATTCCTTTCGTCCCTCCCCCCATATTTAAAAAATTGTTTCCTATGGTCGACCCCAGAAAGGACTTATGGCAGACAGTCCCCAAGGTCGAGGGAGCGGTTTCCACTTTAAACAAACGCACCACTATACCCATAGAAGATATTTGTGCTTTCAAAGATCCTATGGATAAAAAATTAGAAGGTTTACTTAAAAAAATGTTTGTTCAGCAGGGTTACCTTCTACAACCAATTTCATGCATTGTCCCTGTCGCTACAGCCGCATGTTTCTGGTTCGATGAGCTGGTAAAGGCGGTCGATAGTGATTCTCCTCCTTATGAGGAGATTATGGACAGAATCAATGCTCTCAAATTGGCTAATTCTTTCACCCTAGACGCCACTTTGCAATTGGCTAGGTTAGCGGCTAAGAATTCTGGGTTTGCTATTGTGGCGCGCAGAGCGCTTTGGTTGAAATCTTGGTCAGCTGATGCGTCTTCCAAGAACAAGCTACTTAACATTCCTTTCAAGGGGAAAACGCTGTTTGGCCCTGACTTGAAAGAGATTATCTCTGATATCACTGGGGGTAAGGGCCATGCCCTTCCTCAGGATCGGCCTTTCAAGGCCAAAAATAAACCTAATTTTCGTCCCTTTCGTAGAAACGGACCAGCCCAAAGTGCTACGTCCTCTAAGCAAGAGGGTAATACTTCTCAAGCCAAGCAAGCTTGGAGACCAATGCAAGGCTGGAACAAGGGAAAGCAGGCCAAGAAACCTGCCACTGCTACCAAGACAGCATGAAATGTTGGCCCCCGATCCGGGACCGGATCTGGTGGGGGGCAGACTCTCTCTCTTCGCTCAGGCTTGGGCAAGAGATGTTCTGGATCCTTGGACACTAGAAATAGTCTCCCAAGGTTATCTTCTGGAATTCAAGGGGCTTCCCCCAAGGGGGAGGTTCCACAGGTCTCAGTTGTCTTCAGACCACATAAAAAGACAGGCATTCTTACATTGTGTAGAAGACCTGTTAACAATGGGAGTGATTCATCCTGTTCCATTAGGAGAACAAGGGATGGGGTTCTACTCCAATCTGTTCATAGTTCCCAAAAAAGAGGGAACGTTCAGACCAATCTTAGATCTCAAGATCTTAAACAAGTTTCTCAAGGTTCCATCGTTCAAGATGGAAACCATTCGAACAATTCTTCCTTCCGTCCAGGAAGGTCAATTCATGACCACGGTGGATTTAAAGGATGCGTATCTACATATTCCTATCCACAAGGAACATCATCGGTTCCTAAGGTTCGCATTCCTGGACAAGCATTACCAGTTCGTGGCGCTTCCTTTCGGATTAGCCACTGCTCCAAGGATTTTCACAAAGGTACTAGGGTCCCTTCTAGCTGTGCTAAGACCAAGGGGCATTGCTGTAGTACCTTACTTGGACGACATTCTGATTCAAGCGTCGTCCCTTCCTCAAGCAAAGGCTCACACGGACATCGTCCTGGCCTTTCTCAGATCTCACGGATGGAAAGTGAACGTGGAAAAGAGTTCTCTATCTCCGTCGACAAGGGTTCCCTTCTTGGGAACAATAATAGACTCCTTAGAAATGAGGATTTTTCTGACAGAGGCCAGAAAAACAAGACTTCTAGACTCTTGTCGGATACTTCATTCCGTTCCTCTTCCTTCCATAGCGCAGTGCATGGAAGTGATAGGTTTGATGGTAGCGGCAATGGACATAGTTCCTTTTGCGCGCATTCATCTAAGACCATTACAACTGTGCATGCTCAGTCAGTGGAATGGGGACTATACAGACTTGTCTCCGAGGATACAAGTAAATCAGAGGACCAGAGACTCACTCCGTTGGTGGCTGTCCCTGGACAACCTGTCACAAGGGATGACCTTCCGCAGACCAGAGTGGGTCATTGTCACGACCGACGCCAGTCTGATGGGCTGGGGCGCGGTCTGGGGATCCCTGAAAGCTCAGGGTCTTTGGTCTCGGGAAGAATCTCTTCTACCGATAAATATTCTGGAACTGAGAGCGATATTCAATGCTCTCAAGGCCTGGCCTCAGCTAGCGAGGGCCAAGTTCATACGGTTTCAATCAGACAACATGACAACTGTTGCGTACATCAACCATCAGGGGGGAACAAGGAGTTCCCTGGCGATGGAAGAAGTGACCAAAATCATTCAATGGGCGGAGTCTCACTCCTGCCACCTGTCTGCAATCCACATCCCAGGAGTGGAAAATTGGGAAGCGGATTTTCTGAGTCGTCAGACATTGCATCCGGGGGAGTGGGAACTCCATCCGGAAATCTTTGTCCAAATCACTCAACTGTGGGGCATTCCAGACATGGATCTGATGGCCTCTCGTCAGAACTTCAAAGTTCCTTGCTACGGGTCCAGATCCAGGGATCCCAAGGCGGCTCTAGTGGATGCACTAGTAGCACCTTGGACCTTCAACCTAGCTTATGTATTCCCGCCGTTTCCTCTCATCCCCAGGCTGGTAGCCAGGATCAATCAGGAGAGGGCGTCGGTGATCTTGATAGCTCCTGCGTGGCCACGCAGGACTTGGTATGCAGATCTGGTGAATATGTCATCGGCTCCACCATGGAAGCTACCTTTGAGACGAGACCTTCTTGTTCAAGGTCCGTTCGAACATCCGAATCTGGTCTCACTCCAGCTGACTGCTTGGAGATTGAACGCTTGATCTTATCGAAGCGAGGGTTCTCAGATTCTGTTATCGATACTCTTGTTCAGGCCAGAAAGCCTGTAACTAGAAAGATTTACCACAAAATTTGGAAAAAATATATCTGTTGGTGTGAATCTAAAAGATTCCCTTGGGACAAGGTTAAGATTCCTAAGATTCTATCCTTCCTTCAAGAAGGATTGGAAAAAGGATTATCTGCAAGTTCCCTGAAGGGACAGATTTCTGCCTTGTCTGTGTTACTTCACAAAAAGCTGGCAGCTGTGCCAGATGTTCAAGCCTTTGTTCAGGCTCTGGTTAGAATCAAGCCTGTTTACAAACCTTTGACTCCTCCTTGGAGTCTCAACTTAGTTCTTTCAGTTCTTCAGGGGGTTCCGTTTGAACCCTTACATTCCGTTGATATTAAGTTATTATCTTGGAAAGTTTTGTTTTTGGTTGCAATTTCTTCTGCTAGAAGAGTTTCAGAATTATCTGCTCTGCAGTGTTCTCCTCCTTATCTGGTGTTCCATGCAGATAAGGTGGTTTTACGTACTAAACCTGGTTTTCTTCCAAAAGTTGTTTCTAACAAAAACATTAACCAGGAGATTATCGTACCTTCTCTGTGCCCGAAACCAGTTTCAAAGAAGGAACGTTTGTTGCACAATTTGGATGTTGTTCGCGCTCTAAAATTCTATTTAGACGCTACAAAGGATTTTAGACAAACATCTTCCTTGTTTGTTGTTTATTCCGGTAAAAGGAGAGGTCAAAAAGCAACTTCTACCTCTCTCTCTTTTTGGATTAAAAGCATCATCAGATTGGCTTACGAGACTGCCGGACGGCAGCCTCCCGAAAGAATCACAGCTCATTCCACTAGGGCTGTGGCTTCCACATGGGCCTTCAAGAACGAGGCTTCTGTTGATCAGATATGTAGGGCAGCGACTTGGTCTTCACTGCACACTTTTACCAAATTTTACAAGTTTGATACTTTTGCTTCTTCTGAGGCTATTTTTGGGAGAAAGGTTTTGCAAGCCGTGGTGCCTTCCATCTAGGTGACCTGATTTGCTCCCTCCCTTCATCCGTGTCCTAAAGCTTTGGTATTGGTTCCCACAAGTAAGGATGACGCCGTGGACCGGACACACCTATGTTGGAGAAAACAGAATTTATGTTTACCTGATAAATTACTTTCTCCAACGGTGTGTCCTGTCCACGGCCCGCCCTGGTTTTTTAATCAGGTCTGATAATTTATTTTCTTTAACTACAGTCACCACGGTATCATATGGTTTCTCCTATGCAAATATTCCTCCTTAACGTCGGTCGAATGACTGGGGTAGGCGGAGCCTAGGAGGGATCATGTGACCAGCTTTGCTGGGCTCTTTGCCATTTCCTGTTGGGGAAGAGAATATCCCACAAGTAAGGATGACGCCGTGGACCGGACACACCGTTGGAGAAAGTAATTTATCAGGTAAACATAAATTCTGTTTTTTCCATTTTTTCCTCATATTTTATCATTTTTTTTTTAGTAAATTATAAGACATGATGAAAATAATGGTATCTTTAGAAAGTCCATTTAATGACGAGAAAAACGGTATATAATATGTGTGGGTACAGTAAACGAGTAAGAGGAAAATTACAGCTAAACGCAAACACTGCAGAAATGTAAAAATAGCCATTGTCATTAAGGGTAAGAAAATTGAAAAATGGTCCGGTCATTAAGGGGTTAAAAGAAACTCAATTTGAAAATTAAACTTTCATGATTCAGATAGAACTTGCAATTTTAAACAACTTTTTCCAATTCACTTCCATTAACAAAATGTACATAGTATTTTTTTATTTACATATTTTGATTCACTAGTGCCGATCATGTGCAAGAATTCACAGAATATAGGTATATGCATTTGTGATTGGCTAATGGCTGTCACATGATACAGGAAGAGTGGAAAATAGACATAACTTTGAAATTTGTCAGAAAATGATCTACTACTTACTCATTTGAAGTTCAGACAAAGTGCCATTGCATTGTCTTTTTATTATGCTTCTGTTGATTATGCAAATCTACTGTATTTACTGGTCCTTTAAGGTCTCAAATATACAAAAGCGGTTTCCAATATTAATTTCACACCCTTGGGAAATGTTTGTTACGTCCTCAACATCTATTATGGCATTACAAATAACATCATCAAATATTTCACTAGGTAGACCTATAAGTAGATCGCCTGAAAAATGTGCAAATTTAGAATAAAATGCTTTCTAACAGAACTAATACAATTTTTACACATGCTAAAAAAAAAAGTGAACCTGTAATTTATCCTGCATCAAAAAGTGACCTTGCAACTGAATGCTGCATGTGCCTTGCAAATACAACTGGATAAGGCAAGAGCATACAATTTTAAACAACTTTCCAATGTGCTTCTATTAAATATTCTTTGTTTTCTTGTTATCCTTTGTTGAAAAGCAGAAAGTTAAGTTCAGGCGTGTGTTCAGTATTAAATGACAGCAGTTTTGCAACAACGTTATACATTAGCAAGATAGCAGCACTATTTCCTGTCATGTAGTACTCCAGTCCGGACATGCACACGCTACCTTTCTAGATATCTCTTCAACAAAGAATAACATAGGAACAAAGCAAATTTGATAAGAGTACAGTTTAACAAAATCCTATTTACTTCTATCTGAATCATAAAAGAAACATTTTAGGTGTCATGTCCATTTTAATAACTTTTAACAAGGCTAAAATAATGTTCTTCCATTTTAGTTACTGAGATTTAATCCGTAAATCTATTTGCTTTACAAACCACATTGAATGATAAAAAATTTTTTTCTAAGTGGCGTTATTTAGAAATCATGTTCTAACTTACAAATTATTACACAAAATGATTTATTGCAATTTAAAGCGAGAAAGTGTTTTACTAAAGTTGCATTAAATGAGCACAGTCACTTAATAGTCTATGTGATAATCAGACAATACACTACTACATCAACTGTAGTTCTGTACCTTGTTCACTATCACAATCTTGAGGCTAGTGGAGATTTCTTTCATAAAATGGTGAAGTTCCACTAGCTATCAAATGTGGGATTAAACTCCAGTCCACTAGGAGGAGGGAATATAATCAAACATAACAGAACTTTTAATCCCTCCCACTTTTACTTAATGCCTCACTTTGTTTTGCCTCTGCAAGGAGTAACAGGGATACTTGATGTTCTGATCTGCATGCCATTTGACAGGTTTTCTAACAAATATGAGATCCATTTTTTACTCAGAGAACCTACAAACAGGGCCAAGGGGTAGACCAGATTCATCTAAGTAGTGAAAATCTTCTCCCAGTGTGGAGATGCCACCAGCCTCCCAGGTGAAATGTGGGCATGTCTGCCAATCCCCTGGCCTACAGTGTGCTGCTCCCTGTATAACCTCACAGATGCTTGTTACTGTATCTTTTAATATACAGCTGTCAGCTTTAGCAGACACCTGAGCTCCGGTCCTTATCTGCAGCAGGCTCTTAGAAAATCAGAGGCATTTTTAGCCATGTTGGTAGCAAATTTTTATTTCATACACTAAAACCTCAGGGGTTATTTTTTTGTTGGGAAATTAGCGAGCCTTCCCCTCACTGACCGGTGCCAGTCTTATTGACACATTTCTCTGGATATTAAGAGCAGTGAGCACCATTTTATTAAAAAGGTTTGACAATTTATTGCATAATTTTTAACCCTTTGTTGTTTTATCCTATCATTATTACATTTTAAAACCACATTTTCTTTTACAAGATATGACGAGTCCACAGATTTCATCCTTATGGGATTACGCCTCCTGGTCAGCAGGAGGAGGCAAAGAGCACCAGAGCAGAGCTGTATATATAGTTCCTCCCTTCCCTCCCACTCCAGTCATTCTCTTTGCCTGTGTTAGTGATAGGAAGAGGTAAAGTGAGGTGTTAGTTTAGATTCTTCAATCAAGAGTTTATTGTTTTTAAATGGTGCCAGTAAGTACTATTTTTCTCAGTGTGGAGCATCAGGTGTTTCAGCAATGAGAACTGAGGAGTTTTCTACATTATCACTTCACTCCCCATGCTGGTGCTGCCCTGCTGATGGTCTTATAAAATATCACATAAGGCCCTATTTGTCCCCACAGACCTACAGGAGGTGATGGCAAGAGACCTCTTCTTCGTGTGGGACAGGTTCAGATCAGCACTACGGTATGTACAGTCTTTTTGTTTTCTGGGGAGACAGTGTAGCTCAGAACAGACTGGACGTTAGCTGCTGCAACACAAGTGGGGTAATTAACTTGCAAAATTAAGTTTTATTTCCTTAGCTGTTTCCTTTCTTATACTATCTATGTATATAGCAGTGGGTTGGTGTACTTATGTGACCCGATTTCATTAAGGGGTCAGAAACGGTGGCACTCTATCTGCAGGCTGACGCTGGAGACTGTTTGGGACAAAGATCCTGTGTAAAGAGGTTCTTATTCGTTTAATGCCTTTATTTAATGTGGCAACAGTTTTTTTGAGGGGACACATTGGCTTCTATGCAAGTCGGGTCTACCCGACATAGATTTTTCCCATGCTGTGTTTTTCTTCTATAAGATACGACGAGTCCACGGATTCATCCTTTACTTGTGGGATATTATCCTCCTGCTAACAGGAAGTGGCAAAGAGCTCCACTGCAGAGCTGTCTATATAGCTCCTCCCTTAGCTCCACCCCCCAGTCATTCTTTTTGCCAACTCTAAGTACTAGGAAGGGTAAAGTGAAAGAGATGATAAAATGTTAGTTTTTATTTTCTTCAAGCAAGAGTTTTTGTTTTTATTTTAAATAGTACCGGTGTGTACTATTTACTCTCAGGCAGCAGATGGATGAAGACTTCTGCCTGGAGGCTGATGATCTTAGCATTTGTCACTAAGAACCAGAGCAGTTCCCACAGAATGGCTGAGGAGTACAAGAAACTTCAGTGTGATGCTATATAGCAGTGAGGTATGTTCAGTCAATTTTTCTGGAGAGACTGTGGTATTTCAGAATGGCTGACAGTATCCCCATGAGGGTAAGGGTAAGCAGTAATCCTAAGAGAAGAGGGGTATTATTAGGCTTGCTTATAGGGGCTAATAAAAAATGGTTGACACTGAGTTTGAATGTTTGTGGGCAAAAGTTTATTGAACTGGGAGTGCTGATAACGTTTTTGGTAGTAACGTTTTTGAGGCTTTATTGGAGGGTATACTTGGCTTCTTTTTTGGGTTAAAGAACCCACATGGCTAGTTTGAGACCTCTCTGGTGCGGTTCATTTGGGCTGCAAAACATCGAGTGAGATGGGCGGAGCCTATTTTCGCACCTCAGGTGCGTAGTTGTATTTGCAGAGCAAGCAGCAAGCTCCAACTCCGGTGGGCCCTTGTGGAAGTGTTGGGCCAAATCGAAGCTTTAACCCCGTTTTCTTTCATGTAATTAGCAAGAGCCCATGAGCTAGTGACGTATGGGATATACATTCCTACCAGGAGGGGCAAAGTTTCCCAAACCTCAAAATGCCTATAAATACACCCCTCACCACACCCACAATTCAGTTTTACAAACTTTGCCTCCCATGGAGGTGGTGAAGTAAGTTTGTGCTAGATTTTACGTTGATATGCGCTTCGCAGCAGGCTGAAGCCCGGTTTTCCTCTCAGAGTGCAGTGAATGTCAGAGGGATGTGAAGAGAGTATTGCCTATTTGAATACCATGGTCTTCCTCTAGGGGATCTATTTCATAGGTTCTCTGTTATCGGTCGTAGAGATTTCTTCTCCTACCTCCCTTTTCAGATTGACGATATACTCTTATATACCATTACCTCTACTGATTCTCGTTTCACTACTGGTTTGGCTATCTACTATATGTAGATGAGTGTCTTGGGGTAAGTAAGTCTTATTTCTATTCATGACACACTAAGCTATGGTTGGGCACTTTATATGTAAAGTTCTAAATATATGTGTTAAACTTATATTTGCCTTGATTCAGGATAATCAGTGGCGAGGTGCAGGGGGTGTTTTTTTCCGGATTTAGGCCTTATTAATTATCCGGTTTTTCACTGTAAAGGGTTAAGTGTTCCTTTCCTTGTGGGGCAAACTTAGCTGCATATTTTGAATATTCATGCAAAAAATTGAAACGATTTGATTATTTTTAAGCTGTTTTGCAGAACGTGTATGCTTTTTTTTTCCTCTTAAAGGCGCAGTACCGTTTTTTAAGATTGTTATTTTTCTCTTGTAAGGTGTATCCAGTCCACGGATCATCCATTACTTGTGGGATATTCTCCTTCCCAACAGGAAGTTGCAAGAGGATCACCCACAGCAGAGCTGCTATATAGCTCCTCCCCTAACTGCCATATCCAGTCATTCTCTTGCAACTCTCAACAAGCATGGCGGTAATAAGAGGAAAGTGGTGAAATGTAGCTGTTATCTTGCTTCAATCAAAAGTTTGTTATTTTTAAATGGTACCGGAGTTGTACTATTTTGTCCCAGGCAGAAAAATAGAAGAATCTGCCTGTGATTTCTATGATCTTAGCAGGCTGTAACTAAGATCCATTGCTGTTCTCACACATGACTGAAGAGAGAGGTAACTTCAGCGGGGGAATGGCGTGCAGGTTATCCTGCTATGAGGTATGTGCAGTTAAGATTTTTCTAGAAGATGTGAATGCTAGAAAATGCTGCTGTTACCAAATTTATGTAAGGTAAGCCTGAATACAGTGATTTAATAGCGACTGGTATCATGCTTACTTTCTGAGGTAATACTCTATTATATTTACAATATAAAACGTTTGCTGGCATGTTTAAACGTTTTTATATATACTTTGGTGATAAAACTTTATTGGGGCCTAGTTTTTTTCCACATGGCTGGCTTAAATTTGCCTAGAAACAGTTTCCTGAGGCTTTCCACTGTGTTACTATGAGTGGGAGGGGCCTAATTTAGTGCTCTTTTGCGCAGTAACTTTTACAGATTGAGACATCCAGCTTCCTCCAGGAGTCCCCTGAATGCTATAGGACATCTCTAAAGGGCTCTTAGGCTTTCCAAAATCGTTTGTTGGGGAAGGTAGGCCCACAGCAAGGCTGTGGCAGTTTGGTGTGACTGTTAAAAAAAAGTCTATCTTTTTTTGATCCGTTTTTTGAACTAAGGGGTTAATCATCCATTTGCAAGTGGGTGCAATGTTCTGTTAGCTTATTATACACACTGTAAAAATTTCGTTTGATTTACTGCCTTTTTTCACTGTTTTTCAAATTCTGACAATTTGTTTCTCTTAAAGGCACAGTACCGTTTCTTATATTTGCTTGTTAACTTGATTTAAAGTGTTTTCCAAGCTTCCTAGTCTCATTGCTAGTCTGTATAAACATGTCTGACATAGAGGAAACTCCTTGTTCATTATGTTTAAAAGCCATTGTGGAACCCCCTCTTAAAATGTGTACCAAATGTACTGATTTCACTTTAAGCAATAAAGATCATATTCTGTCTTTAAAAAATGTATCACCAGAGGAATCTGACGAGGGGGAAGTTATGCCGACTAACTCGCCCCACGTGTCAGACCCTTTGACTCCCGTTCAAGGGACTCACGCTCAAATGGCGCCAAGTACATCTAGGGCGCCCATAGCATTTACTTTACAAGACATGGCGGCAGTCATGGATAATACACTGTCAGCGGTATTAGCCAGACTACCTGAATTTAGAGGAAAGCGAGATAGCTCTGGAGTTAGACGAAATACAGAGCATACTGACGCTTTAAGAGCTATGTCTGATACTGCCTCACAATATGCAGAAGCTGAAGAAGGAGAGCTTCTTTCTGTGGGTGATATTTCTGAATCAGGGAAGATGATGCAACCTGATTCTGATATTTCTACATTTAAATTTAAGCTTTAACACCTCCGCGTGTTACTCAGGGAGGTTTTAGCTGCTCTGAATGACTGTGATACAATTGCAGTGCCAGAGAAATTGTGTAGACTGGATAAATATTATGCAGTGCCTGTGTGCACTGATGTTTTTCCAATACCTAAAAGGTTTACAGAAATTATTACTAAGGAATGGGATAGACCAGGTGGTGCCGTTCTCTCCCCCTCCTATTTTTAGAAAAATGTTTCCAATAGACGCCACCACACGGGACTTATGGCAGACAGTTCCTAAGGTGGAGGGAGCAGTTTCTACTCTAGCAAAGCGTACTACTATCCCTGTCGAGGACAGTTGTGCTTTCTTAGATCCAATGGATAAAAAGTTAGAGGGTTACCTTAAGAAAATGTTTATTCAACAAGGTTTTATCCTACAGCCCCTTGCATGCATTGCTCCTGTCACTGCTGCTGCGACGTTCTGGTTTGAGTCTCTGGAAGAGGCTTTACAGGTAGCGGCTCCATTGGATGACGAACTAAGAGCGATATTCAATGCTCTTCAGGCTTGGCCTCAGCTAGCGACACTGAGGTTCATCAGATTTCAGTCGGACAACATCACGACTGTGGCTTACATCAACCATCAAGGGGGGAACAAGGAGTTCCCTAGCGATGTTAGAAGTCTCAAAGATAATTCGCTGGGTGGAGATTCACTCTTGCCACCTATCGGCTATCCATATCCCAGGTGTAGAGAACTTGGAGGCGGATTTTCTAAGTCGACAGACTTTTCATCCGGGGGAGTGGGAACTCCATCCGGAGGTGTTTGCACAATTGGTTCATCGTTGGGGCAAACCAGAACTGGATCTCACGGCGTCTCGCCAGAACGCCAGGCTTCCTTGTTACGGATCCAGGTCCAGGGACCCCAAGGCAACGCTGATAGATGCTCTAGCAGTGCCTTGGTCCTTCAACCTGGCTTATGTGTTTCCACCGCTCCCTCGTCTGATTGCCAAAATCAAGCAGGAGAGAGCATCGGTGATCTTGATAGCGCCTGCGTGGCCACGCAGGACTTGGTATGCAGATCTGGTGGACATGTCATCCTTTCCACCATGGACTCTGCCGATGAGACAGGACCTCTTACTTCAAGGTCCTTTCAAACAGCCAAATCGTGGTTTCTCCGAGTCAGTCATTGATACCTTAATTCAGGCACGAAAGCCTGTCACCAGGTAAATCTATCATAAGATATGGCGTAAATATCTTTATTGGTGTGAATCCAAGGGCTACTCATGGAGTAAGGTCAGGATTCCCAGGATATTATCATTTCTCCAAGAAGGATTGGAGAAAGGATTGTGAGCTAGTTCCTTAAAGGGACAGATTTCTGCACTATCTATTCTTTTGCACAAGCGTCTGGCGGATGTCCCAGATGTTCAGGCATTTTGTCAGGCTTTACTTAGATTCAAGCCTGTGTTTAAACCTGTTGCTCCACCTTGGAGCTTAAATTTGGTTCTTAAAGTTCTTTTTTTGGTAGCTATTTCCTTGGCTCGTAGAGTTTCCGAGTTATCTGCCTTACAATGTGATTCTCCTTATCTGATCTTCCATGCAGATAAGGTAGTTCTGCGTACCAAACCTGGGTTTTTACCTAAGGTGGTATCTAATAAGAATATCAATCAAGAGATTGTTGTTCCGTCTTTGTGTCCTAATCCTTCTTCAAAGAAGGAACGTCTATTACACAATCTGGACGTGGTTTGTGCTTTAAAGTATTATTTACAAGCTACTAAAGATTTTCGTCAAACATCTGCTTTGTTTGTTGTCTACTCTGGACAGAGGAGAGGTCAAAAGGCTTCGGCAACCTCTCTTTCTTTTTGGCTAAGAAGCATAATCCGCTTAGCCTATGAGACTGCTGGCCAGCAGCCTCCAGAAAGGATTACAGCTCATTCTACTAGAGCTGTGGCTTCCACATGGGCCTTTAAAAATGAGGCTTCTGTTGAACAGATTTGCAAGGCGGCGACTTGGTCTTCGCTTCATACTTTTTCAAAATTCTACAAATTTGATACTTTTGCTTCTTCGGAGGCTATTTTTGGGAGAAAGGTTTTACAGGCAGTGGTACCTTCCGTTTAAGTACCTGCCTTGTCCCTCCCTTCATCCGTGTACTTTAGCTTTGGTATTGGTATCCCACAAGTAATGGATGATCTGTGGACTGGATATACCTTACAAGAGAAAACCTAATTTATGCTTACCTGATAAATTTATTTCTCTTGTGGTGTATCCAGTCCACGGCCCGCCCTGTCATTTTTAAGGCAGGTATTTTTTAATTTTAAACTACAGTCACCACTGCACCCTATGGTTTCTCCTTTCTCTGCTTGTTTTCGGTCGAATGACTGGATATGGCAGTTAGGGGAGGAGCTATATAGCATAGCAGCTTTGCTGTGGGTGATCCTCTTGCAACTTCCTGTTGGGAAGGAGAATATCCCACAAGTAATGGATGATCCGTGGACTGGATACACCACAAGAGAAATAAATTTATCAGGTAAGCATAAATTATGTTTTTTCACTAAATAAAGTGTTTTCAAGCCTGTTTGTGTCATTACTAGCATGTTTAACATGTCTGACATTGAGGAAAGCCAATGTTCAATGTGTTTGGAAGCCATGGTGGAACCCCCACTTTAAAATGTGTCCCTCATGCACTGAAAGGGCAATTAATTGCAAAGAACATATTTTAGCTGATAAAAGTATGTCGCAGGATGATTCTCAGTCAGAAGGGAATCGGGTTATGCCATCTAATTCTCCCCAAGTGTCACAACCATTAATGCCCGCACAAGCGACGCCAAGTACTTCTAGTGCGTCTAATTCTTTCACCCTGCAAGATATGGCCGCAGTTATGAATACTACCCTCACAGAAGTATTATCTAAGCTGCCTGGGTTGCAGGGGAAGCGCAGTAGGTCTGGTGTGAGCGTTAATGCTGAGCCCTCTGACGCTTTATTAGCCATCTCCGATGTACCTTCACAATGTTCTGAGTTGGGGGTGAGGGATTTGCTGTCTGAGGGAGAGATTTCTGATTCATGAAAGATGTTCCCTCAGACAGATTCAGATATGACAGCTTTTAAATT
Source organism: Bombina bombina (assembly GCF_027579735.1). NCBI lineage: Eukaryota > Metazoa > Chordata > Amphibia > Anura > Bombinatoridae > Bombina > Bombina bombina. The sequence goes on along the minus strand of NC_069499.1, from coordinate 1,295,891,804 downwards.
TAAGCTAGAGCACCTCCGCCTGTTGCTTAGGGAGGTTTTAGCGACTCTGGATGATTGTGACCCTATCTAGAGGTTCCTACTTACACTAATGTTTTTCCGGTTCCTAAGAGGATTTCGGACATTGTTACAAAGGAGTGGGATAGACCAGGTATTCCCTTTTCTCCCCCTCCTACTTTTAAGAAAATGTTTCCCATATCAGACACCATTCGGGATTCGTGGCAGACTGTCCCTAAGGTTGAGGGAGCTATTTCTACCCTGGCTAAGCGTACAACTATACCTATTGAGGACAGTTGTGCTTTCAAAGATCCTATGGATAAAAAATTAGAGGGTCTTCTAAAGAAAATATTTATTCATCAGGGTTTTCTTCTGCAACCTATAGCGTGCATTGTTCCTGTAACTACTGCAGCTGCGTTTTGGTTCGAGGCTCTAGAGGAGGCTCTTCAGGTTGAGACCCCATTAGATGATATTCTGGATAGAATTAGGGCTCTTAAGCTAGCTAATTCTTTCATTACAGATGCCGCTTTTCAACTGGCTAAATTAGCGGCAAAGAATTTAGGTTTTGTCATTTTAGCGCGTAGAGCGTTATGGCTTAAGTCCTGGTCTGCTGACGTATCATCAAAATCTAAGCTTTTAGCCATCCCTTTCAAGGGTAAGACCCTAATCGGGCCTGAACTGAAAGAGATCATTTCAGACATCTCTGGAGGAAAAGGTCATGCCCTTCCTCAGGATAAGATGAGGACCAAACAAAATAATTTTCGTTCCTTTCGAAACTTCAAAGGTGGTCTCTCTTCCTCCTCCCCTGCTGCAAAGCAGGAGGGAAAATTTGCTCAATCCAAGTCAGTCTGGAGACCTAACCAGACTTGAAACAAAGGTAAACAGGCCAAGAAGCCCGCTGCTGCCACCAAGACAGCATGAAGGGGCAGCCCCCGATCCGGGACTGGATCTAGTAGGGGGCAGACTTTCTCTCTTTGCTCAGGCAAGAGACGTTCAGGACTCCTGGGCTTTAGAAATCGTGACCCAGGGGTATCTTCTAGACTTCAAAGATTCTCTTCCAAGGGGTAAACCAGACAAAAAGAGAGGCGTTCTTATGCTGTGTAGAAGACCTATATACCATGGGAGTAATCTGCCCATTTCCAAAAACAGAACAGGGGCAGGGGTTTTACTCCAATCTGTTTGTGGTTCCCTAAAAAGAGGGAACCTTCAGACCAATTTTATATCTCAAGATCCTAAACAAATTCCTCAGTCCCATCCTTAAAGATGGGGACCATTCGGACTATTTTACCAATGATCCAGGAAGGTCAATATATGACCACCGTGGATTTAAAACATCCGTATCTGCACATCCCTATCCACAAAGATCATCACCAGTTCCTCAGGTTCGCCTTTCTGGACAAGCATTACCAGTTTGTGGCTCTTCCCTTCGGGTTGGCCACGGCTCCCAGAAATTTCACAAAGGTGCTAGGGTCCCTTCTGGCGGTTCTAAGGCCGCGGGGCATAGCAGTGGCGCCTTATCTGGATGATATCTTAATTCAGTCATCAACTTACCAACTAGCCAAGACTCACACAGACATTGTGTTGGCTTTTCTAAGATCTCACGGGTGGAAGGTGAACGTAAAAAAAGAGTTCACTTATCCCTCTCACAAGAGTTCCATTCCTGGGAACTCTGATAGATTTAGTGGACATGAAAATTTTTCTGCCGGAGGACAGGAAATCAAAGATTTTATCCATCTGCCGAGCTTTTCATTCCATTCCTCGGCCGTCAGTGGCTCAGTGTATGGAGGTAATCGGCTTAATGGTAGTGGCAATGGACATAGTTCCGTTTGCTCGCTTGCATCTAAGACCACTGCAACTTTGCATGCTCAGACAGTGGAATGGGGATTATGCAGATTTATCTCCTCAGATAAATCTGGACCAAGAGACCAGAGAGACTCTTCTTTGGTGGTTGTCACAGGATCATATGTCCAAGGGAATATGTTTCTGCAGGCCAGCGTGGGTCATAGTGACGACGGACGCCAGCCTATTGGGCTGGGGTGCAGTCTGGAATTCCCTGAAAGCACAGGGTTTGTGGACTCGGGAGGAGGCTCTCCTCCTGATAAATATTCTAGACCTGAGAGCGATATTCAACACGCTTCAGGCGTGGCCTCAGCTGGCGTCGGCCAGATTCATAAGATTCCAGTCAGACAATATCACAACTGTAGCATATATCAATCATCCGGGGGGTACAAAGAGTTCTCTAGCGATGATAGAGGTTACCAAAATAATTCGATGGGCAGAGACTCACTCTTGCCATCTATCAGCAATCTATATCCCAGGGGTGGAGAACTGGGAAGCGGATTTTCTAAGTCGTCAGACTTTTCATCCGGGGGAGTGGGAACTCCATCCAGCAATGGGGCACACCAGAATTGGATCTGATGGTGTCTCGTCAGAACGCCAACTCCCTTGTTACGGCTCCAGGTCAAGGGATCCTCAGGCAGTACTGATAGATGCTCTAGTAGTACCCTGGTCGTTCAACCTGACTTATGTGTTTCCAACATTTCCTCTCCTTCCTTGTTTGATTGCCAGAATCAAACAGGAGAGAGCTTCGGTGATTTTTATTGCACCTGTGTGGCCTCACAGGACTTGGTATGCAGACCTGCTGGACATGTCATCTCTTCCATCATGGACTCTGCCTCTGAGACAGGACCTTCTGATTCAAGGTTCGTTCCAGCATCCAAATCTAGTTTCTCCGCGGCTGACTGCTTGGAGATTGAAAGCTTGATTTTATCCAAGCGGGGTTTCTCTGAGTCGGTCATAGATACCTTGATTCAGACTCGAAAGCCTGTCACCAGGAACATTTATCATAAGATATGGCGTAAATATCTTTATTGGTGCGAATCCAAAGGCTACTCATGGAGTAAGATCAGGATTCCTAGGATTTTGTCCTTTCTCCAAGAAGGATTACTTCAGCTAGTTCCCTAAAGGGGCAGATATCTGCTTTATCAATTTTACTGCACAAGCGTCTGGCAGATGTTCCAGACATTCAGTCGTTCTGTCAGGCTTTAGTTAGAATCAAGCCTGTGTTTAAACCTGTTGCTCCGCCATGGAGTTTGAATTTAGTTCTTAAAGTTCTTCAAGGGGTTCTGTTTGAACCTATGCATTCCATAGATATTAAGCTTCTATCTTGGAAAGTTCTGTTTTTAGTTGCTATCTCTTCGGCTCGAAGAGTTTCTGAACTATCTGCATTGCAATGCGACTCGCCTTATCTTATTTTCCATGCTGATAAGGTGGTTTTGCGTACCAAACCTGGATTCCTTCCTAAGGTTGTTACTAATAAGAATATTAATCAGGAAATTGTTGTTCCTTCTCTGTGTCCTAATCCTTCCTCTAAGAAGGAGCGTCTATTGCACAACTTGGACGTGGTTCGTGCTTTAAAGTTTTACTTGCAAGCGACCAAAGATTTCCGTCAAACATCTTCTTTGTTTGTTGTCTATTCTGGAAAATGTAGAGGTCAAAAAGCTACGGCTACCTCTCTTACCTTTTGGCTGAAAAGCATCATCCATTTGGCATACGAGACTGCTGGACAGCAGCCTCCTGAAAGGATTACAGCTCACTCTACTAGAGCGGTGGCTTCCACATGGGCTTTTAAAAATGATGCTTCTGTTGAACAGATTTGTAAGGCTGCGACTTGGTCTTCGCTTCATACCTTTTACAAATTTGATACCTTTGCTTCTTCGGAGGCTATTTTTGGGAGAAAAGTTCTTCAAGCTGTGGTGCCTTCTGTTTAACCATCTGTCTTGTCCCTCCCGTTCATCCGTGTCCTGTAGCTTTGGTATTGTATCCCACAAGTAAAGGATGAATCCGTGGACTCGTCGTATCTTCTAGAAGAAAAGTAAATTTATGCTTACCTGATAAATTAATTTCTTCTATGGTAAGACGAGTCCACGGCCCGCCCTGTCATTTTAAAACAGATTATATTTTTTTTTATTTAAACTTCAGTCACCTCTGCACCTTGTAGTTTCTCCTTTTTCTTCCTGTACATTCGGTCGAATGACTGGGGGGTGGAGCTAAGGGAGGAGCTATATAGACAGCTCTGCTGTGGTGCTCTTTGCCACTTCCTGTTAGCAGGAGGATAATATCCCACAAGTAAAGGATGAATCCGTGGACTCGTCTTACCATAGAAGAAATTAATTTATCAGGTAAGCATAAATTTACTTTTTCGTGGTTCCCAAAAAGAGGGAACGTTCCGACCCATTTTAGATCTCAAGAGTCTAAACAAGTTTCTCAGAGTCCCATCCTTCAATTCTTCCATTGATCCAGGAGGGTCAATATATGACTACTGTGGATTTAAAGGATGCATACCTTCACATTCCTATCCACAAAGATCATCATCAATTCCTAAGATTTGCCTTTCTGGACAAACATTTTCAGTTCATGGCTCTACCCTTCGGGCTGGCCACAGCACCCAGGATCTTCACAAAGGTTCTAGGGTCTCTGCTGGCGGTTCTCAGACCGCGGGGCATTGCAGTGGCGCCTTATCTGGACGATATTCTGATCCAGGCGTCGTCTTATCAACTGACAAAGTCTCATACCGACATGGTTCTGTCCTTTCTAAGGACTCACGGGTGGAAGGTGAATCTAGAAAAGAGTTCACTAATTCCACAAACAAGGGTTCCTTTCCTGGGAACTATAATAGATTCTGTATCCATGAAAATATTCTTGACGGAGGTCAGAAAGTTAAAGATTCTGAATACATGCCGAGCCCTTCAGTCCAATCCTCGGCTTTCAGTGGCTCAGTGCATGGAGGTAATTGGATTGATGGTGGCGGCAATGGACATCATTCCGTTTGCTCGTTTTCATCTCAGACCTCTACAACTGAGCATGCTCAGACAGTGGAATAGAGATTATGCAAATTTATCTCCTCAGATAGATCTGGTTCAAGAGACAAGAGTCTCTCTTCTTTGGTGGTTGTCGCAGGATCATCTGTCTCAGGGGACGTGTTTCCGCAGGCCCTCGTGGGTGATAGTGACAACAGATGCCAGCCTCCTAGGATGGGGTGCAGTCTGGAATTCCCTGAAGGCTCAGGGTGTGTGGACTCGGTCGGAGTCTCTACTTCCAATCAATATTCTGGAATTAAGAGCGATATTCAATGCGCTTCAGGCTTGGCCTCAGTTGACTTCGGCCAAATTCATCCGGTTTCAGTCGGACAACATCACAACTGTGGCTTACATCAATCATCAGGGAGGAACAAGTAGTGCCTTAGCGATGACAGAAGTATCCAAGATAATTCGGTGGGCGGAGGCTCACTCTTGTTATCTGTCAGCAATCTACATCCCAGGAGTGGACAACTGGGAAGCGGACTTTTTGAGCAGACAGACATTTCATCCGAGGGAATGGGAACTCCATCCGGAGGTCTTTGTCGCCCTGATTCTCAGGTGGGGCAATCCGAAATTGGATCTGATGGCGTCTCGTCAGAATGCCAAGCTCCCAAGATACGGATCCAGATCAAGGTATCCTCAGGCTGAACTGATAGATGCCTTGGCAGTGCCTTGGTCGTTCAACCTAGCTTATGTGTTTCCACCGTTTGTTCTCCTTCCCCGGGTGATTGCACGGATCAAACAGGAGAAAGCTTCAGTAATTCTAATCGCTCCTGCGTGGCCGCACAGGACTTGGTATGCAGATCTGGTGGACATGTCCTCTCTACCACCGTGGAAACTTCCATTGAGGCAGGACTTTCTCATTCAGGGACCCTTCCATCACCCGAATCTAGTTTCTCTGCAGCTAACTGCTTGGAGATTGAACGCTTGATTTTTATCTAAGCGAGGGTTCTCTGATTCGGTCATTGATACCTTGATTCAGGCACGTAAGCCTGTTACTAGAAATATTTTATTTTATCTTTATTGGTGCGAATCCAAGGGCTACTCATGGAGTAGGGTTAGGATTCCCAGGATTTTATCTTTTCTCCAAGAAGGATTGGAAAAAGGGTTGTCAGCAAGTTCCTTAAAGGGACAGATTTCTGCTTTGTCTATTCTGTTACACAAACGTCTGTCAGATGTTCCAGACGTTCAATCTTTTTGTCAGGCTCTGACTAGAATCAGGCCTGTGTTTAGACCAATTGCTCCTCCTTGGAGTTTGAATTTAGTTCTTAATGTTCTTCAAGGGGTTCCGTTTGAACCTATGCATTCCATAGATATTAAGTTGTTATCTTGGAAAGTTTTATTTTTGGTTGCTATTTCTTCTGCTTGCAGAGTTTCTGAGCTTTCAGCTTTACAATGTGATTCTCCTTACCTTATTTTCCATTCTGATAAGGTGGTCTTCCATACTAAACCTGGTTTCCTTCCTAAGGTTGTTTCTAATAAGAATATTAATCAGGAAATTGTTGTTCCTTCATTGTGTCCTAATCCCTCTTCTAAGAAGGAGCGTCTGTTACATAACCTGGACGTGGTTCGTGCCCTGAAGTTTTACTTGCAGGCGACTAAAGATTTTCGTCAATCATCTTCATTATTTGTTGTTTTTTCTGGAAAACGTAGGGGCCAGAAAGCTACGGCTACCTCTTTCTTTTTGGCTGAAGAGTATCATCCGTTTGGCATATGAGACTGCTGGACAGCAGCCTCCTGAAAGAATTACGGATCATTCTACTAGGGCTGTGGCTTCCTCATGGGCATTTAAGAATGATGCTTCTGTTGAACAGATTTGCAAGGCTGCAACTTGGTCGTCCGTTCACACTTTTTCCAAATTTTACAAATTTGACACTTTTGCCTCGTCCGAGGCTGTTTTTGGGAGAAAGGTTCTTCAAGCAGTTGTGCCTTCCGGTTAGGTTCCTGTCTTGTCCCTCCCTTTCATCCGTGTCCTATAGCTTTGGTATTGTATCCCATAAGTAAGGATTAAATCAGTGGGCTCGTCATATCTTGTAAAAGAAAAGGAAATTTATGCTTACCTGATAAATTTATTTCTTTTACGATATGACGAGTCCACAGCCCACCCTGTCAATTTTTCAGACAGGTTTTTATTTTTGTTAAACTTCAGTCACCTCTGCACCTTGGCTTTTCCTTTCTCTTCCTAACTTCGGTCAAATGACTGGAGTGGGAGGGAAGGGAGGAGCTATATATACAGCTCTGCTGTGGTGCTCTTTGCCTCCTCCTGCTGACCAGGAGGCGGAATCCCATAAGTAAGGATGAAATCCGTGGACTCGTCATATCGTAAAAGAAAAAAAAAATGAATCAGGTAAGCATAAATTTCCTTTTTCTTCTTAAGAGACAGTGTTGAATTTTTCTGTTTTCTTTCTGAGGACTTTAGTTTTACATTGTGCCCCTTAGTGGGTTAACCCTTTCTGTGCCTCTTATACTTTTCTGTGTTTGTTTACCGCTAGAAACTTGCCTCCCCTTGCTATATATAATATTTCTCAGGACATCATGCTAACCCTTAAAAGGGCAATCTACTCTGCATAGGTTCAGAACTGCTGGCTGTCATACCTTCACCAAAAAGAAAAAAAGACATTCCAAGGGCAGAAAAACCCTTTGCAGGCCCTAGGCACGTCAGGGTTGACCCGTCTAGGTACTCTGCACAAATCAAGAGTACAGTGGAATCAGAAACCTCATCTTTTGAGGATGATTATTTAGAAACCCAGGGACCACCTGCTGATAGAGTAGCAGAAAAAGCTTAAAGCCTTCATAGACGATCCAGCTGGCTCTGTTTTTCCCAGCTGTCAGTATAGAATGTGTTGCTATTGCAATCTGGTGTCACAACATTTTTACCTTGTTTCCCAAGAAGCTTCCCTTGCAGAATTTCAGGACCACTTTAATTTGGTCAACACTGCAAACAAAATCAAAGATTTTATTCCACCTCTTTTTTTTTTCTCTCTACGAAATATGGTATTTTAATGCCCATTTTTTGATCTTAAAACTGTAAACAAATTTTATTAAAGTTCCAACTTTCAAAAGGGAGACATTTTGCACTATACTTCCTTTCAGTGCAGGAGGGTCATTTCTTTCCTAAGATATGGTGAGTTCACTGAATCATCTTCAATTACTGTTGGGGAGGCAAAGAGCACCACAGCAAAGCTGTTAAGTATCACTTCCCATAACCCCCAGTCATTCTCTTTGCCTACGGTACAAGGAAGAGGTGAAGATGTTGGTGTCTGAATTTATTTCCCTTCAATCAAGATTTTATTATTTTGAAAGCAGATTAGGTTTGCTCTGATCTTTCCTCTCAAGATGGGGTCTAGCTGTGCTCCACGTTAGTCTCTTCAGTTAGGGCAGTGGTGGCTTTAAAGCAGTTAGGAACTTGTGAGGTAAAGCCCTTGCTGCGTTTCCTAGCATGTTGCTGCCCTGGTATGGAATGCCTGAGTAAGTTAACTAAGTCTTTCTTTTTTTTCCACAGGTCTCTGTGAGGAGTGGCATCCTCTCATACCCGGTGAGCTGTCCTCCTGCCGGACAGCTAGATGTGCAGGTAAGTGCCATTTTGTCTTCTGGGGCTAGGAGGCTGGCACTGAAGGGGTTAAGGACTCCAAAATTGCACTTTATGTGAGACACAATATCCTTTATGATGGATTTTTTTACTGGCTGTGGGCAGGCACTTTTGGCTGTGACATAAAAGGCTTAAGGAAGTTACTTTTTATTGGGGCTCAGATTTTTTTTCTGTGTAATGCGGTGTATTGATCAATTTTCTTTCTGAAGACAACTCTCTGTTTAATTTCCTTATAGTTTAGGAAGGGCTTGAGAGTCTAGAGCACTGCTACCACAAGTTTCACGCAGGTCTAGGTTATTTAGGAAACACTCCTTTTATTTTCAGGCTGGATGCTGTTAGGAGAGCGTGCTCATTTAAGCGGCGTTACTCCTATGGGGCAGTTAAGTCTAAAAAGTCTTTGCTCGTATCTCATATATCTACAGACTCCGTGTGCCCTTTATGTTCGTATTGTTATTTCTGACCCGACTTGTCGGCAGAATGAAGTGCGATGGATGTGCGCTTCATTCTCTTGCCGCTTGTAAGTTCCCCCCTACTTCTTGTTTTTTGCATGGGAAGGGAATTCTGGAAGCGGGGCTTTTTGGGTTTTTCTGAGCCAGTGTATTCTCCGCCCTGTTCTCAGATGAGAACGGCGCAATGTTAATTCTGCTCCATGAGAGGGGCAGTGGCAGAGTGGTCACAGTGACATACTTTTAAAACTAATTATAGCTAAGGCCGTTCAGCCATCAATGTTTCAGGCTGTCAGTTCAGTAGGACGCATAAATAATTAATTGGCTTAGTTTTTTATAAGCAGATCGCACTATTGTGCAGTGGTCTAATACACTTCTCTGCTGCACTTATATTAGATATAAGAACTTAAAGGGACACTGAACCCAATTTTTTTCTATCATGATTCAGATAGAGCATGCAATTTTAAGCAACTTTCTAATTTACTCCTATTATCAAATTCTTTTCATTCTCTTGGTATCTTTATTTGAAATGCAAGAATGTAAGTTTAGATGCCAGCCCATTTTTGGTGAACACACTGTGTTGTTCTTGCTCATTGGTGGGTAAATTCACCCACCAATAAACAAGTGCTTTCCATGGTCTGAACCAAAAAATAGCTTAGATGCCTTTTTCAAATAAAGAAAGCAAGAGAACAAAGAAAAAATGATAATAGGAGTAAATTAGAAAGTTGTTTAAAATTGCATGCTCTATCTGAATCACAAAAGAAAAAATTTGGGTTCAGTGTCCCTTTAAATTACGGTTTTATAGTTGGTTTACACTTATTCAGTTATACATTTCCATTGTAGTGTATCCTTTTCTCCAACATAGGTGTGTCCGGTCCACGGCGTCATCCTTACTTGTGGGATATTCTCTTCCCCAACAGAAAATGGCAAAGAGCCCAGCAAAGCTGGTCACATGATCCCCCCTAGGCTCCGCCTTCCCCAGTCATTCTCTTTGCCGTTGTACAGGCAACATCTCCACGGAGATGGCTTAGAGTTTTTTGGTGTTTAAATGTAGTTTTATTGCTTCAATCAAGAGTTTGTTATTTTAAAATAGTGCTGGTATGTACTATTTACTCTGAAACAGAAAAGAGATGAAGATTTCTGTTTGTAAGAGGAAGATGATTTTAGCAACCGTTACTAAAATCGATGGCTGTTCCACACAGGACTGTTGAGATGAAGTAACTTCAGTTGGGGGAACAGTGTGCAGACTTTTACTGCTTGAAGTATGACACATTTCTAACAAGACTTGGTAATGCTGGAAGCTGTCATTTTCCCTATGGGATCCGGTAAGCCATTTTAATAACAATTTATAAAGGGCTTCACAAGGGCTTTAAAGACTGGTAGACATTTTTCTGGGCTAAAACGTTTGTTTTATAAGCATGTTTAATGGTTTATTACTCTGAGGAGTTGTTTTTATCTGGGATATGTTGGTAATAAAAACGGCAGGCACTGTTTTGGACACCTTTTTCACTGGGGGCCTTCTCTAGTCTTAGGCAGAGCCTCAGTTTCGCGCCACTAATGCGCAGTTGTTTTTGGGAGTCAGAGCATGCAGATGCATGTGTGAGGAGCTCAGATACACTGAAAAAGCGTCCTGAAGGCGTCATTTGGTATCGTATTCCCCTCTGGGCTTGGTTGGGTCTCAGCAAAGCAAATTTGGTGTGCAATACTTTCAAGGCTTTATGACACTGTGGTGAAATTTTGGTGAATTTTGGACAATTCCTTCATACTTTTTCGCATATTCAGTAATAAAGTGTGTTCAGTTTAAAATTTAAAGTGACAGTAACGGTTTTATTTTAAAACGTTTTTTGTACTTTGTTATCAAGTTTATGCCTGTTTATCATGTCTGTACCTTCAGATAGACTATGTTCTCCTCCATATCTGGTGTTCCATGCAGATAAGGTGGTTTTGCGTACTAAACCTGGTTTTCTTCCGAAAGTTGTTTCTAATAAAAATATTAACCAGGAGATAGTCGTGCCTTCTTTGTGTCCTAATCCAGTTTCAAAGAAGGAACGTTTGTTGCACAACTTAGATGTAGTTCGTGCTCTCAAATTTTACTTAGCAGCTACTAAGGATTTCAGACAAACATCTTCTTTGTTTGTTGTTTATTCTGGTAAAAGGAGAGGTCAAAAAGCAACTTCTACCTCTCTATCTTTCTGGCTTAAAAGCATTATCCGATTGGCTTATGAGACTGCCGGACGGCAGCCTCCTGAAAGGATCACAGCTCACTCCACTAGGGCTGTGGCTTCCACTTGGGCCTTCAAGAACGAGGCTTCTGTTGATCAGATATGTAAGGCAGCGACTTGGTCTTCACTGCACACTTTTGCCAAATTCTACAAATTTGATACTTTTGCTTCTTCTGAGGCTATTTTTGGGAGAAAGGTTTTGCAAACCGTGGTGCCTTCCATCTAGGCGACCTGATTTGTTCCCTCCCATCATCCGTGTCCTAAAGCTTTGGTATTGGTTCCCACAAGTAAGGATGACGCCGTGGACCGGACACACCTATGTTGGAGAAAACAGAATTTATGCTTACCTGATAAATTACTTTCTCCAACGGTGTGTCCGGTCCACGGCCCGCCCTGGTTTTTAATCAGGTCTGATGAATTATTTTTTCTAACTACAGTCACCACGGTATCATATGATTTCTCCTATGCATATTCCTCCTTTACGTCGGTCGAATGACTGGGGAAGGCGGAGCCTAGGGGGGATCATGTGACCAGCTTTGCTGGGCTCTTTGCCATTTCCTGTTGGGGAAGAGAATATCCCACAAGTAAGGATGACGCCGTGGACCGGACGCACCGTTGGAGAAAGTAATTTATCAGGTAAGCATAAATTCTGTTTTTAAGATTAAGTTTTCTTAAAGGGACATATGCTTCTGGTTCGTGAGGATCAGATTGTTTTTTTTATTAGCATACCTATCCTTCACGTTAAAATCTTTATTCCTGCTAAAGAATTATTCTATGTTAAGCATATGCAATTCTGTGTGGCAGTTTTTCACCTATCTAATGAAAGTACAGATAGGTTGTTGCCTTCTGGGCCCCATGTCTCCCAGGATGATGATGTGTAGGCAATGCCACAGTTTTCTCCTTTTACGTCCCAAGTCTTTCTGACGTCACATGCAGTGCCCTGCGGTTCCTCTTTATCTCCTGGAGGAGTGTATTGTCTGCAGATTTTGCAGTTCAGGTATATTTGGTATCTGTGGCTTTATCTGCGTTTCCTTTCCTACAGGGAAAACGCAAGAGGACATTTTAATAATTCAGATAGTAAGGTTTCTGCTCCATTTCTGCTATGTTGCTATCCCTCTTACCTGGTGCCGGGCAGTCGCTAGCAGTTCCTGAGGGTGATATGCCAGATTCGGACAGTATAATTCCTTCATCTGATGCTGAAGTAGTATCCTTCAGATTTAAGCTTGATCACCTTCGGTATGGTAAAGGTTTTGGCTACTTGGACGACATCGTTATCCCTGTCGTTGTCAACCCTTGGAAGTTTTGTAAACTTTATCATTCTATGATGTTTCTTCCTTTGGGGAAATGTTTCTAAGCGTGCTATGGAAATTTTCACAGGGGTAGGAGAAGCTAGGGATACCTGTCTCCCGTCCTTTAAAGGATTTTCCTGTTGCTGACTCCATTAATATGCACGGTGCCCTAGGTAGAAGGGAGTTTTCTACTATGGTTCAGAGAACTTTGATCCCTATGGAGGGTAGCTGCTCCTTTACGTATCCAAGGATAAGAAGCTGGAGGTTTTTATTGTTCATTTAGAGCAATGTCTCATCTTTTTAGACTTGCGGTACTAGCCGCTGGGGGTTGTGGCTGAAATCTTGGTCAGCTGAGAAACCTACCTGTGGTTTACTGGTACAGTGTAGGCTTTATAGTTCTGCAGTTGCTGGTTCAATACTTTGTGTCCTCCAAATCCTCGCTTCTGGCGTCTCCTTTTAAGGATGAGCCTTTGTTTGGACTTGGTCTAGCAGCATTATTGGCTGACTTTAAAAAAAAAAATAATTTAAAAAAAAAGGAAAGAAAGAAAGGAGAAAAAAAAGTTAGTCATGTCCTTTCAAGTTCAATCTACATTTTTCTCCCAGGGGCAGATTTCTCTTTCTAGAGTATCTGCTATCCAAGTAGGATGAGAGGCATTCCTTGAACTGGGTTCAAGATCTTCATCTCTGGGAGTGATAGTTCCAAACCCAGTTTGGGAACGAGATCTAGGTATTTACCTCGGGTAACTCAGATTCTGACCTTCTAAAGTAGTTTCTTCTCGCCTTTGGTTCAAGAGGGCCATAACGAACATAGACCTGAAAAAATGATCGTTCCCTTGTTTCGGGATATTTTCAGGTCTTGGGGTATTGCAAATTTTTTTGGACAATATATGGTTCAGGTGTCATTATTCAAGCAAACTCTCTTTTAAGAGATCCTTTCCAATCTTCTTTTCCAGGGTTGGGAAATGAATCTGGAGAAGAGTTCCCTTGTTCCTTCCGCAAGGGTGATTTATTTAGGCCTACTGCCTCAATACCCTGAATGGACCCGATTCCGTCTGATCTCGGAAGTTATGCAGGGTCAGACCTGGTCAGTACTTGAATGGGAGACCGCCTGGGAACACCAGGGGCGGTATGCTTGGACCTTTTATAGATTCTCTATCTTGGAGAAGATGTCTAACAGAGGTCAGATTATTAAGGAGTTATTCCTATCCCTTCTCTGCAGTGGATAGCTTAGCCATCTTGCAACCAGGAGGTTGGGAGTTTGGATCTAGCTGCAGTTGATTTTCCTTCACTTTTCAGTGACTCTGTGTATGAAGGGAATTGGTCCGATGGTATTCCCACGGACATCTTTCCTTCTGCTTTTTTCCATAAAATGGACAGTCGACAAGAGTCTTTGTTCCGTAGTATTTTTTCAGGAGTATCTATCTCAGGAAGCATGCTTCTGGGGATATTACTGGGTTATGTGACAATGGATGCCAACCTGCTGGGCTGGTAAGCAGTCTGGGTCTTGTTTGAGGATTTTGGACTCGGAAGTGTCTGCTCTCCTTTTTAAGATCTTGGGGTTGAGAGCGATTTACAATGCTCTGATGGCTTGGCCTTTTGGTTTGTCGTCCTTGGCTGGTTCCAGTCGGATATTATCACCTCAATGGTTTATTTCTACCACCAGGAAGGAACTAGGGGTTCCTTAGCCATGTAGGAGGTGATTTGGATTGTTCAGTGGGCGGAAGCTCACAATTGCTGTCTGTCATCCTTTTTTTTAGGGGTGGACAATTGGCTTCTGAACAGACAGATATTTCATTCCGGGGAGGGGGTCCTCTTCCTGTGTTTTTTTTTTCTAGGTAAACCCTCAAATGGGGGGGGTCCGGGATTAGCTTCTGAGGGTGTTTTGACAAAACACCAAGTTTCCAAGGTATGGTTCATGGTAAAGGGATCCACTGGCCACCTGGATAGGTGCTAGGGGTTTTCTTGGTATTCAGTCCGACATACCTGTTTCCTCTGTGTTCTCCTTACACGAGTCATTGCTCGTATTCAATAGGAGAGAGCGGCAGTGTTTCTATTAGCCTCTGCATGACCTCGCAGGACCTGGTATGCAGACTTAGTAGTAATGTCATATCTCCATTTTGGAGACTGTTCCTGAGGAAGGACCTTCTGAACAGGGTCCCTTCTTTCATCTAATTCTCGTTTCTCTGATGCTGCCTGCTTGGAGATTGATCGCTTGATTTTTTCTAAGTGTGGGTTTTCTGAGTCATTCACTGAAACCATGACTCAGGCTTGCAGGCCAGTTTCTAGAAGTTTTGTCATAGTTATGATGTACTTATCTTATTGGTGGGAATACAAGACTACTCTTAAGGAGTGGAGTCAAGATTCCTAGAACGGTTTGTCAGTTAGTACCCTGAAGGTTCAGATTTCTGCATTGTTTATTTTTGCTACATAAGCATCTGGCAGACGTGCCAGATGTGCAATATTTTTGTCAGGACCTGGTCGGAATCGGGCTTGTGTTTAAGTCGGCTGTTCCGCCTTGGAGCCTAACTTTGTTCTTAAAGTTTGCGGCATGCTCTGTTTGAGCCTTTTCATTCCATAGATATTAATTTATCTTGGAAGGCCAATTCTTCTACTCAGAGAGTCTCGGGATTCTCAGCTTGGTAGTGTGATTCGCCTTATCTTATATTTTTTGTCGATGAGGCGATTTTTTTTGTACTAACTTAGTACAAAATGTATCTACAGGTGACTGAGAATTTTTGCCAGTCTTCTGTTTGTTTCTCTGGGACTTGTACAGCTCAGAAAGCTCAGCTACATTTCTTTCCCTTCGGTGAGAAGTTTAATCGTTTGGTTTATGTTTCTGCTGGACAGCAGCCCCCTAAGAGATTTACAGCTCATTCCATTAGGGCTGTTTTGGTTTCTTGGGTTTTCAAGAATGAAGCTTCTGGGGTTCAGATTTGCAAGGCTGCAACTTGGTCCTCTCTGCATAATTTTTCCAAATTTTTACAAATTTGATGTTTTTGTCTTGGCTGAGGCTTCTTTTGGGAGAAAGGTTCTACAAGCGGTGGTGCCTTCTGTTTAGGTTCCTGTCTTGTCCCTCCCTAATCTGTGTACTCTAGCTTGGGTATTGATTCCCAACATTGATTGAAGAAGATTCCGTGTACTCACCATGTCTTAGGGAAAAAAAACTAAATATATGCTTACGTGATTAATTTCTTTCCGGATATGGTGATTCCACGGCCTGCCCTTTCTTTTAAGACAATTATATTTTACTAACACCTCATGCACCTCTGCACCTTGTGTTGCTTCTTTTTCTCCATTTACCTTTGGTCGAATAACTGGGGGTTGTGGGAAGGGAAGTGATACTTAACAGCTTTGCTGTGGTGCTCTTTGCCTCCTCCTGCTGGCCAGTGAGTGATATTCCCAACAGTAATTGAAGATGATTCCGTAGACTCACCATATCTGGAAAGAAAGACATCAGGTAAGCATAAATTTAGTTTTTATGTCAACACACTTAAAGGGACAGTCAAGTCCAAAAAACACTTTCATGGTTTAAATAGGGCATGTAATTTTAAACAACTTTCCAATTTACTTTTATCACCAGTGTTGCTTTGTTCTCTTGGTATTCTTAGTTGAAAGTTAATTCTAGGAGGTTCATATGCTAATTTCTTAGACCTTGAAGACTGCCTCTAATCTGACTGCATTTTGACCACTAGAGGGCATTAGTTCATGTGTTTCATATAGATAACATTGAGCTCACATGCACGTGAAGTTACCCTGGAGTGAGCACTTATTGGCTAAAATGCAAGTCAGTCAAAAGAACTGAAATAACGGGGCAGTTTGCAGAGGCTTAGATACAAGGTAATCACAGAGGTAAAAAGTGTTGGTTATGCAAAACTGGGGAATGGGTAATAAAGGGATTATCTATCTTTTTAAACAACAAAAATTATGGTGTTGACAGTCCCTTTAAAAGATGCATATTTGCATATCCCTATTCACAAGGATCATACAAAATTACTCAGATTTGCCTTTCTAAATAAGCATTAGCAATTTATGTTGCTTCTGTTTGGTCTGGCATTTGCACCAAAAATCTCTGTGTCAGAAGTAAGATAAGGAGGCCTTTTATAAATAGGCAGATATGCTAATGAGATCTTCTCTCTTTAAAAGCTTAGCCCATTTTATTGGACTGTAGTAGGAACAGAAACGGCTATTTCATATACAAAAATAAATCTAAAATTATCAATTTCCCTTGCATTTTATACTCTGCAGCTGGTATAAAAAGTCACTGGGAATACAGTAAAGGGAAAACTATTTAAAGTACACTGTGTTTGTTTTAAGGGAAATAAAACATTTTAATTATAATACATTTCTGTAGCATTGCCTTAAATTAGCATACTAGCTGACTATTGAAACTTTATAAATTAACGTGGTTTGCGGTAATTTTTTTTTTCATTGGCCCAAAATTCTCCCACCTTATTTTGGAGTTGACAGGGCTCGTCACTGTCCTTGTGTTAGCAAAAATTAAATTATTTTGTGGCATCTTGTTACTTTTGCTAGTTAAGGACGAAAGGAAAGGGGCAAAATAAATTTTGAAAGGATTTTGCATTTTTTACTTTGCACAATTAAACCATATTATATTAAAATATTAGTGTTTCATGTCCCAGCAAACTTTTTTGGGCCTCTAGAGAAAGCACATATGAAAGACTGGATAAGTAAATGGTACATTTCTCAGTTAACCTCAAAGGGACAGTCTAGTCCAAAACAAACTTTCATTATTCAGATAGGGCATGTAATATTAAACAATTTTCCAATTTACTTTTATCACCAATTTTGCTTTGTACTCTTGGTATTCTTAGTTGAAATCTTAACCTAGGAGGTGTATATGCTAATTTCTTAGACCTTGAATACCGCCTCTTAAGAATGCATTTTAACAGGTTTTTCACCACTAGAAGGTGTTAGTTCATGTTTTTCATATAGATAACACTGTGCTCATGCACGTGAAGTTACCTGGGAGATATCACTGATTGGCTAAACTGCAAGTCTGTCAAAATAACTGAAATAAAGGGGCAGTTTGCAGAGGCTTAGATACAAGATAATCACAGAGGTAAAAAATATATTAATATAACTGTGTTGGTTATGCAAAACTGGGGAATGGGTAAAAAAGGATTATCTATCTTTTAAAACAATAACAATTGTGGTGTAGACTGTCCCTTTAATCCATATTGCAAAACTGTCTTGCAACTATTTTTGGGCTATAGAGTTCCAGAATAGTTTTTAAACTCGCAGAGCCGTTCTATTGCAATCTTTCAGTCCTAAGTAACCAACAGTGCCCTGTTCCAAAAGCTCCCAGTATTTAAAGTGATTCATAAAGTCATGTTCTGTTGCAAACGTTTGTATTTTTTGCCTGGTCCATTTACTGGAATCATGTTTAGGGGAAAGTCTTCTTTATCGTTTGTTTGGTCCTAGCTTGGCAATTCACTAAACTTGTAAGGAAGAGGAGCAATATAAGGAAAAGGAGGGTTTAGCAAGATATAGGTGTAAGGCTATAGATGTTATGAATAGGATTTCACTGTGAATATATTTGTCAACTAGCAGTTATAAATCTTGTTTATAATCCATAATTGTGTTTAAAAAAAAATACTAGAGTAAGGTTCTGAATATATAATCACTAACATTCTTCTGCTGTTTAGGATGGAAGTCTAAAATTATATCCTCCGTCTTAATCACAAAAGAACATTTTTGAGTTTTGTATCCCTTTTAACAAGTAATTTTAAAGTTTACAATTTCCTTCTATTTTAAAATGTCTTTAGTTCCCATTATATTCTGTGTTTAAGAGAACTAGGTAGGCTTCTGTAGCACTACATGGCAGGAAATAGTGATGCCCTCTAGTGCTCTTGCAAATGTATAACATACAATACTGCTGCAGAAATGGGCAGGCTCCTAAGCTTACGGCTTTGCTTTTCAACAAAAGATACCAAGAATACAAAAAAAATGCATAATAGAAGGAAATTTTTAAAATGTTTAAAATCGCATGCTCTGTCTGAATCATGAGGCATATTTTGGGGGGTTTCATGTCCCTTTTTTAAGCACTAAAATAAAAAAATAAAAAAAATGACTAGTCTTATAGAAATATCATACATATTTGTCTTGTAAGATGTATCGAGTCCACAGATTCATCCATACTTGTGGGATATTCTCCTTCCCTACAGGAAGTGGCAAAGAGAGCACCCACAGCAGAGCTGTCTATATAGCTCCGCCCTTAGCTCCACCCCCCAGTCATTCTCTTTGCCTACTCTAAGTACTAGGAAGGGTAAAGTGAGTGTGGTGACAAAAATGTTAGTTTTTATTTTCTCAAGCAAAAGTTTGTTATTTTAAATGGTACCAGTGTGTACTATTTACTCTCTGGCAGAAAAGGGATGAAGATTTCTGCAAGGAGGATGATGATCTTAGCACTTTGTAACTAAGAATCACTGCTCTTCTCACAAGGCCTGAAGAGTACAGGAAAACTTCAGTTGGGGAAACAGTTTGCAGGCTAAACTGCATTGAGGTATGTTCAGTCTATTTTTTTCTAGACAGACTGTGATTATTCTAGAAAAGACTGGCAATATCCCCATGAGGGAAGGGTAAGCTGTATTCAGGCACTTAGAAGGAATCCTAGCTTGCATAAAGGGCTCATTAGTTTCTGGTGACACTGATAGGAAAAAACGTTTTTGTTTTTTATAAAAAAAAATGCAAATATAACGTTTTTTGAGGGACTTTAAGGGGTCATTGTGGCTTGGTTAAAGGTTATTAACCCACATGGGTAGTTTTAGGCCCCATAACATCGAGTGAGGTGGGAGGGGCCTATTTTCGCGCCTCAGTTGCGCAGTTTCTTTTCCTCAGAGACATCCAGCTACTTCTCCAGAGGTTCCCAATGTGTTTGAGGGCTGTAAAGAAGTTTTTTCCCCACAAATCGTTTCTAAAGGGCAGGTAGGCGCCACAGCAGAGCTGTGACAAGGTGCTGAACGTTTTTTACCGTTTTTTTACGTTTTGTCAATCCAATTTTTACATTAAGGGGTTAATTGTTTATTTGCATAGCTGTGCAAAGTTACTAAGGCTTTATGATGCTACTGTAAAAATTTTGTTGAGTTTACTGCTTTTTTACACTGTTTTGCAGAGTTTGTGCAGCTTTTTTTCTAAGTGTTATTTGCTTTGATTAAAGTGTTTTCCAAGCTTGCTTGTTACATTACTAGCCTGTTTAACATGTCTGATACCAAGGAAAATCCTTGTTCAATGTGTTTAGAAGCCATTGTGGAACCCCCTCTTAGAATGTGTCCCACTTGCACTGATATGTCTATAAATTATAAAGAGCATATTTTAGCACTTAAAAATATTGCAATAGATGATTCTCAGACAGAAGGAAATGAGGGTTTAACATCTAGCTCTCCCCAAGTGTCACAACCAGTAACGCCCGCACAAGTGACGCCTAGTACCTCTAGTGCGTCAAATTCATTTACTTTACAAGACATGGCCACAGTTATGAATACGACCCTCACAGAGGTTTTATCCAAACTGCCAGGTTTACAAGGAAAGCGTGACAGCTCTGGGTTAAGAACAAATGCTGAGCCGTCTGACGCTTTAGTAGCCGTTTCCGATATACCCTCACAATGTTCTGAAGTAGGGGTAAGGGATTTGTTATTTGAGGGAGAAATTTCTTATTCAGGAAAGACGCTCCCTCAGACAGATTCTGATATGACGGCATTTAAATTTAAGCTTGAACAACTCCGCTTATTGCTCAGGGAGGTATTAGCAGCTCTAGATGATTGTGACCCTATAGTGGTCCCAGAGAAATTGTGTAAAATGGACAAATACTTAGAGGTTCCTGTTTACACTGATGTTTCTTTCATGTAATTAGCAAGAGTCCATGAGCTAGTGACGTATGGGATATACATTCCTTCCAGGAGGGGCAAAGTTTCCCAAACCTCAAAATGCCTATAAATACACCCCTCACCACACCCACAATTCAGTTTTTACAAACTTTGCCTCCGATGGAGGTGGTGAAGTAAGTTTGTGCTAGATTCTACGTTGATATGCGCTCCGCAGCAAGTTTGAGCCCGGTTTTCATCTCAGCGTGCAGTGAATGTCAGAGGGATGTGAGAAGAGTATTGCCTATTTGAATGCAGTGATCTCCTTCTACGGGGTCTATTTCATAGGTTCTCTGTTATCGGTCGTAGAGATTCATCTCTTACCTCCCTTTTCAGATCAACGATATACTCTTTTATATATACCATTACCTCTGCTGATTCTCGTTTCAGTACTGGTTTGGCTATCTGCTATATGTAGATGAGTGTCCTGGGGTAAGTAAGTCTTATTTTCTGTGACACTCCAAGCTATGGTTGGGCACTTTGTTTATAAAGTTCTAAATATATGTATTCAAACATTTATTTGCCTTGACTCAGAATGTTCAACTTTCCTTATTTTCAGACAGTCAGTTTCATATTTGGGATAATGCATTTTTGATTTAACCATTTTTTCTTACCTTCAAAAATTTGACTCTTCCCGGTGGGCTATTAGGCTCGCGGGGGCTGAAAATGCTTCATTTTATTGCGTCATTCTTGGCGCAGACTTTTTTGGCGCAAAAATTCTATTTCCGTTTCCGGCGTCATACGTGTCGCCGGAAGTTACGTCATTTATATCCTGTGCCGTCTGACAGATTGGAATTTTGGGACAAAATCCCTAAAGTTGATGGGGCTATTTCTACCCTTGCTAAACGTACTACTATTCCTACGTCAGATGGTACTTCGTTTAAGGATCCTCTAGATAGGAAAATTGAGTCCTTTCTAAGAAAAGCTTATCTGTGTTCAGGTAATCTTCTTAGACCTGCTATATCTTTGGCTGATGTTGCTGCAGCTTCAACTTTTTGGTTGGAAACTTTAGCGCAACAAGTAACACATCGTGATTCTCATGATATTATTATTCTTCTTCAGCATGCTAATAATTTTATCTGTGATGCCATTTTTGATATTATCAGAGTTGATGTCAGGTTTATGTCTCTAGCTATTTTGGCTAGAAGAGCTTTATGGCTTAAAACTTGGAATGCTGATATGGCTTCTAAATCAACTTTACTTTCTATTTCTTTCCAGGGTAACAAATTATTTGGTTCTCAGTTGGATTCCATCATTTCAACTGTTACTGGTGGGAAAGGAACTTTTTTACCACAGGATAAAAAATCTAAAGGTAAAAGTAGGGCTAATAATCGTTTTCGTTCCTTTCGTTTCAACAAAGAACAAAAGCCTGATCCTTCATCCTCAGGAGCAGTTTCAGTTTGGAAACCATCTCCAGTCTGGAATAAATCCAAGCCAGCTAGAAAGGCAAAGCCTGCTTCTAAGTCCACATGAAGGTGCGGCCCTCATTCCAGCTCAGCTGGTAGGGGGCAGGTTACGTTTTTTCAAGGAAATTTGGATCAATTCTGTTCACAATCTTTGGATTCAGAACATTGTTTCAGAAGGGTACAGAATTGGTTTCAAGATGAGACCTCCTGCAAAGAGATTTTTTCTTTCCCGTGTCCCAGTAAATCCAGTAAAAGCTCAAGCGTTTCTGAAATGTGTTTCAGATCTAGAGTTGACTGGAGTAATTATGCCAGTTCCAGTTCCGGAACAGGTGATGGGGTTTTATTCAAATCTCTTCATTGTACCAAAGAAGGAGAACTCCTTCAGACCAGTTCTGGATCTAAAAATATTGAATCGTTATGTACGGATACCAACGTTCAAAATGGTAACTGTAAGGACTATCTTGCCTTTTGTTCAGCAAGGGAATTATATGTCCACAATAGATTTACAGGATGCATATCTGCATATTCCGATTCATCCAGATCATTATCAGTTCCTGAGATTCTCTTTTCTGGACAAGCATTACCAGTTTGTGGCTCTGCCGTTTGGCCTAGCTACAGCTCCAAGAATTTTTACAAAGGTTCTCGGTGCCCTTCTGTCTGTAATCAGAGAACAGGGTATTGTGGTATTTCCTTATTTGGACGATATCTTGGTACTTGCTCAGTCTTTACATTTAGCAGAATCTCATACGAATCGACTTGTGTTGTTTCTTCAAGATCATGGTTGGAGGATCAATTTACCAAAAAGTTCATTGATTCCTCAGACAAGGGTAACCTTTCTGGGTTTCCAGATGGATTCAGTGTCCATGACTCTGTCTTTAACAGACAAGAGACGTCTAAAATTAATTGCAGCTTGTCGAAACCTTCAGTCACAATCATTCCATTCGGTAGCCTTATGCATGGAAATTCTAGGTCTTATGACTGCTGCATCAAACGCGATCCCCTTTGCTCGTTTTCACATGCGACCTCTTCAGCTCTGTATGCTGAAGCAATGGTGCAAGGATTACACGAACATATCTCAAACAATATCTTTAAAACAGATTGTTCGACACTCTCTAACATGGTGGACAGATCACCATCGTTTAATTCAGGGGGCTTCTTTTGTGCTTCCGACCTGGACTGTAATTTCAACAGATGCAAGTCTCACGGGTTGGGGAGCTGTGTGGGGATCTCTGACGGCACAAGGAGTTTGGGAATCTCAGGAGGTGAGATTACCGATCAATATTTTGGAACTCCATGCAATTTTCAGAGCTCTTCAGTTTTGGCCTCTTCTGAAGAGAGAATCGTTCATTTGTTTTCAGACAGACAATGTCACAACTGTGGCATACATCAATCATCAAGGAGGGACTCACAGTCCTCTGGCTATGAAAGAAGTATCTCGAATTTTGGTTTGGGCGGAATCCAGCTCCTGTCTAATCTCTGCGGTTCATATCCCAGGTATAGACAATTGGGAAGCGGATTATCTCAGTCGCCAAACGTTGCATCCGGGCGAATGGTCTCTTCACCCAGAGGTATTTCTTCAGATTGTTCAAATGTGGGAACTTCCAGAAATAGATCTGATCTGGCGTCCCATCTAAACAAGAAACTTCCCAGGTATCTGTCCAGATCCCGGGATCCTCAGGCGGAGGCAGTGGATGCATTATCACTTCCTTGGAAGTATCATCCTGCCTATATCTTTCCGCCTCTAGTTCTTCTTCCAAGAGTAATCTCCAAGATTCTGAAGGAATGCTCGTTTGTTCTGCTGGTAGCTCCGGCATGGCCTCACAGGTTTTGGTATGCGGATCTTGTCCGGATGGCCTCTTGCCAACCGTGGACTCTTCCGTTAAGACCAGACCTTCTGTCACAAGGTCCCTTTTTCCATCAGGATCTGAAATCCTTAAATTTAAAGGTATGGAGATTGAACGCTTGATTCTTGGTCAAAGAGGTTTCTCTGACTCTGTCATTAATACTATGTTACAGGCTCGTAAATCTGTATCTCGAGAGATATATTATAGAGTCTGGAAGACTTATATTTCTTGGTGTCTTTCTCATCATTTTTCTTGGCATTCTTTTAGAATACCGAGAATTTTACAATTTCTTCAGGATGGTTTAGATAAGGGTTTGTCTGCAAGTTCCTTGAAAGGACAAATCTCTGCTCTTTCTGTTCTTTTTCACAGGAAGATTGCTATTCTTCCTGATATTCATTGTTTTGTACAAGCTTTGGTTCGTATAAAACCTGTCATTAAGTCAATTTCTCCTCCTTGGAGTTTGAATTTGGTTCTGGGAGCTCTTCAAGCTTCTCCGTTTGAACCTATGCATTCATTGGACATTAAATTACTTTCTTGGAAAGTTTTGTTCCTTTTGGCCATCTCTTCTGCCAGAAGAGTTTCTGAATTATCTGCTCTTTCTTGTGAGTCTCCTTTTCTGATTTTTCATCAGGATAAGGCGGTGTTGCGAACTTTTTTTGAATTTTTACCTAAGGTTGTGAATTCCAACAACATTAGTAGAGAAATTGTGGTTCCTTCATTATGTCCTAATCCTAAGAATTCTAAGGAGAAATCGTTGCATTCTTTGGATGTTGTTAGAGCTTTGAAATATTATGTTGAAGCTACGAAATCTTTCCGTAAGACTTCTAGTCTATTTGTTATCTTTTCCGGTTCTAGAAAAGGCCAGAAAGCTTCTGCCATTTCTTTGGCATCTTGGTTGAAATCTTTAATTCATCTTGCCTATGTTGAGTCGGGTAAAACTCCGCCTCAGAGAATTACGGCTCATTCTACTAGGTCAGTTTCTACTTCCTGGGCGTTTAGGAATGAAGCTTCGGTTGACCAGATCTGCAAAGCAGCAACTTGGTCCTCTTTGCATACTTTTACTAAATTCTACCATTTTGATGTATTTTCTTCTTCTGAAGCAGTTTTTGGTAGAAAAGTACTTCAGGCAGCGGTTTCAGTTTGAATCTTCTGCTTATGTTTTTTGTTAAACTTTATTTTGGGTGTGGATTATTTTCAGCAGGAATTGGCTGTCTTTATTTTATCCCTCCCTCTCTAGTGACTCTTGTGTGGAAAGATCCACATCTTGGGTAGTCATTATCCCATACGTCACTAGCTCATGGACTCTTGCTAATTACATGAAAGAAAACATAATTTATGTAAGAACTTACCTGATAAATTCATTTCTTTCATATTAGCAAGAGTCCATGAGGCCCGCCCTTTTTTTGTGGTGGTTATGATTTTGTATAAAGCACAATTATTCCAATTCCTTATTTTATATGCTTTCGCACTTTTTTATCACCCCACTTCTTGGCTATTCGTTAAACTGAATTGTGGGTGTGGTGAGGGGTGTATTTATAGGCATTTTGAGGTTTGGGAAACTCTGCCCCTCCTGGTAGGAATGTATATCCCATACGTCACTAGCTCATGGACTCTTGCTAATATGAAAGAAATGAATTTATCAGGCAAGTTCTTACATAAATTATGTTTTTTCCAGTCCCTAAGAGGATTGTGAATATTGTTACTAAGGAGTGGGATAGACCAGGTATTCCGTTCGCTCCCCCTCCTGTTTTTAAGAAAATGTTTCCCATATCTGACACCATGCGGGACTCGTGGCAGACAGTCCCTAAGGTGGAGGGAGCTATTTCTACTCTGGCTAAGCATACAACTATACCTATCGAAGACAGTTGTGCTTTCAAAGATCCTATGGATAAAAAATTAGAGGGTCTCCTGAAGAAAATTTTTGTTCATCAAGGTTTTCTTCTCCAACCTATTGCGTGCATTGTTCCTACTGCAGCTGCTTTCTAGTTCGAGGCTCTAGAAGAGGCTCTTCAGATGGAGACTCCATTAGAGGATATTATGGATAGAATTAAGGCACTTAAGTTGGCTAATTCTTTCATTACAGATGCCGCTTTCCAACTGGCTAAATTAGCGGCAAAGAATTCAGGTTTTGCCATTTTAGCACGCAGGGCGTTATGGCTTAAGTCCCGGTCTGCGGATGTGTCATCAAAATCTAAACTTTTGAACATCCCTTTCAAAGGAAAGACCCTATTCGGGCCTAAACTGAAAGAGATTATTTCAGACATCACTGGAGGGAAAGGCCATGCCCTCCCTCAGGATAGAACAAATAAAATGAGGACCAAACAAAATAATTTTCATTCCTTTCGGAACTTCAAGGGTGGTCCCGCTTCAGCTTCCCCTGCTGCAAAGCAAGTGGGGAATTTTGCCCAATCCAAGTCAGTCTGGGGACCTAACCAGGCTTGGAACAAGGGTAAACAGGCCAAGAAGCTTGCAGCTGCCTCTAAGACAGCATGAAGGGGTAGCCCCCGATCCGGGACCGGGCCAGGCTTGGGCAAGAGATGTTCATGAGTTTTGGGCCTTAGAAATTGTGTCCCAGGGATTTCTTTTGGACTTCAAAGACTCTCCCCCAAGGGGGAGATTTCACATTTCTCAATTGTCTGCAAACCAGACAAAGAGAGAGGCGTTCTTACACTGTGTAGAAGACCTACATACCATGGGAGTAATCCACCCTGTTCCAAAAGCGGAACAAGGGCTAGGGTTTTACTCAAACCTGTTTGTCGTTCCCAAAAAAGTGGGAACTTTTAGACCAATCTTGGATCTCAAAATTCTAAACAAATTCCTCAGAGTAAGATCATTCAAGATGGAGACTATTCGGACTATTCTACCGTTGATCCAGGAGGGTCACTATATGACTATGGTGGACTTAAAGGATGCGTATCTACACATCCCTATTCACAGAGATCATCATCAATTCCTCAGATTTGCCTTTCTGGACAGGCATTACCAGTTCGTGGCCCTTCCCTTCGGGTTGGCCACGGCTCCCAGAATTTTCACAAAAGTGCTAGTGTCCCTTTTGGCGGTGCTAAGACCGCGGGGCATAGCAGTGGCGCCTTATCTAGACGACATCTTAATTCAGGCGTCGACTTTCCAACTAGCCAAGTCTCACACGGACATTGTGTTGGCTTTTCTGAGATCTCACGGGTGGAAGGTGAACATAAAAAAAGAGTTCTCTCTTCCCTCTCACAAGAGTTTCCTTCCTAGGGACTCTGCTAGACTCGGTAGAAATTAAAATATTTCTGACGGAGGTCAGAAAATAAAAACTCTTAACCACTTGCTGAGCTTTTCATTCCATTCCTCGGCCATCAGTGGCTCAGTGCATGGAGGTAATCGGACTCATGGTAGCGACAATGGACATAGTTCCTTTTGCCCGCCTACACCTCAGACCACTGCAACTATGCATGCTCAAACAATGGAATGGGGATTATGCAGATTTATCTCCTCAACTGCATCTGGACCAGGAGACCAGAGATTCTCTTCTCTGGTGGTTGTCTCAGGACCACCTGTCTCAGGGAATGTGTTTCCGGAGGCCAGAGTGGCTCATAGTAACGACAGATGCCAGCCTACTAGGCTAGGGTGCAGTCTGGAACTCCCTGAAAGCACAGGGCTTATGGTCTCAGGAGGAAACTCTCCTCCCGATAAACATTCTAGAACTGAGAGCGATATTCAATGCGCTTCAGGCGTGGCCTCAGCTTGCTGCGGCCAAATTCATCAGATTTCAGTCGGACAACATCACGATTGTAGCTTATATCAATCATCAAGGAGTAACACAGAGTTCTCTAGCGATGATGGAGGTAACCAAAATAATCCGATGGGCGGAGGATCACTCTTGCCGTCTCTCAGCAATCCATATCCCAGGAGTAGAGACTTTTCATCCGAGGGAGTGGGAGCTCCATCCGGAGGTATTTGCCCAGCTGACAAAGCTATGGGGTACACCAGAATTGGATCTGATGGCGTCCCGTCAGAATGCCAAACTTCCTTGTTACGGGTCCCGGTCCCGGGATCCCCAGGCGGTACTGATAGATGCTCTAGCAGTGCCCTGGTCCTTTAATCTGGCCTATGTATTTCCACCGTTTCCTCTCCTCCCACGTCTGGTTGCCAGAATCAAGCAGGAGAGAGCTTCGGTGATTCTGATAGCACCTGTGTGGCCACGCAGGACTTGGTATGCAGACCTAGTGGACATGTCATTGGTTCCACCGTGGACTCTGACAATGAGGCAGGACCTTCTAATCCAAGGTCTATTCACGCATCCAAATCTAATTTCTCTGCGTCTGACTGCTTGGAGATTGAACGCCTGATTCTATCAAAGCATGGTTTCTCTGAGTCGGTCATTGATACCCTGATTCAAGCTAGAAAGCCTGTCACCAGGAAGATCTATCATAAGATTTGGCGCAAATATTTTTATTGGTGTAAATCCAAGGGTTACTCATGGAGTAAGATTAGGATTCCTAGAATATTGTCCTTTCTCCAAGAAGGATTGGAGAAGGGATTATCAGCTAGTTCCTTAAAAGGACAAATATCTGCTTTGTCTATTCTTTTACACAAACATCTGGCAGATGTCCCAGACGTTCAAGCGTTTAGTCAGGCCTTGGTTAGGATCAAGCCTGTATTTAAACCTGTTGCTCCGCCATGGAGCCTAAACTTAGTTCCGTTTGAACCTATGCATTCCATAGATATTAAGCTTCTATCTTGGAAAGTTTGGTTTTTAGTAGCTATCTCTTCGGCTCGAAGAGTGTCTGAGTTATCTGCTTTACAGTGTGATTCACCTTACCTCGTTTTCCATGCAGATAAGGTGGTTTTGCGTACCAAACCTGGGTTTCTTCCTAAGGTTGTTTCTAATAGGAATATCAATCAGGAGATTGTTGTTCCTTCACTGTGTCCTAATCCTTCATCAAAGAAGGAGCGTCTGTTGCACAATCTTGATGTGGTTCGTGCTTTAAAGTTCTACTTACAAGCAACTAAAGCTTTCCATTAAACATCTTCATTTTTTTGTTGTTTATTCTGGTAAATGGAGAGGTCAAAAGGCTACGGCTACCTCTTTCCTTTTGGCTGAAAAGCATCATCCATTTGGCTTATGAGACTGCTTGCCAGCAGCCTCCTGAAAGAATTACTGCTCATTCTACTAGAGCAGTGGCTTCCACATGGCCTTTTAAAAATGAGGCTTCTATTGAACAGATTTGTAAGGCGGCGACTTGGTCTTCGCTTCATACTTTTTCCAAATTTTACAAACTCGATACTTTTGCTTCTTCGGAGGCTATTTTTGGGAGACAGGTTCTACAAGCAGTGGTGCCTTCCGTTTAAGGTACCTGTCTTGTCCCTCCCTTCATCCGTGTCATAAAGCTTTGGTATTGGTATCCCACAAGTATGGATGAATCCGTGGACTCGATACATCTTACAAGAGAAAACATAATTTATGCTTACCTGATAAATGTAATTCTCTTGTAATGTACCGAGTCCACGGCCCGCCCTGTTTTAGACAGGCAGTATATTTTTATTTAAAAAACTTCAGTCACCACTGCACCCTATAGTTTCTCCTTTTTCTTCCTAGCCTTTGGTCGAATGACTGGGGGGGTGGAGCTAAGGGAGGAGCTATATAGACATCTCTGCTGTGGGTGCTCTCTTTGCCACTTCCTGTAGGGAAGGAGAATATCCCACAAGTATGGATGAATCCGTGGACTCGATACCTCACAAGAGAAATAAATTTATCAGGTAAGCATAAATTATGTTTTTTAAAGGACATGCTGCAGTCGGAAATATCTATCAGAAAACACAAACTAGAATGAACAAAATTATTGAATGCATCCCTTTTTTTTTGTACTTATTTGAAAATGTGCATTATCTAACTTGTTAACATTGCAATGTGACGCTCTGCAGACAATCTCTATCGATTAGAATGTGTTGGAGCTAAAATGTTCATAATTGAACTTATAATGTAGTGTCCCTTTAACCTCCCTTGTGTATTAATGAGTTTCTAATGTACCTCTTTGTAGAAAACTGAACCCCTTAGAAGTTATCACTTAACACGCCCATTGTACTTAAAAATGTGCCCCCCTTTCATGTGTACCAATGATACATTTTATCCGATGTCCTGTATTAAAATGTTTACTAATAGATTCTTTACTTTTATTTTGTCATTTGAAATAGCTGACTTTGCCTGTTAAAATCACCACCTATACTGAAAATACTAATGTTTTTATTCACTAAAGGACAGCTATGTAAACAAGAAGGGATGTGAAAGATGGGTACTAACATTTTAATTCTCAATTGGTCTCTCCAAGCTCCCGATAATCTCAAGCTCACACATTTCATATACAAAAATCAACCCAAAGGATCAATTTCCCATACATTTAACTCTGTATCTGGTATAACAAAGAACTGGAAACCAATACAGTGTCCCTTTAATTCATAATACAAATACTTAATTCTTTCCTTTCAGGTGTCAGGTGTGCAACTTTACCACAACTAATATGAACAGCTTGAAATGCCACGTGAGGCGCCACCCTGATGATAACCAATCAGTACATCTTGTTGACCAGTACAGGTATGTGCACAGTAAAGGCCTATTATTCTTATTCCATTCTGTCTCATTGTGAATCCTCCTTTGAGTGCTAAGCTGGATTTAAGTTTTCTTGTTTTTTTTGACAAAAAAAATAAAAATCCCCAAGATTACCTTTCCAACAGTGGGTCTTGGAGGTCTGTAGCTGCTTAGATGCCTGAGATACAGGCTTCTAAGTAACATGCCCCCTTTCCCTGTCTTGTTAATTTTTAAATAATGTTGCGCGGTGACATCATCACGTCATTGCTCGTGACTTCACCGCACATTACGGGAAGCCCCGGCGATGCATGTAACTATACAAGACGATCGCCGGGGTGGGAGTCGATGGGAGCCTCCAGATTGCTTTTAAGGTAGGTGAGTGGAGCCGTCGTTAGCACTCAAGGGGTTAAATCAACACAACAATTGTAGCCTATTTGTGTTTATCATGATGATGTATATGAGAGGAGTTAGTTTTTTTCAGATATGTATATCTGAAATAAAACTTTTACAAATTGATCTGTTTATAATGCATTCTTTACTTATCCCTTTTTTTTCTTCTTAAACGGGGAGAGTCCACAGCTGCATTCATTACTTTTGGGAAATACAGAACCTTGCCACCAGGAGGAGGCAAAGGCTTAAATACCTCCCCCACTCCCCTCATCCCCCAGTCATTCTTTGCCTTTCGTCACAGGAGGTTGGCAGAGAAGTGTCGGAAGATGCGGATTAGTCTCTTATGGAGGGTAGTACTCTTCGAAATGGGACTGGAGTTTTCAGTAGTCCTGCCAGCCTCTCAGTGAGAGCTTGGATGAAAGTTAGAGTCCGGAGAGGCAGGGAGAGTCTTTCTGCGAAACCATCCTGACTCAAATTAACAGCTCTATGAGCAATCAGCGTTGACGAGTTTCGCTGCCTGCTTTCTTCACTCAAGTCCATGTCAGAAGCGCCACTACTATCTGTCAAACTTGAAGGACCGTGTTACTGTTCCACAACATAGATTCTGGTAAGATTGTTTCATTTTACTTTCATTGTGGGCGTAATGTAAATGATAGAAGACAGGGTCTCAGAGGGACTCCATTATCTTTATGGAATCAAGGGTTAATATCTCCTAAGGGGGGGCTATTGAGCAGTGGGGGACTTTAATCATGTTTTTTTATGTGATTATGTCTGCTTATGTGTAGAAAAGTTTGGGCTCTTGGCTATTACGGAGTGTACATTTTTCTTTCATGTAATTGTCAAGAGTCCATGAGCTAGTGACGTATGGGATATACAATCCTACCAGGAGGGGCAAAGTTTCCCAAACCTCAAAATGCCTATAAATACACCCCTCACCACACCCACAATTCAGTTTTACAAACTTTGCCTCCTATGGAGGTGGTGAAGTAAGTTTGTGCTAAGATTTCTACGTTGATATGCGCTTCTCAGCATTGTTGAAGCCCGATTCCTCTCAGAGTACAGCGAATGTCAGAGGGACGTGAAGGGAGTATCACTTATTGAATACAATGATTTCCCTAATGGGGGTCTATTTCATAGGTTCTCTGTTATCGGTCGTAGAGATTCATCTCCTACCTCCCTTTTCAGATCGACGATATACTCTCAATTTACCATTACCTCTACTGATAACTGTTTTAGTACTGGTTTGGCTGTTATATGTGGATGGGTGTCTTTTGGTAAGTATGTTTTTCATTACTTAAGACACCTCAGCTATGGTTTGGCACTTTATGCATTTATATAAAGTTCTAAATATATGTATTGTACTTATATTTGCCATGAGTCAGGTTCATGTATTTCCTTCTGCAGACTGTCAGTTTCATATTTGGGGAATATAAACATTTTCTTTCATGTAATTAGCAAGAGTCCATGAGCTAGTGACATATGGGATATACATTCCTACCAGGAGGGGCAAAGTTTCCCAAACCTCAAAATGCCTATAAATACACCCCTCACCACACCCACAAATCAGTTTTACAAACTTTGCCTCCTGTGGAGGTGGTGAAGTAAGTTTGTGCTAGATTCTACGTTGATATGCGCTCCGCAGCAGGTTGGAGCCCGGTTTTCCTCTCAGCGTGCAGTGAATGTCAGAGGGATGTGAAGAGAGTATTGCCTATTTGAATTCAATGATCTCCTTCTACGGGGTCTATTTCATAGGTTCTCTGTTATCAGTCGTAGAGATTCATCTCTTACCTCCCTTTTCAGATCGACGATATACTCTTATATATACCATTACCTCTACTGATTCTCGTTTCAGTACTGGTTTGGCTTTCTACTACATGTAGATGAGTGTCCTGGGGTAAGTAAGTCTTATTTTCTGTGACACTCTAAGCTATGGTTGGGCACTTTTATATAAAGTTCTAAATATATGTGTTTAAACATTTATTTGCCTTGATTTAGGATGTTCAACGTTCCTTATTTTCAGACAGTCAGTTTCATATTTGGGATAATGCATATGAATAATTCAATTTTTTCTTACCTTAAAATTTGACTTTTTTTCCTGTGGGCTGTTAGGCTCGCGGGGGCTGATAATGCTTCATTTTATTGCGTCATTTTTGGCGCGGACTTTCTTGGCGCAAAAATTTTCTTGTCATTTCCGGCGTCATACGTGTCGCCGGAAGTTGCGTCATTTTTTTGTCGTTTTTGCGCCAAAAAATTTCGGCGTTACCGGATGTGGCGCCATTTTTTGCGCCAAAAGCATTTAGGCGCCAAATAATGTGGGCGGCTTTTTTGGCGCTAAAAGATTTGAGCGTCATTGTTGTCTCCACAATATTTAAGTCTCATTATTTATTGCTTCTGGTTGCTAGAAGCTTGTTCATTGGCATTTTTTTCCCATTCCTGAAACTGTCATTTAAGGAATTTGATCAATTTTGCTTTATATGTTGTTTTTTTTCTATTACATATTGCAAGATGTCTCAAATGGACTCTGAATCAGAAGCCACTTTTGGAAAACGCTTAACTGAGTTTCAGTTCTACCAAAGCTAAGTTCATTTATTTTAAATGTTATAAATGTTTATCTTTAGCTATGGTTTGTAATAAGATATTATGTTATACTTTTACATGCGGAATCCATTAGTATTTATGCTTTATATATTTTCTTTTCTTACAAGAAATATTTAGAAGACTTATAAGAAATATTTTTCTAATTCTATGTTAAAGGCTTTGTCTGACTTCGTGCCTTCTAATAAAATTTTTAGGTCTTTTTTCACTTCTTTTTTTTTTAATTATTGAAGTTTCAAATGACCAACAACATACTGATTTATCCTTTTAATGTTTTTTTCAGAAATTTTCTTCATCAGATATTGACACTAACAAATCTACTTTTTTATTATTTTTCAATATTAAAGTACATTTGTTCTTTGTTGAAAAGGTGTTGATTATTTTGGATATTAAGGTAACTAGTTCTTTAAGACTAGCTGACATTATTTCTGCCTATTTATTTCTTTAGAGGTTTTCTTTCCAATTCCCTATACTAGGGAATGGAATAGGCTGAGAATTTTCTTTTATTCCTTCTTCAAAGGTTTTAAACTATATTCTTTGCCAGCAGTTAAACTCAATTTGGAGGGTTCTCCAATTTATTGGGGCTATCTCTAATTCTACTAATTATGCTATTGTTTCTATAGCAAAATAGTATTTATTTTCCTTTAAATAGTTGTATCTTATTTATGGAAAATTATTTAGTTTCAGGTACTTTTCTTGGTCCTTTAAACTGGACTATCATGCTAATAATTTCATTTGTGTCTTCATTTTATTGAATATTTTCGCAAATGAGGGTTAATCTATGTCTTTAGCTTTTTTAGCTAGAAGAATTTTGTGATTTTTTTAAAAAAAAAAATCAAAAAAAAAATCCGTATTTCCTTTGTTCTAAGATAATCAATTATTTGTTTTATAATTGGATTCAATTCTTAACTGTTACTCTGGGCTTCAAGGTTGAGTTCTAAGACTAAAACTTTAAGCTTATACTAGTTTGGTTGTTCTTATTAAGGAACGAATTCCTGAGTTCTTTGCCAAGTAACATGTCTATAATTGGAGTTCGAAATCAGCTCCCTAATTTTGCGATGTACGTGCCGTATTCCAGCTTGGCTGGTAAGGGGCAGGTTAAGGCTTCTTTGAAATTTTTTTTTTGTCCAAATTTCTTTGATTTTATTCCAGCAAGGCTAACACTTTCTTTAACTGTGTTTCTGTCCTATATATTTTGGGTACTGTTGAAGCATGGCTGGGCACCCATGGGGTCCAAGCGCTGCTCAGACCTGGAATCTTCTGGGGTATTTCTTCCAGTTTCTTTTGAGGAACCGGGTTTTGGAGTTTTATTCAAACTATTTTGCCTTTTTATGGTCTTTGATAGCATTATTTGTTTTCATTAGATACAATAAATGCATATTTTCATTTTTCTGTTTTCATTCAGATTATTTTCTGAGGATGCGGAATCTCATATGATTCACTTACTCTTCAGGACATAGTTAGAGGATCTTCTTTTCTAAAGCTCTTGATTCCTCACACAAGGGTCACCTTTTTTAGGTTTCCAGATAGTTTGTGTCACTGTCCTTGTCTCTATCAGACAAGGAATAATGTTATTGGGTTCCGTCTATCGGTACCTTTAGTCTCTATTATTTCCTTCAGTTGCTATATATGCATAGAAGTTTTAGGTCTTATGGCCACAGCATTGGATTCAATTCCCTTTGCTCATTTTCTCTAGAAAGAACCTTTCCAGTCTTTTATAAGTGTTGTTTCTTCAAGAACATGGTTGGAGGATTAATTTACCAAAAAGTTTGTTTGATTCCTCAGACAAGGGTAACCTTTTTAGGTTTCCAGATAGATTCAGTGTTCTTGATTCTGTCTCTGACGGACAAGAGGCGTCTGAAATTGGTTTCAGCTTATCGATTCCTTCAGTCTCAATCATTCCCTTCGGTAGCCTTATGCATGGAAATTCTAGGTCTTATGACTGCTGCATTGGACGCGATTCCCTTTGCTCGTTTTCACATGCGACCTCTTCAGCTCTGTATGCTGAACCAGTGGTGCAGGGATTATACAAAGATATCTCAATTAATATCTTTAAAACCGATTGTTCGACACTCTCTGACGTGGTGGACAGATCACCATCGTTTAGTTCAGGGGGCTTCTTTTTGTTCCTCCAACCTAGACTGTGATCTCAACAGATGCAAATATGACAGGTTGGGGAGCTGTATGGGGGTTTCTGACAGCACAAGGGGTTTGGGAATCTCAGGAGGTGAGATTACCAATCAACATTTTTGGAACTCCGTGCAATTTTCAGAGCTCTTCAGTCGTGGCCTCTTCTAAAGAGAGAGTCGTTCATTTGTTTCTAGACGGACGATGTCACAACCGTGGCATATGTCAATCATCAAGGAGGAACTCACAGTCCTCTGGCTATGAAAGAAGTCTCTCGAATACTTGTTTGGGCGGAATCCAGCTCCTGTCTAATTTCTGCGGTTCATATCCCAGGTATAGACAATTGGGAAGCGGATTATCTCAGTCGCCAAACACTACATCCGGGCGAATGGTTTCTTCACCCAGAGGTATTTCTTCAGATTGTTCAAATATGGGGACTTCCAGAAATAGATCTGATGGCTTCTCATCTAAACTAGAAGCTTCCCAGGTATCTGTCCAGATCCAGGGATCCTCAGGCGGAAGCAGTGGATGCATTGTCGCTTCCTTGGAAGTATCATCCTGCTTATATCTTTCCGCCTATAGTGCTTTTTCCAAGATTCTAAAGGAACGTTCGTTTATTCTGCTGGTGGCTCCAGCATGGCCTCACAGGTTTTGGTATGCGGATCTTGTCCGGATGGCCACTTGCCAACCGTGGACTCTTCCGTTAAGACCAGACCTTCTATCGCAAGGTCCTTTTTTTCCATCAGGTTCTCAAATCCTTAAATTTGAAGGTATGGAGATTGAACGCTTGATTCTCAATCATAGAGGTTTCTCTGACTCTGTGATTAATACTATGTTACAGGCTCGTAAAACTGTATCTAGGAAGATATATTATCGAGTCTGGAAGATTTTCATTTCTTGGTGTTTTTCTCATCTTTTTTCTTGGCATTCTTTTAGAATTCCTAG
This sequence comes from Bombina bombina, assembly GCF_027579735.1. Classification (NCBI taxonomy): domain Eukaryota; kingdom Metazoa; phylum Chordata; class Amphibia; order Anura; family Bombinatoridae; genus Bombina; species Bombina bombina. Next base: position 1,295,855,647 of record NC_069499.1, on the reverse strand, counting down.
AATTTTACAGTTTCTTCAGGATGGTTTGAATAAGGTTTGTCTGCAAGTTCCTTGAAAGGTCAAATCTCTGCTCTTTCTGTTCTTTTTCACAGAAAGATTGCTAGTCTTCCTGATATTCATTGTTTTGTACAAGCTTTGGCTCGTATAAAACCTGTTATTAAGTCAATCTCTCCTCCTTGGAGTTTGAATTTGGTTCTGGGGGCTCTTCAAGCTCCTCCGTTTGAACCTATGCATTCGCTGGACATTAAATTACTTTCTTGGAAAGTTTTTGTTTCTTTTGGCCATCTCTTCTGCTAGAAGAGTTTCTGAATTATCTGCTCTTTCTTGTGAGTCTCCTTTTCTGATTTTTCATCAGGATAAGGCGGTGTTGCGAACTTCTTTTAAATTTTTACCTAAGGTTGTGAATTCTAACAACATTAGTAGAAAAATTGTGGTTCCTTCATTGTGTCCTAATCCTAAGAATTCTAAGGAAAACTTGTTGCATTCTTTGGATGTAGTTAGAGCTTTGAAATATTATGTTGAAGCTACTAAGGATTTCCGAAAGACTTTTAGTCTATTTGTTATCTTTTCCGGTTCTAGGAAAGGTCAGAAGGCTTCTGCCATTTCTTTGGCATCTTGGTTAAAATCTTTGTTTCATCATGCCTATGTCGAGTCGGGTAAAACTCAGCCTCAAAGGATTACAGCTCATTCTACTAGGTCAGTTTCTACTTCCTGGGCATATAGGAATGAAGCTTCAGTTGATCAGATTTGCAAAGCAGCCATTTGGTCTTCTTTGCATACTTTTACTAAATTCTACCATTTTGATGTGTTTTCTTCTTCTGAAGCAGTTTTTGGTAGAAAAGTACTTCAGGCAGCTGTTTCAGTTTGATTCTTCTGCTTATAATTTCAGTTTTTTTCATTATAAGATTTAAACTTTATTTTGGGTGTGGATTATTTTCAGCGGAATTGGCTGTCTTAATTTTATCCCTCCCTCTCTAGTGACTCTTGCGTGGAAGATCCACATCTTGGGTAGTCATTATCCCATACGTCACTAGCTCATGGACTCTTGCTAATTACATGAAAGAAAACATAATTTATGTAAGAACTTACCTGATAAATTCATTTCTTTCATATTAGCAAGAGTCCATGAGGCCACCCTTTTGTGGTGGTTATGATTTTTTTGTATAAAGCACAATTATTCCAATTCCTTATTTTTTATGCTTTCGCACTTTTTTCTTATCACCCCACTTCTTGGCTATACGTTAAACTGATTTGTGGGTGTGGTGAGGGGTGTATTTATAGGCATTTTGAGGTTTGGGAAACTTTGCCCCTCCTGGTAGGAATGTATATCCCATACGTCACTAGCTCATGGACTCTTGCTAATATGAAAGAAATGAATTTATCAGGTAAGTTCTTACATAAATTATGTTTTTTTAAGAAATTTATTTCTTACCTGGGGTTTAGTCTTTTTTTCAATTGACTACTTCTTGCAAATTGCGGGTGGTATTAGGCCCGCGGGTGCGTCAAATGCTAAACTTTATAGCGCCATTCTTGGCATGAAAAAATACGTCTGACGCAATTTCGTCATTTCCGGTGTCATACTTGACGCCGAGACCTTTCACACGGTTGCGTCATTAGTGACGCGAGTGTGTCATTTCCGCTTATTTTTTTATTATTTCAATACCCCATTGATGTTTGCCTCTTGCCTTTTTCTCTATCAGAGGGCTATGCTATTTGCATTTTTTCCCCATTCCTAAAACTGGCATATAAGGAAATAGATAATTTTGCTTTATATGTTGTTTTTTCTCTTACATTTTGCAAGGTGTCTCAATCTAATCCTGCCTCAGAAGTTTCTGCTGGAACATTGCTGCCTGACATCGGTTCCACCAAAGCTAAGTGCAATTGTTGTAAAATTGTAGAAATTATTTCGCCGAATGTCATTTGTAATAGTTGTCATGATAAACTTTTACATGCAGATAGTGTATCCATCAGTAATAGTACATTGCCAGTTGCAGTTCCTTCATCTTCTAATGTGCATGATATACTTGTAAATTTTAAAGAATTTGTTTCTGATTCTATCCTGAAGGCTTTGTCTGCATTTCCACCTTCTAATAAACGTAAAAGGTCTTTTAAAACTTCTCATTTAGTTGATGTAATTTCAAATGACCAACATAATAAATTATCCTCTTCTGATGAGGATCTATCTGATACAGAAGATCCTTCCTCAGACATTGACACTGACAAATCTACTTATTTATTTAAAATAGAGTATATGCGTTCTTTATTAAAAGAAGTGTTAATTACTTTGGATATTGAGGTAACCAGTCCTCTTGACGTTCAGTCTAATAAACGTTAAAATGCTGTTTTTAAACCTCCTGTGGTTTCTCCAGGGGTTTTTCCTATTCCTGAGGCTATTTCTGATATGATTTCTACGGAATGGAATAAGCCAGGTACTTCTTTTATTCCTTCTTCAAGGTTTAAAAAATTGTATCCTTTACCAGCAAAATCTATAGAGTTTTGGGAAAAAATCCCCAAAGTTGATGGGGCTATATCTACTCTTGCTAAACGTACCACTGTTCCTATGGAAGATAGTACTTCCTTTAAGAATCTTTTAGATAGGAATCTTGAATCTTATCTAAGGAAGGCCTATTTATATTCAGGTCATCTTCTCAGACCTGCAATTTCTTTGGCTGATGTTGCGGCTGCATCAACTTTCTGGCTGGAGAATTTAGCGCAACAGGAATTGGATTCTGACTTATCTAGCATTATTCGCTTACTGCAATATGCTAATCATTTTATTTGTGATGCCATTTTTGAGATTATCAAAATTGATGTTAGATCTATGTCTTTAGCTATATTAGCTAGAAGAGCTTTGTGGCTTAAATATTGGAATGCTGATATGACATCTAAATCTAGATTACTATCTATTTCTTTCCAAGGTAATAATTTATTTGGTTCTCAGTTGGATTCTATTATTTCAACTGTCACTGGGGGAAAGGGAGTTTTCTCTTGCAAGGTGTATCCAGTCCACGGATTCATCCTTTACTTGTGGGATATTCTCATTCCCTACAGGAAGTGGCAAAGAGAGCACACAGCAGAGCTGTCCATATAGCTCCCCCTCTAGCTCCACCCCCCAGTCATTCTCTTTGCTGGCTCTAAGCACTAGGGTCTCTCTACGGGAGGGTAAAGTGAATGTGGTGTTAGAATTGTAGTTTTTATTATCTTCAATCAAAAGTTTGTTATTTTAAATGGTACCGGTTTGTACTATTTACTCTCTAGCAGAAAAGTGATGAAGATTTCTGCTGAGAGGAAAATGATTTTAGCATGTTGTAACTAAAATCCACTGCTGTTCCCACACAGGACTGAGGAGTACCAGAAAACTTCAGTTGGGGGGAACGGTTTGCAGGGTAATCTGCAATGAGGTATGTTCAGTCATTTATTTCTAGACAAGACTGAGATAATGCTAGAAGAGACTGACAATATCCCCATGAGGGGAGGGTAAGCTATGTTCACAGACTTAGTAAGGAATTGAATGCTTACATAACAGGGCTAATTATGCTGGTTGACACTGATTCAGGGCAATCGATTGTTTATTTAAGAAAAATATCGTTTGTAGACACTTTGAAAGTCCCTTTGGGGTTCTTTCTGGGGTTGTTACCCACATGGCTGGTTTTTATTCACTTAAGAGTGATTTACTAGGCCTCACAGCTCCGGAGTAGAGTGGGAGGGGCCTAATTTTGCGCCTCAGATGCGCAGTTAGAATTGCAGAGAAGTTCATGCTGCTTCACATGGAGGGTCCTGCTGCTGTTTGAGGGCCTTAAAGAAGCTATATTCCCCCAAATCTGATCCCTAAGGGCAGGTAGGGCCACAACAAGGCTGTGGCAAGGTGCTGTACTATTTTTAACCGGGTGTTGGCTTTAGGCTGCTCCGGTTTGGGCATTAAGGGGTTAATCGTTTTTTTTAAACTTGTGGTGCAATCTTATTAAGGCTTTAGGTACATACTGTGAAAATTTCAGGAGAATTGCTGCATTTTTCACTGTTTTGTAAAATTGTGTGCTCTTTTTCTCCTGTTAAGTGTAGTCAGTCCACGGGTCATCCATTACTTATGGGATATTAACTCCTCCCCAACAGGAAGTGCAAGAGGATCACCCAAGCAGAGCTGCTATATAGCTCCTCCCCTCTACGTCACACCCAGTCATTCTCTTGCACCCAACTAATAGATAGGATGTGTGAGAGGACTGTGGTGATTATACTTAGTTTTTATATCTTCAATCAAAAGTTTATTATTTTAAACGGCACCGGAGTGTGTTGTTTTCTTCTCAGGCAGAATTTGAAGAAGAATCTACCTGAGTTTTGTATGATCTTAGCGGACGTAACTAAGATCCATTTGCTGTTCTCGGCCATTCTGAGGAGTGAGGTAACTTCAGATCAGGGGACAGCGGGCAGGTTCACCTGCAAAGAGGTATGTTGCAGTATATTATTTTCTAAGGAATGGAATTGACTGAGAAAATACTGCCAATACCGATATAATGTAAGTACAGCCTTAAATGCAGTAGTAGCAACTGGTATCAGGCTGATATGTATGTATGTTTACACTTCAGTATTCTGGGGAATGGCACTTCACTGGGAAAATACTGTATGCATATAACTTTTAGCCTAACTTGCAGTGTGAACGACTAGCAGCAGGCTTTTAATGACATTTCATAAGTTAGATTTTAAACGTTTGCTGGCATGTTAAATCGTTTAATTATCTGAGGTACTTGGTGAAAAATTGTTTTGGGCGTTATTTTCCACATGGCTGTCGTTTATTTTAAATTAAAACAGTTTACTGAGCTTCCCTCACTGTTGTATGTGAGTGGGAGGGGCCTATTTTGGCGCTTTTGCTACGCATCAGAAATTCAGTCACAAGTCTGCCTTCTCTCCCTGCATGATCCAAGACGTCTCCAAGAGCTCAGGGGTCTTCAAAACTTGTTTTGAGGGAGGTAATCACTCACAGCAGACCTGTGAGACTGTGCTTTGACTGTGATAAAAACGCTTATATTTTCAATTGTTATACGTTTTTTCTGATATTAAGGGTTAATCATCCATTGCTAATGAGTGCAATCCTTTGCTAAATTTATGCTTTTACTGGGTAAATTTGGTTTTTATAACTAATCCGGTTCATTGTTATTCAACTGTCATAGTTTTTTCTGTGCTTCTTAAAGGCACAGTAACGTTTTACATATTGCTTGTAAATTTAGTTGAAAAGTATTTCCAAGCTTGCTAGTCTAATTGCTAGTTTGTTAAACATGTCTGACTCAGAGGAATCTCTTTGTGCAATATGTTCAAAAGCCAAGGTGGAGCCCAATAGAAATTTATGTACTAATTGCATTGATGCTACTTTAAATAAAAATCAATCTGTACATGTTGAACAACATTCACCAGACAACGAGGGGGAAGTTATGCCGACTAACTTGCCTCACGTGTCAGTACCTGCATCTCCCGCTCGGGAGGTGCGTGATATTGTAACGCCAAGTACATCAGGGCGGCCATTACAAATCACTCTACAAGACATGGCTAATGTTATGACTGAAGTTTTGTCTAAATTGCCAGAACTTAGGGGTAAACGAGATCACTCTGGGGTGAGAACAGAGTGCGCTGACAATGCTAGGGCCATGTCTGATATTGCGTCACAATTTGCAGAACATGAGGACGGAGAGCTTCATTCTGCGGGTGACGGATCTGATACAAATAAACTGGATTCAGACATTTCAAATTTTAAGTTTAAGCTGGAAAACCTCCGTGTATTGCTAGGGGAGGTGTTAGCGGCTCTGAATGATTGTGTAACAGTTGCAATCCCAGAGAAAATGTGTAGGTTGGATAAATATTTTGCGGTACCGACGAGTACTGACGTTTTTCCTATACCTAAGAGACTTACTGAAATTGTTACTAAGGAGTGGGATAGACCCGGTGTGCCTTTCTCACCCCCTCCTATATTCAGAAAAATGTTTCCAATAGACGCCACCACACGGGACTTATGGCAAACGGTCCCTAAGGTGGAGGGAGCAGTTTCTACTTTAGCTAAGTGTACCACTATCCCGGTGGAGGATAGCTGTGCTTTTTCAGATCCAATGGATAAAAAATTAGAGGGTTACCTTAAGAAAATGTTTGTTCAACAAGGTTTTATATTGCAACCCCTTGCATGCATTGCGCCTGTCACGGCTGCGGCAGCATTTTGGTTTGAGTCTCTGGAAGAGACTCTTGACTCAGCGCCATTAGATGAGATTACACACAAGCTTAAAACCCTTAAGCTAGCTAATTCATTTATTTCTGATGCCGTAGTACATTTAACTAAACTTACGGCTAAGAATTCCGGATTCGCCATTCAGGCACGCAGAGCACTGTGGCTAAAATCCTGGTCAGCTGATGTTACTTCTAAATCTAAATTACTTAACATACCTTTCAAGGGGCAGACTTTATTCGGGCCCGGTTTGAAAGAAATTATCGCTGATATTACAGGAGGTAAAGGCCATGCCCTGCCTCAAGACAGAGCCAAACCTAGGGCTAGACAGTCTAATTTTCGTGCCTTTCGTAACTTCAAGGCAGGAGCAGCATCAACTTCCTCTGCTCCAAAACAGGAAGGAGCTGTTGCTCGCTACAGACAAGGCTGGAAACCTAACCAGACCTGGAACAAGGGCAAGCAGGCCAGAAAACCTGCTGCTGCCCCTAAGACAGCATGAAGTGAGGGCCCCCGATCCGGGAACGGATCTAGTGGGGGGCAGACTTTCTCTCTTCGCCCAGGCTTGGGCAAGAGATGTCCAGGATCCCTGGGCGTTAGAGATCATATCTCAGGGATATCTTCTGGACTTCAAAGCTTCTCCCCCAAAAGGGAGATTTCATCTTTCAAGGTTGTCAACAAACCAGATAAAGAAAGAGGCGTTTCTACGCTGTGTACAAGATCTTTTACTAATGGGAGTGATCCATCCGGTTCCGCGGTCGGAACACGGACAAGGGTTTTACTCAAATCTGTTCGTGGTTCCCAAGAAAGAGGGAACCTTCAGACCAATCTTGGATTTAAAGATCCTAAACAAATTCCTAAGAGTTCCATCGTTCAAAATGGAAACTATTCGGACAATCTTACCCATGATCCAAAAGGGTCAGTACATTACCACAGTGGATTTAAAGGATGTTTACCTTCACATACCGATTCACAAAGAACATTACCGGTATCTAAGGTTTGCCTTCCTAGACAGGCATTACCAGTTTGTAGCTCTTCCATTCGGGTTGGCTACGGCTCCAAGAATCTTCACAAAGGTTCTGGGCTCTCTTCTGGCGGTACTAAGACTGCGAGGAATTTCGGTGGCTCCGTACCTAGACGACATTCTGATACAAGCGTCAAGCTTTCAAACTGCCAAGTCTCATACAGAGTTAGTACTGGCATTTCTAAGGTCGCATGGGTGGAAAGTGAACGAAGAGAAGAGTTCTCTCTTACCACTCACAAGAGTTCCCTTCTTGGGGACTCTTATAGATTCTGTAGAAATGAAAATTTACCTGACAGAGGACAGGTTAACAAAGCTTCTAAATGCTTGCCGTGTCCTTCATTCCATTCAACACCCGTCAGTGGCTCAATGCATGGTGGTAATCGGCTTAATGGTAGCGGCAATGGACATAGTTCCTTTTGCACGCCTGCATCTCAGACCGCTGCAATTGTGCATGCTAAGTCAGTGGAATGGGGATTACTCAGATTTGTCCCCTACGCTGAATCTGGATCAAGAGACCAGAGATTCTCTTCTATGGTGGCTTTCTCGGCCACATCTGTCCAGGGGGATGCCCTTCAGCAGGCCAGACTGGACAATTGTAACAACAGACGCCAGCCTACTAGGTTGGGGCGCTGTCTGGAATTCCCTGAAGGCTCAGGGATCATGGACTCAGGAGGAGAGTCTCCTTCCAATAAACATTCTGGAATTGAGAGCAGTTCTCAATGCCCTTCTGGCTTGGCCTCAGTTAACAACTCGGAGGTTCATCAGGTTTCAGTCGGACAACATCACGACTGTAGCTTACATCAACCATCAAGGAGGGACAAGGAGTTCCCTAGCGATGATGGAAGTATCAAAGATAATTCGCTGGGCAGAGTCTCACTCTTGCCACCTGTCAGCGATCCACATTCCAGGAGTGGAGAACTGGGAGGCGGATTTCCTAAGTCGCCAGACTTTTCATCCGGGGGAGTGGGAACTTCATCCGGAGGTCTTTGCCCAAATACTTCGACGTTGGGGCAAACCAGATATGGATCTCATGGCGTCTCGCCAGAACGCCAAGCTTCCTTGTTACGGGTCCAGGGACCCGGGAGCGGTCCTGGTAGATGCTTTGACAGCACCTTGGACCTTCGGGATGGCTTATGTGTTTCCACCCTTCCCGATGCTTCCTCGTTTGATTGCCAGGATCAAACAGGAGAAAGCATCGGTGATTCTAATAGCGCCTGCGTGGCCACGCAGGACCTGGTATGCAGATCTAGTGGACATGTCATCCTGTCCACCTTGGTCTCTGCCTCTGAGACAGGACCTTCTAATTCAGGGTCCTTTCAAACATCAAAATCTAATTTCTCTGAAGCTGACTGCATGGAAATTGAACGCTTGATTTTTATCAAAGCGTGGATTTTCGGAGTCAGTAATAGATACCTTAATACAGGCTAGGAAACCTGTTACCAGGAAGATTTACCATAAGATATGGCGTAAATACTTACACTGGTGCGAATCCAAGAGTTACTCATGGAGTAAGGTTAGGATTCCTAGGATATTGTCTTTTCTACAAGAGGGTTTAGAAAAGGGGTTATCTGCAAGTTCTTTAAAGGGACAGATCTCAGCTCTGTCCATCCTTTTACACAAACGTCTGTCAGAAGTTCCAGACGTTCAGGCTTTTTGTTAGGCTTTGGCTAGGATTAAGCCTGTGTTTAAGACTGTAGCTCCACCGTGGAGCTTAAACTTAGTTCTTAACGTTTTACAGGGTGTTCCGTTTGAACCCCTTCATTCCATTGATATCAAGCTGTTATCTTGGAAAGTTCTGTTTTTAATGGCTATTTCCTCGGCTCGTAGAGTCTCTGAGTTATCAGCCTTACATTGTGATTCTCCTTATCTGATTTTTCATTCAGATAAGGTAGTTCTGCGTACTAAACCTGGGTTCTTACCTAAGGTAGTCACTAACAAGAATATCAATCAAGAGATTGTTGTTCCATCATTGTGCCCTAACCCTTCTTCAAAGAAGGAACGACTTCTGCACAATCTGGACGTAGTCCGTGCCCTGAAATTTTATTTACAGGCAACTAAAGATTTTCGCCAAACTTCTTCCTTGTTTGTCGTTTATTCTGGACAGAGGAGAGGTCAAAAAGCATCTGCTACCTCTCTATCCTTTTGGCTTCGTAGCATAATACGTTTAGCCTATGAGACTGCTGGACAACAACCTCCTGAAAGGATTACAGCTCATTCTACTAGAGCTGTGGCTTCCACTTGGGCCTTTAAGAATGAGGCCTCTGTTGAACAGATTTGCAAGGCTGCAACTTGGTCTTCTCTTCATACTTTTTCCAAATTTTACAAATTTGACACTTTTGCTTCTTCGGAGGCTGTTTTTGGGAGAAAGGTTCTTCAGGCAGTGGTTCCTTCCGTATAAAGATCCTGCCTGTCCCTCCCGTCATCCGTGTACTTTAGCTTTGGTATTGGTATCCCATAAGTAATGGATGACCCGTGGACTGACTACACTACAGGAGAAAGGAATTTATCAGGTAAGCATAAATTATGTTTTATCTCTTAAAGGTACAGTAACGTTTTTTTTCAAATTGTGTTTTTCATTTGATTAAAGTGATTTCCAAGCCTGCTTGTGTATATTACTAGTCTATTAAACATGTCTGACACTAAGGAAAATCCTTGTTCAATGTGTTTAGAAGCCATGGTGGAACCCCCTCTCAGAATGTGTCCCACTTGTACTGATATGTCTATACACTTTAAAGATCATATTGTTGCACTTAAGAATGTGGCCCAAGATGATTCTCAGACTGAAGGTAACGAGGGTAGCCCGTCTGCCTCTCCCCAAGTGTCACAACCAGTTACGCCCGCGCAAGCGACGCCTAGTACCTCTAGTGCGTCTAACCCTTTTACAATACAAGACTTAGCGGCAGTCATGGATAATTCTCTTACAGCCTTCTTATCTAAACTGCCCGTGTTACCCGCAAAGCATGATAGCTCGGTTTTAAGAACAGATTATGAACATTCTGACGCTTTGGTAGCCGTATCCGATATACCCTCACAACGCTCTGAAGTGGGAGCAAGGGATTTGATGTCTGAGGGAGAAGTCTCTGATTCAGGAAGGGTTCCTCCTCAGACAGATTCAGATACATTGGCTTTTAAATTTAAACTAGAACACCTCCGCATTTTGCTTAGGGAGGTATTAGCTACTCTGGATGACTGCGACCCTTTAGTGATCCCAGAGAAATTGTGTAAAATGGACAAGTACCTAGAGGTCCCTGTTTACACGGATACGTTTCCGGTCCCTAAGAGGATTGTGGATATCGTTACTAGGGAGTGGGTTAGACCAGGGGTTCCCTTTGCTCCCCCTCCTGTTTTTAAGAAAATGTTCCCCATACCTGACTCTGTGCGGGACTCGTGGCAGACGGTCCCTAAGGTGGAGGGGGCTGTTTCTACACTTGCTAAACTCACAACCATACCAATTGAAGACAGTTGTGCTTTTAAAGACTCTATGGATAAGAAGTTAGAGGGTTTACATAAGAAAATTTTTGTTCAACAAGGTTTTCTTCTCCAACCTATTGCCTGCATTATTCCTGTAACTACTGCAGCTGCTTTCTGGTTTGAGGCGCTGGAAGACTCGCTCCAGACGGAGACCTCATATGAGGAAATTATGGATAGAATTAAGGCTCTAAAGCTAGCTAATTCTTTTATCACTGACGCCGCTTTCCAAATAGCTAAGTTAGCGGCAAAAAATTCAGGTTTCGCCATTTTGGCGCGCAGGGCGCTATGGCTAAATTCCTGGTCGGCCGATGTGTCGTCTAAATCCAAGCTTTTGAACATTCCTTTCAAAGGAAAGACCCTCTTCGGGCCTGAATTGAAAGAGATTATTTCAGATATCACCGGCGGAAAAGGCCATGCTCTCCCTCAGGACAAGCCCTTTAAGACAAAGAACAAAGCTAATTTCTCTTGTTAAGTGTATCCAGTCCACGGATCATCCATTACTTGTGGGATATTCTCCTTCCCAACAGGAAGTTGCAAGAGGATCACCCACAGCAGAGCTGCTATATAGCTCCTCCCCTCACTGCCATATCCAGTCATTCTCTTTCAACTCTCAACTAAGATGGAGGTCGTAAGAGGACTGTGGTGTTTTATACTTAGTTTATTTCCTCAATCAAAAGTTTGTTATTTTTAAATGGTACCGGAGTGTACTGTTTATCTCAGGCAGTATTTAGAAGAAGAATCTTCCTGCGTTTTCTATGATCTTAGCAGAAGTAACTAAGATCCTTTGCTGTTCTCACATATTCTGAGGAGTGAGGTAACTTCAGAGGAGGAATAGCGTGCAGGTTTTCCTGCAATAAGGTATGTGCAGTTAATATTTTTCTAGGGATGGAATTTGCTAGAAAACGCTGCTGATACCTAAGTAATGTAAGTAAAGCCTTAAATGCAGTGATAGCGACTGGTATCAGGCTTATTAATAGAGATACATACTCTTATAAAAGTGTATTTTAAAACGTTTGCTGGCATGTTTAATCATTTTTTACATATGTTTGGTGATAAAACTTATTGGGGCCTAGTTTTTTCCACATGGCTGGCTTGAATTTTGCCTAGAAACAGTTCCCTGAGGCTTCCCACTGTTGTAATATGAGTGGGAGGGGCCTATTTTGGCGTTTTTTTTTGCACAGCAAAAATTACAGACACAGACATCCAGCTTCTTCCTGCATGATCCAGGACTTCTCTGAAGGGCTCAAAAGGCTTCAAAAGTCGTATTGAGGGAGGTAAAAAGCCACAGTAGAGCTGTGGCAGTTGTTGTGACTGTTTAAAAAAACGTTTTTGTCATTTGTTATTCCGTTTTTGGTATTAAGGGGTTAATCATCCATTTGCAAGTGGGTGCAATGCTCTGCTAACTTGTTACATACACTGTAAAAATTTCGTTAGTGTAACTGCATTTTTTCACTGTTATTTCAAAATTTGGGAAAATTTGTGTTTCTTAAAGGCGCAGTAACGTTTTTTATATTGCTTGTAAACTTGTTTTAAAGTGTTTTCCAAGCTTGCTAGTCTCATTGCTAGTCTGTTTAAACATGTCTGACACAGAGGAACCTACTTGTTAATTATGTTTGAAAGCCATGGTGGAGCCCCATAGGAGAATGTGTACTAAATGTATTGATTTCACCTTAAACAGTAAAGATCAGTCTTTATCTATAAAAGAATTATCACCAGAGGGTTCTGTCGAGGGGGAAGTTATGCCGACTAACTTTCCCCACGTGTCAGACCCTTCGCCTCCCGCTCAGGGGACGCACGCTAATATGGCGCCAATTACATCAGGGACGCCCATAGCGATTACCTTGCAGGACATGGCTGCAATCATGAATAATACCCTGTCAGAGGTATTATCTAGATTGCCTGAATTAAGAGGCAAGCGCGATTGCTCTGGGGTTAGGAGAGATACAGAGCGCGCAAATGCTGTTAGAGCCATGTCTGATACTGCGTCACAATATGCAAAACATGAGGACGGAGAGCTTCAGTCTGTGGGTGACATCTCTGACTCGGGGAAACCTGATTCAGAGATTTCTAATTTTAAATTTAAGCTTGAGAACCTCCGTGTATTGCTTGGGGAGGTATTAGCTGCTCTGAATGACTGTAACACAGTTGCAATTCCAGAGAAATTGTGTAGGCTGGATAGATACTACGCGGTGCCGGTGTGTACTGACGTTTCTTTCATGTAATTAACAAGAGTCCATGAGCTAGTGACGTATGGGATATACATTCCTACCAGGAGGGGCAAAGTTTCCCAAACCTTAAAATGCCTATAAATACACCCCTCACCACACCCACAAATCAGTTTTACAAACTTTGCCTCCAAGGGAGGTGGTGAAGTAAGTTTGTGCTAGATTCTACGTTGATATGCGCTCCGCAGCAAGTTGGAGCCCGGTTTTCCTCTCAGCGTGCAGTGAATGTCAGAGGGATGTGAGGAGAGTATTGCCTATTGAATGCAGTGATCTCCTTCTACGGGGTCTATTTCATAAGGTTCTCTGTTATCGGTCGTAGAGATTCATCTCTTACCTCCCTTTTCAGATCGACGATATACTCTTATATTTACCATTTCCTCTACTGATTCTCGTTTCAGTACTGGTTTGGCTTTCTACTAACATGTAGATGAGTGTCCTGGGGTAAGTAAGTCTTATTTTCTGTGACACTCTAAGCTATGGTTGGGCACTTTATTTATAAAGTTCTAAATATATGTATTCAAACATTTATTTGCCTTGACTCAGAATGTTCAACTTTCCTTATTTCCAGACAGTCAGTTTCATATTTGGGATTATGCTTTAAATTATCATATTTTTCTTACCTCAAAAATTTGACTTTTTTCCCTGTGGGCTGTTAGGCTCGCGGGGGCTGAAAATGCTTCATTTTATTGCGTCATTCTTGGCGCGGACTTTTTTGGCGCAAAAATTCTTTTCCGTTTCCGGCGTCATACGTGTCGCCGGAAGTTGCGTCATTTTTTGACGTTATTTTGCGCCAAAAATGTCGGCGTTCCGGATGTGGCGTCATTTTTGGCGCCAAAAGCATTTGGGCGCCAAATAATGTGGGCGTCTTATTTGGCGCCAAAAAATATGGGCGTCGCTTTTGTCTCCACATTATTTCAGTCTCATTTTTCATTTGCTTCTGGTTGCTAGAAGCTTGATGTTTGGCATTTTTTTCCCATTCCTGAAACTGTCTTATAAGGAATTTGATCTATTTTGCTTTATATGTTGTTTTTTCTCTTACATATTGCAAGATGTCTCACGTTGCATCTGAGCCAGAAGATACTACAGGAAAACCACTGCCTGCTGGATCTACCAAAGCTAAGTGTATCTGCTGTAAACTTTTGGTAGCTATTCCTCCAGCTGTTGTTTGTAATAATTGTCATGACAAACTTGTTAAAGCAGATAATATTTCCTTTAGTGATGTACCATTGCCTGTTGCAGTTCCCTCAACATCTAAGGTGCAGAATGTTCCTGATAACATAAGAGATTTTGTTTCTGAATCCATAAAGAAGGCTTTGTCTGTTATTTCTCCTTCTAGTAAACGTAAAAAGTCTTTTAAATCTTCTCTCTCTACAGATGAATTTTTAAATGAACACCATCATTCTGATTCTTTGGACTCTTCTGGTTCAGAGGATTCTATTTCAGAGATTGATGCTGATAAATCTTCATATTTATTTAAGATGGAATTTATTCGCTCTTTACTTAAAGAAGTACTAATTGCTTTAGAAATAGAGGATTCTAGTCCTCTTGATACTAATTCTATACGTTTGGATAAGGTTTTTAAAGCTCCTGCGGTTATTCCAGAAGTCTTTCCTGTTCCTAATGCTATTTCTGCAGTAATTGCTAAGGAATGGGATAAATTGGGTAATTCATTTACTCCTTCTAAACGTTTTAAGCAATTATATCCTGTTCCGCCTGACAGGTTAGAATTTTGGGACAAAATCCCTAAAGTTGATGGGGCTATTTCTACCCTTGCTAAACGTACTACCATTCCTACGTCAGATGGTACCTCGTTTAAGGATCCTTTAGATAGAAAAATTGAATCTTTTCTAAGAAAAGCTTATCTATGTTCAGGTAATCTTCTTAGACCTGCTATATCATTGGCTGATGTTGCTGCAGCTTCAACTTTTTGGTTGGAAACTCTAGCGCAACAAGTAACAAATCGTGATTCTCATGATATTATTATTCTTCTCCAGCATGCTAATAATTTCATCTGTGATGCCATTTTTGATATTATTAGAGTTGATGTTAGATTTATGTCTCTGGCTATCTTAGCCAGAAGAGCTTTATGGCTTAAGACCTGGAATGCTGATATGGCTTCTAAATCAACTCTACTTTCCATTTCTTTCCAGGGAAACAAATTATTTGGTTCTCAGTTGGATTCTATTATTTCAACTGTTACTGGTGGGAAAGGAACTTTTTTACCACAGGATAAAAAGTCTAAAGGTAAAAACAGGGCTAACAATCGTTTTCGTTCCTTTCGTTTCAACAAAGAACAAAAGCCTGATCCTTCGTCCTCAGGAGCAGTTTCAGTTTGGAAACCATCTCCAGTCTGGAATAAATCCAAGCCTGCTAGAAAGGCAAAGCCTGCTTCTAAGTTCACATGAAGGTACGGCCCTCATTCCAGTTCAGCTGGTAGGGGGCAGGTTACGTTTTTTCAAAGAAATTTGGATCAATTCTGTTCACAATCTTTGGATTCAGAACATTGTTTCAGAAGGGTACAGAATTGGTTTCAAGATGAGACCTCCTGCAAAGAGATTTTTTCTTTCCCATGTCCCAGTAAATCCAGTGAAAGCTCAAGCATTTCTGAATTGTGTTTCAGATCTAGAGTTGGCTGGAGTAATTATGCCAGTTCCAATTCCGGAACAGGGGATGGGGTTTTATTCAAATCTCTTCATTGTACCAAAGAAGGAGAATTCCTTCAGACCAGTTCTGGATCTAAAATTATTGAATCGTTATGTAAGGATACCAACGTTCAAGATGGTAACTGTAAGGACTATATTGCCTTTTGTTCAGCAAAGGAATTATATGTCCACAATAGATTTGCAGGATGCATATCTGCATATTCCGATTCATCCAGATCATTATCAGTTCCTGAGATTCTCTTTTCTAGACAAGCATTACCAATTTGTGGCTCTACCGTTTGGCCTTGCTACAGCTCCAAGAATTTTCACAAAGATTCTCGGTGCCCTTCTGTCTGTAATCAGAGAACAGGGTATTGTGGTATTTCCTTATTTGGACGATATCTTGGTACTTGCTCCGTCTTTACATTTAGCAGAGTCTCATACGAATCGACTTGTGTTGTTTCTTCAAGATCATGGTTGGAGGATCAATTTACCAAAAAGTTCTTTGATTCCTCAAACAAGGGTAACCTTTCTGGGTTTCCAGATAGATTCAGTGTCCATGACTCTGTCTTTAACAGACAAGAGACGTCTAAAATTGATTACAGTCTGTCGAAACCTTCAGTCTCAATCATTCCCTTCGGTAGCCTTTTGCATGGAAATTCTAGGTCTTATGACTGCTGCATCGGACGCGATCCCCTTTGCTCGTTTTCACATGCGACCTCTTCAGCTCTGTATGCTGAACCAATGGTGCAGGGATTACACGAAGATATATCAATTAATATCTTTAAAACCGATTGTTCGGCACTCTCTAACGTGGTGGACAGATCACCTTCGTTTAATTCAGGGGGCTTCTTTTGTTCTTCCAACCTGGACTATAATTTCAACAGATGCAAGTCTCACAGGTTGGGGAGCTGTGTGGGGATCTCTGACGGCACAAGGAGTTTGGGAATCTCAGGAGGTGAGATTACCGATCAATATCTTGGAACTCCGTGCAGTTTTCAGAGCTCTTCAGTTTTGGCCTCTTCTGAAGAGAGAATCGTTCATTTGTTTTCAGACAGACAATGTCACAACTGTGGCATACATCAATCATCAAGGAGGGACTCACAGTCCTCTGGCTATGAAAGAAGTATCTCGAATTTTGGTTTGGGCGGAATCCAGCTCCTGTCTAATCTCTGCGGTTCATATCCCAGGTGTAGACAATTGGGAAGCGGATTATCTCAGTCGCCAAACGTTGCATCCGGGCGAATGGTCTCTTCACCCAGAGGTATTTCTTCAGATTGTTCAAATGTGGGGGCTCCCAGAGATAGATCTGATGGCCTCTCATCTAAACAAGAAACTTCCCAGGTATCTGTCCAGATCCCGGGATCCTCAGGCGGAGGCAGTGGATGCATTATCACTTCCTTGGAAGTATCATCCTGCCTATATCTTTCCGCCTCTAGTTCTTCTTCCAAGAGTAATCTCCAAGATTCTGAGGGAATGCTCGTTTGTTCTGCTAATAGCTCCAGCATGGCCTCACAGGTTTTGGTATGCGGATCTTGTCCGGATGGCATCTTGCCAACCATGGACTCTTCCGTTAAGACCAGACCTTCTGTCACAAGGTCCTTTTTTCCATCCGGATCTGAAATCCTTAAATTTAAAGGTATGGAGATTGAACGCTTGATTCTTGGTCATAGAGGTTTCTCTGACTCCGTGATTAATACTATGTTACAGGCTCGTAAATCTGTATCTCGAGAGATATATTATAGAGTCTGGAAGACTTATATTTCTTGGTGTCTTTCTCGTCATTTTTCTTGGCATTCTTTTAGAATACCGAGAATTTTACAGTTTCTTCAGGATGGTTTAGATAAGGGTTTGTCCGCAAGTTCTTTGAAAGGACAAATCTCCGCTCTTTCTGTTCTTTTTCACAGAAAGATTGCTATTCTTCCTGATATTCATTGTTTTGTACAAGCTTTGGTTCGTATAAAACCTGTCATTAAGTCAATTTCTCCTCCTTGGAGTTTGAATTTGGTTCTGGGAGCTCTTCAAGCTCCTCCGTTTGAACCTATGCATTCATTGGACATTAAATTACTTTCTTGGAAAGTTTTGTTCCTTTTGGCCATCTCTTCTGCTAGAAGAGTTTCTGAATTATCTGCTCTTTCTTGTGAGTCTCCTTTTCTGATTTTTCATCAGGATAAGGCGGTGTTGCGAACTTCTTTTGAATTTTTACCTAAAGTTGTGAATTCCAACAACATTAGTAGAGAAATTGTGGTTCCTTCATTATGTCCTAATCCTAAGAATTCTAAGGAGAGATCATTGCATTCTTTGGATGTTGTTAGAGCTTTGAAATATTATGTTGAAGCTACGAAATCTTTCCGTAAGACTTCTAGTCTATTTGTTATCTTTTCCGGTTCTAGGAAAGGCCAGAAAGCTTCTGCCATTTCTTTGGCATCTTGGTTGAAATCTTTAATTCATTTTGCCTATGTTGAGTCGGGTAAAATTCCGCCTCAGAGAATTACAGCTCATTCTACTAGGTCAGTATCTACTTCCTGGGCGTTTAGGAATGAAGCTTCGGTTGTCCAGATCTGCAAAGCAGCAACTTGGTCCTCTTTGCATACTTTTACTAAATTCTACCATTTTGATGTATTTTCTTCTTCTGAAGCAGTTTTTGGTAGAAAAGTTCTTCAGGCAGCGGTTTCAGTTTGAATCTTCTGCTTATGTTTTTTGTTAAACTTTATTTTGGGTGTGGATTATTTTCAGCAGGAATTGGCTGTCTTTATTTTATCCCTCCCTCTCTAGTGACTCTTGTGTGGAAAGATCCACATCTTGGGTAGTCATTATCCCATACGTCACTAGCTCATGGACTCTTGTTAATTACATGAAAGAAAACATAATTTATGTAAGAACTTACCTGATAAATTCATTTCTTTCATATTAACAAGAGTCCATGAGGCCCACCCTTTTTTGTGGTGGTTATGATTTTTTTGTATAAAGCACAATTATTCCAATTCCTTATTTTATATGCTTCGCACTTTTTTTCTTATCACCCCACTTCTTGGCTATTCGTTAAACTGATTTGTGGGTGTGGTGAGGGGTGTATTTATAGGCATTTTAAGGTTTGGGAAACTTTGCCCCTCCTGGTAGGAATGTATATCCCATACGTCACTAGCTCATGGACTCTTGTTAATATGAAAGAAATGAATTTATCAGGTAAGTTCTTACATAAATTATGTTTTTTCCTATACCTAAAAGGCTTACAGAAATTATTAGCAAGGAGTGGGATAGACCCGGTGTGCCCTTTTCCCCACCTCCTATATTTAGAAAAATGTTTCCAATAGACGCCACTACACGGGAATTATGGCAGACGGTCCCTAAGGTGGAGGGAGCAGTTTCTACTTTAGCAAAGCGTACCACTATCCCGGTTGAGGACAGTTGTGCTTTTTCAGATCCAATGGATAAAAAATTGGAGGGTTACCTTAAGAAAATGTTTATTCAACAAGGTTTTATTTTACAGCCCCTTGCATGCATTGCGCCTGTCACTGCTGCAGCTGCATTCTGGTTTGAGGCCCTGGAAGAGACCATCCAGACAGCTCCATTGAATGAAATTATTGACAAGCTTAGAATGCTTAAGCTAGCTAACTCATTTGTTTCTGATGCCATTGTTCATTTGACTAAACTAACGGCTAAGATTTCCGGATTCGCCATCCAGGCGCATAGGGCGCTATGGCTTAAATCCTGGTCAGCTGACGTGACTTCAAAGTCTAAATTACTCAACATTCCTTTCAAGGGGCAGACCTTATTCGGGCCTGGCTTGAATGAAATTATTGCTGACATTACTGGAGGCAAGGGTCATACCCTTCCTCAGGACAGGGCCAAATCAAAGACCAAACATTCTAATTTTCGTGCCTTTCGAAATTTCAAGGCAGGAGCAGCATCAACTTCCTTCGCTTCAAAACAAGAGGGAACTGTTGCTCATTCCAGACAGGCCTGGAAACCTAACCAGTCCTGGAACAAGGGCAAGCAGGCCAGAAAGCCTGCTGCTGCCCCCAAGACAGCATGAAGGAACGGCCCCCTATCTGGAAACGGATCTAGTGGGGGGCAGACTTTCTCTCTTCGCCCAGGCGTGGGCAAGAGATGTTCAGGATCCCTGGGCGTTGGAGATCATATCTCAGGGATATCTTCTGGACTTCAAAGCTTCTCCTCCACAAGGGAGATTTTATCTTTCAAGGTTATCAGCAAACCAGATAAAGAAAGAGGCATTCCTAAGCTGTGTGCAAGACCTCCTAGTAATGGGAGTGATCCATCCAGTTCCGCGGACGGAACAGGGACAGGGATTTTATTCAAATCTGTTTGTGGTTCCCAAGAAAGAGGGAACCTTCAGACCAATCTTGGATCTAAAGATCTTAAACAAATTCCTCAGAGTTCAATCATTCAAAATGGAAACTATTCGGACCATCCTACCCATGATCCAAGAGGGTCAGTACATGACCACAGTGGACTTAAAGGATGCCTACCTTCACATACCGATTCACAAAGATCATCATCGGTTCCTAAGGTTTGCCTTTCTAGACGGGCATTACCAATTTGTAGCTCTTCCCTTCGGGTTGGCGACTGCCCCGAGAATTTTTACAAAGGTTCTGGGCTCACTTCTGGCGGTTCTAAGACCGCGAGGCATAGCGGTGGCTCCGTATCTAGACGACATCCTGATACAGGCGTCAAGCTTTCAAATTGCCAAGTCTCATACAGAGATAGTTCTGGCATTTCTGAGGTCGCATGGGTGGAAAGTGAACGTGGAAAAGAGTTCTCTATCACCACTCACAAGAGTCTCCTTCCTAGGGACTCTTATAGATTCTGTAGAGATGAAAATTTACCTGACGAGTCCAGGTTATCAAAACTTCTAAATGCTTGCCGTGTCCTTCATTCCATTCCACGCCCGTCAGTGGCTCAGTGCATGGAAGTATCGGCTTAATGGTAGCGGCAATTGACATAGTGCCATTTGCGCGCCTGCATCTCAGACCGCTGCAATTATGCATGCTAAGTCAGTGGAATGGGGATTACTCAGATTTGTCCCCTCTACTAAATCTGGATCAAGAGACCAGAGATTCTCTTCTCTGGTGGCTTTCTCGGGTCCATCTGTCCAAGGGTATGACCTTTTGCAGGCCAGATTGGACGATTGTAACAAATGCCAGCCTTCTAGGTTGGGGCACAGTCTGGAACTCCCTGAAGGCTCAGGGATCGTGGACTCAGGAGGAGAAACTCCTCCCAATAAATATTCTGGAGTTAAGAGCAATATTCAATGCTCTTCTAGCTTGGCCTCAGTTAGCAACACTGATGTTCATCAGATTTCAGTCGGACAACATCACGACTGTGGCTTACATCAACAATCAAGGGGGAACCAGGAGTTCCCTAGCGATGTTAGAAGTCTCAAAGATAATTCGCTGGGCAGAGTCTCACTCTTGCCACCTGTCAGCGATCCACATCCCAGGCGTAGAGAACTGGGAGGCGGATTTTCTAAGTCGTCAGACTTTTCATCCGGGGGAGTGGGAACTCCATCCGGAGGTGTTTGCTCAACTGGTCCATCGTTGGGGCAAACCAGAACTGGATCTCATGGCGTCTCGCCAGAACGCCAAGCTTCCTTGTTACGGATCCAGGTCCAGGGACCCGGGAGCAACGCTGATAGATGCTCTAGCAGCTCCTTGGTTCTTCAACCTGGCCTATGTGTTTCCACCGTTTCCTCTGCTCCCTCGACTGATTGCCAAAATCAAACAGGAGAGAGCATCAGTGATTCTGATAGCGCCTGCCTGGCCACGCAGGACCAGGTATGCAGACCTAGTGGACATGTCATCTCTTCCACCATGGACTCTGCCTCTGAGGCAGGACCTTCTAATACAAGGTCCTTTCAATCATCCAAATCTAATTTCTCTGAGACTGACTGCATGGAGATTGAACGCTTGATTCTATCAAGGCGTGGCTTCTCCGAGTCAGTCATTGATACCTTAATACAGGCTCGGAAGCCTGTCACCAGGAAAATCTACCATAAGATATGGCGTAAATATCTTTATTGGTGTGAATCCAAGAGTTACTCATGGAGTAAGGTTAGGATTCCTAGGATATTGTCCTTTCTCCAAGAGGGTTTGGACAAAGGCTTATCAGCTAGTTCTTTAAAAGGACAGATCTCTGCTCTGTCTATTCTTTTGCACAAGCGTCTGGCAGAAGTTCCAGACGTCCAGGCATTTTGTCAGGCTTTGGTTAGGATTAAGCCTGTGTTTAAAACTGTTGCTCCCCCGTGGAGCTTAAACTTGGTTCTTAAAGTTCTTCAGGGAGTTCCGTTTGAACCCCTTCATTCCATTGATATTAAACTTTTATCTTGGAAAGTTCTGTTTTTGATGGCTATTTCCTCGGCTCGAAGAGTCTCTGAGTTATCTGCCTTACATTGTGATTCTCCTTATCTGATTTTTCATTCAGACAAGGTAGTTCTGCGTACCAAACCTGGGTTTTTACCTAAGGTGGTTTCTAACAGGAATATCAATCAAGAGATTGTTGTTCCATCATTGTGTCCTAATCCTTCAAGAAGGAACGTCTTTTGCATAATCTGGACGTAGTCCGTGCCTTGAAGTTTTACTTACAGGCTACTAAAGATTTTTGTCAAACATCTGCCCTGTTTGTCGTTTACTCTGGACAGAGGAGAGGTCAAAAAGCTTCGGCAACCTCTCTCTCCTTTTGGCTTCGGAGCATAATACGCTTAGCCTATGAGACTGCTGGACAGCAGCCCCCTGAAAGGATTACAGCTCATTCTACTAGAGCTGTGGCTTCCACCTGGGCCTTTAAAAATAAGGCCTCTGTTGAACAGATTTGCAAGGCTGCGACTTGGTCTTCGCTTCACACCTTTTCAAAATTTTACAAATTTGACACTTTTGCTTCTTCGGAGGCTGTTTTTGGGAGAAAGATTCTACAGGCAGTGGTTCATTCCGTTTAAGTTCCTGCCTTGTCCCTCCCATCATCCGTGTACTTTAGCTTTGGTATTGGTATCCCACAAGTAATACATAGTAGATAAGGTTGAAAAAAGACTGAAGTCCATCGAGTTCAACCTATACAAATCTAAAATACTTACAAAAAGCTCCAGTTAAGCTTAAATAACCCCATTAAAATGTGACCCATTTAATACTAGCAATCATATCCATGAATTTTGTTTATATACAGAAATTTATCCAGACTATTTTTAAATGTATCTATGGTATTGGCATTCACTACCTCCTTTGGTAATGAGTTCCACAATTTTATTGCTCTTACAGTGAAAAAACGTTTCCGTTGCAGGAGATTAAATCTCCTTTCCTCCAACCTTAAATTATGACCTCTTGTCAGAACCAATTTTCTTGGAATAAACAGAGCTTCTGCCATCTCTGTATATGGGCCTTGAATATATTTATATAAAGTAATCATGTCACCTCTCAAGCGCCTTTTTTCTAAAGAGAACAGACCCAGTTTGGCTAGCCTCTCCTCATAGGTTAATTTCTCCAATCCCCTTATTAGCTTTGTGGCCCTTCTCTGAACTTTTTCTAGTTCTGAAATATCTTTTTTAGCAATCGGTCCCCAGAACTGCACTCCAAACTCAAGGTGAGGTCTTACCAGGGCTTTATATAATGACAGAATTATGCTTTCCTCCCTTGAATCAATGCCTCTTTTAATACATGCTAGTATCTTATTAGCCTTTGAAGCCGCTGCCCTGCATTGTGCACTCATCTTTAGCTTGTTATCTATTACTACTCCCAAATCCCTTTCCTCCTGTGTTTGGCTAAGTCTTGTCCCATTTAAAAAATACATAGCCTGCTTATTTTTACTTCCAAAATGTAGAACCTTACATTTTTCCGTATTAAATCTCATTTTCCATTCACTTGCCCATAGTTCTAATTTTAGCAAATCCCTTTGCAAAGAGAGTTCATCCTGCTCTGACCTAATGACCTTACTTAGTATCATCTGCAAAAATAGAGATGTCGCTATTTAATCCTTGCTCCAAGTCATTTATAAAAATATTAAAAAGAACAGGGCCCAGTACTGATCCCTGGGGGACGCCACTGATTACCTTTGTCCAATCTGAGTATGATCCATTTACTGCTACTCGTTGCTCCCTATCTTTTATCCAGTTATTTATCCATGAGCTAACATTTTCAGCTATTCCCAGTCCCTTAATTTTGTGCATTAATCTCTCATGTGGCACTGTATCAAATGCCTTTGCAAAATCTAAGTATATCACATCAACTGATTCCCATTTATCTATATTTTTACTTACTTCCTCGTAGAATCTAATTAGATTAGTTTGACATGATCTATTTCTCCTAAAGCCATGCTTATTAGAACTCATAATCTTGTTTACACGAATATGCTCATCAATATAATCCCTTATAATCCCTTCAAATATCTTCCCCACTATTGATGTCAGACTAACTGGTCTATAGCTTCCTGGATCATCCCTGCTTCCCTTTTTGAAGAGTGGCACCACATCAGCTTTACACCAATCCTGGGGTACCATGCCTGAGGATAATGAGTCTTGAAAAATTAAGAGTAAAGGTTTGTCTATAACAGTGCTAAGTTCACTTAACACCCTTGGGTGTATTCCATCTGGGCCTGGAGTTTTATTTATCTTAATATTTTTTAGTTTTTTCCTGATATCCTCTAAACAAAACCCAGTTAGTGGTATGGACTGGCATGTTCTATTCTGTTCCAAAGTATCATTCAATGGTTCCTCTCTTGTGTATACTGAAGAAAAAAACTGGTTTAGTACCTCAGCCTTCTCCCTGTCATTATTTATCATGCTACCCTCCACACATTTTAATGTACCTATATTATCCTTCTTAGATTTTTTGCTATTTATGTACTTAAAGAACCTTTTAGGGTTAGACTTAGAATCCTTGGCAATTAATTTTTCATTTTCAATTTTGGCTAATTTGATTGCTTTTTTGCATGCTTTGTTACATTCCTTATAAATATTGTATGCTGAGTCTGTACTATTTTCTTTTAATAATTTAAATGCCCTACGTTTTTTCCTAATTTCTTTTAACACATTTTTATTTAGCCATAACGGCTTAGTTTTTTTATTTTTATTTTTATAACCATATGGTATGTATTGATATGTATATTTATTTAACAAATTTTTAAATATTATCCATTTATCCTCCTGTATTTTTATTAGAAAATACATTGTCCCAATTTATATTATTTAATGATTTCCTTAAATCGTTGAATTTTGCTTTCTTGAAATTAAAAGTCTTAGTTAAGCCTTTAAAACACTGCATATGAAAAGAGATTTCAAATGTGACCATGTTATGATCACTGTTACCCAAATGTTCTTTAACTTCTATGTTTGATATTATATCTGTATTGTTTGATAGCACTAAATCCAATATAGCTTTACTCCTAGTTGGCTCCTCTATTAATTGTGACAAGAAGTTATCCCTGAGAACATTTAAAAATCTATCCCCCTTAGCTGAATTACTAGTTTCATTGGCCCAGTTTATATCAGGGTAGTTAAAATCTCCCATAATTACAGCACTGTTATTAGCAGCCTTACCTATTTGGATAAGTAGTTGAGTTTCCTCCGGGTCACTAATGTTGGGAGGCTTGTAGCAAGTTCCTAGTAATATTTTTTTAGGATTTTTCCCCCCACTCTTTATTTCAACCCACAGGGTCTCTACATTGTCACTTGTATCATAAATATCTTCCCTTATTGTAGGTTTAAGGTTTGGTTTAATATACATGCAGATTCCTCCACCCCTTTTATTATTCCTGTCCCTCCTAAATAATGTATACCCCTCTAAGTTAACTGCCCAGTCATGTGAATCATCCCACCAAGTTTCAGTTATACTGATAACATCATAGTCCTCTTCTGCAACTAAGAGCGTCAGCTCCCCCATTTTACCTGTCATGCTTCTTGCATTTGTTGTCATACATTTAATTTTCATGTGCTTTCTGCTGCTACTTGGTGTACTTTCCTCTATACTTTCTAATGTGACATTTCTTAAGTCATCCCTTCCTTGAGATATTAAGGGAGTGACATATTCAGACACTGATCTCTCTGTTCTATTTTGTTCTAATTGACCCTCCCCCCCTTTGCCTAGTTTAAAAGGTTCTCTAAACGTGCTACCATCCTTTCCCCCAACACACCTGCACCCATGTCATTCAGGTGCAATCCATCCTTACTGTACAATTTGTACCCTAGTGAAAAATCAGCCCAGTGTTCTAAAAAGTCAAACC
Organism: Bombina bombina; assembly: GCF_027579735.1. Lineage (NCBI taxonomy): Eukaryota > Metazoa > Chordata > Amphibia > Anura > Bombinatoridae > Bombina > Bombina bombina. Next base: position 1,295,829,865 of record NC_069499.1, on the reverse strand, counting down.
CCTCATTTTTACACCATGTTTTTAGCCATGAATTAACAGACCTTAGCTCCTTCTGCCTTACTGAGTTAACACACGGCACTGGTAATATCTCAGAAAATATTACTTTGGAGGTCCTTGCTTTAAGCTTGCTACCTAACTCCCTGAAGTCATTTTTTAGGACTCTCCATCTCCCACTGATTTCTTCATTAGTACCAATATGCACCATGACTGCAGGATCAGACCCGCATCCCTCTAACAATCTATCAATACGCTCCACAATATGCCTAACACGAGCCCCTGGAAGACAGCAAACTGTTCTATGTAAAGGGTCTGGATGACAAATTACCCTATCAACCTTCCTTATAATAGAGTCTCCTACCACCAACATCTGCCTCTGGCCCTGACTTGTATGCCCCTCTTCCATGACTGAAGGACTGCCCACCATAGTATGCTCCTCTTCCACAGCTAAAGGACTGTTCACTATACTAGGCAACACGGCCCTCTCTGACACTGCCACCCCTGAACTGATATCCCCAACATCTTCACTTAATCTTGCAAATCTATTGGGGTGTACCAGCTCAGAACTGGCCTGTCTCTTCCGCTTACTTCGCCCTCTAACTGTGACCCAGCTACATCCTGGAGTCTCCTCATCTGAATCCTCCCCATTCCCACTGCTGGAACCATTAACAACCAGCTCAGTCCTATCCATTTCCCTTTCAAGTGTCTGAATTTCATGTAGTGTTGCAATTCGTTCCTCCAGATCCCCAATACGAGTTTCTAAAGAGACAATATGCTCGCACTTGCCACAAACATATAATCCCAGAAGTGGCTGCTCCAGTGATGCAAACATGTTGCAAGCTGTACACTGAATGAGATTCTCACACATTCTTAATAAAAGGTTTAACTTAAAAGTATAAAATAAATATATTTCCCCTTGGTTACCCCAAAACCTTGTTTGCCTAACTACCTTGGTTAGCTAACTATTATACTTAAACAGACAATGTTACTTTAACAGAGAATCAATACAGCAAGCCTAAAAGAGCAATCTCACAGAGTAAATGTGCTAAATTTATAGGCTTGCAAGGCCCAAACAGGTGAAAATAATCCCACCCCTAATTACCCACACAGACAGAAAAAAAAAAAAAAATTGGAATGCTAGAAATAAAGTTATTTAGTTATTTCCTTTTTTTAAAATAAAAATGCAACCCTTGCAAAGCAAATAATTTATAAAATAGCTTGGTTAGCTATTATACTTAAACAGACAAGGTTACTTTAACAGAGAATCAATACAGCAAGCCTAAAAGATGATCCGATGATCCGTGGACTGGATACACTTAACAAGAGAAAACATAATTTATGCTTACCTGATAAATTTATTTCTCTTGTAGTGTATCCAGTCCACGGCCCGCCCTGTCCTTTTATGGCAGGACTAAATTTTAATTAAATACAGTCACCACTGCACCCTATGGTTTCTCCTTTCTCGTCTTGTTTCGGTCGAATGACTGGATATGGTAGTGAGGGGAGGAGCTATATAGCAGCTCTGCTGTGGGTGATCCTCTTGCAACTTCCTGTTGGGAAGGAGAATATCCCACAAGTAATGGATGATCCGTGGACTGGATACACTACAAGAGAAATAAATTTATCAGGTAAGCATAAATTATGTTTTTCGTTCCTTTCGCAATTTCAGGAACGGCCCCGCTTCATCCTCTCCGGCTGCAAAGCAAGAGGGTAACGCTTCACAGCCCAAGGCAACCTGGAAACCTTACCAGGGCTGGAATAAGGGTAAACAGGCCAAAAAGCCTGCAGCTGCCACCAAGACAGCATGAAGGGGTAGCCCCCGATCCAGGACCGGATCTAGTAGGGGGCAGACTCTCTCTCTTCGCTCAGGCCTGGGCAAAAGATGTACACGATCCTTGGGCATTAGAGATTGTAGCCCAGGGATACCTTTTAGAATTCAAGAAATCTCCAAGGCGAAGGTTCCACATTTCTCGTCTGTCTACAGATCAGACAAAGAAAGAGGCGTTTTTACGCTGTGTAGAAGATCTACATACAATGGGAGTGATCCACCCAGTTCCAATTGCAGAACAAGGACTCAAACCTGTTTGTGGTTCCCAAAAAGAAGAAACTTTCAGACCAATCCTGGATCTCAAAATTCTAAACAAATTCCTCAGAGTCCCATCATTCAAGATTGAGACCATTCGGACAAGCTTACCAATGATCCAGGAGGGTCAATATATGACTACCGTGGATCTAAAGGATGCATATCTGCATATTCCTATCCACAAAGATCATCACCAGTTTCTCAGGTTCGCCTTTCTGGACAAGCATTACCAGTTTGTGGCTCTTCCTTTCGGGTTGGCCACTGCTCCCAGAATTTTCACAAAGGTGCTAGGGTCCCTCCTGGCGGTTCTAAGACCGCGGGGCATAGCAGTGGCGCCTTACCTAGACGACATCTTAATTCAGGTGTCGACTTTCCAAAGAACCAAGTCTCACACGGAGATCGTATTGGCCTTTCTGAGGTCTCACGGGTGGAAGGTGAACGTCAAAAAGAGTTCTCTCTCCCCCCTCACAAGAGTTCCATTCCTAGGAACACTGATAGACTTGGTAGAAATGAAAATATTTCTGACGGAGGTCAGAAAGTTAAAACTGAAAACTACTTGCTGAGCTCTTCATTCCATTCCTCGGCCATCTGTAGCTCAGTGCATGGAGACAATCGGACTAATGGTAGCGGCAATGGACATAGTCCCTTTTGCTCGGATACACCTCAGACCACTGCACCTATGCATGCTTAAACAGTGGAATGGGGATTATGCAGATTTGTCTCCTCAAATTCAGTTGGACCAGGAGAAAAACCAAGAGAAACCAAGAGTTTCTCTTCTCTGGTGGTTGTCTTAGGATCACCTGTCTCAGGGAATATGTTTCCGCAGGCCAGAGTGGATCATTGTAACGACCGACGCCAGTCTGTTAGGCTGGGGTGCGGTCTGGGACTCCCTGAAAGCTCAGGGCTTATGGTTTCGGGAAGAAACTCTTCTCCCGATAAACATTCTGGAACTGAGGGCGATATTCAACGTTCTTCAGGCATGGCCTCAACTAGCTGCGGCCAAATTCATCAGATTTCAGTCGGACAACATCACGACTGTAGCTTACGTCAATCATCAGGGGGGATCAAAGAGTTCCCTAGCAATGACGGAAGTAACCAAAATAATCAGGTGGGCGGAGGATCACTCCTGCCATCTCTCAGCAATTCACATCCCAGGAGTAGACAACTGGGAGGCGGATTTTCTAAGTCGTCAGACTTTTCACCCGGGGGAGCGGGAACTCCACCCGGAGGTATTTGCCCAGCTGACTCAGCTTTGGGGCACTCCAGAGTTGGATCTGATGGCGTCCCGTCAGAACACCAAACTTCCTCTCTACGGGTCCAGGTCCCGGGATTCCAAGGAGGTATTGATAGATGCTCTAGCAGCGCCTTGGTCCTTCAATCTGGCTTATGTTTTTCCACCGTTTCCTCTCCTCCCGCGTCTGGTTGCCAGAATCAAGCAGGAGAAGGCTTTGGTGATTCTGATAGCGCCTGCGTGGCCACGCAGGACTTGGTATGCAGACCTAGTGGACATGTCATCTGTTCCACCATGGACATTGCAAATGAGGCAGGATCTTCTGATACAGGGTCCGTTCAAGCATCCAAATTTAGTTTCTCTACGTCTGACTGCTTGGAGATTGAACGCTTAATTCTATCAAAGCGTGGGTTCTCTGAGTCAGTTATAGATACTCTGATTCAGGCTAGAAAGCCTGTCACCAGGAAAATCTAACATAAGATATGGCGGAAATATCTTTGTTGGTGTGAATCTAAGGGTTTATTATGGAGTAAGATTAGGATTCCCAGGATATTGTCCTTTCTCCAAGAAGGATTGGAGAAATAATTGTCAGCTAGTTCCTTAAAAGGACAAATATCTGCTTTGTCTATCCTATTACACAAGCGTCTGGCAGAGGTACCAGACGTTCAAGCGTTTGCTCAGGCTTTAGTCAGAATCAAGCCTGTCTATAAACCCATGGCTCCGTGAATCTAGTTCTTTCAGTTCTTCAAGGGGTTCCGTTTGAACCTTTACATTCCATAGACATTAAGTTGTTATCTTGGAAAGTTTTGTTTTTGATAGCTATCTCTTCTGCTCGAAGAGTTTCAGAATTATCTGCCTTACAGTGTGATTCACCTTACCTGGTGTTCCACGCAGATAAGGTAGTTTTGCGTACCAAGCCTGCTTTTCTTCCTAAAGTGGTTTCTAACAAGAATATTAACCAGGAAATAGTTGTTCCTTCTCTGTGTCCTAATCCATCTTCGAAGAAGGAACGTCTATAACACAATCTTGATGTAGTTCATGCTTTAAAGTTCTATTTACAAGCAACTAAGGATTTCAGACAAACATCTTCCTTGTTTGTTATCTATTCTGGTAAGAGGAGAGGTCAGAAAGCGACTGCTACCTCTCTTTCCTTTTGGCTGAAAAGCATCATCCGTTTGGCCTATGAGACTGCTGGCCAGCAGCCTCCTGAAAGAATTACTGCTCATTCTACCAGAGCAGTGGCTTCCACATGGGCTTTCAAAAATGAGGCTTCTGTTGAACAGATTTGTAAGGCAGCGACTTGGTCTTCACTGCATACTTTTGCCAAATTTTACAAATTCGATACTTTTGCTTCTTCGGAGGCTATTTTTTGGGAGAAATGTTTTGCAAGCAGTGGTGCCTTCCGTTTAAGGTACCTGTCTTGTTCCCTCCCTTCATCCGTGTCCTAAAGCTTTGGTATTGGTATCCCACAAGTAAAGGATGAATCCGTGGACTGGATACACCTTGCAAGAGAAAACAGAATTTATGCTTACCTGATAAATTACTTTCTCTTGCGGTCAATCCAGTCCACGGCCCGCCCTGGCATTTAAGTCAGGTAAAAAATTTTTTGTTTAAACTACAGTCACCACTGCACCCTATGGTTTCTCCTTTTTCTTCCTAACCTTTGGTCGAATGACTGGGGGGTGGAGCTAGAGGGGGAGCTATATGGACAGCTCTGCTGTGTGCTCTCTTTGCCACTTCCTGTAGGGAATGAGAATATCCCACAAGTAAAGGATGAATCCGTGGACTGCAAGAGAAAGTAATTTATCAGGTAAGCATAAATTCAGTTTTTTTGCCTCAGGATAAAAAACCTAAGGGTAAATCTAAGGCTTCTAACCGTTTTCATTCCTTTCGTCAGAATAAGGAACAAAAACTCAATCCTCCCCGCAAGGAATCTGCTTCCAATTGGATGCCTTCCTCAAATTGGAATAAATCCAAACCATTTAGGAAACCAAAGTCAGCCCCTAAGTCCGCATGAAGGAGGGGCCCTCATTCCAGCTCAGCTGGTAGGGGGCAGATTAAGGTTTTTCATGGATATTTGTATAAAATCTGTCCAAAATCAATGGATTCAGAGCATTCTCTCTCAAGGGTATCGAATAGGATTCAGAGTAAGACCTCCTGTGAAAAGATTTTTTTCTCTCACATATCCCAGCAAATCCAGTAAAAGCTCAGGCTTTCCTGAAGTGTGTTTCAGATCTGGAGTCTTCAGGGGTAATCATGCCAGTTCCTTTTCAGGAACAAGGTTTGGGGTTTTATTCAAATCTATTCATTGTCCCAAAAAAGGAAAATTTATTTAGACCAGTTCTGGATCTGAAAATGTTGAATCGTTATGTAAGAGTACCAACTTTCAAGATGGTGACTATAAGGACTATTCTGCCTTTTGTTCAGCGAGGACATATGTCCACAATAGACTTGCAGGATGCATACCTTTATATTCCGATTCATCCAGAACATTATCAGTTTCTGAGATTCTCTTTTCTAAACAAGCATTACCAATTTGTTGCTCTTCCATTTGGCCTAGCAACAGCTCCAAGAATCTTTTCAAAGGTTCTGGGTGCCCTACTCTCTGTAATCAGATAACAGGGTATTGCAGTGTTTCCTTATTTGGACGATATCTTGGTACTAGCTCAGTCTTTACGTACTGCAGAATCTCACACGAATCAACTAGTGTTGTTTCTTCGAAAACATGGTTGGAGGATCAATTTACCAAAAAGTTTCTTGATTCCTCAGACAAGGGTCACCTTTTTTAGGCTTCCAGATAGATTCAGTGTCCATGACAAGTTGTAGTTGATAATGCATTGAAATATGGTGTTATTAATAAAGATACGGCAACATTTTTGGTAGTGCAGGACCCTATAACACCTGTGTTCTGTGTTCTGTGCACTACCAAAAATACACAAATCCCTTAACAAGCCACCGGGTCGGCCCATTGTGGCAGGGACTGGGTCAATTTTTTCTAAGATTGCAGTTTTTCTAGATAAAATTCTACGCCCACATGTAGAACAGTCGAGCACTTTCATTAAAGATACTGGTGACTTCTTGGGTAAGTTGGGTAATCTGCAGATGTATACTGATAAGTTTATTTTATACTCCTTAGATGTCGCCAGCCTCTATACTTCTATCACCCACGAGAGTGGCTTAGGGGCTACTAGAACAGTATTATATACCAGTGGCTTGTTTACTGAAGGACAAATCCATTTTCTTATGCAATTACTAGGGATTGTGTTGTATAACAACTACTTTCTATTTGAGGATTCTTTTTTCCTGCAACTACAGGGGACAGCAATGGGCTCCAACGTCGCACCCAATTATGCCAATCTATTTATGAATTCCTTTGAGGAAAAATTTGTTTTTGAGAATGAGGAGTTTCGTCGGTGTGGCGCCGCCTGGTGGCGCTACATCGACGATATCGTCGGTGTTTGGGTTGGCGACGTTGGAGCCCTGGTATCATTTGTGGATGAACTCAACAGATCAACCACCCATATTAAATTTAAATTAACTTGGTCTGAAAGTAAAATAGATTTTTTGGATGTATCGGTAAGGAAACAAGGTAATGGTTTCTGTACAGACATTTATCAGAAGGAAACAGACAGGAATAGCCTTTTGAAGTTTGACAGTGCTCACCAGCAACCACTTATAGCATCATTACCACGTAGTCAATTACTAAGAGTCAGGAAAATTGTCTCTGATGACAATATGGTTCCCCTTAGATTAAAGGAAATGGGGACTAGATTCTTGGCACGTGGTTATCCTGACAGTTTGATTGACAAAGTCACTTCAGAGGTATTAGCTATACCTAAGGAAAATCTTACCATGAAAAGGAGTACTAAGCAAAAGGATAAGCGATTGACTTTTGTCTCTCAATACTGTCAGGAGAGTAACCAGATAACAAGAATAATACGCAAACACTGGCATTTATTGGGTCAATGTATGAAAGATATTGAGGAATTTAAGTCTCCACCTATGCCAGCATTTAAAAGGAACAAGAATTTAAGGGACACACTAATAAGAGCTGATATTGGCGCTAAAAAATCTCGAAACAAACTTATATTAGTGACAAAAATGTTGGATGCTTTCCATGCCTTGGCTGCATTAATTGCAGCTCAATAATTAAGGGTTCTTATTTCACTCATCCCCTAACAGGACATAAATTTAAACATAATGGGCACTACACATGTCTCGCATCTTATGTTGTCTATTTGATTAAATGCCTGTGTGGGCGTGGCTATGTCGGTGAGACGTCTAGGCGTATCAAGGATAGAATAACCGAACATAAGAGCAACATAAGATGCGGGAACATTAAAGCACCTGTAGCAGCACATTTCTTAGAATTTGGACATCAAATTAATCAATTGCGATTTCAGGTAATTGAGAAAATTGATATTCCAAGACGTGGGGGCAATAGGGATGTTACTAAAACAGCGCGAGGTCTTTTGGATATTTAAATTAGACACATTAGAACCAAAGGGACTTAATAAAGAGATTGATTGGTCAGTTTTTTATTGAAATTCCTTAAGGCTCTTTGGCCTTGTGTTAGTTCCTCTTTAATATTCATGATAAATTCAGTAAGTTGCTATTTGAATATTGACGATTATGATCATTGCATAGTTGGTTGCTGGTTGAAACACTAAGATTGTTACAATGTATCACTACTTTGTTAGTTCTTGCTAGTGTAACAAGAAAATCAGATAATGGATATAATCATGTAACTAGTTACTTTGTGAGTCTTTTGAACTGAATTGTATATATATAAAGTTAGGAGAATTTTTTTCCATATGACAAGTGGTTTTTATGACTTTGTTTAAACTTGACAGCCTTTACTAGCTAAGTAAATTAATTAATTGATTAATTAAACACATGAATTGTTAATGCTATAAAGGAAATTGTAAGGCTGTACTATGACATCACATGATTAAGGGGACCGCCCCGAAACGTTGTGTTCTTTGTTTGATCCCCATGTTCTAAAATAAAGGGATTTTTAATCTGACACCTCTGTGCTGTTCTTATGATTTGATAGTGGGCTTGGCAGTGGCCCACGGATGTGTCAGCTTTCCTGGTTATAGTGCTGGTTCCTTTTTGGATTTCATGACTCTGTCTCTAACAGACGAGATGTTTAAAATTGGTTGCAGCCTGCCGGCACCTTCAGTCTCAGTCATTCCCTTCAGTGGCTATGTGCATGGAAGTTTTATGTCTCATGACTGCAGCATCGGACGCGATCCCCTTTGCTCGTTTTCACATGAGACCTCTACAGCTTTGTATGCTGAGCCAATGGTGCAGGGATTATACAAAGATATCACAATATCCTTAAATCCCAATGTACGACACTCTCTGACGTGGTGGATAGATCACCATTGTTTAGTTCAAGGGGCTTCTTTTGTTCGGCCAACCTGGACTGTGATCACAACAGATGCGAGTCTTTCAGGTTGGGTTGCTGTTTGGGGATCTCTGACAGCACAAGGGGTTTGGAAATCTCAAGAGGCGAGATTACCAATAAATATTTTAGAATTCTGTGCAATTCTCAGAGCTCTTCAGTTTTGGCCTCTGTTAAAGAGAGAACCGTTCATTTGTTTTCAGTTAGACAATATCACAACAGTGGCATATGTCAATCATCAGGGTGGGACTCGCAGTCCCCAAGCTATGAAAGAAGTATCTCGGATACTTGCTTGTTCGGAATCCAGCTCCTGTCTAATCTCTGCGGTGCATATCCCAGGTGTAGACAATTGGGAGGCGGATTATCTCAGCCGCCAGACTTTACATTCAGGGGAGTGGTCTCTCCATCCAGATGTATTTTCTCAGATTGTTCAGATGTGGGGTCTTCCAGAGAGAGATCTCATGGCCTCTCATCTAAACAAGAAACTTCCCAGATACCTGTCCAGGTCCAGGGATGTTCAGGCGGAAGCAGTGGATGTGCTGACACTTCCTTGGTGTTATCCTGCTTACATTTTTCCGCCTCTAGTTCTCCTTCCAAGAATGATCTCCAAAATCATCATGGAACAATAATTTGTGTTGCTGGTGGCTCCAGCATGGCCACACAGGTTTTGGTATGCGGATCTGGTTCGGATGTCCAGTTGCCCGCCTTGGCCACTTCCGTTACGGCCAGACCTACTATCTCAAGGTTCGTTTTTCCATCAGGATCTCAAATCATTAAATTTGAAGGTATGGAAATTGAATGCTTAGTACTAAGTCATAGAGGTTTCTCTGACTCAGTGATTAATACTATGTTAAAAGCTCGTAAATCTGTCTCTAGAAAGATTTATTATAGAGTTTGGGAGATCTACATTTCATGGTGTTCTTCTCATAAATTCTCCTGGCATTCTTTTAGAATTCCTAGAATTTTACAGTTTCTTCAGGATGCTTTGGATAAGGGTTTGTCTGCAAGTTCCTTGAAAGGACAAATCTCCGCTCTTTCTGTTTTATTTCACAGAAAGATTGCTATACTTCCTGATATACACTGTTTTGTATAGGCTTTAGTTCGTATTAAGCCTGTCATTAAATCAATTTCTCCTCCTTTGAGTCTTAATTTGGTTCTGAAGGCTTTACAGGCTCCTCCATTTGAACCTATGTATTTTTTGGACATTAAACTACTTTCTTGGAGCGTGTTTTTCCTTTTGGCCATCTCTTCTGCTAGAAGAGTTTCTGAGCTATCTGCTCTTTCTTGTGAGTCTCCTTTTCTGATTTTTCATCAGGATAAGGCAGTTTTGCGGACTTCTTTTCAATCTTTACCTAAGGTTGTGAATTCTAACAACATTAGTAGATAAATTGTTGTCCCTTCCTTATGTCCTAATCCTAAGAATTCTTTGGAAAGATCCTTACATTCTTTGGATGTGGTAAAAGCTTTGAAATATTATGTGGTAGCTACTAAAGATTTCAGGAAGACTTCCAGTCTATTTGTTTTATTTTCTGGTCCTAGGTCAGAAGGCTTCTGCTATTTCCTTGGCTTCTTGGTTGAAACTTTTGATTCATCAAGCTTATTTGGAGTCGGGTCAGGCCCCGCCTCAGAGAATTACAGCTCATTCTACTAGATCAGTCTCCACTTTGTGGGCTTTTATGAATGAAGCTTCAATTGATCAGATTTGCAAAGCGACAACTTGGTCCTCTTTGCATACATTTACTAAATTCTACCGTTTTTATGTATTTGCTTCTTCGGAAGCAGTTTTTCTTAGAAAAGTTCTTCAGGCAGCTGTTTCAGTTTGATTCTTCTGCTTTTGATTTGTTTTTTTCTTTCATTTATGAAAATAAACTTATTTTTTTGGGCTGTGGATTAATTTTTTGGAGATCCACATCTTGGGTATTGCTATCCCATACGTCACTAGCTCATGGACTCTTGCCAATTACATGAAAGAAAACATAATTTATGTAAGAACTTACCTGATAAATTCATTTCTTTCATATTGGCAAGAGTCCATGAGGCCCACCCTTTTTTATGGTGGTTATGATTTTTTGTATAAAGCACAATTATTTCCAAATTTCTTTTGTTGATGCTTTCTACTCCTTTCTTTATCACCCCACTGCTTGGCTATTCGTTAAACTGAATTGTGGGTGTGGTGAGGGGTGTATTTATAGGCATTTTGAGGTTTGGAAAACTTTGCCCCTCCTGGTAGGATTATATATCCCATACGTCACTAGCTCATGGACTCTTGCCAATATGAAAGAAATGAATTTATCAGGCAAGTTCTTATATAAATTATGTTTTTGGAGCTACGCCGTTCTTGTGGACTGGTGCGCTTTTCTTTGGCCTACATGTTGAGCTACGCAGTTCTTGTGAACTAGCGCGCTTTTGACCGGCGCGTGGTCACGTTTTCATTCTCCATTTGTGGCGGAGGAGAGGACCTGTTGTCTCTGTTTCTCTGGGTCATAGGAGGTGGCGAGTGCCGCAGCCATTGGGGGGGGGGGGGTGAGGTGCCAGTTGTTTTTTGTCCAAATTTTTCTGGTCAAGTTATGGAGGATTCTGAATTTTCAGAGGAGGATTTTTCTGACTCAGATCCTGTTTCCTGCTTAGATTGTATGGAGGCCCGGGTAATCCAGCCCAATCATTTATGTTCTGAATGCTGTAATAGGGTGCTCTTTTCTCCCTCTGGGGAGAGATTGGAGTCCGCTGAGCCGTCCGCCTCTGAGGATTCTGTGTCCCATGTGGCGTGTTCCCTGGAATTTTCTGTTCCTACGCTAGCAGTTGTCCCAAATTCCGTTACCGCTTCTCCGGAAGGAGGTTTCTGTCAGCCGTATAGAATCAGTCCAGGATTAGGCCCAACTGCTAGAGTGATAATTTAAACACACACTAGCACACTGAGAGAAAACCAGGACGTGGCCCACTCAGGAAAGAAAAAAGTATGCAGGAAAAGAAAACTGTACTCGCAGATGATGCAGGGTGACGGAACAGGTTCTTGATGAGGAGTACAATGTACAGAAACTTAAAAGCAGGCTGAGGATGTTCCGTTAGAGTGGTCAGGCAAAGCAGAGGTCAGTATCACTTTAAAGCAGGCAGAGGATGATCAGTTAGAGTGGTCAGGAAAAGCAATAGTCAATGTCCCTTTAAGCAGGTTTAAGGATTTGGCAGTAGAATAGTCAAGCAGGCAATGGTCAAAAGTTCCTTTAAGCAGGTTTAAGGATAAGGCACTCACGGTCAGTATAGGAGCCTGGAAGCAGGAAGTGAAATCCGACATACGGGCACCAGAGAGAAGTCCTGCCAGGGTTTTAAAGGACTATGACGTGTGGGGGCCATGACACCAAAAGGGCCGCGTCACGTTACTAGTCAACGTTATGCGACGAAGACAGAGAGATATCCGGGAGCCACAGCGACACATCAATGATCAGATCATGACAGTTTCTTCCCACCAGAGGTTGCTGTTGGTTGCGCATGGCCATAATAGTGGCGTTGGCGCATTTAAAGCTTCTTGAGAGCAGCCAGCGGAGGGCTTATCCATGTCCTCTTTTCCTGACGGGTCTTTCCTCTGGGGTGTGGTTCCCTCTGAGGCTTCAGGGGGACAGACAGCAGGATCGGGGGCCTTCAGATGCCCCGACGGAGATGAGTTTTGCCTTTCGAGTCAGTCTGACTCGCCTGCATGTATTGCTGCGTCAGGTACTGGAGGCTTGGGAAGATTTTAGTCTTCATTTGCCTCCAAATCCTCAGTCTTCTGATTCTGAGGGCGAACAGCGCTAGACGAGACGATGGGATGTGACTCCTACTCCTGTTAGTCTTTTGTTTTGTGTATCTAATCCCAGTTCTGAGCTCTTGAGGAATCGGGTCCCTGACAGGCTGGCCCTGTTAGTGTTTCTATTCCTTTTTGGCGTTTCACTTGCGGGTGCTGCCTACTTTATTTTAATCCAGTTAGGATGTGTTTGTTTTATTTCTGGAGCTCGAGACTGTTATAATCTTCCTTATTCAGGAAATTATTTTCTTCTCTGGGATTTTGATACTAGCGATTTTATGGTTGCGATGGTTGTTGCTTCCGGCGGAAGTCACAAAAAAAAAGTTAAGACAATATTTAAGCCTCAGAGCTTATTTGTCTGGTTTAGCCTAGCCCTGTTGTATCCTTGACAACAGGCTGGTCCTGTTTGGGTACTGCTTACTTCTTGTTAAGAAGTTGTTTTCTTGTATTTACAAGTTTTAGGGGGCCCTTCTTTCTGAGATGTCAGGATGGTCCTAGTTTAACTCATCTTGGTGGGCCGTCCGACGTTGGTCATACTCTATACTAAGTCTTTGTCCCTGCATAGCTTGCATTACGAATCTTGCTGTGGCAGTGTCTTTGTAGTTCCTGAAGTCCTTCGGCGGGGAGCTGGAGGCCTCCTTTCTGAGGGGGGAATCAGATGACTGCTGGAGATCTTCAGTACCTGGTGTGGGGGGTTTGTTCCCTCTATTGGTACTCCTTGGTGGATCAAATTATCCTATTCTCTTTTTTAATCATTATACTGGGGGATTATTATGCAGTCTCTCTTGCCATCGCCTACTAGGAGTTTTTAGGATAATTGTTCATTCATTCATAACTTGTGCTATAAGTTTTCCAGGGTCGATCCAGTTTGGATCTTGAGACGGTCATATTTCTTAATCAGGTATTAATTTCCAAGGTTGGAGTTCTGATCTCTTTTGGTTCCTTCTTTTGTCTTTGGACTTTGTAGGTATTATTCTAGAAGCCTTTGGGATTGAGTGACCACTCAGTGGGATACATCTTGAGAGATTAGAGTTCAAGACCCCATGGGGGTTTTGCAGTGATTGCAGTCGACTCTGGTGCAATTTCCTTTCTGGAAAGAGTATTTTGCGGTTGTTCCGCAAGGTTTAGATTTTTTTGATCTAACTCCTGGTTTTGGTTGTCTGGATTTTTAACCTAGCCCTTGTCTTTGACTTGGCATTTGGTTGTTCTGTTTCCAGATTTTGATAGTCTTGGATATGTCCGGCGCCCAGTAGCTGGTTTCGTTTCCCAGGCCTGGGAAACTCTCCTTAGTCCTACTGGGGCGGTTCCTTTCTCTGTTTTGGAGAGATGGAGGAAGTTTTTCCTAGAAATTTCCTTTCTGGGATATTTCTGGTTTTCTTAATTTTCCTTCTATTTGGAAAGATCTGGTCTACTTGCCCATTTTGGCTCCTGAGATAGTTTTCCTCATCTGACTCCAGGAGTTCAGCGGTTCGAGGTTTACTCTTGTTTGCAGTGTACCCTCCCTTCGGGTTTCTGAGGGGTAGTGAGGATAGGTATCCTGGATCCCGAGTTAGTCTCTGGAACTTGCAATAGATTTATTATCTGATCTCTAGATCGATACTGTGATTTTTTCTAATCTCTCTTGTCCTTGGGACATTGTCAGTCACTTTGATGTTAGGACTGTTAGAACGGAGTAGGGTTCAGGACTTCTGACTGCTCTACTTCGGTGTCGACCACGTCTCTAGTCTCCGTCAGGATCCTTACTTAGGTTGGAGACCTTGCTGTTGGTTCAGGAACCTTCCCTTAGGGGGTAGTTGGTTCTTCCTTATTGGTCAGGGGTTATCCTTTCTTGCCAGTCTACTAGTAGGGGAGGAGTTTTCTCCGCCCTGTTTTCTGAGTTTTTTCTCTTGTTCCTTTCCAGGGATGACCTGGTGCACGTTTGCTAGCTATTCAGTTGGCTAGTTGCTATGTTTTGACGTTTAGTCTGACTGCCTACCGATGGAAGCCTGCAGTTTTCGTTTTTGGCGTGTTGCTATTACGTTCCTGTTCTGCTCCTGGGTTGTTGTTTTTTTGCGACCTGCGTGTGGTCAGTTCTCCGTGCTACTTAGCTGCCTATGGTAAAGTAGTCTCGTTCTACTTTTTGTCCTTTTGGGCCTTCTGGAACTTTGGTTAAGGCTTTGCATTGGTTCCTTTTTGGATCCATGTAGGAGGTGATCTGGAATTTTTCCTTTCTTAATTCTCCTCCGTCGGCATAGTTTTTTTTTTTGTGTTTTTTTTTTCTACAGGACCTTTTTTTTTTCGATTTCTGCTAGGGGCTTCTCTCTCTGTTTTGTCCTTGAATCTTCAGGGATTTTTTCTGGAGGTTCTTTCGGACCCTATCAGATTCTTTCTTCGGTTAGGGCGAATGTGGTTTCTGAATCTGTTTATTGTTCCCCTTGCCATTGTTAATGAGAGGTGTTTTTTTTTTTTTTTTTTTTTTTTTTTTTTGTGCTTCAAGAGAGCGGGACCTTTTTCTCCTCAGAGGCTTTGTGCTCAATGGAGTCCTGCATTTAGAGTGCTCTCTGGAATTGTTATGGTTCTATTTGATGGGCAGGTAACTTGTCCTCTTTCCATATTTTTGTTCTTCCTGCTTTGGTTGCAGTAGTTTTTCTTTGGAGTCCGGGTTGTGTTAGGCTGTGGTGCCATCAGAATGGGCCACCTTTTGTTCCCGCCCATCTGCATTCAATGTCCTCTATAGCTTGGGTATTGCAGCTGTGGACTCTCCCCGTTTAAGAAGAAAAACTTAAATTATGCTTACCAGATAAGCCTATCATTTTTTGTTCTTCTGGCATATTTTTTTTCACCCTAATATTTCTCCTACTGTTCCTTGTTCCCTTGGCAGAATGACTGGGGGATAAAGGGAGTGGGGGAGGTATTTAAGCCTTTGGCTGAGGTGTATTTGCCTCCTCCTGGTGGCCAGGTTCTGTATTTCCCAAAAGTAATGAATGCAGCTGTGGACTCTCCCAATCAGAAGAAAAGAAAATCATCTGGTAAGCATAATTTTAATTTTTTGTTTGTTTGTTCTTTTAGAGCTGGGAACACTTTCCTCCAGCAATTAATTAGTACATTTTTAAGGGACATCATACTTAAAATATTTTTAAAAGAAAATTTTAAAATGTATTAAATGTAGCTATTCCTGTGCTGAATGTTTTCTGTGGGAGTTGTCCATATTAGCTAGTTAGAAATGTATATTTATGGATTAGTTGTTCTTTTCTTTAATCTGTTCCCAGAGATCCACTTTACCTTTTTGAGAAGTGCATTAAATGATTACAAATAGTTCCTTTAGTTTGAAATAGCTTCTTTTTGCCACCAATACTGAAAATCTCAGTACCTAAGACTGGTTATAGAAAAGCTATGTAAACCTGAAGCTACCAAATAAATTACACACTGAGCAGGGGGTTAGGTAAACATATATTAAAATGTTAATTTTCAATTCCTCTCTCTAAGTACTGGCTTAAGTGTCTATATACAGAGCTAAGACCATTGTGCATAGAGATAAAGATAAGGATTTATGCTTTCCCTAAAAGCTAAGGCCATTGAAATGGGTTGTGGTTTCAGCTAGCAAAAGCAGCTATTGTGAATATTAAAAATAAACCCAGAGAAGCAATTTCATTTTATGCAAAAGGGAACTAGAACAGCGCTAAAAAAGCAAACGTATAAACCAGCAGTGAAAAAATATGCTGTGTACTCCACTAAAAAGTGTATTCTAACACTTTAGCATTTATTAATTACAACACAAACACTGGTGCGATAATAAAAAAAAAATACTTAGAGACACTGAACCGAAAAATTTTCTTTCGTGATTCAGATAGAGCGTGAAATTTTGAGCAACTTTCTAATTTACTCCTATTATCAAATTTTCTTTATTCTCTTGATATCTTTATTTGAAATGCAAGAATGTAAGTTTAGATGCCGGCCCATTTTTGGTGAACAACCTAGGTTGTCCTTGCTGATTGCAATCAAAAACTGCTGTCCAGAGTCCTGAACCAAGAAAAAAGCTTAGATGCCTTTTTTTCAAATAAAGATAGCAAGAGAATGAAGAAACATTGATAATAGGAGCAAATTAGAAAGTTGCTTAAAATTGCATGCTCTCTCTGAATCACAAAAGAAAAAAAATTTGGGTTCAGTGTCCCTTTAAGAGTAAATGTGACTGGTCACACATAAAAAAAACAGCAATATATAGGATATCTATAATCAAAATAGTTAAAGCAGTATATTCTCAATGTCCACATATATATATTTATGCAATATACGCATATAATGTCCACACATGTATTTTGTAGAAACCACCTCAAGTCTAAGAAAGCCACCTACAGATTAAATATACCTTCAGTTTAATAGTTCCGGTATCTGTTTGAAACAATTTGAATCCAATACAGAAAAGTAATATGTCCATTTCAATCACCAATTGGATACGGTTTTGTGTTTCTTCTTCTTAAGTGTACCTTGTGCCCAGGGAACTTCTCCTCAGTCCCACAGTAAGCCGGATCTATGTATGCTTACCAGGAACCCCACGATTGCAACTGGAGCAGGAATGTACTCCTTTCAAAATTGCTTGGCGATGAAGAACCAGCTGATGGCAGAATACCAAACACTTCCGTGTCACGTGTTTAATGGTAGCCAATTACCGCTTCCAAAAAACGGCTTCTGTAATGCACCCACACAGGGTGAAAAAACCCTCTGATCTTGAAAAAGCCTTGAGAGCAGGTGAAATGCGTTAATGGAAGTAAGAAGTCTGTAAAAGACAAAACAATATCCCTGTTAATTTCTCTGCGCAGTGTTTTTTTAATTTCACCCTGTGTGGATGCATTACAGAAGCCGTTTTTTGGAAGCGGTGATTGGCTACCATTAAACACGTGACACGGAAGTGTTTGGTATTCCGCCGTCAGCTGGTTCTTCGTCGCCAAGCCCGGTAATTTTGAAAGGAGTTTCTCTTGGGGAGTACATTGATCTGTGCGGAATAAAAGGTTAATATCTCCGGAGGGGGGGATTATTGAACAGGGGGAATTAATCACATAATTTTATTTACTATGATTATGCTGCGACATGTGTGAGTTGAGGCTTGGGCAGATGTTGGAACGTACAGATTTTACTTTAGTTTTGGTAAGCTGTGCAGCCTGGGGAGACTTGGCGTGCTTTTTCCTATAGCAGGGGCGGTCCTGCATTGCGCACCATATGACCGGGTGTGGTCACACTGATTTCCTCTTTCCTGTCCGTGCGGTTTACAGGAGACAAAGTGTTTTTTTCTCTGTTGGGCCTGGGTCATAGGCGGTGGTGAGTTCCCCAGCCATTGGGGGGCAAAGGTGCCAATTTATCTTATTATTAATATATAAGCGTAAGCTATGGAGGATTCTGACGCATTAGTACTCCCTCTTTACCTAAGTCTAATACTGTCTATATTGAGGAGGCCATGATATACCCGCCTGCTCAATTATGTTCCACATGCCTTGATAATATAATTATATCAAAGAAGGTTATGTTTAGTACCACTGTGCCGTCCACCTCTGTGGAGTCTCTGTCCCGTGAGGTGCTCACCCTACAGTCATCTCCCAATACACATGCAGCTTCCCGTAGCACTCCTAATCCTCCATCTGGAGGGGCCCTTTTACCACCAGATTTTGCTGAGCAGTTGCAAACGTCAGTGTCTGCGGCCTTTAGTGCTTTACCTCGCCCTGCTAAGCGCAAGCGAAAGGTCAAATATTGCTATCCTTCCCAGGGGTCATCTACTAGCTTGTTGGATTTATCTGATATTAGATTATCTGCTGATGAAGATGCCTCTGATACTTCAGAGGATGCTCTTTCTGGGTCGGTATCTGCTGCCTCCAGCTGCGGAGGAACCAGACTTTAGATTTAGGATTGAACATTTACGCTTTCTGCTAAAGGAAGTTTTGGCAACTTTAGAGGTCCCAGAGCCTAAATTGCCTAAGGAACCTTTAATTCCTAAATTAGATAATGTCTACGAGGACAGGGTTGTACCACAGACTTTCCCGGTTCCCGTAAAAATGGCGAACATTATTAAGAATGAATGGGAAAAGGCTTGGTTCTTCTTTTTCCCCTTCTTCATTTAAGAAATTATTCCCGGTTCCGGACTCTCAATTGGAGTTGTGGGGTTCCATCCCCAAAGTGGATGGCGCTATCTCCACGCTTGCTAAGCGTACTACTATCCTGCTTGAGGATAGTTTGTCGTTTAAGGAGCCCATGGATAAGAAGATAAAAACTGTTAAGATGTTTCAACATACGGGATATTTGTTTCAACCGGCAGCAGCGGTTGCGGGTGCGACTACTTACTGGTGCAACTCCTTATCTGAGTTGATCGAGGTGGAGGGTCCCCTCGACGAGATACAGGAAAGAATTAAAGCCTTAAGAGTAGCTAAAAGATGCAAATATGCAGATTATTCACTTACGTGCTAAGGCTTCAGGTTTTTCTGTTCAAGCCCATAGGGCACTATGGCTGAAGTCCTGGTCTGCGGACATGACTTCGAAGTCATTACTTCTTTCCCTCTCTTTTAAGGGAAAGATTCTGTTTGGTCCAGGCCTGGACTCAATTATCTCCACGGTTACAGGAGGCAACGGTGCCTTTTTACTGCAGGGTAAGAAGAACAAAACTAAAGGACAAAGTCCTAATTTTCGTTCCTTTTGTTCTGATAAATCCCAACGTCAGCAGCCCTCCGCAAAGCCTGAGCAATCCAAGAGAACTTGGAAGCCGGCTCAGTCCTGGAATAAGTCCAAGCAAAACAAGAAGCCCGCCGAGACAAAGTCGGCATGAAGGGGCGGCCCCTGATCCAGTAGGGGTCAAACTATCGCTCTTTTCGGATGCTTGGTTTGGGGACGTGCAAGACCCTCGGGTCCTGGAGGTCAAAGCTCAGGGATACAGGATAGGTTTCAAGTCTTAGCCACCTAGGGGCTGATTCCTCTTGTCAAACCTGTCTTCAAGGCCAGAAAAAATAAGAAAAGCCTTTCTGGGGTGCGTGAGGGATCTCTCCTCCCTGGGAGTCATTGTACCGGTTTCTCTTGTAGAAAGAGGTCTGGTATACTATTCAAACCTGTTTGTGGTCCAGAAGAAGGAGGGAACCTTCTGCCCGATTCTGGACCTAAAGTGTTTAAACAAATTTCTATCTGTCCCCTCGTTCAAGATGGAGACAATAAGGTCCATCCTTCCCTTAGTTCTGGAGGGACACTTCATGACCACGATAGATCTAAAGGATGCTTACCTTCACGTTCCTATACACGAAGAACACTTCAAGTTCCTAAGGTTTGCGTTTCTGGACCAAGACTTCCAGTTTATTGCACTGCAGTATAGTCTAGCTACTGCTCCAAGGGTTTTTACGAAGGCAGAGGTCCATTCGAAGGATATTGTACTTCTTCTTTGATCTCATGGATGGAAGATAAACTTAGAAAACAGTTCTCTTACTCCCAGTACCAGGGTTTAATTCTGTAATACTGTACTGTGATAGATTCCATATCCATGAGGATTTTTCTTACAGACCAGAGACATCGCAAGATAACATCTGCTTGTTTTGCCCTCCAGACCTCCTTAAGGCCCTCTGTGGCTCGGTTGTATGTAGGTGATTGGTCTCATGGTGTCCTGCATGGACATCAATTCTTTTTGCCAGGTTCCATCTCAGAACACTTGAGCTGTGCATGCTTGGACAGTGGAACGGCGATCATTCGGATCTGTCTCAACCGATTTCTCTAGACAACTGGTCGAGAGAATCGCTCTCTTGGTGGCTCTGTCCAGATCACCTGTCCCAAGGGACACATCCTTCTTGAGACCATCCTGGGAGATTGTGACTACGGACGCAAGTCTATCAGGATGGGGAGCTGTTTGGGGTGCCAGGAAGGCACAGGGCCTGTGGTCTTGAGAGGAATCCCTCCTCCCGATCAACATTTTGGAAATTCAAGCAATCTTCAATGATCTGTAGGCTTGGCCTCTTCTGGGTTTGTCCCAGTTTATTAGATTACAATCAGACAACATAACCTTGTGGCTTACATCAGCCATCAGGGGGTAACGAGGAGCTCCTTAGCAATGAGGGAAGTATCTCGGATTCTGGAATGTGCAGAGGCCCACAACTGTTTGTTGTCAGGGATCCACATTCCGGTTGTGGACAACGGCGAAGCAGATTTTCTCAGCAGACAATCATTTTTACCAGGAGAATGGTCTCTCTATCCCGAGGTGTTTGTGGAGATTTTCAACAGATGGGGGATGCCAGAGATAGATCTCATAAAACCCAATAGGAATCCAGCACTCAGACCCAAGGTGTGTGCAAGCTGACACAGGATCACTGCAAAGATCCAAACAGTATCCAAAATCTTCAAAGAATGCAGCACCACTTCTCATATAAAAAGTTCCTTTATTTAGCACATAATAGAAGCAGGTTAAAATAGAACGACGTTTCGGGTAGTCAACCCTCGCTGCACAAATCTAGTGCCCAATCTCTGCAAAGCCAGGGACTTGTCTTTTACTATCCGCTTTACTCTCAGCATTTTGACTATATGGTAAAGATTTCACCAAAGCAGGTGCATGGGCACTAGAGAAGTGTAGGAGACTATTCCTATCAGTATCCTTTCTGAATATATCTGTTTTTAAAAGGGAACCATCTTTATAGACTTTAGTATCAAGGAAGTTAATAGACTCTTCGCTCCAAGACATTGTAAATTTAATACATCCTGATGCCCTGTTCAATTCACTCACAAATTGTTGTAGGGATCCAACGTCACCCCACCAAATGCCAAATATATCATCTATGTGGCGCCACATAGAATGAAGAGCTAATTTTCATATACAAATTTCTCCTCGAAAATACTCATAAAAATATTGGCATAGGTAGGGGTGACGTTGGACCCCATAGCAGTCCCCTGTTTTTGTAAGAAATAGGAATCCTCAAAAAGGAAATAATTACAGTGCAGAATAATTTCCATTAACTCTATAATAAATTGCTGTTGCATAGCAGTGAACCTATTACTTTTACCAATAGCATATTTAATAGAATCTAACCCACTACTATGTGGTATAGAAGTGTAAAGGCTAACAATGTCCAAGCTGTACAAAATACATTTATCCATATTCCCTGGCAGACCTTCAATCTTAGATAAAAAATCATTGGTTTTTATCTAAGATTGAAGGTCTGCCAGGGAATATGGATAAATGTATTGGGGTCCAACGTCGCCCCTACCTATGCCAATATTTTCGAGGAGAAATTTGTATATGAAAATGAGCTCTTCATTCTATGTGGCACCACCTGGTGGCGCTACATAGATGATATATTTGGCATTTGGTGGGGTGACGTTGGATCCCTACAACAATTTGTGAGTGAATTGAACAGGGCATCAGGATGTATTAAATTTACAATGTCTTGGAGCGAAGAGTCTATTAACTTCCTTGATACTAAAGTCTATAAAGATGGTTCCCTTTTAAAAACAGATATATTCAGAAAGGATAATGATAGGAATAGTCTCCTACACTTCTCTAGTGCCCATGCACCTGCTTTGGTGAAATCTTTACCATATAGTCAAATGCTGAGAGTAAAGCGGATAGTAAAAGACGAGTCCCTGGCTTTGCAGAGATTGCAGGAGATGGGCACTAGATTTGTGCAGCGAGGATATCCTCCTGATTTGATTCAGGAGACCATTGATAAGGTGGTACAGTTACCTGATGAAAGGGTTAATACTGGAAATATCCATAAGAGAAAGGACCCTGACAGGATGGTATTTGTGTCTGAGTATAATTCTTGCAGTTCAGAAATACAAAGGATCATTAGGAAGCACTGGTATGTTTTAAGAGAGTGCTACCCTGGGGTACCAGCATTCCGCCAACCGCCTATGCCAGCCTATACTAGACTTCCTAGTTTTTAAAAGATAAAATTGTTAAGGCTGACGTTGGCTCTAGGAAGAAATCCAGATTGGGGTACATTACTTCAGAGAAAAATGGCTGTTTCCCTTGTCTTAATTGCTCCAGTTGTAATAACATGATAAAAGGTGATACATTCATCCACCCCCTTACGGGACAGAAATTTAAGATCAAGGGCTATTATAATTGTAATGCCAATTTCTTTCATGTAATTAACAAGAGTCCATGAGCTAGTGACGTATGGGATATACATTCCTACCAGGAGGGGCAAAGTTTCCCAAACCTTAAAATGCCTATAAATACACCCCTCACCACACCCACAAATCAGTTTTACAAACTTTGCCTCCAAGGGAGGTGGTGAAGTAAGTTTGTGCTAGATTCTACGTTGATATGCGCTCCGCAGCAAGTTGGAGCCCGGTTTTCCTCTCAGCGTGCAGTGAATGTCAGAGGGATGTGAGGAGAGTATTGCCTATTGAATGCAGTGATCTCCTTCTACGGGGTCTATTTCATAAGGTTCTCTGTTATCGGTCGTAGAGATTCATCTCTTACCTCCCTTTTCAGATCGACGATATACTCTTATATTTACCATTTCCTCTACTGATTCTCGTTTCAGTACTGGTTTGGCTTTCTACAAACATGTAGATGAGTGTCCTGGGGTAAGTAAGTCTTATTTTCTGTGACACTCTAAGCTATGGTTGGGCACTTTATTTATAAAGTTCTAAATATATGTATTCAAACATTTATTTGCCTTGACTCAGAATGTTCAACTTTCCTTATTTCCAGACAGTCAGTTTCATATTTGGGATTATGCTTTAAATTATCATATTTTTTCTTACCTCAAAAATTTGACTTTTTTCCCTGTGGGCTGTTAGGCTCGCGGGGGCTGAAAATGCTTCATTTTATTGCGTCATTCTTGGCGCGGACTTTTTTGGCGCAAAAATTCTTTTCCGTTTCCGGCGTCATACGTGTCGCCGGAAGTTGCGTCATTTTTGACGTTATTTTGCGCCAAAAATGTCGGCGTTCCGGATGTGGCGTCATTTTTGGCGCCAAAAGCATTTAGGCGCCAAATAATGTGGGCGTCTTATTTGGCGCCAAAAAATATGGGCGTCGCTTTTGTCTCCACATTATTTCAGTCTCATTTTTCATTTGCTTCTGGTTGCTAGAAGCTTGATGTTTGGCATTTTTTTCCCATTCCTGAAACTGTCTTATAAGGAATTTGATCTATTTTGCTTTATATGTTGTTTTTTCTCTTACATATTGCAAGATGTCTCACGTTGCATCTGAGCCAGAAGATACTACAGGAAAACCACTGCCTGCTGGATCTACCAAAGCTAAGTGTATATGCTGTAAACTTTTGGTAGCTATTCCTCCAGCTGTTGTTTGTAATAATTGTCATGACAAACTTGTTAAAGCAGATAATATTTCCTTTAGTGATGTACCATTGCCTGTTGCAGTTCCCTCAACATCTAAGGTGCAGAATGTTCCTGATAACATAAGAGATTTTGTTTCTGAATCCATAAAGAAGGCTTTGTCTGTTATTTCTCCTTCTAGTAAACGTAAAAAGTCTTTTAAATCTTCTCTCTCTACAGATGAATTTTTAAATGAACACCATCATTCTGATTCTTTGGACTCTTCTGGTTCAGAGGATTCTATCTCAGAGATCGATGCTGATAAATCTTCATATTTATTTAAGATGGAATTTATTCGCTCTTTACTTAAAGAAGTACTAATTGCTTTAGAAATAGAGGATTCTAGTCCTCTTGATACTAATTCTATACGTTTGGATAAGGTTTTTAAAGCTCCTGCGGTTATTCCAGAAGTCTTTCCTGTTCCTAATGCTATTTCTGCAGTAATTTCCAAGGAATGGGATAAATTGGGTAATTCATTTACTCCTTCTAAACGTTTTAAGCAATTATATCCTGTTCCGCCTGACAGGTTAGAATTTTGGGACAAAATCCCTAAAGTTGATGGGGCTATTTCTACCCTTGCTAAACGTACTACCATTCCTACGTCAGATGGTACCTCGTTTAAGGATCCTTTAGATAGAAAAATTGAATCTTTTCTAAGAAAAGCTTATCTATGTTCAGGTAATCTTCTTAGACCTGCTATATCATTGGCTGATGTTGCTGCAGCTTCAACTTTTTGGTTGGAAACTCTAGCGCAACAAGTAACAAATCGTGATTCTCATGATATTATTATTCTTCTCCAGCATGCTAATAATTTCATCTGTGATGCCATTTTTGATATTATTAGAGTTGATGATAGGTTTATGTCTCTGGCTATCTTAGCCAGAAGAGCTTTATGGCTTAAGACCTGGAATGCTGATATGGCTTCTAAATCAACTCTACTTTCCATTTCTTTCCAGGGAAACAAATTATTTGGTTCTCAGTTGGATTCTATTATTTCAACTGTTACTGGTGGGAAAGGAACTTTTTTACCACAGGATAAAAAGTCTAAAGGTAAAAACAGGGCTAACAATCGTTTTCGTTCCTTTCGTTTCAACAAAGAACAAAAGCCTGATCCTTCGTCCTCAGGAGCAGTTTCAGTTTGGAAACCATCTCCAGTCTGGAATAAATCCAAGCCTGCTAGAAAGGCAAAGCCTGCTTCTAAGTTCACATGAAGGTACGGCCCTCATTCCAGTTCAGCTGGTAGGGGGCAGGTTACGTTTTTTCAAAGAAATTTGGATCAATTCTGTTCACAATCTTTGGATTCAGAACATTGTTTCAGAAGGGTACAGAATTGGTTTCAAGATGAGACCTCCTGCAAAGAGATTTTTTTCTTTCCCATGTCCCAGTAAATCCAGTGAAAGCTCAAGCATTTCTGAATTGTGTTTCAGATCTAGAGTTGGCTGGAGTAATTATGCCAGTTCCAGTTCCGGAACAGGGGATGGGGTTTTATTCAAATCTCTTCATTGTACCAAAGAAGGAGAATTCCTTCAGACCAGTTCTGGATCTAAAAATATTGAATCGTTATGTAAGGATACCAACGTTCAAGATGGTAACTGTAAGGACTATATTGCCTTTTGTTCAGCAAGGGAATTATATGTCCACAATAGATTTACAGGATGCATATCTGCATATTCCGATTCATCCAGATCATTATCAGTTCCTGAGATTCTCTTTTCTAGACAAGCATTACCAATTTGTGGCTCTACCGTTTGGCCTTGCTACAGCTCCAAGAATTTTCACAAAGATTCTCGGTGCCCTTCTGTCTGTAATCAGAGAACAGGGTATTGTGGTATTTCCTTATTTGGACGATATCTTGGTACTTGCTCAGTCTTTACATTTAGCAGAGTCTCATACGAATCGACTTGTGTTGTTTCTTCAAGATCATGGTTGGAGGATCAATTTACCAAAAAGTTCTTTGATTCCTCAAACAAGGGTAACCTTTCTGGGTTTCCAGATAGATTCAGTGTCCATGACTCTGTCTTTAACAGACAAGAGACGTCTAAAATTGATTACAGCCTGTCGAAACCTTCAGTCTCAATCATTCCCTTCGGTAGCCTTATGCATGGAAATTCTAGGTCTTATGACTGCTGCATCGGACGCGATCCCCTTTGCTCGTTTTCACATGCGACCTCTTCAGCTCTGTATGCTGAACCAATGGTGCAGGGATTACACGAAGATATATCAATTAATATCTTTAAAACCGATTGTTCGGCACTCTCTAACGTGGTGGACAGATCACCTTCGTTTAATTCAGGGGGCTTCTTTTGTTCTTCCGACCTGGACTGTAATTTCAACAGATGCAAGTCTCACAGGTTGGGGAGCTGTGTGGGGATCTCTGACGGCACAAGGAGTTTGGGAATCTCAGGAGGTGAGATTACCGATCAATATCTTGGAACTCCGTGCAGTTTTCAGAGCTCTTCAGTTTTGGCCTCTTCTGAAGAGAGAATCGTTCATTTGTTTTCAGACAGACAATGTCACAACTGTGGCATACATCAATCATCAAGGAGGGACTCACAGTCCTCTGGCTATGAAAGAAGTATCTCAAATTTTGGTTTGGGCGGAATCCAGCTCCTGTCTAATCTCTGCGGTTCATATCCCAGGTGTAGACAATTGGGAAGCGGATTATCTCAGTCGCCAAACGTTGCATCCGGGCGAATGGTCTCTTCACCCAGAGGTATTTCTTCAGATTGTTCAAATGTGGGGGCTCCCAGAGATAGATCTGATGGCCTCTCATCTAAACAAGAAACTTCCCAGGTATCTGTCCAGATCCCGGGATCCTCAGGCGGAGGCAGTGGATGCATTATCACTTCCTTGGAAGTATCATCCTGCCTATATCTTTCCGCCTCTAGTTCTTCTTCCAAGAGTAATCTCCAAGATTCTGAGGGAATGCTCGTTTGTTCTGCTAATAGCTCCGGCATGGCCTCACAGGTTTTGGTATGCGGATCTTGTCCGGATGGCATCTTGCCAACCATGGACTCTTCCGTTAAGACCAGACCTTCTGTCACAAGGTCCTTTTTTCCATCCGGATCTGAAATCCTTAAATTTAAAGGTATGGAGATTGAACGCTTGATTCTTGGTCATAGAGGTTTCTCTGACTCCGTGATTAATACTATGTTACAGGCTCGTAAATCTGTATCTCGAGAGATATATTATAGAGTCTGGAAGACTTATATTTCTTGGTGTCTTTCTCATCATTTTTCTTGGCATTCTTTTAGAATACCGAGAATTTTACAGTTCCTTCAGGATGGTTTAGATAAGGGTTTGTCCGCAAGTTCTTTGAAAGGACAAATCTCCGCTCTTTCTGTTCTTTTTCACAGAAAGATTGCTATTCTTCCTGATATTCATTGTTTTGTACAAGCTTTGGTTCGTATAAAACCTGTCATTAAGTCAATTTCTCCTCCTTGGAGTTTGAATTTGGTTCTGGGAGCTCTTCAAGCTCCTCCGTTTGAACCTATGCATTCATTGGACATTAAATTACTTTCTTGGAAAGTTTTGTTCCTTTTGGCCATCTCTTCTGCTAGAAGAGTTTCTGAATTATCTGCTCTTTCATGTGAGTCTCCTTTTCTGATTTTTCATCAGGATAAGGCGGTGTTGCGAACTTCTTTTGAATTTTTACCTAAAGTTGTGAATTCCAACAACATTAGTAGAGAAATTGTGGTTCCTTCATTATGTCCTAATCCTAAGAATTCTAAGGAGAAATCGTTGCATTCTTTGGATGTTGTTAGAGCTTTGAAATATTATGTTGAAGCTACGAAATCTTTCCGTAAGACTTCTAGTCTATTTGTTATCTTTTCCGGTTCTAGGAAAGGCCAGAAAGCTTCTGCCATTTCTTTGGCATCTTGGTTGAAATCTTTAATTCATCTTGCCTATGTTGAGTCGGGTAAAATTCCGCCTCAGAGAATTACAGCTCATTCTACTAGGTCAGTATCTACTTCCTGGGCGTTTAGGAATGAAGCTTCGGTTGACCAGATCTGCAAAGCAGCAACTTGGTCCTCTTTGCATACTTTTACTAAATTCTACCATTTTGATGTATTTTCTTCTTCTGAAGCAGTTTTTGGTAGAAAAGTTCTTCAGGCAGCGGTTTCAGTTTGAATCTTCTGCTTATGTTTTTTGTTAAACTTTATTTTGGGTGTGGATTATTTTCAGCAGGAATTGGCTGTCTTTATTTTATCCCTCCCTCTCTAGTGACTCTTGTGTGGAAAGATCCACATCTTGGGTAGTCATTATCCCATACGTCACTAGCTCATGGACTCTTGTTAATTACATGAAAGAAAACATAATTTATGTAAGAACTTACCTGATAAATTCATTTCTTTCATATTAACAAGAGTCCATGAGGCCCACCCTTTTTTGTGGTGGTTATGATTTTTTTGTATAAAGCACAATTATTCCAATTCCTTATTTTATATGCTTCGCACTTTTTTTCTTATCACCCCACTTCTTGGCTATTCGTTAAACTGATTTGTGGGTGTGGTGAGGGGTGTATTTATAGGCATTTTAAGGTTTGGGAAACTTTGCCCCTCCTGGTAGGAATGTATATCCCATACGTCACTAGCTCATGGACTCTTGTTAATATGAAAGAAATGAATTTATCAGGTAAGTTCTTACATAAATTATGTTTTTGCTATATATTTAATTAAATGTCCGTGTGGGCTTATTTACATTGGAGAGACGACTCAGAGAGTGAGAGACAGAATAGTCCAACATAAATCTAATATCAGGACAGGAGATCTAAAGGCCCTAGTTGCCCACCATTTTTTAACTAAAGGACACTCTATTGCACAACTAAGATTTCAAATAATAGATTACATACAGAGCCCTAGACGTGGTGGCAATAGAGAGTTGCTTCTCAAAAAACGTGAGGCATTTTAGATTAATAAATTAGATTGCTTAATCCCCAATGGTATGAATAGGGAACTAGATTTAAGTGTATTTTTATAGAGTAACATATTTCTATCTTTGTACAATTCCCTTTCTGGCATTTAATTCTGTATTTTGACATTTTGATATCTGCTCTTCAACAAATGTGATTGTTCTCTTTTTTTAAAAAAATATTTTTTTGTAAAATAAATTGTATGTTTGATATAGGTTAGACCACTAGATGGCAATAGAGATTAAGAAAAATGTATGCCTTAGTAATTAAGTGGAAAGGTGTGGTCTCACCTGGCTGATGGCTATTTAAAGGTGATTAAGTTTTACAAACACTATGTGAACATGACTAAGGGTTGACTACCCGAAACGTCGTTCTATTTTAACCTGCTTCTATTATGTGCTAAATAAAGGAACTTTTTATATGAGAAGTGGTGCTGCTGCATTCTTTGAAGATTAGAGATAGATCTCATGGCGTCCTGGCTCAATTCCAAGCTATCCAGATGTGGGTCGCGGTCCAGGGATCCTCAGGCGTAGCTAATAGATGAATACCAGTGCCTTGAAAGTTCAATCTAATTTACATTTTCTTTCATGTAATTGGCAAGAGTCCATGAGCTAGTGACGTATGGGATATACATTCCTACCAGGAGGGGCAAAGGTTCCCAAACCTCAAAATGCCTATAAATACACCCCCACCACACCCACAATTCAGTTTTTACAAACTTTGCCTCCTATGGAGGTGGTGAAGTAAGTTTGTGCTAGATTTCTACGTTGATATGCGCTTCTCAGCATGCTGAAGCCTGGTTCCTCTCAGAGTGCTGTGAATGACAGAGGGATGTGAAGGGAGTATTACCTATTGAATGCAATGGTCATCCTAAAGGGGATCTATTTCATAGGTTCTCTGTTATCGGTCGTAGAGATTCATCTCCTACCTCCCTTTTCAGATCGACAATATACTCTTTTATACTATTACCTCTACTGATTCTTGTTTCAGTACTGGTTTGGCTATCTACTTTATGTAGATGAGTGTCTTTTGGTAAGTATGTTTTCTTTTATTGAGCTGTTGTTCATTCCTGGTAGAGCGCTTCTCTCTTTGTATGCAAATTATTATGACCCTGGGGAAGTCTCCCTATGGGTGATGGGGGAAACCAGACGTGGACTCCTTGCCCAGTGTGCTTAGAGGAATGTGGCTGCACCTCACTGACGAGGCCCATAGGAGGCCGAAACGATCGTCTGGGGTTGTCATGTTCCTTGTTCAGAGGAGAATTGCCTGGTATTTCGGGGCTGGACTGACCTTACTTGGCGGGATCAGACTGATATACTTCAGGAAAGTTTTCTTCTGTGAAAAGCACACTGGTCTAGAAGAGGCTGCTTCCGGGTGGTAAATCGCCATAGAACAAGCCACTGAGCTGTTGTTCATTCCTGGTAGAGCGCTTCTCTCTTTGTATGCAAATTCTTTTATTTATGACACTCTCAGTTATGGTTTGGCACTTTATATGTAAAGTTTTAAATATATGTTTTATACTTATATTTGCCATGATTTAGGTTAATCAGTATTTTTCCTTCTTACAGACTGTCAGTTTCATTTTGGGAAATGCATATAAATAAAAAAAATTCTTACCTGAAAATTTTTCAAATTTACTTTCTTTCTAAATTGCGGGCTGTTAGGCTCGCGGGAGCACAAAATTCTATAATTTATTGCGTCATTTTTGGCGCAAGAATTACGTTTAACGTAATGACGTTATTTCCGGCGTCTTAGTTGGCGCCAAGAATTTTCACGTAGTTGCGTCATCTATGACGCTCGTGTTTTAAGACGTTTTTTGCGCCAAAAAATATTCTGTCAATTGTGGGCGTCATACTTGGTGCCAGGTTTTTTACATTATTTAAGTCATTATTTCTTTTTGCTTCTGGTTTCCAGAGACGGCTTCTGTTTGCATTTTTTCCCATTCCTGAAACTGTCATATAAGGAAATTGATAATTTTGCTTTATATGTTGTTTTTTTCTATTACATATTGCAAGATGTCTCAATCTGAACCTGTCTCAGAATCTACTTCTGGAATGCTGCTGCCTGATATCTGTTCTACCAAAGCTAAGTGCATTTGTTGTAAACTTGTGGTAACTGTTCCTCCGGCTGTAGTTTGTGTTAGTTGTCATGATAAACTTTCAAAAGCAGACAATATTTCCATTAGTAGTAGTCCATTACCTGTTGTTGTTCCTTCAACATCTAATGTTCAGGATATTCCTGTTAATGTGAGAGAATTTGTTTCTAATTCTATTCAGAAGGCCCTGTCTGTTATACCACCTTCTAATAAACGTGGAAGGTCTTTTAAAACTTCTCATAAATTCAATGAATTTTTAAATGACCGACAGCATTCTGATTTATCTATCTCTGATGAGGATCCATCTGGTTCAGAAGATTCTGCCTCAGATATTGACACTGACAAAACTTCATATTTATTTAAAATGGAGTATATTTGTTCTTTATTAAAAGAGGTGTTGATTGCATTAGATATGGAGGAGACTAGTCCTCTTGATATTAAAAACAGTAAACGTTTAAATTCGTTTTTTAAACCTCATGTAGTTATTCCAGAGGCTTTTCCAGTTCCTGATGCTATTTCAGATGTAATTTCTAGGGAATGGAATAGTCTGGGTACTTCATTTACTCCTTCAAGGTTTAAGAGACTGTACCCTTTGCCGACTGATAGATTGGGAAAAGATCCCCAAAGTTGATGGGGCTATCTCTACTCTTGCTAAGCGTACTACTATTCCTATGGCAGATAGTACTTCTTTTAAAGATCCTTTAGATAGGAAGCTTGAATCTTATCTAAGGAAGGCTTATTTATGTTCAGGTCATCTTCTTAGGCCTGCTATTTATTTGGCTGATGTTGCTGTGGCTTCAAATTTTTGGTTGGAAACTTTAGCGCAACAAGTACCAGATCCTAATGTGTATAGCATTGTTAAGCTAATTCAACATGCTAATAATTTCATTTGTGATGCCATTTTTTATATCATTAGAATTGATGTCAGGTATATGTCTTTAGCTATTTTAGCTAGAAGAGCTTTTTGGCTTAAATCTTGGAATGCGGATATGACTTCTAAGTCAACGTTGCTATCTTTATCTTTCCAAGGTAATAAATTATTTGGTTCTCAGTTGGATTCTATAATTTCAACTGTCACTAGGAGGAAGGGAGCCTTTTTGCCTCAGGATAAAAAATCTAAGGGTAAATTTAGGGCTGCTAACCGTTTTCGTTCCTTTCGTCAGAATAAGGAACAGAAACCTGACCCTTCCCCTAAAGGAACGGTTTCCAATTGGAAACATTCTCCAGTCTGGAATAAATCCAAGCCTTTTAGAAAATCAAAACCAGCCCCCAAGTCCGCATGAAGGTGCGGCCCTCATTCCAGCGCAGCTGGTAGGGGGCAGGTTACGATTTTTCAAAGATGTTTGGATCAATTCAATCCAAAATCATTGGATTCAGAACATTGTTTCTCAAGGGTACAGAATAGGTTTCAAGGTAAGACCGCCTGTGAGAAGTTTCTTTCTCTCACGCATTCCAGTGAACCCAGTAAAGACTCAGGCTTTCCTGAAGTGTTTTTCAGACCTGGAGTTATCTGGGGTAATTGTGCCAGTTCCATATCTGGAACGGGGTCTGGGGTTTTATTCAAATCTGTTCATTGTTCCAAAGAAAGAGAATTCTTTCAGACCAGTTCTGGATCTAAAAATTTTGAATAGTTATGTAAGAATACCAACATTCAAAATGGTGACTATAAGGACTATTCTGCCTTTTGTTCAGCAAGGCATTATATGTCCACAATAGACTTACAGGATGTTTATCCTCATATTCCGATTCATCCAGATCACTATCAGTTCCTGAGATTCTTTTTTCTAGACAAGCATTACCAATTTGTTGCTCTTCCATTTGGCCTGGCAACAGCTCCAAGGATCTTTTCAAAGGTTCTCGGTGCCCTACTCTCTGTAATCAGAGAGCGGGGTATTGCGGTGTTTCCTTATTTGGACGATATCTTGGTACTTGCTCAGTCTTTACATTCTGCAGAATCTCACACAAATCAACTAGTGTTGTTTCTTCAAAGACATGGTTGGAGGATCAATTTACCAAAAAGTTCCTTGATTCCTCAGATAAGGGTAACCTTTTTAGGATTCCAAATAGATTCAGTATCCATGACTTTGTCTCTTACAGACAAAAGACGTATGAAATTGGTTTCAGCTTGTCTGAACCTTCAGTCTCAGTCATTCCCTTCAGTAGCTATGTGCATGGAGGTTTTAGGTCTCATGACTGCAGCATCGGACGCGATCCCCTTTGCTCGTTTTCACATGAGACCTCTTCAGCTTTGTATGCTGAACCAATGGTGCAGGGATTATACAAAGATATCACAATTAATATCCTTAAATCCCAATATTCGACTATCTCTGACTTGGTGGTTAGATCACCACCGTTTAATTCCTCTTTTGTTCGTCCAACCTGGACTGTGATTTCAACAGATGCTAGTCTTTCAAGTTGGGGAGCTGTCTGGGGATCTCTAACAGCGCAGGGGGTTTGGAAATCTCAAGAGGCGAGATTACCAATCAATATTTTGGAACTCCGTGCGATTCTCAGAGCTCTTCAGTTTTGGCCTCTTCTGAAGAGAGAACCGTTTATTTGTTTTCAGACAGACAATGTCACAACCGTGGCGTATGTCAATCATCAAGGTGGGACTCGCAGTCCTCAAGCTATGAAAGAAGTATCTCGGATACTTGCATAGGCGGAATCCTGCTCCTGTCTAATCTCTGCAGTCCATATCCCAGGTATAGATAATTGGGAAGCGGATTATCTCAGTCGCCAGACTTTACATCCGGGAGAATGGTCTCTTCACCCAGATGTGTTTCTTCAGATTGTTCAGATGTGGGGGCTTCCAGAAATAGATCTGATGGCTTCTCATCTAAACAGGAAACTTCCCAGGTATGTGTCCAGGTCCAGGGATCCTCAGGCAGAAGCAGTGGATGCGTTGTCACTTCCTTGGAATTATCAACCTGCTTATATCTTTCCGCCTCTAGTTCTTCTTCCAAGAGTGATTTCCAAAATCATAATGGAGCGTTCATTTGTACTGCTGGTGGCTCCAGCATGGCCACACAGGTTTTGGTATGCAGATCTTGTTCGGATTTCCAGTTGCCAACCTTGGCCACTTCCGTTAAGGCAAGACCTATCTCAAGGTCCATTTTTCCATCAGGATCTCAAATCATTAAATTTGAAGGTATGGAGATTGAATATTTAGTGCTTAGTCATAGAGGTTTCTGACTCGGTGATTAATACTATGTTGCAGGCTCGCAAATCTGTATCTAGAAAGATTTATTACCGAGTTTGGAAGACTTACATTTCATGGTGTTCTTCTCATAAATTCTCTTGGCATTCTTTTAGAATTCCTAGAATTTTACAGTTTCTTCAGGATGGTTTGGATAAGGGTTTGTCTGCAAGTTCCTTGAAAGGACAAATCTCTGCTCTTTCTGTTCTGTTTCACAGAAAAATTGCTAATCTTCCTGACATTCATTGTTTTGTACAGGCTTTGGTTCGTATCAAGCCTGTCATTAAGACAATTTCTCCTCCTTGGAGTCTTAATTTGGTTTTGAGGGCTTTACAGGCTCCTCCGTTTGAGCCTATGCATTCTCTGGACATTAAATTACTTTCTTGGAAAGTATTGTTTCTTTTGGCCATCTCTTCTGCTAGAAGAGTTTCTGAATTATCTGCTCTTTCTTGTGAGTCTCCTTTTCTGATTTTTCATCAGGATAAGGCGGTTTTGCGGACTTCATTTAAATTTTTACCTAAGGTTGTGAATTCCAACAACATTAGTAGAGAAATTGTTGTCCCTTTGTTGTGTCCTAATCCTAAGAATTCTTTGGAAACATCTAAGGCTCATTCTACTAGGTCAGTTTCTACTTCCTGGGCTTTTAAGAATGAAGCTTCTGTTGATCAGATTTGCAAAGCAGCAACTTGGTCTTCTTTGCATACTTTTACTAAATTCTACCATTTTGATGTTTTCTCTTCTTCAGAAGCAGTTTTTGGTAGAAAAGTTCTTCAGGCAGCTGTTTCAGTTTGATTCTTCTGCTTATAATTTCATTTTTTTTTTCATTAAAAAGATTAAAACTTTTTGATTTGGGTTGTGGATTCATTTTTCAGCGGAATTGGCTGTCTTTATTTTTATCCCTCCCTCTCTAGTGACTCTTGCGTGGAGTTCCACATCTTGGGTATTTGCTATCCCATACGTCACTAGCTCATGGACTCTTGCCAATTACATGAAAGAAAACATAATTTATGTAAGAACTTACCTGATAAATTCATTTATTTCATATTGGCAAGAGTCCATGAGGCCCACCCTTTTTGTGGTGGTTATGATTTTTTTGTATAAAGCACAATTATACCAATTCCTTGTTGATGCTTTCGCTCCTTTCTTATCACCCCACTTCTTGGCTATTCGTTAAACTGAATTGTGGGTGTGGTGGGGGGTGTATTTATAGGCATTTTGAGGTTTGGGAAACTTTGCCCCTCCTGATAGGAATGTATATCCCATACGTTACTAGCTCATGGACTTCCAATATGAAAGAAATTAATTTATCAGGTAAGTTCTTACATAAATTATGTTTTTCCGCCGTTACCACTTCTCCCTCGTGTAGTGGCCCGCATCAAGCAGGAGCAGGCATCAGTGATACTGATTGCTCCATCATTGCCGCAAAGGATGTGGTTCGCGGATGTGGTGGGGATGTCCTCATCTCCTCCATGGAGGTTACCTTGTCACAGGGATCTGCTGGAACAGGGTCCTTTCTCCAACATAGGTGTGTCCGGTCCACGGCGTCATCCTTACTTGTGGGATATTCTCTTCCCCAACAGGAAATGGCAAAGAGCCCAGCAAAGCTGGTCACATGATCCCCCCTAGGCTCCGCCTTCCCCAGTCATTCTCTTTGCCGTTGTACAGGCAACATCTCCACGGAGATGGCTTAGAGTTTTTTGGTGTTTAAATGTAGTTTTATTGCTTCAATCAAGAGTTTGTTATTTTAAAATAGTGCTGGTATGTACTATTTACTCTGAAACAGAATAGAGATGAAGATTTCTGTTTGTAAGAGGGAGATGATTTTAACAACCGTTACTAAAATCGATGGCTGTTCCACACAGGACTGTTGAGATGAAGTAACTTCAGTTGGGGGGAACAGTGTGCAGACTTTTACTGCTTGAAGTATGACACATTTCTAACAAGACTTGGTAATGCTGGAAGACTGTCATTTTCCCTATGGGATCCGGTAAGCCATTTTAATAACAATTTATAAAGGGCTCAAGGGCTTTAAAGACTGGTAGACATTTTTCTGGGCTAAAACGTTTGTTTTATAAGCATGTTTAATGGTTTATTACTCTGAGGAGTTGTTTTTATCTGGGAATGTTGATAATAAAAACGGCAGGCACTGTATTGGACACCTTTTTCATTGGGGGCCTTCTCTAGTCTTAGGCAGAGCCTCAGTTTCGCGCCACTAATGCGCAGTTGTTTTTGGGAGTCAAAGCATGCAGATGCATGTGTGAGGAGCTCTGATACATTGAAAAAGCGTGCTGAAGGCGTCATTTGGTATCGTATTCCCCTCTGGGCTTGGTTGGGTCTCAGCAAAGCAGATACCAGGGACTGTATAGGGGTTAAACGTAAAAACGGCTCCGGTTCCGTTATTTTAAGAGTTAAAACTTTCAAATTTGGTGTGCAATACTTTCAAGGCTTTATGACACTGTGGTGAAATTTTGGTGAATTTTGGACAATTCCTTCATACTTTTTCGCATATTCAGTAATAAAGTGTGTTCAGTTTAAAATTTAAAGTGACAGTAACGGTTTTATTTTAAAACGTTTTTTGTACTTTGTTGTCAAGTTTATGCCTGTTTAACATGTCTGTACCATCAGATAGACTATGTTCTGTATGTCAGGAAGCCAAAGTTCCTTCTCATTTAAATATATGTGATGCATGTGATAGTGAAAATGATGCCCAAGATGATTCCTCTAGTGAGGGGAGTAAGCATGGTACTGCATCATCCCCTTATGTGTCTACACCAGTCTTGCCCACACAAGAGGCCCCTAGTACATCTAGTGCGCCTATTCTTCTTACTATGCAACAATTAACGGCTGTAATGGATAATTCTATTAAAAACATTTTAGCCAAAATGCCCACTTATCAGCGAAAGCGCGACTGCTCTGTTTTAGATACTGTAGAGCATGAGGGCGCAGATGATAATGGTTCTGACATGCCCTTACACCAGTCTGAAGGGGCTAGGGAGGTTTTGTCTGAGGGAGAAATTTCAGATTCAGGAAAAATTTCTCAACAAGCTGAACCTGATGTTATTACGTTCAAATTTAAATTGGAACATCTCCGCGCTCTGCTAAAGGAGGTGTTATCTACTCTGGATGATTGTGACAATTTGGTCGTTCCAGAGAAATTATGTAAGATGGACAAGTTCCTAGAGGTCCCGGTGCCCCCCGAAGCTTTTCCTATACCCAAGCGGGTGGCGGATATTGTAAACAAAGAATGGGAAAGGCCCGGTATACCATTTGTCCCTCCCCCAATATTTAAGGAATTGTTTCCTATAGTCGACCCCAGAAAGGACTTATGGCAGACAGTCCCTAAGGTCGAGGGGGCGGTCTCTACCTTAAACAAACGCACCACTATCCCTATAGAAGATAGTTGTGCTTTCAAAGATCCTATGGATAAAAAGTTAGAAGGTTTGCTTAAAAAGATGTTTGTTCAGCAAGGTTACCTTCTACAGCCAATTTCATGCATTGTTCCTGTTACTACAGCAGCGTCTTTCTGGTTTGATGAACTAGAAAAGTCGCTGGATAAAGTTACCTCTTATGAGGAGATTATGGACAGAATTCGTGCTCTTAAATTGGCTAATTCTTTTACTCTAGACGCTACCCTGCAATTAGCTAGATTAGCGGCGAAAAATTCAGGGTTTGCTATTGTGGCGCGCAGAGCGCTATGGCTAAAGTCTTGGTCAGCGGATGCGTCATCCAAGAACAAATTGCTTAATATTCCTTTCAAGGGGAAAACGCTGTTTGGCCCTGACTTGAAAGAGATTATTTCAGATATCACTGGGGGAAAGGGCCATGCCCTTCCTCAGGATAGGTCTTTCAAGGCTAAAAATAAGCCTAATTTTCGTCCTTTTCGTAGAAACGGACCAGCCTCAAGTTCTACACCCTCTAAGCAAGAGGGTAATACGTCTCAAGCCAAGCCAGCCTGGAGGCCAATGCAAGGCTGGAACAAAGGTAAGCAGGCCAAGAAACCTGCCACTGCTACCAAGACAGCATGAGATGTTGGCCCCCGATCCGGGACCGGATCTGGTGGGGGGCAGACTTTCTCTCTTCGCTCAGGCATGGGCAAGAGATGTTCTGGATCCTTGGGCTCTAGAAATAGTCTCCCAAGGTTATCTTCTGGAATTCAAGGAGCTACCCCCAAGGGGAAGATTCCACAGGTCTCAATTGTCTTCAGACCACATAAAAAAAAACAGGCATTCTTACATTGTGTAGAAGACCTGTTAAAAATGGGAGTGATTCATCCTGTTCCATTAAAGGAACAAGGGATGGGATTCTACTCCAATCTGTTCATAGTTCCCAAAAAAGAGGGAACATTCAGACCAATCTTGGATCTCAAGATCTTAAACAAATTTCTCAGGGTTCCATCGTTCAAGATGGAAACCATTCGAACAATTCTTCCTACCATCCAGGAAGGTCAATTCATGACCACGGTGGATTTAAAGGATGCGTATCTACATATTCCTATCCACAAGGAACATCATCAGTTCCTAAGGTTCGCCTTTCTGGACAAACATTACCAGTTCGTGGCACTTCCATTCGGATTAGCCACTGCCCCAAGAATTTTCACAAAGGTACTAGGGTCCCTTCTAGCGGTGCTAAGACCGAGGGGCATTGCAGTAGTACCTTACTTGGACGACATTCTGATTCAAGCGTCGTCCCTGCCACAAGCAAAGGCTCATACGGACATTGTCCTAGCCTTTCTCAGATCTCACGGGTGGAAAGTGAACGTAGAGAAAAGTTCTCTATCTCCGTCAACAAGAGTCCCCTTCTTGGGAACAATAATAGACTCCTTAGAAATGAAGATTTTTCTGACAGAAGCCAGAAAATCAAAACTTCTAAACTCTTGTCAAGTACTTCATTCTGTTCTTCTTCCTTCCATAGCGCAGTGCATGGAAGTAATAGGTTTGATGGTTGCGGCAATGGACATAGTTCCTTTTGCGCGAATTCATCTAAGACCATTACAACTGTGCATGCTCAGACAGTGGAATGGGGATTATACAGACTTGTCTCCAACGATACAAGTAGATCAGAGGACCAGAGATTCACTCCGTTGGTGGCTGACCCTGGACAACCTGTCACAAGGGATGAGCTTCCGCAGACCAGAGTGGGTCATTGTCACGACCGACGCCAGTCTGGTGGGCTGGGGCGCGGTCTGGGAACCCCTGAAAGCTCAGGGGCTTTGGTCTCGGGAAGAATCTCTTCTACCGATAAACATTCTGGAACTGAGAGCGATATTCGATGCTCTCAAGGCTTGGCCTCAGCTTGCAAAGGCCAAATTCATAAGGTTTCAATCAGACAACATGACGACTGTTGCGTATATCAACCATCAGGGGGGAACAAGGAGTTCCCTGGCGATGGTAGAAGTGACCAAAATAATTCAATGGGCGGAGACTCACTCCTGCCACTTGTCTGCAATCCACATCCCAGGAGTAGAAAATTGGGAAGCGGATTTTCTGAGTCGTCAGACATTTCATCCGGGGGAGTGGGAACTCCATCCGGAAATCTTTGCCCAAATAACTCAATTATGGGGCATCCCAGACATGGATCTGATGGCGTCTCGCCAGAACTTCAAGGTTCCTTACTACGGGTCCAGATCCAGGGATCCCAAGGCGGCTCTAGTGGATGCACTAGTAGCACCTTGGACCTTCAACCTAGCTTATGTGTTCCCACCGTTTCCTCTCATTCCCAGGCTGGTAGCCAGGATCAAACAGGAGAGGGTATCGGTGATCTTGATAGCTCCTGCGTGGCCACGCAGGACTTGGTATGCAGACCTGGTGAATATGTCATCGGCTCCACCATGGAAGCTACCTCTGAGACAGGACCTTCTTGTTCAAGGTCCGTTCGAACATCCGAATCTGGCCTCACTCCAACTGACTGCTTGGAGATTGAACGCTTGATTTTATCAAAGCGAGGGTTCTCAGATTCTGTCATTGATACTCTTGTTCAGGCTAGAAAGCCTGTAACTAGAAAAATCTACCATAAAATATGGAAAAGATATATCTGTTGGTGTGAATCCAAGGGATTCCCATGGAACAAGATAAAAATTCCTAGGATTCTATCCTTTCTTCAAGAAGGTTTGGAGAAAGGATTATCTGCAAGTTCCTTGAAGGGACAGATTTCTGCTTTATCTGTTTTACTTCACAAAAAGCTGGCGGCTGTGCCAGATGTTCAAGCTTTTGTTCAGGCTCTGGTTAGAATCAAGCCTGTTTACAAACCTTTGACTCCTCCCTGGAGTCTCAATTTAGTTCTTTCAGTTCTTCAGGGGGTTCCGTTTGAACCCCTACATTCCATTGATATAAAGTTATTATCTTGGAAAGTTTTGTTTTTGGTTGCAATCTCTTCTGCAAGAAGAGTTTCAGAGTTATCTGCTCTGCAGTGTTCTCCTCCATATCTGGTGTTCCATGCAGATAAGGTGGTTTTGCGTACTAAACCTGGTTTTCTTCCGAAAGTTGTTTCTAATAAAAATATTAACCAGGAGATAGTCGTGCCTTCTTTGTGTCCTAATCCAGTTTCAAAGAAGGAACGTTTGTTGCACAACTTGGATGTAGTTCGTGCTCTCAAATTTTACTTAGCAGCTACTAAGGATTTCAGACAAACATCTTCTTTGTTTGTTGTTTATTCTGGTAAAAGGAGAGGTCAAAAAGCAACTTCTACCTCTCTCTCTTTCTGGCTTAAAAGCATTATCCGATTGGCTTATGAGACTGCCGGACGGCAGCCTCCTGAAAGAATCACAGCTCACTCCACTAGGGCTGTGGCTTCCACATGGGCCTTCAAGAACGAGGCTTCTGTTGATCAGATATGTAAGGCAGCGACTTGGTCTTCACTGCACACTTTTACCAAATTCTACAAATTTGATACTTTTGCTTCATCTGAGGCTATTTTTGGGAGAAAGGTTTTGCAAGCCGTGGTGCCTTCCATCTAGGCGACCTGATTTGTTCCCTCCCATCATCCGTGTCCTAAAGCTTTGGTATTGGTTCCCACAAGTAAGGATGACGCCGTGGACCGGACACACCTATGTTGGAGAAAACAGAATTTATGCTTACCTGATAAATTACTTTCTCCAACGGTGTGTCCGGTCCACGGCCCGCCCTGGTTTTTAATCAGGTCTGATGATTTATTTTCTCTAACTACAGTCACCACGGTATCATATGATTTCTCCTATGCATATTCCTCCTTTACGTCGGTCGAATGACTGGGGAAGGCGGAGCCTAGGGGGGATCATGTGACCAGCTTTGCTGGGCTCTTTGCCATTTCCTGTTGGGGAAGAGAATATCCCACAAGTAAGGATGACGCCGTGGACCGGACACACCGTTGGAGAAAGTAATTTATCAGGTAAGCATAAATTCTGTTTTTTGTTCATCAAAAATCTAGATTCTCTAAGGGTGACTGCATGGCGATTGAACACTTAGTCTTAGCCAAAAGAGGCTTCTCTGAGAGGGTTACTGGCGCTCTCATTCAGACTCGTAACCCTGTTACTCGTCGCATCTGCCATAAGGTGTGGAGAGCTTACTTGTTCTGGTGTGAAGAGCGTGGTTTCGCCTGGCATAATGTCAAGACTGCCAGGATTCTTTCCTTTCCCCAGGAGGGTCTGTAGAAGGGCCTTTCTGCAAGTTCCCTGAGGGGACAGATTTCGGCCCTTTCTGTTTGCTTGCAGAGCTTCCTGATGTGCAATCCTTCATTAAGGCTC
This sequence comes from Bombina bombina, assembly GCF_027579735.1. Classification (NCBI taxonomy): domain Eukaryota; kingdom Metazoa; phylum Chordata; class Amphibia; order Anura; family Bombinatoridae; genus Bombina; species Bombina bombina. The sequence goes on along the minus strand of NC_069499.1, from coordinate 1,295,788,175 downwards.
TGATCAGCTTAAGACCTGTGTTTAGATCTAACGCTCCACGTTGGAGTTTGAATCTTGTTCTTAAGTTTTTGCAACAGGCTCCATGTGAGCCTATGCATTCGATTGACATTAAATTATTGTCCTGAAAGGTTCTTTTTTTTTTTTTTTTTTATTGGCTCTTGCTTCGGCACACAGAGTTTTTGAAATGGCGGCCCTGCAATGTGAGCCTCCTTATCTGGTGTTTCATTCGGATAAGGCTGTCCTACGTACTCGCTTGGGTTTTCTTCCTAAGGTGGAGTCTGATCGTAACATCAATCAGGAGATTGTGGTTCCTTTCTTGTGTCCTAATCCTTTTTTCTTCGAAGGAACGTTTACTTCATAATCTGGATCTGGTTCGAGCTTTGAAGTTTTATTTTTAAGCTACTAAAGATTTTAGACAAACTTCGTCCTTGTTTGTTATCTACTCTGGAAAGCGTAAGGGTCTGAAGGTCTCTTCGACTTCCTTATCTTTTTGGTTGAGGAGTGTTATACGTTTAGCTTACGAGTCAGCGGGACTTAGACCTCCTCAGAGGATTACGGCTCATTCCACTAGAACGGTGGCTTCCTCTTGGGCTTTTAAGAACGAGGCCTTCTTGGATCAGATTTGTAAGGCGGCTACCTGGTCCTCCTTACATACTTTTTAAAAATTCTACAAATTTGACGTTTTTGCTTCGGCTGAAGCAGCTTTTGGGAGAACGGTTTTACTGGCTGTGGTGCCCTCAGATTAGGGTCCGCTATTTCTCTACCCCCCGTTATCATTCAGTGTCCTCTAAAGCTTGGGGTATAGTTTTCTCAACAGTAAGGAATGGTGCCGTGGACTCTCCTCATATTAAGAAGGAAAACATAAAATATGCTTACCTGATCATTTCATTTACTTCTTTGAGGAGAGTCCACAGCCCCTACCTGTAGACTCTGATGGACAGACCAAAATTTTGGTTTTCTCTTCCGGCTCCATTTATACCCTGATATTTCTCCTACTGTTCCTTGTTCCCTTGGCAGAAAGACTGGGATATGAGGGAAGTAGGGGGGAGTATTTAAGCCTTTGGCTGGGGTGGCTTTGCCTCCTCCTGGTGGCCAGGTTCAGTATTTCCCACCAGTAAGGAATGATGCTGTAGACTCTCCACTAAAAAAAAAAATTATGCTTACCTGATAATTTAATTTCCTTCTGTATGAGGAGTACACATCATCTTTTTTTCACTGTTGGTTTATATGTTTGCTTTTTTTGCACTGTTCTAGTTCCCTTCTTTTGCATCCATTTTATACGTTACAGCCGTAGAGGAGGGCTGTTATTTCTAGAATAGCTATACATATACTGTATGTAGGCTTGCGCTTAGGTTCCTGTTTTTTACATTTATCACATACATTTTATGCTCTTCAGCTGGAATAACAACTCACTGGAAACTTGTTAAGGGGAAATCAATTTTCCTGTACTGTCCTTTAAACAGCATTGGGTGGGAAATGACTCAGCACTTTAGGGGTTAATATGCACTGCTCAGTTAGTCTTCCAATCATCTTAGCTATTTTGAAGATAGTTTTTTTTTTTTTTTTTTTTTTCTCTCAGAATGTCATTTTGCCCAAAAGTAGTTACTTTTTTATGGGCTCCTATCCCTATTTTACATGTAAAAGGACAGTATACATAGATTTTTAACTGCATGTAATAGACACTACTATAAAGAAGAATACGCATAGATACTAATTTAAAAATCCAGTATAAAACTTTTTAAAAACTTACTTAGAAGCTCCCAATTTAGCACTGTTAATGAGGTTAGACTGGGACACCCATTGAAAGGAGCTGAGAGCAGACTCCCCACCCCTCCTCCCCTGCATATGAAAAGACCCATTATACAAACAGAAGCATTCTGAAGTCTGTATACATCAGTATACAGCTAAAACTTTGGGCTTGGTTAGGTATCTGAAAATCAGCACAATGTTATTTAAAAATAAGCAAAACTATACATTTTTTCAAAAACACCCCCATATGGGTTATATAAATGGAGCATCTGCAAAACATTTATGCAAATAAAAATCTAGTCTACAATGTCCCTTTTAATCAAGAACAAGAAACACTAATGCTGATATTGTATTGATCCGTTTAGTTGTTGTGGGGTTTTTTTTTTATAATGAAATAGGTTGTATTCCAATAATAACTGTCTAATTGCAACTCTAACTAATTTTGTGTCTGTTATTTACGTTTTGGTAGGTGCTCACTTTGCGGATATGTTTGCAGTCATCCTCCCTCTTTGAAATCCCATATGTGGAAACATGCAAGTGACCAGAACTATAATTATGAACAAGTGAACAAGGCTATAAATGAAGCAATGTCGCAGAGTAGTAGGTACGTTATGGTCACGTTTAACTTTGGATCTTATAAATTTAGCTTGTATGGTCACTCACATAATGCATTGCATCTGGCCACAGACAAATTTGCTAGTTGTATATGAAATCTAAAGGTAAAATCAGCTAAACAAGTTAAAATCTTAGGGGTGAAATTGTTGTGAAATGAGGATTTGTAATTATTTCAAAGTTTACTGAAATTAGATTATTTTTGTTTTCCAACTACATATGTCAGTTACAATAGGAAAAAAAATATCCTAGATTTTTCTTAAATATGGTATTTCTTTCATGTAATTAGCAAGAGTCCATGAGCTAGTGACGTATGGGATATACATTCCTACCAGGAGGGGCAAAGTTTCCCAAACCTCAAAATGCCTATAAATACACCCCTCACCACACCCACAAATCAGTTTTACAAACTTTGCCTCCTATGGAGGTGGTGAAGTAAGTTTGTGCTAGATTCTACGTTGATATGCACTCCGCAGCAGGTTGGAGCCCGGTTTTCCTCTCAGCGTGCAGTGAATGTCAGAGGGATGTGAGGAGAGTATTGCCTATTTGAATGCAGTGATCTCCTTCTACGGGGTCTATTTCATAGGTTCTCTGTTATCGGTCGTAGAGATTCATCTCTTACCTCCCTTTTCAGATCGACGATATACTCTTATATATACCATTTCCTCTACTGATTCTCGTTTCAGTACTGGTTTGGCTTTCTACTAAATGTAGATGAGTGTCCTAGGGTAAGTAAGTCTTATTTTCTGTGACACTCTAAGCTATGGTTGGGCACTTTTTATATAAAGTTCTAAATATATGTATTCAAACATTTATTTGCCTTGACTCAGGATGTTCAACATTCCTTATTTCAGACAGTCAGTTTCATATTTGGGATAATGCATATGAATAATTCATTTTTTTCTTACCTTAAAATTTGACTTTCCCTGTGGGCTGTTAGGCTCGCGGGGGCTGAAAATGCTTCATTTTATTGCGTCATTCTTGGCGCGGACTTTTTTGGCGCAAAAATTATTTTCTGTTTCCGGCGTCATACGTGTCGCCGGAAGTTGCGTCATTTTTGACGTTCTTTTGCGCCAAAAGTGTCGGCGTTCCGGATGTGGCGTCATTTTTGGCGCAAAAAGCATTTAGGCGCCAAATAATGTGGGCGTCTTTTTTTGGCGCGAAAAAATATGGGCGTCACTTTTGTCTCCACATTATTTAAGTCTCATTGATTTTTTGCTTCTGGTTGCTAGAAGCTTATTCACTGGCATTTTTTTCCCATTCCTGAAACTGTCATTTAAGGAATTTGATCAATTTTGCTTTATATGTTGTTTTTTCTATTACATATTGCAAGATGTCCCACGTTGAAGCTGAGTCAGAAGATACTTCTGGAATATCCCTGCCTGGGGCTGGAGCTACCAAAGCTAAGTGTATCTACTGTAAACTTATGGTATCTGTTCCTCCAGCTGTTTGTACTGTTTTGTCATGACAAACTGTTTATGCAGATAATATTTCCTTTAAGTACTGTTACATTACCTGTTGCTGTTCTGTCAACATCTAATACTCAGAGTGTTCCTGATAACATAAGAGATTTTGTTTTTTAAATCCATTAAGAAGGCTATGTCTGTTATTCCTCCTTCTAGTAAATGTAAAAAGTCTTTTAAAACTTCTCATTTTTCAGATGAATTTTTAAATGAACATCATCATTCTGATTCTGATAATGGTTCTTCTGGTTCAGAGGATTCTGTCTCAGAGGTTGATGCTGATAAATCTTCATATTTATTTAAAATGAAATTTATTCGTTCTTTACTTAAAGAAGTCCTAATTGCATTAGAAATTGAGGATTCTGGTCCTCTTGATACTAAATCTAAACGTTTAGATAAGGTTTTTAAATCTCCTGTAGTTATTACAGAAGTTTTTCCTGTCCCTAGTGCTATTTCTGAAGTAATTTCCAGGGAATGGAAAAATTTGGGTAATTCATTTACTCCTTCTAAACGTTTTAAGCAATTATATCCTGTGCCATCTGACAGATTAGAGTTTTGGGACAAAATCCCTAAAGTTGATGGGGCTGTCTCTACTCTTGTTAAGCGTACTATTCCTACGGCAGATGGTACTTCCTTAAGGATCCTTTAGATAGGAAAATTGAATCCTTTCTAAGAAAAGCTTACTTGTGTTCAGGTAATCTTCTTAGACCTGCTATATCTTTAGCGGATGTTGCTGCAGCTTCATCTTTTGGTTAGAAGCTTTAGCGCAACAAGTAACAGATCATAATTCTCATAGCATTTTTATTCTTCAACAATGCTAATAATTTTATTTGTAATGCCATCTTTGATATCATTAGAGTTGATGTCAGGTATATGTCTCTAGCTATTTTAGCTAGAAGAGCTTTATGGCTTAAGACTTGGAATGCTGTTATGTCTTCTAAGTCTACTCTGCTTTCCCTTTCTTTCCAGGGAACGTTTTCATTCCTTTTGTCACAACAAGGAACAAAAACCTGATCCTTCATCCTCAGGAGCGGTATCAGTTTGGAAACCAGCTCCAGTCTGGAATAAATCCAAGCCTTTTAGAAAATCAAAGCCAGCTCCTAAGTCCACATGAAGGTGCGGCCCTCATTCCAGCTCAGCTGGTAGGGGGCAGATTACGTTTTTTTCTAAGAAATTTGGATCAATTCCGTTCACAATCTTTGGATTCAGAACATTGTTTCAGAAGGGTACAGAATTGGCTTCAAGATAAGGCCTCCTGCAAAGAGATTTTTTCTTTCCCGTGTCCCAGTAAACCCAGCGAAGGCTCAAGCATTTCTGAAATGTGTTTCAGATCTAGAGTTGACTGGAGTAATTTTGCCAGTTCCAGTTCTGGAACAGGGACTGGGGTTTTTATTCAAATCTCTTCATTGTACCAAAGAAGGAAAATTCCTTCAGACCAGTTCTGGATCTAAAAATATTGAATCGTTATGTAAGGATACCAACATTCAAAATGGTAACTGTAAGGACTATCCTGCCTTTTGTTCAACAAGGGCATTATATGTCTACTATAGATTTACAGGTTGCATATCTGCATATTCCGATTCATCCAGATCACTATCAGTTTCTGAGATTCTTTTTCCTAGATAAGCATTACCAGTTTGTGGCTCTGCCGTTTGGCCTAGCTACAGCTCCAAGAATTTTTTACGAAGGTTCTCGGTGCCCTTCTGTCTATAATTAGAGAACAGGGTATTGTGGTATTCCTTATTTGGACGATATCTTGGTACTTGCTCAGTCTTCATATTTAGCAGAATCTCATTCGAATCGACTTGTGTTGTTTCTTCAACATCATGGTTGGAGGATCAATTTACCAAAAAGTTCATTGATTCCTCAGACTTAGGTAACCTTTTTAGGTTTTCAGATAGATTCAGTATCCATGACTCTATCTTTGATAGACATGAGACATCTAAAGTTGATATCAGCTTGTCGTAACCTTCAGTCACAATCTTTCCCTTCGGTAGCCTTATGCATGGAAATTCAAGGTCTTATGACTGCGGCATCGGACGCGATCCCCTTTGCTCGTTTTCAAATGCGGCCTCTTCAGCTCTGTATGCTGAACCAGTGGTGCAGGGATTACACAAAGATATCTCAATTAATATCTTTAAAACCGATTGTACGACACTCTCTGACGTGGTGGACAGATCACCATCGTTTAGTTCAGGGGGCTTCTTTTGTTCTTCCGACCTGGACTGTAATTTCAACAGATGCAAGTCTTACAGGTTGGGGAGCTGTGGGGGGGTCTCTGACGGCACAAGGGGTTTGGGAATCTCAGGAGGTGAGATTACCGATCAATATTTTGGAACTCCGTGCAATTTTCAGAGCTCTTCAGTCTTGGCCTCTTCTGAAGAGAGAATCGTTCATTTGTTTTCAGACAGACAATGTCACAACTGTGGCATACATCAATCATCAAGGAGGGACTCACAGTCCTCTGGCTATGAAAGAAGTATCTCGAATTCTGGTTTGGGCGGAATCCAGCTCCTGTCTAATCTCTGCGGTTCATGTTCCAGGAATAGACAATTGGGAAGCGGATTATCTCAGTCGCCAAACGTTGCATCCGGGCGAATGGTCTCTTCACCCAGAGGTATTTCTTCAGATTGTTCAAATGTGGGAACTTCCAGAATTAGATCTGATGGCTTCTCATCTAAACAAGAAACTTCCCAGGTATCTGTCCAGATCCCGGGATCCTCAGGCGGAGGCTGTGGATGCATTATCACTTCCTTGGAAGTATCATCCTGCCTATATCTTTCCGCCTCTAGTTCTTCTTCCAAGAGTAATCTCCAAGATTCTGAAGGAATGCTCGTTTGTTCTGCTGGTAGCTCCAGCATGGCCTCACAGGTTTTGGTATGCGGATCTTGTCCGGATGGCCTCTTGCCAACCGTGGACTCTTTCGTTAAGACCAGACCTTCTGTCGCAAGGTCCTTTTTTTCCATCAGGATCTCAAATCCTTAAATTTAAAGGTATGGAGATTGAACGCTTGATTCTTGGTCAAAGAGGTTTCTCTGACTCTGTGATTAATACTATGTTACAGGCTCGTAAATCTGTATCTAGAGAGATATATTATAGAGTCTGGAAGACTTATATTTCTTGGTGTCTTTCTCATCATTTTTCCTGGCATTCTTTTAGAATTCCGAGAATTTTACAGTTTCTTCAGGATGGTTTAGATAAAGGTTTGTCCGCAAGTTCCTTGAAAGGTCAAATCTCTGCTCTTTCTGTTCTTTTTCACAGAAAGATTGCTAATCTTCCTGATATTCATTGTTTTGTACAAGCCTTGGTTCGTATTAAACCTGTCATTAAGTCAATTTCTCCTCCTTGGAGTTTGAATTTGGTTCTGGGGGCTCTTCAAGCTCCTCCGTTTGAACCTATGCATTCATTGGACATTAAATTGCTTTCTTGGAAAGTTTTGTTCCTTTTGGCCATCTCTTCTGCCAGAAGAGTCTCTGAATTGTCTGCTCTTTCTTGTGAGTCTCCTTTTCTGATTTTTCATCAGGATAAGGCAGTGTTGCAAACTTCTTTTGAATTTTTACCTAAGGTTGTGAATTCCAACAACATTAGTAGAGAAATTGTAGTTCCTTCATTATGCCCTAATCCTAAGAATTCTAAGGAGAAATCATTGCATTCTTTGGATGTTGTTAGAGCTTTGAAATATTATGTTGAAGCTACTAAGACTTTCCGAAAAAAAAAAATTCATCATGCCTATGTTGAGTCGGGTAAAACTCCGCCTCAGAGGATTACAGCTCATTCTACTAGGTCAGTTTCTACTTCCTGGGCGTTTAGGAATGAAGCTTCGGTTGATCAAATTTGCAAAGCAGCAACTTGGTCTTCTTTGCATACTTTTACTAAATTCTACCTTTTTAATGTGTTTTCTTCTTCTGAAGCAGTTTTTGGTAGAAAAGTACTTCAGGCGGCTGTTTCAGTTTGATTCTTCTGCTTATGTTTTCATTTAAACTTTATTTTGGGTGTGGATTATTTTCAGTGGAATTGGCTGTCTTTATTTTATCCCTCCCTCTCTAGTGACTCTTGCGTGGAAGATCCACATCTTGGGTAGTCATTATCCCATACATCACTAGCTCATGGACTCTTGCTAATTACATGAAAGAAAACATAATTTATGTAAGAACTTACCTGATAAATTCATTTCTTTCATATTAGCAAGAGTCCATGAGGCCCACCCTTTTTTGTGGTGGTTATGATTTTTTTGTATAAAGCACAATTATTCCAATTCCTTATTTTTTATGCTTTCGCACTTTTTTCTTATAACCCCACTTCTTGGCTATTCGTTAAACTGATTTGTGGGTGTGGTGAGGGGTGTATTTATAGGCATTTTGAGGTTTGGGAAACTTTGCCCCTCCTGGTAGGAATGTATATCCCATACGTCACTAGCTCATGGACTCTTGCTAATATGAAAGAAATGAATTTATCAGGTAAGTTCTTACATAAATTATGTTTTTTCTTTTGTGCGTGTACGCAGAAGACAGTGTAACACCCCTTTGTACTAAATCCTGTTAATATATGTTTGCGTGCGTATAACGCATTTTATATATATATTACAGGAATACCCCGCAAATACAGCAGGTTAGGGACTAGAGCGCCGCTGTAAAGCAAAAACCACCTTAAAGAAGGGCAAGGCGGTTTTAGCTTTCATTTCACTCGCCAATGTGTTTAAAAACTTGAAAACATTTGAACTAACATATATTAGGTGTGCAATAGCACTGTTTAGTTTAACGCCTGCACAGTACAGTATTCAGTTAATACTCCATAAATAAAACGGAGTGCACCACAATGCTGTAAACAGTCCAAACTGCGCATAATAAGGTAGCGGCAGTCTCCTTTGTCGCAATCTCGCGATGAGTACAGTACTGTTTCAAAATCCTTGCAGGCTATCTTTTAGGTCCGTTTTAGCGTGTTATAAAAAAATTGTGTGTATAAAATGTGTTTGTATGTAGGCAAAATTATTTTCTTTAAAGGGACAGTCTAGACCTAATACTTATTCTTTATTACTTACGGTTACATACCAGGCAAGCATATTGCTATGGGTTCCACATCTATAAGCTTGTAAGAAGTACATGAAACTTTCAAATAATAATTGTTTGTTAGCAGCTAGTAAGCTCCGCCCACAGTTAGCTTTTTTTGTTGTATTACAGTTTAGCAGTGCACATTTAATATTTGTCAGTTAGCATTTCAAGTTGCACATGGGCATTTTTTTTTTTTACCTCAGCCAGAAATGCAGGGGACATTTATTGTAGGCGGACCAACATCAGTTCCTATACCTAGCAATAGTTATAGCTTTCTATTGGCATTCTGTTTGCTTTTTAATTGTGATTTGAGTGAATATTATAATATAGATAATCTTAATAATCTCAATGGTAAGAAAATGTATTTCCTTCAATTATTGATTTATTTTATTGTTAATAAAGTCTTATAAAGTTTAGTTCCTCATTTCTTATGAATAATTATAAAACAGTTGTCCTGATCTCCTGGTCTGTGCAGGAAAAAGGTCAGCACCTCCCCCTCATATAGTGCCAGAATAAAAGTGGAGCGCAAAATATTGCTTTTGCTAAATAGATATTTGCGCTCCACTTTGTAATACTAGCGCACGCAAATGTGTTTGCATTGCATGGAAGCTTTGTGCTCACGAGAGTGTGCTTTTATAGGCTTCAATGGGAGCCTCGTTCTGATGCCGTCATACACGACATACCCAAGCGCAGTAAGGGGGGTACATCCTTCCGCAAATTTAAATATATATGTATATGCTTAGATACATATTGACAAATATATGTGTATATAATCATATACATATTTACAGGGAATATACAGTTCCCATAGACCGCAATGTATAGGCAAGACTTTAGATACTCTTGCTCAATAATTCAGAGGGTTTCCTTGCCCTCCCATTCCCCCTCTTCCTACTGGAGAGCCTCCTCATTACTTCTATACCATTTTCAAATTTTTTTTATGCCACCCTACAGCGGACCATTTTGTAACATCCTATCTCGCATTGTAGCACGATTTTTGTTTTTGTTGCTTTTTTGTTTTTCCTTTCATTTTCTGTTTATTGTTGACAAACATAAGGTATTTTCTTATTTACCAGGACATTGTACACCATCAGATGAACTTTGACACTATACTCAGGTCCGTCGGGTCGGGTTTAACCCGGCACGGACATCCGTTCTCACCTTATTACTTGGATATTTCTAATTATGATTATCTGCACCCTTGTTTATAAGTATCCAATGTCTACATTACTTGTTGTGTCATGTACATTGATTTTGTTGCATGATCAGTGCTGTGAGCTGGTGGCTAGGGCCCATTGATATTATTTCTTTCATGTAATTAGCAAGAGTCCATGAGCTAGTGACGTATGGGATATACATTCCTACCAGGAGGGGCAAAGTTTCCCAAACCTTAAAATGCCTATAAATACACCCCTCACCACACCCACAATTCAGTTTTACAAACTTTGCCTCCGATGGAGGTGGTGAAGTAAGTTTGTGCTAGATTCTACGTTGATATGCGCTCCGCAGCAAGTTGGAGCCCGGTTTTCCTCTCAGCGTGCAGTGAATGTCAGAGGGATGTGAGGAGAGTATTGCCTATTTGAATGCAGTGATCTCCTTCTACGGGGTCTATTTCATAGGTTCTCTGTTATCGGTCGTAGAGATTCATCTCTTACCTCCCTTTTCAGATCGACGATATACTCTTATATATACCATTACCTCTGCTGATTCTCATTTCAGTACTGGTTTGGCTTTCTACAAACATGTAGATGAGTGTCCTGGGGTAAGTAAATCTTATTTTCTGTGACACTCTAAAGCTATGGTTGGGCACTTTGTTTATAAAGTTCTAAATATATGTATTCAAACATTTATTTGCCTTGACTCAGAATGTTCAACTTTCCTTATTTTTCAGACAGTCAGTTTCATATTTGGGATAATGCATTTGAATTAATCATTTTTTCTTACCTTCAAAATTTGACTCTTTTTTTCCCTGTGGGCTGTTAGGCTCGCGGGGGCTGAAAATGCTTCATTTTATTGCGTCATTCTTGGCGCGGATTTTTTTGGCGCAAAAATTCTTTCCGTTTCCGGCGTCATACGTGTCGCCGGAAGTTGCGTCATTTTTTTGACGTTATTTTGCGCCAAAAATGTCGGCGTTCCGGATGTGGCGTCATTTTTGGCGCCAAAAGGCATTTCGGCGCCAAATAATGTGGGCGTCTTGTTTGGCGCTAAAAAAAAAAAATATGGGCGTCGCTTTTGTCTCCACATTATTTAAGTCTCATTATTTATTGCTTCTGGTTGCTAGAAGCTTGTTCACTGGCATTTTTTTCCCATTCTTGAAACTGTCATTTAAGGATTTTGATCAATTTGCTTTATATGTTGTTTTTTCTATTACATATTGCAAGATGTTCCACGTTGCAACTGAGTCAGAAGTTACTTGAGGAAAATCACTGCCCGGGGCTGGAGCTACCAAGCTAAGTGTATCTGCTATAAATTTTTGGTACCTGTTTCTCCATCTGTTGTTTGTATTGCATGTCATGAAAAACTTATTAATGCAGATAAAATTTCCTTTAGTACTGTTATATTACCTGTTGCTGTTCCGTCAACATTTAATTTTCAGAGTGTTCCTGATAAACATAAGAGATTTTATTTTTTAAATCCATTTAGAAGGCTATGTCTGTTATTTCTCCTTCTAGTTTACATAAGTCTTTTAAAACTTCTCTTTTTTTCAGATGAATTTTTAAATGAACATCATCGTTCTGATACTGATAATGGTTCTTCTGGTTCAGAAGTTTCTGTCTCAGAGGTTGATGCTGTTAAATCTTTTTATTTGTTCAAGATGGAATTTATTCGTTCTTTATTTAAAGACGTATTAATTGCTTTAGATATAGAGGATTCTGGTCCTCTTGATACTAAATCTAAACGTTTAAATAGGGTTTTTTAAATCTCCTGTATTTATTCCAGAAGTGTTTAATCTCCCTGATGCTTTTTCTGAAGTAATTTCCAGGGAATGGAATAATTTGGGTAATTCTTTTACTCCTTCTAAACGTTTAAGCAATTATATTCTGTGCCATCTGACAGATTAGAGTTTTTTGGGACAAAATCCCTAAGGTTTGGGGCTGTCTCTATTCCTGCTAAAATGTACTACTATTCTTACGGCAGATAGTACTAAAATTAAGGATCCTTTAGATAAGAAAATTGAATCCTTTCTAAGAAAAGTTTACTTATGTTTAGGTAATCTTCTTAGACCTGCTATATTTTTACCAGATGTTGCTGCAGCTTCATCTTTTTGGTTAGAAGTTTTAGCGCAACAAGTAACAGATCATAATTTTATAGCATTATTTTTATTCTATAACATGCTAATAATTTTATTGGTGATACCATCTTTTGATATCATTTGAGTTGATGTCAGGTATATGTCTCTAGCTATTTTAGCTAGAAAAGCTTTATGGATTTAACTTGGAATGCTGATATGTCTTCTAAGTTAACTTTGTTTTTCCCTTTCTTTCCAGGGTAATATTCATTTTTTCGTTCTTTTTCTCATAATAAGGAACAAAAGCCTGATCCTTCATCCTCAGGAGCGGATTCAGTTTGGAAACTATTTCCAGTTTGGAATATATCCAAGCCTTATAGAAACCTATAGTCAGCTCCTAAGTACCCATGAAGGTGCGGCCCTTTTTTCCAGTTTAGCTGGTATGGGGCAGATTACGTTTTATTCAAAAGAGTTTGGATCAATTCCGTTCTCAATCTCTGGTTTCAGAACATTGTTTCAGAAAGGTACAGAATTGGCTTCAGTTAAGGCCTCCTGCTAAGAGATTTTTTTCTTCCCGTGTCCCAGTTAACACAGCAAGGCTCAGCATTTCTGAAATGTGTTTCAGATCTAGAGTTGGCTGGAGTAATTATGCCAGTTCCAGTTCTGGAACAGGGGCTAGGGTTTTATTTTATCTCTTCATTGTACCAAAGAAGGTCAATTCCTTCAGACCAGTTCCGGATCTATTGAATCGTTATGTATACCAACATTCAAGATGGTTACTGTAGGACTATTCTGCCTTTTGTTTAGCAAGGGCATTTTATGTCTACAATAGTTTTGCAGGATGTGTATCTGCATATTCCGATTCATTCAGATCACTTTTAGTGTTTGAGATTCTCTTTTTAGACAAGCATTACCAGTTTTGTGGCTCTACTGTTTGGCCTAGCCTCAGTTCCAAGAATTTTTTTCAAAGATTCTCGGTGCCCTTCTTTCTGTATTCAGAGAACAGGGTTTTTTCCTTATTTGGACGATTATCTTGGTATTTGCTCAGTCTTCTCATTCAAAGAATCTCATGCGATTCGACTTGTGTTGTTTCTTCAAGATCATAGTTGGAGGATCAATTTACCAAAAAGTTCATTGATTCCTCAGTCAAGGGTAACCTTTCTGGGTTTCCAGATAGATTCAGTGTCCATGACTCTGTCTTTAACAGACAAGAGACGTCTAAATTGTTTTCAGCTTGTCGAAACCTTCAGTCACAATCATTCCCTTCGGTAACCTTATGCATGGAAATTCTAGGTCTTATGACTGCTGCATTGGACGCAATCCCCTTTGCTTGTTTTTCACATGCGACCTCTTCAGCTCTGTATGCTGAATCAATGGTGCAAGGATTACACAAAGATATTTCAATTTATATCTTTAAAACCGATTGTTCGACACTCTCTAACGTGGTGGACAGATCACCATCGTTTAATTCAGGGGGCTTCTTTTGTGCTTCCGACCTGGACTGTAATTTCAACAGATACAAGTCTCACAGGTTGGGGAGCTGTGTGGGGATCTCTGTCGGCACAAGGAGTTTGGGAATCTCAGGAGGTGAGATTACCGATAAATATTTTGGAACTCCGTGCAGTTTTCAGAGCTCTTCAGTTTTGGCCTCTTCTGTAGAGAGAATCGTTCATTTGTTTTCAGACAGACAATGTCACAACTGTGGCATACATCATCAAGGAGCGACTCACAGTCCTCTGGCTATGAAAGAAGTATCTCAATTTTTTTTTTTGGTTTGGGCGGATTCCAGCTCCTGTCTAATCTCTGCGGTTCATATCCCAGGTGTAGACAATTGGGAAGCGGATTATCTCAGTCGCCAAACGTTGCATCCGGGCGAATGGTTTCTTCACCCAGAGGTATTTCTTCAGGTTGTTCAAATGTGGGAACTTCCAGAAATAGATCTGGTGGCGTCTCATCTAAACAAGAAACTTCCCAGATATCTGTCCAGATCCCGGGATCCTTAGGCGGAGGCAGTGGATGCATTATCACTTCCTTGGAAGTATCATCCTGTCTATATCTTTCCGCCTCTAGTTCTTCTTCCAAGAGTAATCTCCAAGATTCTGAAGGAATGCTCGTTTGTTCTGCTGGTAGCTCCGGCATGGCCTTACAGGTTTGGTATGCGGATCTTGTCCGGATGGCCTCTTGCCAGCCGTGGACTCTTTCGTTAAGACCAGACCTTCTGTCGCAAGGTCCTTTTTTCCATCAGGATCTCAAATCCTTAAATTTTAAGGTATGGAGATTGAACGCTTGATTCTTGGTCAAAGAGGTTTCTCTGACTCTGTGATTAATACTATGTTACAGGCTCGTAATTCTGTATCTAGAGAGATATATTTTAGAGTCTGGAAGACTTATATTTTTTGGTGTCTTTCTCATCTTTTTTCTTGGCATTCTTTTAGAATACCGAGAATTTTACAGTTTCTTCAGGATGGTTTAGATAAGGGTTTGTCTGCAAGTTCCTTGAAAGGACAAATCTCTGCTCTTTCTGTTCTTTTTCACAGAAAGATTGCTATTTCTTCCTGATATTTATTGTTTTATACAAGCTTTGGTTCGTATAAAACCTGTCATTAAGTCAATTTCTCCTCCTTGGAGTTTGAATTTGGTTCTGGGAGCTCTTCAAGCTCCTCCCTTTGAACCTATGCATTCATTGGTCATTAAATTACTTTCTTGGAAAAGTTTTGTTCCTTTTGGCCATCTCTTCTGCCAGAAGAGTTTCTGATTTATCTGCTCTTTCTTGTGAGTCTCCTTTTCTGATTTTTCATCAGGATGAGGCGGTGTTGCGAACTTCTTCTGAATTTTTACCTAAAGTTGTGAATTCCAACAACATTAGTAGAGAAATTGTGGTTCCTTCATTATGTCCTTATCCTAAGAATTCTAAGGAGAAATCTTTGCATTCTTTGGATGTTGTTAGAGCTTTGAAATATTATGTTGAAGCTACTAAGTCTTTCCGAAAGACTTCTAGTCTATTTGTTATCTTTTCCGGTTCTAGAAAAGGCCAGATAGCTTCTGCCATTTCTTTGGCATCTTGGTTGAAATCTTTAATTCATCTTGCCTATGTTGAGTCGGGTAAAACTCCGCCTCAGAGGATTACAGCTCATTCTACCAGGTCAGTTTCTACTTCCTGGGCGTTTAAGAATGAAGTTTCGGTTGATCACATTTGCAAAGTTGCAACTTGGTCCTCTTTGCATATTTTTACTAAATTCTACCATTTTGATGTAATTTCTTCTTCTGAAGCAGTTTTTGGTAGAAAAGTATTTCAGGCAGCAGTTTCAGTATGAATCTTCTGCTTATGTTTTTTATTAAACTTTATTTTGGGTGTGGATTATTTTCAGCAGGAATTGGCTGTCTTTATTTTATCCCTCCCTCTCTAGTGACTCTTGTGTGGAAAGATCCACATCTTGGGTAGTCATTATCCCATACGTCACTAGCTCATGGACTCTTGCTAATTACATGAAAGAAAACATAATTTATGTAAGAACTTACCTGATAAATTCATTTCTTTCATATTAGCAAGAGTCCATGAGGCCCACCCCTTTTTTGTGGTGGTTATGATTTTTTTGTATAAAGCACAATTATTCCAATTCCTTATTTTATATGCTTTCGCACTTTTTTATCACCCCACTTCTTGGCTATTCGTTAAACTGAATTGTGGGTGTGGTGAGGGGTGTATTTATAGGCATTTTAAGGTTTGGGAAACTTTGCCCCTCCTGGTAGGAATGTATATCCCATACGTCACTAGCTCATGGACTCTTGCTAATATGAAAGAAATGAATTTATCAGGTAAGTTCTTACATAAATTATGTTTTTTCTTCTTTTTCTGAGGTTACGCCTCATGGTCGCTCCTTTGATTTTTGTGAAATTAGATTAAAGGGGTATGAAACACCCCCCCCCCCCAAAAAAAAAAAGTTTTTATATAAAACACGGAAGAGGACTGCACTCTCATACCGGACCGGGTACACATCCCATGACCCTGTAACATGCTCAGCCCTGGGTGCTCACGGGCACTCACAGGAAGCTGTGCTGTCCACAGAGTCACAGGCAGTTAACCCCAGACAGGTCTGGGTGCAAGAACCATAGGGAAAATTACAAAACAAATTAATACAACACACAGAGAAAGTCCAGCACTCACAAGCTCTCAGCTAAGATTTAAAAGCAAAAATGGAAAGGTTAGTTACCGCATTTGGCCAAATGGGACAAGCCCAGGTACCACATTCAAGGCCCTTTCCAATACCTGGGACTCTAAAACAGCCACACAATGCAAGCTCTCAAATCCAAATAAGCTGGGAACAAGGGAAGGGTGCACAGGCTTATGTAATCACCCTAGACATATACAAAACACGGAAGAGGACTACACTCTCATACCGTACCGGGTACACATCCTATGACCCTGTAACATGCTCAGCCCTGGGTGCTCACGGGCACTCACAGGAAGCTGTGCTGTCCACAGAGTCACAGGCAGTTAACCCCAGACAGGTCTGCGTGCAAGAACCATAGGGAAATTACAAAACAAATTGTATTTGATTGTGTTGGAAATAGTCCGTATGTGCGCGGGTGATCTTTTCCAATATTGGTGGCTGCAGCAAAAGGGTGTTCTCTAATCTCCAAATGAAGTCTAGGGTGGGGCGTTCCGGCCATTCTAGGTGTAGGGAAACAGAGGAATGGTCTGACCAAGGAGTCGGAGCTATATCGGAGTCTCTGGCTGATGGTAAGCCTAATTGATCTATGCAAATATAATCAAGTCTTGAATGGGTTTTGCGTGGGTGTGAGAAGAAAGTAAAGGTTTTTCTTTTACAAGATATGACGAGTCCACGGATTTCATCCTTATGGGATTACGCCTCCCGGTCAGCAGGAAGTGGCAAAGAGCACCACAGCAGAGCTGTGTATATATATATATATATATATATATATATATATATATATATATATATATATATATATATATATATATAGCTCCTCCCTTCCCTCCCGCTCCAGTCATTCTCTTTGCCTGTGTTTGTGATAGGAAGAGGTAAAGTGAGGTGTTAGTTTAGATTCTTCAATCAAGAAGTTTATTTTAAAATGGTGCCAGTGAGTACTATTTTTCTCAGGGAGAAATAGTCAGTCTATAACTTCCCAAGAGGAGTGGAGACATTTTATTTTTCTGCCCTGATGTTGATGATCTTAGCAAACGTTATCTAAGATCCATGCTGGTTCCCACAGAGCAGTTGAAGGTAGCGTAAAGAAACATCTTCAGTGTGGAGAACTGTGTCATGCTACAAGCAGCATTGAGGTATGTTCAGTCTTTTGTTTCTGGGGAGACTTGATACATCAGAACAGGCTGACATTATTCCCTAACTGGGGAGGGGTAATCAGTATGCACTATAGGAGATATGGTGTACCTGGAATTCCCTTTTATTTTACTTATTTAATAGTGTGTTGGTGTTTCTCTTTAAATTTAATGTGTGGGCTGAGCTTGGGGGCTGCAGTTGCTGGCTGTAGTTACGATATAACTGGCTTGGCAGGAGACAATATTCACTGAGATGCGCTTATTGTGTTGAGTGTGTATAAGAGGGGCACATGGCTTTAATATAGTTGGAGGACCGACATGTTATTTTATCTACCCATGCGGGTCTCGGTAAGGCTAAGAGGGGCCTATTTTCACGTGTTCAGCCGCGCAGTCTGTTTTCCGGATCGGCAGCAAGGTTCTGAGGCTCCGGTGGGGCCTAGCTCAGTTTTGTACTCGTAGGGTACAGAGAGACTTGAGAACGTTTCTTCAGTGTGATCTGGGGTGGGGGCAGGTAGGCGCCGCAGCAGAGCTGTGGCGAGGTGCAGGGGCCTGAATTGATATAAATGAATAAAACTGATAAAATTGATATATAACATAACCTAAGTGGTGCAATATTGTTAAGCTATTTTGGGCACACAAGGGCATTTTTTATTGCTGCAAACGTTTAGTCTGATAACCGAAAAATGGTTGCGCTTTTATTATTTAAAGGCGCAGTACACTTTTTAGTTCCAAATTTTAGTATATGTTTTGACTTCAGAGTTCATTATATCAAGTAAAGAATGACTATTATTGCTAGTCTGTTTAACATGTCTGAACTTCAGGAAAGTACATGTTCTATGTGTTTAGATGCCAATGTGGAACCCCCTCTTACTTTTTGTCCCTCATGTACTGAAAGGGCCTTACAATGTAAAGAACAGATTTTCTTTAATGCGAATATGTCTAAGGATGATTCTCAGACTGAGGAGAATCAGGGTATGCCGCTACTTTCTCCCCAAGCGTCACAACCTTTAACGCCCACCCAAGCGACGCTGTGTTCTTCAACCGCGTCCACTTCATTTACACTGCAGGATATGGCTGCAGTTATGTCATCTACCCTTACAGAGGTTTTGTCTAAGTTGCCAGTATTGCAGGGCAAACGCAGTAGGACAGAGGCCACTCTGATCCCTGCGACTTCTGATGCTTTGATGGCTATTTCCGATGTACCCTCACAGGGATCTGAATTGGGGGTCAGGGAACTTCTGTCTGAGGGGGAAGTTTCCGACTCGGGAAGTGTGTTACCTCAGACGGACTCGGACATAATGTCATTTAGATTTAAACTTGAACACCTCCGCCTGTTACTTCGGGAGGTTTTAGCGACTCTGGATGATTGTGACTCTATTGTGGTTCCACCAGAGAAATTGTGTAAGATGGACAAATATTTAGAAGTGCCTGCTTACTGTGATGTTTTTCCGGTTCCTAAGAGAATATCGGAAATTATTATGTGGTAATGGGAAAGACCGGGTATCCCGTTCTCACCTTCTCCTAATTTTAAGAAAATGTATCCCATAGCTGACACCGTCCGGAACTCTTGGCAAACAGTCCCTAAGGTGGAGGGAGCTATATCTACCCTGGCTAAGCGTACTACTATTCCTATTGAGGACAGTTGTGCTTTCAAAGACCCTATGGATAAAAAATTGGAGGGTCTTCTAAAGAAGTTATTTATTCATCAGGGTTTTCTGTTACAACCGACGGTTTGCATTGTGCCAGTCACAACTGCGGGGGCCTTCTGGTTTGATGCCTTAGAGTCTCTTAAGACTGATACTCCTTTAGAGGAAATTTTAGATAAAAGAATTAGCCAGTTTAAGAGCCTTAATTCTATTATGGACGCCGCCTTTCAGATTGCCAAGTTGGCGGCTAAGAATGCCGGATTTGCCATTTGGTCTGCTGATGTGTCATCTAAGTCAAAAGCTTTTGGCTATTCCTTTCAAAGGGAAAACCCTATTCGGCCTGACTTGAAAGAAATAATTTCTGACATTACGGGAAGTAAGGGTCATCTCCTACCTCTGGATAAAGCAGCTAAACTGAGGGGTAAACAAAATAATTTTCGTTCCTTTCGGAACTTTAAAGGAGTCCCCGTTTCTTCTTTCACTAAACAGGAAGGGAATTTTGCTCAAGCCAAGGCCGTCTGGAGACCCAATCAGGTTTGGAACAAAGGTAAACAACCCAAAAAGCCCACTGCTGCTCCCAAGACAGTATGAAGGGGCGGCCCCCGATCCGACACCGGATCTAGTAGGGGGCAGACTTTCTCTCTTTACCCAGGCTTGGGTAAGAGATGTTCAGGACCCCTGGACACTGGAAATAGTGTCCCAAGGATATCAACTGGAATTCAAATTCAATTCTCTCCCAAGGGGGAGGTTTCTTCTTTCACGATTGTCTGTAGACCAGATAAAAAGAGAGGCGTTCTTACGTTGTGTAAAAGACCTCTCTACCATGGGAGTAATTCGTCCCGTTTCAATACTGGAACAGGGGCAGGGGTTTTACTCCTGTGGTTCCCAAAAAAGAGGGAACATTCAGACCCATTTTAGATCTCAAGAGTCTAAACAAGTTTCTCAGAGTCCCAAGATGGAGACTATTCGGCCACAGCACCCAGGATCTTCACGAAGGTTCTAGGGTCCCTTCTTGCGGTTCTCAGGCCGCGGGGTATTGCAGTGGCACCTTATCTAGACGATATTCTGATCCAGGCGTCGTCTTACCATCTGACAAAGTCCTTATACAGACATGGTTCTGTCCTTTCTGAGGACTCACGGGTGGAAGGTGAATCTAGAAAAGAGTTCACTAATTCCACAGACAAGGGTTCCCTTCTTGGTCCCTTCAAAGGTCAGAAAGTTAAAGATTCTGAATACATGCCAAGCCCTTCAGTCCAATCCTCGGCCATCAGTGGCTCAGTGCATGGAGGTAATAATATTGATGGTGGCGGCAATGGACATCATTCCATTTGCTCGTTTTCATCTCAGACCGCTACAACTGTGAAATGGAGATTATGCAAATGTGTCTCCTCAGATAGATCTGGATCAGGAGACAAGAGACTCTTCTTTGGTGGTTGTCGCCGGATCATCTGTCCCAAGGGACGTGCTTCCGCAGACCCTCATGGGTGATAGTGACAACGGACGCCAGTTTACTAGTTTGGGGTGCAGTCTGGAATTCCCTGAACTCGGTCAGAGTCTCTACTTCCAATCAATATTCTGGAATTGAGAGCAATATTCAATGTGCTTCAGGCTTGGCCTCAGTTGGCTTCGGCCAAATTCATCCGTTTTCAGTCGGACAACATCACGACTGTGGCTTACATCAATCATCAGGGAGGAACAAGTAGTTCCTTAGCGATGACAGAAGTATCCAAGATAATTCGGTGGGCGGAGGCTCACTCTTGTTATCTGTCAGCAATCTACATCCCAGGAGTGGACAACTGGCAAGCGGACTTTTTAAGCAGACAGACTTTTCATCCGGGGGAGTGGGAACTCCATCCGGAGGTCTTTGCCACCCTGATTCTCAGATGGGGCAGACTGGAATTGGATCTGATGGCGTCTCATCAGAATGCCAAGCTCCCAAGATACGGATCCAGGTCAAGGGATCCTCAGGCCGAACT
This sequence comes from Bombina bombina, assembly GCF_027579735.1. NCBI lineage: Eukaryota > Metazoa > Chordata > Amphibia > Anura > Bombinatoridae > Bombina > Bombina bombina. The sequence continues at coordinate 1,295,767,150 of NC_069499.1, read as the reverse complement.
GATAGATGGAAATTAATTCAACACCTCTGAGTGAAACAAAAATAGAACCCAATAATCGAAAAAACATTAAGGCTGATGAAATAAGTGTTAAAACTTCACCTTTTATTGAAATTCCGTGAGTAAAAAACAAAGGCACAGCACACAGACCTGACTACCGCTAACTGATAGATGCCTTGGCAGTGCCTTGGTCGTTCAACCTAGCTTATGTGTTTCCACCGTTTGCTCTCCTTCCCCGGGTGATTGCACGGATCACACAGGAGAGGGCTTCAGTAATTCTAATTGTGCCTGCGTGGCCTCGCAGGACCTTGGTATGCCGATCTAGTGGACATGTCCTCTGCCGCCGTGGACGCTTCCATTGAGGCAGGACCTTCTCATTCAGGGACCCTTCAAACATCCGAATCTAGTTTCTCTGCAGCTGACTGCTTGGAGATTGAACGCTTGATTTTATCTAAGCGGGGGGTTCTCTGATTCGGTCATTGATACTTTGATTCAGGCACGTAAGCCTGTTACTAGAAAGATCTACCATAAGATATGGCGTAAATATCTTTATTGGTACGAATCCAAGGGAGTAGTTAGGATTCCCAGGATTCTATCCTTTCTCCAAGAAGGATTGGAGAAAGGGTTATCGGCAAGTTCCTTAAAGGGACAAATCTCTGCTTTGTCGATTTTACTACACAAACGTTTGGCAGATGTTCCAGACGTTCAGTCTTTTTGTCAGGCTCTGACCAGAATCAAGCCTGTGTTTAGACCAATTGCTCCACCCTGGAGTTTGAATTTAGTTCTTAATGTTCTTCAAGGGGTTTCGTTTGAACCCATGCATTCCATAGATATTAAGTTGTTATCTTGGAAGGTTTTATTTTTGGTTGCTATTTCTTCTGCTCGTAGAGTCTCTGAGCTTTCAGCGTTACAATGTGACTCGCCTTATCTTATCTTCCATTCTGAGGTGGTTTTACGTACCAAACCTGGTTTCCTTCCTAAGGTTGTTTCAAACAAGAATATTAATCAGGAAATTGTTGTTCCTTCATTATGTCCTAATCCTTCTTCTAAGAAGGAGCGTCTGTTGCATAACTTGGATGTGGTCCGTGCCCTGAAGTTTTACTTGCAGGCGACTAAGGAATTTTGTCAATCATCTTCATTATTTGTTGTTTTTTCTGGAAAGCATAGGCGCCAGAAAGCTACGGCTACCTCTTTCTTTTTGGCTGAAGAGTATCATCCATCTGGCATATGAGACTGCTGGACAGCAGCCTCCTGAAAGAATTACGGCTCATTCTACTAGGGCTGTGGCTTCCTCATGGGCATTTAAAAACGATGCTTCTGTTGAACAGATTTGCAAGGCTGCAACTTCACACTTTTTCCAAATTTTCCAAATTTGATACTTTTGCTTCTTCTGAGGCTGGTTTTGGGAGAAAGGTTCTTCAAGCAGTGGGGCCTTCCGTTTATGTTCCTGTCTTGTTCCTCCCTTTCATCCGTGTCCTATAGCTTTGGTATTGTATCCCATAAGTAAGGATTAAATCCGTGGGCTCGTCATATCTTGTAAAAGAAAAGGAAATTTATGCTTACCTGATAAATTTCTTTCTTTTACGATATGAAGAGTCCACGGCCCACCCTGTCATTTCTAAGACAGGTATTTACTTATTTTTTGTTACACTTCAGTCACCTCTGCACCTTTGGCTTTTCCTTTCTCTTCCTAACTTCGGTCGAATGACTGGAGTGGGAGGGAAGGGAGGAGCTATATATATACAGCTCTGCTGTGGTGCTCTTTGCCACTTTTTGCTGACCAGGAGGCGTAATCCCATAAGTAAGGATGAAATCCGTGGACTCGTCCTATCGTAAAAGAAATACATTTATCAGGTAAGCATAAATTTCCTTTTTGTGATGGGTGGTGGATTCTCCAAGTGTCTAAAAGGGTAGCCGAGCGGAGACACTAAATGATTGCTTTAATGGATTTCTGTGATTGGGCACTTCTAGATTGGGAACAATAGAGTGTGGGGTCTAGTGCTACATTGAAGTCACCTGCAAACAAAATAGTTCCTTTAGCTACTCCCAATAACTCCCTAGATATCTTTTTAAAGAATCTTGCTTGTTTTAAGTTCGGAGCGTAAACATTTGTTAAAGGGACAGTCTAGTATAAATTAAACTTTCATTATTCAGATAGGACTTTTAATTTTAATCAACTTTTCAATTTACTTTTATCATCAAATTTGCTTTTTTCTCTTGGTATTCTTAGTTTAAACTAAACCTAGGCAGACTCATATGCTAATTTCTAAGCCTTTGAGGGCTGCCTCTTATCACAGGGATTTTAAATCTCTTTTCTCTTGTTAAGTGTATCCAGTCCACGGATCATCCATTATTGTGGGATATTCTCCTTCCCAACAGGAAGTTGCAAGAGGACTGTGGTGTTTTATACTTAGTTTATTTCTTCAATCAAAAGTTTATTTTTAAATGGTACCGGAGTGTACTGTTTATCTCAGGCAGTATTTAGAAGAAGAATCTGCCTGCGTTTTCTATGGTCTTAGCAGAAGTAACTAAGATCCTTTGCTGTTCTCACATATTCTGAGGAGTGAGGTAACTTCAGAGGGGGAATAGCGTGCAGGTTTTCCTGTAATAAGGTATGTGCAGTTAAAATATTTTTCTAGGTATGGAATTTGCTAGAAAATGTTGATACCGAAGTAATGTAAGTAAAGCCTTAAATGCAGTGATAGCGACTGGTATCAGGCTTATTAATAGAGATACATACTCTTATAAAAGTGTATTTTAAAACGTTTGCTGGCATGTTTAATCGTTTTTTACATATGTTTGGTGATAAAACTTATTGGGGCCTAGTTTTTTTCCACATGGCTGGCTTGAATTTTACCTAGAAACAGTTCCCTGAGGCTTCCCACTGTTGTAATATGAGTGGGAGGGGCCTATTTTGGCATTTTTTTGCACAGCAAAAATTACAGACACAGACATCCAGCTTCTTCCTTCATGATCCAGGACTTCTCTGAAGGGCTCAAAAGGCTTCAAAAGTCGTATTGAGGGAGGTAAAAAGCCACAGTAGAGCTGTGGCAGTTGTTGTGACTGTTTAAAAAAACGTTTTTGTCATTTGTTATTCCGTTTTTGGTATTAAGGGGTTAATCATCCATTTGCAAGTGGGTGCAATGCTCTGCTAACTTATTACATACACTGTAAAAATTTTGTTAGTGTAACTGCATTTTTTCACTGTTATTTCAAAATTTGGGAAAATTTGTGTTTCTTAAAGGCGCAGTAACGATTTTTATATTGCTTGTAAACTTGTTTTAAAGTGTTTTCCAAGCTTGCTAGTCTGTTTAAACATGTCTGACACAGAGGAACCTACTTGTTCATTATGTTTGAAAGCCATGGTGGAGCCCCATAGGAGAATGTGTACTAAATGTATTGATTTCACCTTAAACAGTAAAGATCAGTCTTTATCTATAAAGGAATTATCACCAGAGGGTTCTGTCGAGGGGGAAGTTATGCCGACTAACTCTCCCCACGTGTCAGACCCTTCGCCTCCCGCTCAGGGGACGCACGATAATATGGCGCCAATTACATCAGGGACGCCCATAGCGATTACCTTGCAGGACATGGCTGCAATCATGAATAATACCCTGTCAGAGGTATTATCTAGATTGCCTGAATTAAGAGGCAAGCGCGATAGCTCTGGGGTTAGGAGAGATACAGAGCGCGCAAATGCTGTTAGAGCCATGTCTGATACTGCGTCACAGTATGCAGAACATGAGGACGGAGAGCTTCAGTCTGTGGGTGACATCTCTGACTCGGGGAAACCTGATTCAGAGATTTCTAATTTTAAATTTAAGCTTGAGAACCTCCGTGTATTGCTTGGGGAGGTATTAGCTGCTCTGAATGACTGTATCACAGTTGCAATTCCAGAGAAATTGTGTAGGCTGGATAGATAAACTATGCGGTGCCGGTGTGTACTGACGTTTTTCCTATACCTAAAAGGCTTACAGAAATTATTAGCAAGGAGTGGGATAGACCCGGTGTGCCCTTTTCCCCACCTCCTATATTTAGAAAAATGTTTCCAATAGACGCCACTACACGGGACTTATGGCAGACGGTCCCTAAGGTGGAGGGAGCAGTTTCTACTTTAGCAAAGCGTACCACTATCCCGGTTGAGGACAGTTGTGCTTTTTCAGATCCAATGGATTAAAAATTGGAGGCTTACCTTAAGAAAATGTTTATTCAACAAGGTTTTATTTTACAGCCCCTTGCATGCATTGCGCCTGTCACTGCTGCGGCGGCATTCTGGTTTGAGGCCCTGGAAGAGGCCATCCAGACAGCTCCATTGAATGAAATTATTGACAAGCTTAGAACGCTTAAGCTAGCTAACTCATTTGTTTCTGATGCCATTGTTCATTTGACTAAACTAACGGCTAAGAATTCCGGATTTGCCATCCAGGCGCGTAGGGCGCTATGGCTTAAATCCTGGTCAGCTGACGTGACTTCAAAGTCTAAATTACTCAACATTCCTTTGAAGGGGCAGACCTTATTCAGGCCTGGCTTGAAGGAGATTATTGCTGACATTACTGGAGGCAAGGGTCATACCCTTCCCCAGGACAGGGCCAAATCAAAGGCCAAACAGTCTAATTTCCGTGCCTTTCGAAATTTCAAGGCAGGAGCAGCATCAACTTCCTCCGCTTCAAAACAAGAGGGAACTGTTGCTCATTCCAGACAGGCCTGGAAACCTAACCAGTCCTGGAACAAGGGCAAGCAGGCCAGAAAGCCTGCTGCTGCCCCCAAGACAGCATGAAGGAACGGCCCCCTATCCGGAAACGGATCTAGTGGGGGGCAGACTTTCTCTCTTCACCCAGGCGTGGGCAAGAGATGTTCAGGATCCCTGGGCGTTGGAGATCATATCTCAGGGATATCTTCTGGACTTCAAAGCTTCTCCTCCACAAGGGAGATTTCATCTTTCAAGGTTATCAGCAAACCAGATAAAGAAAGAGGCATTCCTAAGCTGTGTGCAAGACCTCCTAGTAATGGGAGTGATCCATCCAGTTCCGCGGACGGAACAAGGACAGGGATTTTATTCAAATCTGTTTGTGGTTCCCAAGAAAGAGGGAACCTTCAGACCAATCTTGGATCTAAAGATCTTAAACAAATTCCTCAGAGTTCAATCATTCAAAATGGAAACTATTCGGACCATCCTACCCATGATCCAAGAGGGTCAGTACATGACCACAGTGGACTTAAAGGATGCCTACCTTCACATACCGATTCACAAAGATCATCATCGGTTCCTAAGGTTTGTCTTTCTAGACAGGCATTACCAATTTGTAGCTCTTCCCTTCGGGTTGGCCACTGCCGCGAGAATTTTTACAAAGGTTCTGGGCTCACTTCTGGCGGTTCTAAGACCGCGAGGCATAGCGGTGGCTCCGTATCTAGACGACATCCTGATACAGGCGTCAAGCTTTCAAATTGCCAAGTCTCATACAGAGATAGTTCTGGCATTTCTGAGGTCGCATGGGTGGAAAGTGACCGTGGAAAAGAGTTCTCTATCACCACTCACAAGAGTCTCCTTCCTAGGGACTCTTATAGATTCTGTAGAGATGAAAATTTACCTGACGGAGTCCAGGTTATCAAAACTTCTAAATGCTTGCCGTGTCCTTCATTCCATTCCACGCCCATCAGTGGCTCAGTGCATGGAAGTAATCGGCTTAATGGTAGCGGCAATGGACATAGTGCCATTTGCGCGCCTGCATCTCAGACCGCTGCAATTATGCATGCTAAGTCAGTGGAATGGGGATTACTCAGATTTGTCCCCTCTACTAAATCTGGATCAAGAGACCAGAGATTCTCTTCTCTGGTGGCTTTCTCGGGTCCATCTGTCCAAGGGTATGACCTTTCGCAGGCCAGATTGGACGATTGTAACTACAGATGCCAGCCTTCTAGGTTGGGGCGCAGTCTGGAACTCCCTGAAGGCTCAGGGATCGTGGACTCAGGAGGAGAAACTCCTCCCAATAAATATTCTGGAGTTAAGAGCAATATTCAATGCTCTTCTAGCTTGGCCTCAGTTAGCAACACTGAGGTTCATCAGATTTCAGTCGGACAACATCACGACTGTGGCTTACATCAACCATCAAGGGGGAACCAGGAGTTCCCTAGCGATGTTAGAAGTCTCAAAGATAATTCGCTGGGCAGAGTCTCACTCTTGCCACCTGTCAGCGATCCACATCCCAGGCGTAGAGAACTGGGAGGCGGAGTTTCTAAGTCATTAGACTTTTCATCCGGGGGAGTGGGAACTCCATCCGGAGGTGTTTGCTCAACTGGTCCATCATTGGGGCAAACCAGAACTGGATCTCATGGCGTCTCGCCAGAACGCCAAGCTCCCTTGTTACGGATCCAGGTCCAGGGACCCGGGAGCAACGCTGATAGATGCTCTAGCAGCTCCTTGGTTCTTCAACCTGGCCTATGTGTTTCCACCGTTTCCTCTGCTCCCTCGACTGATTGCCAAAATCAAACAGGAGAGAGCATCGGTGATTCTGATAGCGCCTGCGTGGCCACGCAGGACCTGGTATACAGACCTAGTGGACATGTCATCTCTTCCACCATGGACTCTGCCTCTGATGCAGGACCTTCTAATACAAGGTCCTTTCAATAATCCAAAACTAATTTCTCTGAGACTGACTGCATGGAGATTGAGCGCTTGATTCTATCAAGGCGTGGCTTCTCCGAGTCAGTCATTGATACCTTAATACAGGCTCGGAAGCCTGTCACCAGGAAAATCTACCATAAGATATTGCGTAAATATCTTTATTGGTGTGAATCCAAAAGTTACTCATGGAGTAAGGTTAGGATTCCTAGGATATTGTCCTTTCTCCAAGAGGGTTTGGACAAAGGCTTATCAGCTTGTTCTTTAAAGGGACAGATCTCTGCTCTGTCTATTCTTTTGCACAAGCGTCTGGCAGAAGTTCCAGACGTCCAGGCATTTTGTCAGGCTTTGGTTAGGATTAAGCCTGTGTTTAAAACTGTTGCTCCCCCGTGGAGCTTAAACTTGGTTCTTAAAGTTCTTCAGGGAGTTCCGTTTGAACCCCTTCATTCCATTGATATTAAACTTTTATCTTGGAAAGTTCTGTTTTTGATGGCTATTTCCTCGGCTTGAAGAGTCTCTGAGTTATCTGCCTTACATTGTGATTCTCCTTATCTGATTTTTCATTCAGACAAGGTAGTTCTGCGTACCAAACCTGGGTTTTTACCTAAGGTGGTTTCTAACAGGAATATCAATCAAGAGATTGTTGTTCCATCATTGTGTCCTAATCCTTCTTCAAAGAAGGAACGTCTTTTGCATAATCTGGACGTAGTCCGTGCCTTGAAGTTTTACTTACAGGCTACTAAAGATTTTCGTCAAACATCTGCCCTGTTTGTCGTTTACTCTGGACAGAGGGGAGGTCAAAAAGCTTCGACAACCTCTCTCTCCTTTTGGCTTCGGAGCATAATACGCTTAGCCTATGAGACTGCTGGACAGCAGCCCCCTGAAAGGATTACAGCTAATTCTACTAGAGCTGTGGCTTCCACCTGGGCCTTTAAAAATGAGGCCTCTGTTGAACAGATTTGCAAGGCTGCGACTTGGTCTTCGCTTCACACCTTTTCAAAATTTTACAAATTTGACACTTTTGCTTCTTCGGAGGCTGTTTTTGGGAGAAAGGTTCTACAGGCAGTGGTTCCTTCCGTTTAAGTTCCTGCCATGTCCCTCCCATCATCCGTGTACTTTAGCTTTGGTATTGGTATCCCACAAGTAATGGATGATCCGTGGACTGGATACACTTAACAAGAGAAAACATAATTTATGCTTACCTGATAAATGTATTTCTCTTGTAGTGTATCCAGTCCACGGCCCGCCCTGTCCTTTTAAGGCAGGTCTAAATTTTTAATTAAACTACAGTCACCACTGCACCCTATGGTTTCTCCTTTCTCGTCTTGTTTCGGTCGAATGACTGGATTTGGCAGTGAGGGGAGGAGCTATATAGCAGCTCTGCTGTGGGTGATCCTCTTGCAACTTCCTGTTGGGAAGGAGAATATCCCACAAGTAATGGATGATCCGTGGACTGGATACACTACAAGAGAAATAAATTTATCAGGTAAGCATAAATTATGTTTTTAACACAAAGAGACAGAAAGTACACGTGGTCCATATAGATAACACTGTGTTCAGGCACAGGGGGTTATTTAAGATTTAGCACAAAACAATGTTAAATTTAAGACGGTAGATAATTAACAGTCATGTGATCAGGGGGCTGGAAGAAGGTTCCTAGATACAAGGTAATCAGAGGTAAAAAGTATATTAATATAACTGTGTTGGTTATGCAAAACTGGGGTATGGGTAATAAAGGGATTATCTATCTTTTAAAACAATAACAATTCTATGGTAGACTGTCCCTTTAATGTGATGGGCCTCCCAAATAAGTTTCCCACTAAAATTAGGTACTTACCCTCTTAGTCGGTATGTTTGGATTGGACTGTAAAGGGGAGTGAGCTATGGAAAAGTATGTCCACCCCGTTCTTTTTCTTAGTTGAGTGAGAATTGAAATATCCTAGGGGATAATGTTTCGAAACTAGCTTGGGTTTTGAGGTTTTGATGAAATGAGTTTCTTGCAGAAATATTATTTCACTTTTTTGTTTGTGAAACCAGTTGAGGGCAATAGACCTTTTTGCCGGGGCGTTAAGGCCTTTGGCATTTTGAGTTGTGAGCTTAAATGTAATTGTTTGGGGAACCATTATTTTAAGTGAAGGGTAAGGACACTGTGATTTGTGCAGTGTAGGGGTGTTAATCTCATTTCGTGTTTATCCCCGCATGGGAAGTACCTTGGCAGAAGAGTAGTAGCAGATATGTGTTGTAGATGGAACGGAACCTGTATCTCAAAAGAGTAAAATAATGGCAAGCAAATATCATAACAAAAACAATGAAACATGAGAACAATACAGTCAGAATGGAAAATTGTTGATCCTACGTAAATATATCTGAATTTTAAGCTTGTGTGCTTATTGCGTATAACATTCCACATTGTTTAAGTTCTGAGAAAAAGAAAAATGGTTCTTTCCCGTTGCAAAAGAAAGACATGGTTAGCTACTGAATGTAGCTTAAATACTTTACCGAGGAAAGAGAAATACCAGGACCAGATGGCAATCATGGTGGGTTTAAGTCAGTGGGAGGAGGGCTGAGTGCAGATGTAGCTCTTTTCCTGTTGACTTTAGCCCAGTTCAAGCATTGAGGCTTCGGGACTTGACGAGCGAGGTGTTCTTTCGAGGTCGTCGGGTGTTGAAGAGGGGGTAGTTTTGGAGGAGGGATATTTAACTGCCTACAGAAGGAATCTAGATCTTCTCGGGTTCTATAAATAGCTGTTTGGGTGCCTTTGATGCTGAATGGAAAGCCCAACCTGTAAGGGATTTTGAGTTCTTGGAGGTGTGAGGTTAAGTATTTGGCTTCTCTTCGTCTGTCCAACGTGATTGGACTAAGGTCAGCGTAAATTTGGATTTTGTCGCCTTCGTGGGTGATTTGATGTAATTTCCTAGCAGCCTCCATAATTTTTTCCTTTTCCGTGTATAGTTGAAGCTTCAATATGATATCCCTTGGTGGCTTGTCCTCTGGTGGCTTCGGCCTAAGGGCTCTATGCGCCATTTTCTAATGGAATATTGGGTGCATCTGTTTTGTAGCAGGTACTAAAATAGACTCTGGAGGTAATGTGGAATAGTATTTGGTGTGATTCTTTCTGAGACTCCCCTTATTCTTATGTTGCTTCTTTGTCCCCTGTTGTCTATGTGGAGTTGCATCTGCTGTATCATTGAGTCGTGGATTTCCGCCGTGCGATTCTGTGAATCGCTAGTATTGTTGATTTGCTCTATATCTTCCTCTATGTGAGCAACTCTTTCTCCTAGGTCTGAGATATCTTTTTTGACGTATGCCAAGCCATCTTTAATGAGTTTTCCCACTGTGGATAAGAAAGATGTGAAGTCTGCCTTGGTCGGCAGGTTGCAGATATCAGCCTTAGTAAGTGGTTCACTCTCCTGAAGCAATGGCGGGCTTCCACTATTCTCTGGGGAGTCTGTACCCTGTTCTTGAGATGCTACGTGTTCTGTGTCAGGCGTCTCTAATAATTTAAAAAATCTTTGCAGTTTCACATTTGCTGGTGTAGTGCCTGACGTGGTTCCTTTGGATATTTTTTCCTGCCTAGGCATCCTCCTGGATGCCATGGTAGATAAAATGATTTCCCTGTTTGCTTTCCCTCTCTGTTATCTTATTTTTTCTCTTTTATTTCTTTATTTATATTTTTTATTTATTTGTTTTATTATATATATTTTTTTTTGTATTTTCCCCTGATATTTCTTATATTTCTTGGCCGCTTTTTATTTGGTGCTTATTGAACTCCTCACATCTTTACCCTTTTTAGGGCTTATGGCAAAGTCTTGTTCAGTTATGTACAATCTGTGGATTTTGCAGGAGAAGTGGGGAATTAGGGTAGTTTAGCCCTCCGTAGTCACTGTAGTATAACTAAGAACATGGGCTGAATATTCGTTTTACTGGGCTTACAGAAGCCTCTTGCTATTTGATATTGATGGGGAATCGGACCTCTAGCTTAAAAGGCAGTGTAAGAGATGCGCTCTGGCGCGACCTATACTGAAGCCTGTGATCTGAGGTGCGTATGTCAGTGAGTGAAGAAGGGAGGGCCTTACCGCGGCTTTGTGGTTCACTTCCGAGCATGTTACTGCTGAAGTCGTTCACCGGGGACCTTAATTACTGCGCTGTGCTACACGCAATATGAGATCTGCATGTTGTTAAAGAATCTCGAGCTTGGTTTAGCAAGTGCATTATTCTAGGTTCCCCGTGTGTGTTGCACCCGGCTGTGTCCTGTGATCCCTACGTGCGCATATTACCGCACTTGCTGGAAGTCTTGTTCAGGGCTCTAATCACATCAGGCTGTTCTTTACTGTGCGATGTGAGAGTTCCTTGTGTTTGGTCTCAATCCGAGAGGTGGAGTTGTCAGGATTTGCCGTGGGAAGCTGTTTGATGTCGGAGCACTAGAATCTCACGGCCATGTTGGTCGATGGCCGGCTCCACCCCCTTTTATTGGTCCATTTTTTATTCAGTATCCCAGTTATGTAGGATTCTGATTTTGTGGAGAAGGATGTCTCTGATTCAGACTCTACTTCTTGCGAAGAATATGAATTGGCCCGGGTGATACATGCCTATAAGTTATGTTCCGAATGCCGTTTTAGAGTGCTCTGTTCCTCGGGATCTGGGACCCGGGGATCAGGTGCCCACTGAGCCATCTTCCTTTGGGGATTCTATTTCCCACGAGGCGAGTTCCTCACCACCAACTCTTACTACGTATGCAGGTAACCCAAACACTACTTATCCTTCTATGTAATGTGGCCTGTTCCCACCGGAGGTTACAACTTGTTCCTTTTAGAGGTTCTCTTCCTTTGGGTCAAGACTTTCTGGAGTCCGGTTTTTCAGGAAGTGAAGGCCATGAGGCTCTCTCTTCCTTCGGGAGTTAGTTGTCTCGATATCAGGGGTGATAGGAGGTGTTGTCTCTTTTTCCAAGCTTTCTGCTTAGGGGATGTTTTTCTGCCTGGGTTTGGGATGCTTTGCATTCTTCTCCCTTGGGTGTGGTCATCTGGAACGTTAATCTGAAAGGATTATGGAGACTAGTCTTTCTTTTCTACTCTTTTTGGTGACTCTGTTCTCATTCTCATTTCCCTTGTGTTGCCCTTGGGGCCTTTGGGCTCTAGAGAAACTGCGTGACTTTGTCATGGCCTAGCACCTTGTTGGGGAGGGTGTTGACCTCCGGCAAAGGGTGTTCTCTTCCCTTTGGGCTGGGAATTACGAGTAAATCCTGTATCCATTTTCTGGGTCCCCCGGTTATCATCCCCTGTGAGGTCTGATTGCTTCAGATGGGGTATTGTGTGTTCCGTTGGGGTGTTCCTTCTAGGACGATTCTGGGTCCAGGGTCTTGTCTTGGATCCTTCTTGGATGTCTGAAGACTTATGATCCTGTGGACTGGTTCGGGACGACCCAGTTTTTTCAGGGACCCTATGTTGTGACATAGGGGCTAGCTCATTGGGCTTGCAAGCAGGAAGGCCAGAGTTCACATCCACCTTCGGGTACTGGTTATAAACTTTAAGGCCTGAATTGTCCTTCAGACGGAGTGTGCTCCTTTTCATGGGGAGTTTTTTTCTCTGTTGGGTCAACAGTGGTGTCTGGATGATTTTTTTTATTCGGTCTGTGTTTTGATCATACTATGGCTTCATGTCTTGTGGACATGTATGCTGTTCTTATCTGTGCCCTTCCCTTTTGAGAGGATAGTTTGTCTTCCTTATGTGCTGGGTTGTCCTCTCTCTGGAGGATCATTGTCCTGCCCTGTGTGTAGGAGGTTGGATCACGTGGCTTATTTCTGTAAGGGGCAGCATCATCTGCTCTGTGGGCTCTATTCCACCTGTTGGAAATTGATCTCACTACGTAGAGACTGTCTAAGAGTTGTGACAGGTCTTCCTATGGATCTATTGCACTTTTCTCTGTTCCAGGTCCTAGGGGGTTCTCCTTGGAAGTCCCTTATTTTGGAGTAGTGGATTGGGTTGATTTCCGAGCTCTGTTGGGGTGGGCGAGTCCCCCCTTTTTCTTTCCATTCTCTGGGGCTTGTGGTTGGGGTCTTTCTGTCCACCCTGTCTATCGGACATATCTGTCGCTTGGACTGGTCCGTTGGAGCAGTATCTGAGATCTGTTGCTCTGCTATTTCGTCCTTGGAGAATTTGAGGTACAGTAAGCCTCTTTGAGGTTTCTCCTTTCTTCATCAAGATTTGTTAGGACTGGTGGCTCTTAGCCTGCGACTTTAACCGTTGGTTAGTGGACACTTGGCAATCTGAAAGATCCTATCTTCAGCTGCTTTATTACTTTCTCTGCAAGTATTTAAGTTTCAGAGTCATTTTTAGATGACTGCAGCGTGTAGTGTTTTTGCTTCAGGTGTTGTTCGTCAGACCTATCTGAGCTTGCTGCACAAGGTTTCGTTTCTGAATATTTTGGGATTCTGAGCTACCTTTTTGCAACTTGGGGACCTTCGTCTTCAGTTGCTTTCTAGAGTGCAGTTGCACTGTGTTAGGGGAAGATCCTCTCTCTGTTTCAGACTCCCGGCCTTATCCCGTGGTTTCTGTATTTCTGGGGTCTGGGCGTTGCCTCCCTTGTTTCTATGAGACTGGTTGGTTCTCTGTTAGCCTGACCCAGTTTCTCTGGTTTTTAGCTCTGTGTTTGTGCCCTGTAGCAAACCGAGGGTTGCAAGTTTGATCCCCGGGGAGGTCTATTCAGCCTTTCCTTCTTTCGAGGTTGATAAAATGAGCAGCACCTTGATTCCCTTAAGGGGGATTAGCCGTGCTTTACAAGTACAATCATGTTTTCTCTGTGTCTTTTCTTCTTTGTGGAAGAATACGGTAGTTTGTTCCCTTTCTTTAGTAGGGGGTGTGTTGTTTGGAGACCGACTGCTGGGCGACGGTGTCTCTTGGAGGCTGATGACTCAGTCGAGTCTAGTTCCTGCAGTCTCTAGCAAGGCTTGTGGACTATCTGCGGGTCAGTATCCTTGGGCCTTTACCTATTTTTCAAAGTTGTTCTCGGCTTCGGACAAAGCGGGATTTTGTTGAGTAGGGGTTTTCAGGCCTGGTGCCCTCAGAATGGGCCGTCTCTTGTACCCTCCCGTTTTTGTATTCAATGTCCTCTTTAGTTTGAATATTGTTTTTCCAAAAGTAATTCATGAATGCAGCTGTGGAGTCTTTCCATTTATGAAGAAAACCTTAATTTATGCTTACCTGAATTCCCAAAAGTAATGAATGCAGCTCTGGACTCTTTCCATCTGAAGAAAAGAAAATTATCGGGTAAGCATAATTTAAGTTTTTGCATAGTGGCAGCTTGTATCAGTGAAAAGCCACTTTTTCCTTCACTAATCATTCCATATAGAATCTGGATACACCCTTTTAGCCGGATCTCACCTCTCATAGGTTACTGGGAAATGTAGCTCTTAACAGCCAAACCTTTTGGCTGTAGTACTGGTTTTAGCCCATCGGGGGAACAACAGGAATGAGACAGACATGTACATTTGTAAAATATTCAGTTTCTCAATCTAGGGACATATATATTTATAGAATATCTATTTAATGCACTCATAATTTCCTATCTTAAATAAACTATATGTTCAATACATGGCCCATCCAATCTAACTGAGCACATATTTACAAATCCAAACATGGGTACATTTATAATATATATACACGATATACAGTATATCTCCCACTATTCTATATCATAATATTGTCTGTAAGTAGCAGTCTGCTGTAATTAATCATATAGCCATATCTATATTTAAGCATCATTCCATTTTAATATAAATACAGTATATTTCATATTTAGTTTACACCATATTTCTATTAGGGTACTACTAGTAATAATTCAATATAGATATATATATTTGACTTTGTGTATCAGTTGATAAGTAGTCATGCTATTTGATTTTAATAGGATCATATAATTCCATATCTAGTATATCTCCAATGCTGAGTGTATAAAAACATATGCTATAATTCACAGCACAAATTACGTAGGCCTTTATATACCAGTAATATTTGGAACCTCCTTGGTTTATCAGATGTTTAACAAATTATTTCAGGATGAATTGCAGTTCATCATTATAAACATATTTTAAATATCAATAGTTATTTATTTAATATAGTAGGCATTTATTCAATATGGTATATTCCTAAAGGTAATCTCCTATGTTGTTATTCTTTCATAAAGTCTTGATATATTAAATATATTAAATATTTCAGCAAATTATAGACAATTTATACTTAAAAATGAACTTTAAGGTTACAAAATTATCACATGCCTGTAAGTGAATTTTGGCATATGTTTCTTCTAGAATCTCCAAGATACGTTGTGATCTAACATTTGATTACCATACAAGTGTTAATTACTATCCTCCTGAGGTTCTGCTAGCTTATCTGAACTAAAGTAATTAATTGTGTCTCTGTGACCCCAGGTGGCATCCTGAATTAGGCACCATGTTTATCTTGTTTGAAACGATCTAATCTCATTAAAGGGACAGTCTAGGCCAAAATAAACTTTCATGATTCAGATAGAGCATGTAATTTTAAACAATTTTCCAATTTACTTTTATCACCAATTTTGCTTTGTTCTCTTGGTATTCTTAGTTGAAAGCTTAACCTAGGAGGTTCATATGCTAATTTCTTAGACCTTGAAGCCCACCTCTTTCAGATTGCATTTTAACAGTTTTTCACCACTAGAGGGTGTTAGTTCACGTATTTCATATAGATAACACTGTGCTCGTGCACGAGAAGTTATCTGTGAGCAGGCACTGATTGGCTAGACTGTAAGTCTGTCAAAAGAACTGAAAAAAGGGGCAGTTTGCAGAGGCTTAGATACAATCACAGAGGTTAAAAGTATATTATTATAACTGTGTTGGTTATGCAAAACTGGGAAATGGGTAATAAAGGGATTATCTATCTTTTAAAACAATACAAATTCTGGTGTAGACTGTCCCTTTAAGTGATGAGGTAAAGAATCTTTTGAAACTTCTACTTTCTAGTTGGGAAACAAATGTTCTCTTTGTAGTTTTGGGACATCCCGTAAGTGAAGTGTATCTTACTCAGTAAGGGGATTTGGGTCTGATTCAGAACTTAAGAAAAATCTGTGACATTATAGTACAGAGTTCATATTAATGTATATAATATAAATTTAATATTAATTTGTACATCACATCAAAGTCACTCACGTTATACATGACAGTATTGCAAAAGCGATTGCGACATTTCTCAGCTAGGTGATCACTGCGGTAATGCTGGTTACCACAGCGATCATTTTAGCTATAATACTTAAACTGATATTTTTTTTTAATGTATTTTGGGGGTCTCTAGACAATTTAGATTTTTATTTATGTGCCTTTAGAGACCCCCAAATCCTTCTTTCTTTTTTAAGACACGATGAGTCCACGGATCATCTTAATTACTAATGGGATATTCACTTCCGGTCAGCAGGAGGAGGCAAAGAGCACCACAGCAGAGCTGTTAAATAGCTCCTCCCTTCCCTCCCACTCCAGTCATTCTCTTTGCCTACGTTAGTTATAGGAAAAGGTAATGTGAGGTGTTAGATTAGATTCTTTAATCAAGAGTTTATTATTTTTAAAGTAGTGCCAGAGAGTGCTACTTTTTCCTAAGGTGTAGCCGTAGTCCATATCAATCTCTACAGGAGAGCTTTGGTGGCTTTAGAGCAATGGGAACTTGTGGGACATAATTCTCACTGCGCTTCCCATAGATTGTTTGCTGCCCTGTTTGTTAAAGTCTGAGGGAAGAGAATATACTCAGTACTTTTTTGTTCCACAGGCCAATGTGAGGGGGAGGACCTCGCAAGCTGGGTGGGCTGCCTTCCTGCCGGGCAGCTTTCTAAGGTAAGTGTTAAATGCTTTTTTTCTGGAAAGGATGCATACACAGAAAAAATTAGCACTCTTTATACTTTATAAGGGACACTAGATACATTGGCCCTCAGAGGGAGGAGGACATGTTATCTGGCAGTGAATGCAGGCACTGGAGGATGCATGGAGAAGTTGCTCTGCTTTTTATAGTCTAGCGTACTTGCAAACTCCCAACGGCTTATTTTATTTAATTGCAGCCGTCTGGGTGATTTATACTGTGTGTTTTTTTTTGTACTCTACACAAAAAATGGGGGTAGACAGTATAGGTGTCATGCTAGCTCCGTTGGCCTTATTCATGTTAATTGGCCGACCGGGAGGTTATTTGGTAGTATGGCCATGTTGTTTAGCATGTCTGTGTTTTCAACTATGAGTGCGGCTTCTGCTTTACTTTACTTGCCGCCCGGGAGTTTAGTTGGAGACGCCCACGATGGGCGGGGCTAAGTTGCGGAGAGGCTCCTGTTAATACTAATTAGCATGGAGTGCTGTGGTTGCCGGTCTCTGCTGCGCTGTGACTATGCAGCGGAGAAGCTCCTGTCGATACTAATTATCATGGAGTGGTTGCCGGTCTCTGCTGCGCTGTGTCTGTGCAGCGGAGAGGCTTTTCTCATGATAATGACTTTCATTACAATTTAAATACATTGTGTGCTACGACTGCCTTCTCTGCTGCATTGTAACTCATGCAGCAGAGAGGATTCACATTCAGTAAGGGTCAAGGGTGTTGATAGTCTGGACGCCGTCTCTGCTGGTGGTTTACCCGCAGTACCTTATTTGTTTACAGTAGTCAGGATGACTATTATTTATTTGTGTTTTTATCTGATGTCTGGATGATTTCCTTACTAGTTTTGTTATGAGACTGCAGACCTTATATGAATAAAGAAAGAAAATAATGTTTTTTAACATTCAAAGAGACAGTACCATCCGTTTTTTAATAAACGCATTTTAATTTTTCAAGGTCCAAGAGGCCTTTTCAACTTATTTCTTGGTATGTACTATGTAAGGGAACTAAGTTAGAACTTTTCCCTTAAATATAAAGTCTCAGTAATTTTGGTAATATTTAATGTTATTGTATAAAGAATGAATAGGGTATACACATTGCACACGTTATGTCTTGATACTTCTGGAGACTACCTCATTTTTCTGTTCCCCATGTAGTATTAGGTTTTATTTTTTTTTTGTTTTAAATAAAAAAAAAAAATATATATATATATATATATATATAATATAATATAATATAATTTTTCAGAGTCAACATTGCCTTGGATGTTTCTGAAGCATTCAGGCAATGTTCAATATTTTCTGCAGCTTTCTCTTCAAGTGTCCGAAAATCTTAGCGTCCATTCATCCAGTGCTCTGTGCTTCCTTCACGACTCCTCTTGGGGTTATCTTGCAAGACATCGTTCCATCTGTACTTGTCATGTGGGTTGTCAGCTTTTCCCATGCTGCAGGGAGAGTGCATGAGGAAGAATAAATATTCAGTGAGTGAGGTTTCTGTCACTATTGATCGATTCCATACTGACCAGGAGATTTTTATCCCTATAGAGGATAGCTATTTCCTTTCGGGATCCCATAAATGTTGGGGTAGTGGGTTTGTTCAAGATGACATCCCAGGTCGGTATTACTGCCTTTTTACAGCAGCACACTAGCTTATACGTTGTCTGGTTCTATTCAGATAGTTTAGCATGCTAGGGCACTGTGGGTGAGTTCTGTAGCAGCCCAGGGGTTGCAAGTTTGATCTCCAGTATGGTCAATAACATGAGCAGCGCCTTGAGACCCTTATGGGTATTCTGCTGTGCTTTACAAGTACCCATAATAATATATATATGATATGTCCGGTTCAGGAAGAGGGTCTGAGATTTATTTCAGTCTGGTGGTGGCTCCCAAGAAGAAGGAAGCCTTCAGACAGATTTTAGACTTCCAAAATCTAAACAGTACTGTCCTTCTAGGTGGAATCTATTCGTACCATCTTTCCTTGGATCCAGGAGGATCAATTCCTGATAAGGTTGCAGGACGGGTATCTGCATGTTCCCATCTATGGGATCATTGCAAGTTTCTATGGTTTCTCTTTTTCTGGACAAATACTTCTAGTTTGTGGCTTTTTCATTAAATCTTGCCACAACTTTTTAGAATTTTCATGGTGCATTGCAGCACCATATTTAGAAGATTTCCTAATCCAGACGACTTCGTTACAATAAAGAGGTTCGCTAACGGACATGGTGTTATCCTTCCTGCGTCCTACACGAGTGGAAGGTAAATCGGGGACAGAGTTCCGGAGTTCTTATTTCTTTCATGTAATTAGCAAGAGTCCATGAGCTAGTGACGTATGGGGATATACATTCCTACCAGGAGGGGCAAAGTTTCCCAAACCTTAAAATGCCTATAAATACACCCCTCACCACACCCACAATTCAGTTCAGTTTTACAAACTTTGCCTCCGATGGAGGTGGTGAAGTAAGTTTGTGCTAGATTCTACGTTGATATGCGCTCCGCAGCAAGTTGGAGCCCGGTTTTCCTCTCAGCGTGCAGTGAATGTCAGAGGGATGTGAGGAGAGTATTGCCTATTTGAATGCAGTGATCTCCTTCTACGGGGTCTATTTCATAGGTTCTCTGTTATCGGTCGTAGAGATTCATCTCTTACCTCCCTTTTCAGATCGACGATATACTCTTATATATACCATTACCTCTGCTGATTCTCGTTTCAGTACTGGTTTGGCTTTCTACAAACATGTAGATGAGTGTCCTGGGGTAAGTAAATCTTATTTTCTGTGACACTCTAAAGCTATGGTTGGGCACTTTGTTTATAAAGTTCTAAATATATGTATTCAAACATTTATTTGCCTTGACTCAGAATGTTCAACTTTCCTTATTTCTCCAACATAGGTGTGTCCGGTCCACGGCGTCATCCTTACTTGTGGGATATTCTCTTCCCCAACAGGAAATGGCAAAGAGCCCAGCAAAGCTGGTCACATGATCCCTCCTAGGCTCCGCCTACCCCAGTCATTCTCTTTGCCGTTGTACAGGCAACATCTCCACGGAGATGGCTTAGAGTTTTTTAGTGTTTAACTGTAGTTTTTATTATTCAATCAAGAGTTTGTTATTTTGAAATAGTGCTGGTATGTACTATTTACTCAGAAACAGAAAAGAGATGAAGATTTCTGTTTGTATGAGGAAAATGATTTTAGCAACAGTCACTAAAATCCATGGCTGTTCCACACAGGACTGTTGAGAGCAATTAACTTCAGTTGGGGGAACAGTGAGCAGTCTCTTGCTGCTTGAGGTATGACACATTCTAACAAGACGATGTAATGCTGGAAGCTGTCATTTTCCCTCTGGGATCCGGTAAGCCATGTTTATTACGATTGTAAATAAGGGCTTCAAAAAGGGCTTATTAAGACTGTAGACTTTTTTTGGGCTAAATCGATTGATTATTAACACATATTTAGCCTTGAGGAATCATTTTATCTGGGTATTTTGATATAATAGGCAGAGCCTCATTTTCGCGCCGGTGTTGCGCACTTGTTTTTGAGAGGCATGGCATGCAGTCGCATGTGAGAGGAGCTCTGATACTTAGAAAAGACTTTCTGAAGGCGTCATTTGGTATCGTATTCCCCTTGGGGCTTGGTTGGGTCTCAGCAAAGCAGATACCAGGGACTGTAAAGGGGTTAAAGTTCAAAACGGCTCCGGTTCCGTTATTTTAAGGGTTAAAGCTTCCAAATTTGGTGTGCAATACTTTTAAGGCTTTAAGACACTGTGGTGAAAATTTGGTAAATTTTGAACAATTCCTTCATGTTTTTTCGCATTTGCAGTAATAAAGTGTGTTCAGTTTAAAATTTAAAGTGACAGTAACGGTTTTATTTTAAAACGTTTTTTGTACTTGTTATCAAGTTTATGCCTGTTTAACATGTCTGAACTACCAGATAGACTGTGTTCTGAATGTGGGGAAGCCAGAATTCCTATTCATTTAAATAAATGTGATTTATGTGACAATGACAATGATGCCCAAGATGATTCCTCAAGTGAGGGGAGTAAGCATGGTACTGCATCATTCCCTCCTTCGTCTACACGAGTCTTGCCCACTCAGGAGGCCCCTAGTACATCTAGCGCGCCAATACTCCTTACTATGCAACAATTAACGGCTGTAATGGATAATTCTGTCAAAAACATTTTAGCCAAAATGAACACTTATCAGCGTAAGCGCGACTGCTCTGTTTTAGATACTGAAGAGCATGACGACGCTGATATTAATATTTCTGAAGGGCCCCTAACTCAGTCTGATGGGGCCAGGGAGGTTTTGTCTGAGGGAGAAATTACTGATTCAGGGAACATTTCTCAACAAGCTGAACCTGATGTGATTGCATTTAAATTTAAGTTGGAACATCTCCGCATTCTGCTTAAGGAGGTATTATCCACTCTGGATGATTGTGACAAGTTGGTCATCCCAGAGAAACTATGTAAAATGGACAAGTTCCTAGAGGTGCCGGGGCTCCCAGAAGCTTTTCCTATACCCAAGCGGGTGGCGGACATTGTTAATAAAGAATGGGAAAGGCCCGGTATTCCTTTCGTCCCTCCCCCCATATTTAAAAAATTGTTTCCTATGGTCGACCCCAGAAAGGACTTATGGCAGACAGTCCCCAAGGTCGAGGGAGCGGTTTCCACTTTAAACAAACGCACCACTATACCCATAGAGGATAGTTGTGCTTTCAAAGATCCTATGGATAAAAAATTAGAAGGTTTGCTTAAAAAGATGTTTGTTCAGCAGGGTTACCTTCTACAACCAATTTCATGCATTGTCCCTGTCGCTACAGCCGCATGTTTCTGGTTCGATGAGCTGATAAAGGCGGTCGACAGTGATTCTCCTCCTTATGAGGAGATTATGGACAGAATCAATGCTCTCAAATTGGCTAATTCTTTCACCCTAGACGCCACTTTGCAATTGGCTAGGTTAGCGGCTAAGAATTCTGGGTTTGCTATTGTGGCGCGCAGAGCGCTTTGGTTGAAATCTTGGTCGGCTGATGCGTCTTCCAAGAACAAGCTACTTAACATTCCTTTCAAGGGGAAAACGCTGTTTGGCCCTGACTTGAAAGAGATTATCTCGGATATCACTGGGGGTAAGGGCCACGCCCTTCCTCAGGATCGGCCTTTCAAGGCAAAAAATAAACCTAATTTTCGTCCCTTTCGTAGAAACGGACCAGCCCAAAGTGCTACGTCCTCTAAGCAAGAGGGTAATACTTCTCAAGCCAAGCCAGCTTGGAGACCAATGCAAGGCTGGAACAAGGGAAAGCAGGCCAAGAAACCTGCCACTGCTACCAAGACAGCATGAAATGTTGGCCCCCGATCCGGGACCGGATCTGGTGGGGGGCAGACTCTTTCTCTTCGCTCAGGCTTGGGCAAGAGATGTTCTGGATCCTTGGGCGCTAGAAATAGTCTCCCAAGGTTATCTTCTGGAATTCAAGGGACTTCCCCCAAGGGGGAGGTTCCACAGGTCTCAGTTGTCTTCAGACCACATAAAAAGACAGGCATTCTTACATTGTGTAGAAGACCTGTTAAAAATGGGAGTGATTCATCCCGTTCCATTAAGAGAACAAGGGATGGGGTTCTACTCCAATCTGTTTATAGTTCCCAAAAAAGAGGGAACGTTCAGACCAATCTTAGATCTCAAGATCTTAAACAAGTTTCTCAAGGTTCCATCGTTCAAGATGGAAACCATTCGAACTATTCTTCCTTCCATCCAGGAAGGTCAATTCATGACCACGGTGGATTTAAAGGATGCGTATCTACATATTCCTATCCACAAGGAACATCATCGGTTCCTGAGGTTCGCATTCCTGGACAAACATTACCAGTTCGTGGCGCTTCCTTTCGGATTAGCCACTGCTCCAAGGATTTTCACAAAGGTACTAGGGTCCCTTCTAGCTGTGCTAAGACCAAGGGGCATTGCTGTAGTACCTTACTTGGACGACATTCTGATTCAAGCGTCGTCCCTTCCTCAAGCAAAGGCTCACACGGACATTGTCCTGGCCTTTCTCAGATCTCACGGATGGAAAGTGAACGTGGAAAAGAGTTCTCTATCTCCGTCAACAAGGGTTCCCTTCTTGGGAACAATAATAGACTCCTTAGAAATGAGGATTTTTCTGACAGAGGCCAGAAAAACAAAACTTCTAGACTCTTGTCGGATACTCCATTCCGTTCCTCTTCCTTCCATAGCTCAGTGCATGGAAGTGATCGGGTTGATGGTAGCGGCAATGGACATAGTTCCTTTTGCACGCATTCATCTAAGACCATTACAACTGTGCATGCTCAGTCAGTGGAATGGGGACTATACAGACTTGTCTCCGAAGATACAAGTAAATCAGAGGACCAGAGACTCACTCCGTTGGTGGCTGTCCCTGGACAACCTGTCACGAGGGATGACATTCCGCAGACCAGAGTGGGTCATTGTCACGACCGACGCCAGTCTGATGGGCTGGGGCGCGGTCTGGGGATCCCTGAAAGCTCAGGGTCTTTGGTCTCGGGAAGAATCTCTTCTACCGATAAATATCCTGGAACTGAGAGCGATATTCAATGCTCTCAAGGCTTGGCCTCAGCTAGCGAGGGCCAAGTTCATACGGTTTCAATCAGACAACATGACAACTGTTGCGTACATCAACCATCAGGGGGGAACAAGGAGTTCACTGGCGATGGAAGAAGTGACCAAAATCATTCTATGGGCGGAGTCTCACTCCTGCCACCTGTCTGCTATCCACATCCCAGGAGTGGAAAATTGGGAAGCGGATTTTCTGAGTCGTCAGACATTGCATCCGGGGGAGTGGGAACTCCATCCGGAAATCTTTGCCCAAGTCACTCAGCTGTGGGGCATTCCAGACATGGATCTGATGGCCTCTCGTCAGAACTTCAAAGTTCCTTGCTACGGGTCCAGATCCAGGGATCCCAAGGCGGCTCTAGTGGATGCACTAGTAGCACCTTGGACCTTCAAACTAGCTTATGTGTTCCCACCGTTTCCTCTCATCCCCAGGCTGGTAGCCAGGATCAATCAGGAGAGGGCGTCGGTGATCTTGATAGCTCCTGCGTGGCCACGCAGGACTTGGTACGCAGATCTGGTGAATATGTCATCGGCTCCTCCTTGGAAGCTACCTTTGAGACGAGACCTTCTTGTTCAGGGTCCGTTCGAACATCCGAATCTGGTTTCACTCCAGCTGACTGCTTGGAGATTGAACGCTTGATCTTATCGAAGCGAGGATTCTCAGATTCTGTTATCGATACTCTTGTTCAGGCCAGAAAGCCTGTAACTAGAAAGATTTACCACAAAATTTGGAAAAAATATATCTGTTGGTGTGAATCTAAAGGATTCCCTTGGGACAAGGTTAAGATTCCTAGGATTCTATCCTTCCTTCAAGAAGGATTGGAAAAAGGATTATCTGCAAGTTCCCTGAAGGGACAGATTTCTGCCTTGTCTGTGTTACTTCACAAAAAGCTGGCCGCTGTGCCAGATGTTCAAGCCTTTGTTCA
The DNA here is from genome assembly GCF_027579735.1 of Bombina bombina. Taxonomy (NCBI): domain Eukaryota; kingdom Metazoa; phylum Chordata; class Amphibia; order Anura; family Bombinatoridae; genus Bombina; species Bombina bombina. The sequence continues at coordinate 1,295,743,160 of NC_069499.1, read as the reverse complement.
GGCTCTGGTTAGAATTAAGCCTGTTTACAAACCTTTGACTCCTCCTTGGAGTCTCAATTTAGTTCTTTCAGTTCTTCAGGGGGTTCCGTTTGAACCCTTGCATTCCGTTGATATTAAGTTATTATCTTGGAAAGTTTTGTTTTTAGTTGCAATTTCTTCTGCTAGAAGAGTTTCAGAATTATCTGCTCTGCAGTGTTCTCCTCCTTATCTGGTGTTCCATGCAGATAAGGTGGTTTTACGTACTAAACCTGGTTTTCTTCCAAAAGTTGTTTCTAACAAAAACATTAACCAGGAGATTATCGTACCTTCTCTGTGTCCGAAACCAGTTTCAAAGAAGGAACGTTTGTTGCACAATTTGGATGTTGTTCGCGCTCTAAAATTCTATTTAGATGCTACAAAGGATTTTAGACAAACATCTTCCTTGTTTGTTGTTTATTCTGGTAAAAGGAGAGGTCAAAAAGCAACTTCTACCTCTCTCTCTTTTTGGATTAAAAGCATCATCAGATTGGCTTACGAGACTGCCGGACGGCAGCCTCCCGAAAGAATCACAGCTCATTCCACTAGGGCTGTGGCTTCCACATGGGCCTTCAAGAACGAGGCTTCTGTTGATCAGATATGTAGGGCAGCGACTTGGTCTTCACTGCACACTTTTACCAAATTTTACAAGTTTGATACTTTTGCTTCTTCTGAGGCTATTTTTGGGAGAAAGGTTTTGCAAGCCGTGGTGCCTTCCATTTAGGTGACCTGATTTGCTCCCTCCCTTCATCCGTGTCCTAAAGCTTTGGTATTGGTTCCCACAAGTAAGGATGACGCCGTGGACCGGACACACCTATGTTGGAGAAAACAGAATTTATGTTTACCTGATAAATTACTTTCTCCAACGGTGTGTCCGGTCCACGGCCCGCCCTGGTTTTTTTAATCAGGTCTGATAATTTATTTTCTTTAACTACAGTCACCACGGTACCATATGGTTTCTCCTATGCAAATATTCCTCCTTAACGTCGGTCGAATGACTGGGGTAGGCGGAGCCTAGGAGGGATCATGTGACCAGCTTTGCTGGGCTCTTTGCCATTTCCTGTTGGGGAAGAGAATATCCCACAAGTAAGGATGACGCCGTGGACCGGACACACCGTTGGAGAAAGTAATTTATCAGGTAAACATAAATTCTGTTTTTTCAGACAGTCAGTTTCATATTTGGGATAATGCATTTGAATTAATCATTTTTTCTTACCTTCAAAAATTTGACTCTTTTTTCCCTGTGGGCTGTTAGGCTCGCGGGGGCTGAAAATGCTTCATTTTATTGCGTCATTCTTGGCGCGGATTTTTTTGGCGCAAAAATTCTTTTCCGTTTCCGGCGTCATACGTGTCACCGGAAGTTGCGTCATTTTTTTGACGTTATTTTGCGCCAAAAATGTCGGCGTTCCGGATGTGGCGTCATTTTTGGCGCCAAAAAGGCATTTCGGCGCCAAATAATGTGGGCGTCTTGTTTGGCGCTAAAAAAATATGGGCGTCGCTTTTGTCTCCACATTATTTAAGTCTCATTATTTATTGCTTCTGGTTGCTAGAAGCTTGTTCACTGGCATTTTTTTCCCATTCCTGAAACTGTCATTTAAGGATTTTGATCAATTTGCTTTATATGTTGTTTTTTTCTTTTACATATTGCAAGATGTTCCACGTTGCAACTGAGTCAGAAGTTACTTGAGGAAAATCACTGCCCGGGGCTGGAGCTACCAAGCTAAGTGTATCTGCTATAAATTTTTGGTACCTGTTTCTCCAGCTGTTGTTTGTATTGCATGTCATGACAAACTTATTAATGCAGATAAAATTTCCTTTAGTACTGTTATATTACCTGTTGCTGTTCCGTCAACATTTAATTTTCAGAGTGTTCCTGATAAACATAAGAGATTTTATTTTTTAAATCCATTTAGAAGGCTATGTCTGTTATTTCTCCTTCTAGTTTACATAAAAGTCTTTTAAAACTTCTCTTTTTTTCAGATGAATTTTTAAATGAACATCATCGTTCTGATACTGATAATGGTTCTTCTGGTTCAGAAGTTTCTGTCTCAGAGGTTGATGCTGTTAAATCTTTTTATTTGTTCAAGATGGAATTTATTCGTTCTTTATTTAAAGACGTATTAATTGCTTTTGATTTAGAGGATTCTGGTCCTCTTGATACTAAATCTAAACGTTTAAATAGGGTTTTTTAAATCTCCTGTAGTTATTCCAGAAGTGTTTAATCTCCCTGATGCTTTTTCTGAAGTAATTTCCAGGGAATGGAATAATTTGGGTAATTCTTTTACTCCTTCTAAAACGTTTAAGCAATTATATTCTGTGCCATCTGACAGATTAGAGTTTTTTTGGGACAAAATCCCTAAGGTTTGGGGCTGTCTCTATTCCTGCTAAAATGTACTACTATTCTTACGGCAGATAGTACTAAATTTAAGGATCCTTTAGAAAAGAAAATTGAATCCTTTCTAAGAAAAGTTTACTTATGTTTAGGTAATCTTCTTAGACCTGCTATACCGGATGTTGCTGCAGCTTCTTCTTTTTGGTTAGAAGTTTTTAGCGCAACAAGTATCAGATCATATTTTTATAGCATTATTTTTATTCTATAACATGCTAATAATTTTATTGGTGATACCATCTTTTGATATCATTTGAGTTGATGTCAGGTATATGTCTCTAGCTATTTTAGCTAGAAAAGCTTTATGGATTTAACTTGGAATGCTGATATGTCTTCTAAAGTTAACTTTGTTTTTCCCTTTCTTTCCAGGGTAATAATCATTTTTTCGTTCTTTTTCTCATAATAAGGAGCAAAAGCCTGATCCTTCATCCTCAGGAACAGTTTCAGTTTGGAAACTATTTCCAGTTTGGAATATATTCAAGCCTTATAGAAACCTATAGTCAGCTCCTAAGTACCCATGAAGGTGCGGCCCTTTTTTCCAGTTCAGCTTGTATGGGGCAGATTATGTTTTATTCAATGGAGTTTGGATCAATTCCGTTCTCAAACTCTGGTTTCAGAACATTGTTTCAGAAAGGTACAGAATTGGCTTCAGTTAAGGCCTCCTGCTAAGAGATTTTTTTTTCTTCCCGTGTCCCAGTTAACACAGCAAGGCTCAGCATTTCTGAAATGTGTTTCAGATCTAGAGTTGGCTGGAGTAATTATGCCAGTTCCAGTTCTGGAACAGGGGCTAGGGTTTTATTTTATCTCTTCATTGTACCAAAGAAGGTCAATTCCTTCAGACCAGTTCCGGATCTATCAATATTGAATCGTTATGTATACCAACATTCAAGATGGTTACTGTGGGACTATTCTGCCTTTTGTTTAGCAAGGGCATTTTATGTCTACAATAGTTTTGCAGGATGTGTATCTGCATATTCCGATTCATTCAGATCAATTTTAGTGTTTGAGATTCTCTTTTTAGACAAGCATTACCAGTTTTGTGGCTCTACTGTTTGGCCTAGCCTCAGTTCCAAGAATTTTTTTCAAAGATTCTCGGTGCCCTTCTTTCTGTATTCAGAGAACAGGGTTTTTGTATTTCCTTATTTGGACGATTATCTTGGTATTTGCTCAGTCTTCTCATTCAAAGAATCTCATGCGATTCGACTTGTGTTGTTTCTTCAAGATCATGGTTGGAGGTTCAATTTACCAAAAAGTTCATTGATTCCTCAGTCAAGGGTAATCTTTCTGGGTTTCCAGATAGATTCAGTGTCCATGACTCTGTCTTTAACAGACAAGAGACGTCTAAATTGTTTTCAGCTTGTCGAAACCTTCAGTCACATTCATTTCCTTCGGTAACCTTATGCATGGAAATTCTAGGTCTTCTGACTGCTGCATTGGACGCAATCCCCTTTGCTTGTTTTTCACATGCGACCTCTTCAGCTCTGTATGCTGAATCAATGGTGCAAGGATTACACAAAGATATTTCAATTTATATCTTTAAAACCGATTGTTCGACACTCTCTAACGTGGTGGACAGATCACCATCGTTTAATTCAGGGGGCTTCTTTTGTGCTTCCGACCTGGACTGTAATTTCAACAGATACAAGTCTCACAGGTTGGGGAGCTGTGTGGGGATCTCTGTCGGCACAAGGAGTTTGGGAATCTCAGGAGGTGAGATTACCGATAAATATTTGTAACTCCGTGCAATTTTCAGAGCTCTTCAGTTTTGGCCTCTTCTGAAGAGAGAATCGTTCATTTGTTTTCAGACAGACAATGTCACAACTGTGGCATACATCATCAAGGAGCGACTCACAGTCCTCTGGCTATGAAAGAAGTATCTCGAATTTTTTTGGTTTGGGCGGATTCCAGCTCCTGTCTAATCTCTGCGGTTCATATCCCAGGTGTAGACAATTGGGAAGCGGTTTATCTAAGTCGCCAAACGTTGCATCCGGGCGAATGGTTTCTTCACCCAGAGGTATTTCTTCAGGTTGTTCAAATGTGGGAATTTCCAGAAATAGATCTGCTGGCGTCTCATCTAATCAAGAAACTTCCCAGATATCTGTCCAGATCCTGGGATCCTTAGGCGGAGGCAGTGGATGCATTATCACTTCCTTGGAAGTATCATCCTGTCTATATCTTTCCGCCTCTAGTTCTTCTTCCAAGAGTAATCTCCAAGATTCTGAAGGAATGCTCGTTTGTTCTGCTGGTAGCTCCGGCATGGCCTTATAGGTTTGGTATGCGAATCTTGTCCGGATGGCCTCTTGACAGCCGTGGACTCTTCCGTTAAGACCAGACCTTCTGTCGCAAGGTCCTTTTTTTCCATCAGGATCTCAAATCCTTAAATTTTAAGGTATGGAGATTGAACGCTTGATTCTTGGTCAAAGAGGTTTCTCTGACTCTGTGATTAATACTATGTTACAGGCTCGTAAATCTGTATCTAGAGAGATATATTATAGAGTCTGGAAGACTTATATTTTTTTGGTGTCTTTCTCATCTTTTTTTCTTGGCATTCTTTTAGAATACCGAGAATTTTACAGTTTCTTCAGGATGGTTTAGATAAGGGTTTGTCTGCAAGTTCCTTGAAAGGACAAATCTCTGCTCTTTCTGTTCTTTTTCACAGAAAGATTGCTATTCTTCCTGATATTTATTGTTTTATACAAGCTTTGGTTCGTATAAAACCTGTCATTAAGTCAATTTCTCCTCCTTGGAGTTTGAATTTGGTTCTGGGAGCTCTTCAAGCTCCTCCCTTTGAACCTATGCATTCATTGGTCATTAAATTACTTTCTTGGAAAGTTTTGTTCCTTTTGGCCATCTCTTCTGCCAGAAGAGTTTCTGATTTATCTGCTCTTTCTTGTGAGTCTCCTTTTCTGATTTTTCATCAGGATGAGGTGGTGTTGCGAACTTCTTTTGAATTTTTACCTAAAGTTGTGAATTCCAACAACATTAGTAGAGAAATTGTGGTTCCTTCATTATGTCCTAATCCTAAGAATTCTAAGGAGAAATGTTGAAGCTACTAAGTCTTTCCGAAAGACTTCTAGTCTATTTGTTATCTTTTCTGGTTCTAGAAAGGCCAGAAAGCTTCTGCCATTTATTTGGCATCTTGGTTGAAATCTTTAATTCATCTTGCCTATATTGAGTCGGGTAAAACTCCGTCTCAGAGGATTACAGCTCATTCTACCAGGTCAGTTTCTACTTCCTGGGCGTTTAGGAATGAAGCTTCGGTTGATCACATTTGCATAGTTGCAACTTGGTCCTCTTTGCATATTTTTACTAAATTCTACCATTTTGATGTATTTTCTTCTTCTGAAGCAGTTTTTGGTAGAAAAGTATTTCAGGCAGCAGTTTCAGTCTGAATCTTCTGCTTATGTTTTTTATTAAACTTTATTTTGGGTGTGGATTATTTTTCAGCAGGAATTGGCTGTCTTTATTTTATCCCTCCCTCTCTAGTGACTCTTGTGTGGAAAGATCCACATCTTGGGTAGTCATTATCCCATACGTCACTAGCTCATGGACTCTTGCTAATTACATGAAAGAAAACATAATTTATGTAAGAACTTACCTGATAAATTCATTTCTTTCATATTAGCAAGAGTCCATGAGGCCCACCCTTTTTTGTGGTGGTTATGATTTTTTTGTATAAAGCACAATTATTCCAATTCCTTTTTTTATATGCTTTCGCACTTTTTTATCACCCCACTTCTTGGCTATTCGTTAAACTGAATTGTGGGTGTGGTGAGGGGTGTATTTATAGGCATTTTAAGGTTTGGGAAACTTTGCCCCTCCTGGTAGGAATGTATATCCCATACGTCACTAGCTCATGGACTCTTGCTAATATGAAAGAAATGAATTTATCAGGTAAGTTCTTACATAAATTATGTTTTTAAGGTAATTTTCTGGGATCTAGGTTAGATTCCCTATCAATTAAGTTTTTCCTGATGGAAGTCAGGAAATCAAAGATTATTGATCCTTGTCTTATTTTCAGCACACTCTTAGGTCATCAGTGGCTCAGTGCATGGAGGTAATCGGGCTGATGGTGGCACTTGACATCTTCCCGTTTGTTCGGTTCCATCTCAGCACTCTGCAGTTAAGCAAGTTCAGACAATGGAACGAAGTTTATGCGGATTTGTCTCCGTGAATGCTACCGGATCAGGAACCAAGGGATTCTCTTCCATGGTGGTTGTTTATGGATCATCTTATCCAGGGAACCTGCTTTCGCAGACCTTTTTGGGTGATTATGTCAACAGTCGCCAGCCTTCGAGGGTGAGGAGCAGTCTAGAGTTCCCTAAAGGCTCAGGGAGTTTAGACTTAGTCTGAGTCTGTTCTTTCTATAAGTATTCTGGAGCTGAGAGCGTTCTTCAAGGCTCTCCTGGGCTGGCCTCAGTTAGCCTCGGTCCAGTTCATCAGGTTTCAGTCGGACAATATACCTTCAATGGTTTACAACGATCATCTGGGAGAAACAAGAGTTTTCTTAGCGATGACAGAGGTATCCAAGATAATCGGTGTGCGGAGGCCCACTTTTTTTCCTACCTATCGGCGATTCACATCCAAAGACTGGACATCTGGGAGGCGGACTTTTTGAGCAGGCAGACCTTTCTTCCGGGGGTGTAGGAACTCTATTCGGAAGTGTTCTCCAGCCTGTTTTCTCATGTGGGGTCAGCCGGACTTAGATCTCTTGGCATCTCTACGGATTGCCAAGCTCCCAAGATACGGGTTGAGGTCCAGGGACCTCCCAGGCGGAAGTGATAGATGCTCTGGTGGTCCCTTGGACATTAAGTCTAGCATACCTATTTTCTCAGTTTGTGCTCCTTCCTCGGGTAATTGCTTGAATCAAACAGGAGAGGGCTTTGGTGATCCTCATAGCTCTGGCTTGGCCTCGCAGGATTTGGTATGCAGATCATGTGGAAATGGCATCTCTGCCAGCATGGAGACTCCCATTGAGGAAGGACCCCTGATTTAGGGGCCCTTCATCCGTCCAAATCTAGTTTCTTGAAGCTGACTGATTGGAGATTGTACACTTAATTTTATCCAGGCGGGGATTTTATGATTCGGTCATAGAGACCATGATTCAGCCTGTGACTAGAAGGATTTATCATAAGATTTGGCATAAATATCTTTATTGGTGTGAATCCAAGGGCTACTCATGGAGTAAGGTTAGGATTCTTCAAATTTTATCTTTTCTCCAAGAGGGTTTGGAGAAGGGTTTAGCGACACGTTCCCTAAAGGGTCAAATCTCTGCTTTATCTATTTTGTTATTCAAACGTCTGGCGGATGTTCCAGATGTTGAATTTTTTATCAGGCCTTGGTCAGGATCAGGCCTTTGTTCAAACCAGTTACTCCTCCATGGAGTCTTAATTTAGTTCTCAGAGTTCTTCAAAGGGCTCCGTTTGAACCTATGCATTCCTTACATATTAAGTGGTTATCTTGGAAAGTTCTATTTCTTGTTACTATTTCTTCAGCTCATAGAGGGTCAGAGCTATAGACATTGCAGTGCGATTCTCCTTACCTTATTTTCTTTTCAGATAAGGTAGTTTTACGTACTAGGCTAGGTTTGCGTCCTAGTGTTGTTTCTGATAGGAACATTAATCAGGAGATTGTTGTTCTTTCTTTGTGTCCTAATCTTTCTTTTCAGAAAGAACGTCTTCTGCACAATTTAAACGTGGTCCGTGCTTTGGCTGAAGAGTATCATACGTTTTGCATATGAGACTGCTGGACAGCAGCCTCCCAAGAGGGTTACGGTTCATTCCGCGAGGGCTGTTGCTTCCTCTTGGGCATTCAAAAATGAAGCTTCTGTAGAACAGATTCGCAAGGCTGCGACTTGGTCCTCTCTTCACACTTTTTCGAAGTTCTACAAATTTGATACTTTTGCCTCAGCCGAGGTTGCTTTTGGGAGTAAGGTTCTTCAAGCAGTGGTGCCTTCCGTTTAGGGTCCCTGTCTTGTCCCTCCCGTATCATCTGTGTACTCTAGCTTGGGTATTGAATCCCATTAGTAATTAAGATGATCCGTGGACTCATCGTGTCTTAAAAAAGAAAAGAAAATTTATTCTTACCTGATAAATGTATTTATTTTTTGACACGATGAGTCCACGGCCCGCCCTGTTCTTTTAAGACAGGTTGTGGGTTATGTAAACTTCAGATACCTCTGCACCTTGGATTTTCCTTTCTCTTCCTAACTTCGGTCGAATGACTGGAGTGGGAGGGAAGGGAGGAGCTATTTAACAGCTCTGCTGTGGTACTCTTTGCCTCCTCCTGCTGATCAGGAGGTGAATATCCCATTAGTAATTCAGATGATCCGTGGACTCATCGTGTCAAAAAATAAATAAATTTATCAGGTAAGCATAAATTTTCTTTTTTTTTTTTTTTTTTCTTTTTTTTTTTTTTTTCTTTTTTTTTTTTTTTACTTTGTCTTTGGGGTGTACAATAAAAAATAGACCATTGGAAAGGTTAGACAATTACGGTCCTGGGGATCTGTAGCTGCTTAGATGCCCGAGATACAGGCATCTAAGCAGCATTTCCCTATAACTGAGAATGGGGGTCCTCAGACCTCCATCAAGGTGGGGGAGTACTAGTGACGGCTCTGAGCCGTTGTTAGCACTTGAGTGGGAAAATTTGCAATGGCTCAGAGCCGTCATTAGCACTCAAGGGGTTAATGGACCTGTTATAAACATACAAAAAAATCCACTTTATATTACTTTTATGTTGTTGTTGTATTCTGTCATAATTTAGTTGCATTTTTCTTTGTTTTCATTAAGGGTTCCAGCAGAGTCTCAGACGAAAAAAATATCTGCAAATTCTGTTTCCAGGATAGACCACAACTTAAGGATTTTATCAAGCTCACTTGTAAATGAAGGAACATCATACATAGAAATGCCAAAAGTCAACCCTGCACAGGTTACCTTGTGTACTACAGAAAAATTACAAACCCAGATGAGACCTGGAACAGAACTGTGTGTGCTTCTATTTTGTTGCTGCATTTGTGGCTTTGAATACACAAGCAAAGAACTTCTAATGGAGCATATGAAAGCACATGAGGGTGAAATCATTAACATCATATTAAATAAGTCTGAATCATCCTCATGAATAAGACATAAACGTCCTCTTGCGCTATTTAACGTAAAACACATTTCTAAATGCCTCATTGAAAAATTCTTAAGGAAAGGTAAACCGATACAAACATATTTATGGAGATTATAAACTGATGTTGCCACTGTTTATGTTCCTCTATCTTGCCACCCCTTCAGCAACAAGTTATAGTATAGTCATGACCTAGAATGCCCTGTTGTAAGGGAAATTAACACGCGATAAACATGTAGACTGGTCTAGTAGACTTAATTTAAATGTGTGAATTTTTTTAAATGAAAGGGTGTATATGTGTTTGTGTAGCTCTAACTGTCTCATTAATTATATCTCCTTTCTATCTATTGCTTAAAGGACCACTAAACACAGTAGGTTAGCATAATCAATAAATGCATTATAAATAAAAAATGTTAAAGCACTTAGTTTGAATTTAACATGAGTAGTAGATTTATTTTCTTGATAAATTTCAAAGTTCGTTTTATTTTCCTTCCCACTGCATCATGTAGCAGCCATCAGCCAATCACAAAACATATATACTTATATTCTGTGAATCTTGCACATGCTCAATAGGAGCAGAAAATGTGCATATAAAAAGACTATTTATATAATTAATGTGAATTGGAAAGTTGTTTAAAATTGTGTGCTCTATCTGAATCATGATGATTTAATGTTGACTTTAGTGGTCCTTTTTAAAATAATTTTAAGTCTATACAGTTAAACTTGTTTTAGCTTATTTTCTCAATTTTGCTTATCCTTAAGTATGTAAAAGTCAAACCATATTTTCCCAAAATAGGTTAAAGAGTCTGTGATAATGGCAGAAATGTTGCATGTTCATTTAGTAGGAAATTTCAAGCAATGTCATCATTCCAAGGCTGAACAAAAAAATTTATTACATGCAACTATTCTCCAGTTCTCTTTAGATTGAGTCAAACCATTTTTTTTTGTTTTATCCTTTTGCAAGTATCAGAAGTGTCAAGAAGAATTTGTTTTGCTAGAAATGTTGTTTTTATTTAAATATTTTATTGTGTATGGAAGATGAAATGTTGGAAATATCCAATGAGGGATTTTGTTCTCTCCCTATACTGATGTTAATATTGGTATAGGAAAAAGCGCACTTCTAAAACTAGTAGCAATTCGATCAGTAACCCTATTTGTCTAGTTTAGCCTGTTTCGGATTTATCTGTATGCTTTCAGCCAGCACACATTTTCTAGTATATCCGACACATTATTTATACAAACACAGTCCATGTACTCCCTTTCTGGCTAACAGTCCTATATTTAATGTTTTTGCTTTGCCATACCTTCCTGCACCTTAGAACCCATTTACAGGGACTTAAGGTGCCTAATTACTGAGCTCTGCTTTGTAAAGAAATATCTGTTTTTATATACATATTTAAAAAAATATTTTAATCTAAATCAACAGGTGTTCATTAATATGAGACAGGTATAAGAAAGCAAAATTTACAAAACTGCTAATTCACCTTTATATAGCTAAAATAGAAATATTGTAATTGTATCCTCAAGTGATATTTAAAAAACAAGATAAATATTAGCTTTTTATATGTTCTGTAAAATCATACTTCACACTTACTGCCATAGACTGAATTGTCACAGTAATGTGGTGGCAATAGCCACAACCTCACCTTTTGCAAGCTTTGTATAGTCCTTTAAAATATATATATTTTTTTAGAGTGATGCAAGGTGTGTAGTGTTTCTTATATATTTATTATTCAGTATTTATATGTAATTTTGTAATCTAGTTCTAAGCAGAGAATTGGTGCATATTCTCTTTGGTGCTATTTCCTTTATATGTTGTATGGACAAGAAGGGTTATTCTGTACTTTGAAAGTTGACTGTGCCTAGGTATTGCAAGAATTATGTTACTATTGAGTGGATATTTTTATTTCTCCTGATTCAACAGATGTAAAGCGTAATTACAACCAAGAGTGGTGACTATAAAGATTAAATTTAAGTGTCCTATTGTCATAAACCAAAAATGTGAAAATACTTTTGTGTTGGTGGAAATTGTTGTAAATTGTTTGGCTGCTGAAGATTTCCTAAGAATTTTTGTAAGACTCCATTTGGGTCTTTCATTATCAGAGTAGTCTATAACGTATGTATTTATTGCATGTATTAGCTGTAATGTAATACCTGCTTGACCGCCAAAATATTTCCAAATTGCAACAGAAGAGATATTTTGGATTTCATAACTGGATTTCATTTTTTTCATCAGATGTGAGAATCCACAAGACATCACATGTGGGAATTACACTCTAGTCCACTAGGAGGATACAAAACACACCAACATAACACATCTTAAATCCCTCCCAAGTACCCTAAATCCTCAATCATTTTTTGCCATCTTAAAGGAATTGTCTAGTCAAAATTAAACTTTAATGATTCAGATAGAGCAGTCAATTTAAAGCAACTTTCAAATTTACTTCTATTATCAATTTTTCTTCGTTCTCTTGTTATGTTTATTTTAAAAAAGTAGAAATTTTAGCTTAGGAACCGGCCCATTTTTGGTTCAGAACCTGAGTAGAGCCTGCTAATTGGATGGCTACATTTGGACACCAATCAGCAAGCGCTACCCAGGTGCTGAAACAAAAATGGTCTAGCTCCTAAGCTTATATTCCAGCTTTTTTAAAATAAAGATACCAATAGAATGAAGAAAAATTGATAATAGGAATAAATTAGAAAGTTAAAATTGCATGCTCTATCTGAATCATGAAAGTTTTTAATGGAGTGAGGTGAATTCTGAAGTTGTGATCTACTCATGGTTGATAGGGCTTCTCTAACCAATCTGAAGCCCATTTCTTCCACAGAGTGCCTACGAAGGGCAGAGTGGTTGACAGGAGTTTTCAGTCATTTAAAAATATTTCCTTTGTGGAAATGCCCCAGGCTTCCCAGGTGAAATTCAGACTTCGCTGCCAATCCCCTGGGTCGTAGAATGTTGTTTCTTGTGAGATCCTTGGCACTGTGCTTGTACTGCTTTTGGATGGGCGCTTCTCCTGGAAGCAGTTGTCTGCAGTGAAGGTGCTAACAGATAAGTACATTGCATCTTCATAGCCTACAGGCAAGTATGAACGTGTACACACGGTTCACATATTCTGGGGACATATGTTTATATACCACACAATTTTTTATAGTAGTTATAAAGCACGTTTAGGTACTTTAAACATTTGGTTATACAAGGTTACTGTCACTTTAAATTTAGCAAGACCAGCTTTAGCACTTTCTGGAGTTACTGTAGACCTTAACACAGCTTTATGTACTTACCTGCACTAATATCTAGGATTTTAACATTGGGCTTTGGTTTCAGATCTCACTGTTCGCAAGGGTGCGCCAATGGTTAACCTTTTTGATTTGCTTTTAAGCTCGCTTCCCGTCTATTTATTTTACTATGGTGCTGTATTATTCTGTCTTACATTGGGCCACTTTGGTCTTTTGATTTCATTAAGGGGTTAACAATATGTGTGTCTCCTTTATTGCTAATATGCTTAAAGGGACACTGAACCCAATTTTTTTATTTTGTGATTCAAATAGAGCATGCAATTTTAAGCAACTTTCTAATTTACTCCTATTATCATGGACAGCACTTGTTTATTGGTGGGTGAATTTATCCACCAATCGGCAAGAACAACCCAGGTTGTTCACCAAAAATGATCCGGCATCTAAACTTACATTCTTGCTTTTCAAATAAATATACTAAGAGAATGAAGAAAATGTGATAATAGGAGTAAATTAGAAAGTTGCTTAAAATTGCATGTTTTATCTGAATCACAAAAGAATAAAATTGGGTTCAGTGTCCCTTTAAGTCTATTTCCAATATTTAAGCTGTTATCATTACTTATTCATCTGTACTATGGAACAAATAAGTGCAGCTCAGGTCTCTGGATTGTCAGCTGATCCTCTATTACAGTAGGTTTTAATTGATTTGGAAGTAGAGGATTGTCCTGCTACAGACAAGCAACCATTCTGGGAAAACTACTATTTAAGAGATTAATGATCTCTTGAAGCTCCCGAGACCTGCAAACAGATTTAATTGTGATGCAGCTGTGGAAATGGTTTGCATTAATGCAAAGAATGCTGTTTTGTCAAGGCGAGCTTTATGACTCATGTCTTGGTATGCTGACATGGTCGCTAAATGCAGGCTTTAATTTCTTCCCCTTCAGAATAAAATCCTTTTTGGACCAGAACTGGAGGTAAAGAAGCATTTTTTCCTCAGAATTTAAACAAGCCTAAGCTTAGATCTGCTGAACATTTATTTCTTTTGGCAGTATAAGAATCAAAATGTTTCTTCCTCTGCCCAGTGATAAATAAGGTTCCCAATACTTTCTGGAAGCCCAATTATTCTTGATCTAAAACCAAGCAGACCAATATGTGTCCTCTAGTCTCCAAGTCTGCATTAAGGTGTCACCCCCATACCAGACTAGTTTCTGGTAGGGAGCAGCAGCAGTTTGTATATTTTTCAGGATGTTTAGGAAGGGTCTATTCAAGGTAATTAGGTGTTGGAAATAATTTCTCAGGGGTATCAGATAGGCTTTCAATCAAAGCCTTGTCAAGGGAGATTCTTCCTGTCTCAAGTTCCTCAAGATCTTTTAAAGACCTATACCTTCCTGGCTTGTGCGAAGGATTTGAAACCAGGTTAGTAATCCAGATTCAAAAATAAATCAGGGATTTTATTCCAATCTCTTTATAGTAAGAAATAAGTATGTGGCTTTATTCCAATCTCTTTGTAGTACCAAAAATGAAAGGTACTTTTGGATCTCAAAACCTTGAACACAAATTTCTAAAAGTTAGCACTTTTTTTTAAGATGTAGAGAATACACACTTTTCTTCCTTTAGGTGCAGGAGGGTCAGTTTATATCTTCCATAGGATATGCTTACTTGCATATCTTCATTTACAGGGGTTATGTCCGGTTCCTGAGAACTGCTTTCTTATTGGGTCAGTAAACACTTCAAGATATTAATATAAAATGTTTAACTGTATGTAGTAAACTATAAAATTGAGGAACTCATTACCTGAGGAGGTAGTAAATGCTAATACCTTATATACATTTTAAAAATGGTTTAGATACGTTTCTGGCTAGAAACAGAATTCAGAGATAGGATTGCTTGTGTTAGATGGGTCACTTTTTTTAATTGGGTTAAGTTCAACTGGAGCCTTTTTGTAAGTATATTAAGATTTATATAGGTTGAACTCGATGGACTTCTGTCTTTTTTCAACCTCATCTACTATGTTACTATATAAAACAACTTTGCAATATAATTCCATTATCTTTATTTTGTTCCATTTTGCTGTAATAGATTAATGAATATTGTGGGCCTCCCAAATTCCTGTTAAACTTGGAAGTGAAGACACAGCTGTAGTCCACACAGTCATTGGTTGCACACTCTTGCCAATAAACATTCTGGAACTCTTCAGGGCTCTCCAGAGTTGGCCTGACCTCAGACAGGAATTATTTATTCAATTCTCATGGCCTCTCGTCTGAATCACAAGCTTCCCCAATATTGTGCCAGATCTCGGATTCTCAGGTGGATCTTTTATAGATGCCCTAGTAGTTTCCTGGTTGTTCAACCTGATTTACATATTTCTACCTTTTGAGTTGCCATCTAGGTGGATGGTAAGAATCAATTAAGACCAAGCCTCAGTCATTCTGATTGATCCAGCATGACCTTGGCTCATTTTGGTTCACAGATCTAATTCTAATATACTAGTGCCTGCCTTGGAGGCTTCCTCTCAAGGGTCTTTCTTCCATCAGCATCTCAAAACTCTGAATTAGACAGCCTGTCATTGAACATTTAGGGCCAGATTACAAGTGGAGCACTATTTAATGCTCCTTCTTGAGTGTTAACTGAGCTAGAAATAAGCTTTTTGCTCTCGTATGGTTGCACGTGTATTATGTATTGAAAGTAAACTCTTTTTGCTTGTGCAATAACCTGAATAGTGCAAAAAGACTAACTTACACTATTGCGTGTGAGTTCACATTTCCCCCCATAGAAGTAAATGTAACAAAAAAGCAACTCGCGCGCAAACCCGATCGCATATTCTCAAGTGCTCTAACGCTACGCAAAAAATATGAATATTTCACATTGCAATGTTATTTACATTCATAAATAAATATTTCTACATATGTCTGATGGAATTTTGGTTTTATATATATTTCTCTTGTAAGATGTATCGAGTCCACGGATTCATCCTTACTTGTGGGATATTCTCCTCCCCTACAGGAAGTGGCAAAGAGAGCACCCACAGCAGAGCTGCCTATATAGCTCCCCCCTTAGCTCCACCCCCCAGTCATTCTCTTTGCCTACTCTAAGTAACTAGGAAGTGCAGAGCGAGTGTGGTGACAAAAATGTTAGTTTTTTATTTCTCAAGCAAAAGTTTGTTATTTTAAATGGTGCCGGTGTGTACTATTTACTGTTTGGCATAAAAAGAGATGAAGATTTCTGCGAGGAGGATTATGATCTTAGCACTTTGTAACTAAGATCCACTGCTGTTCTCACAAGGGCTGAAGAGTACAGGAAAACTTCAGTTGGGGGAACGGTTTGCATGCTAAGCTGCATATGAGGTATGTTCAGTCTATGTTTTTCTAGACACTGTGTTTATTCTAGAAAAGGCTGGCAATATCCCCATGGGGAAAAGGGTAAGCTGTTTTCAGACACTTGGATAGGAATTTCAGATTGCTTGAAGGGCTCATTTGTTACTGGTGACACTGTTAGGAAAAAACGTTTTTTGTTCAGTAAATGATGCAATTATAACATTTTTTTAAGGGACTGAAGGGGTCATTGTGGCTTGTGTTAGGGTTTTTTAACCCACATGGTTAATTAAGAGACACTCGGGTGTTTTTCTAATAGGCCTCAAAACATAGAGTGAGGTGGGAGGGGCCTATTTTCACACCTCAGTTGCGCAGTTTCTTTTCCAACTGCTTTTCTAGAGGTTCCTGCTGTGTCCACAAATCGTTCTGAAGGGCAGGTAGGCGCCACAGCAGAACTGTGGCAAGGTGCTGAAAGTTTTTTTTTTACCGTTTTTTACGTTTTTTCAATCCGGTTTTGCCATTAAGGGGTTAATTGTTTATTTGCATAGTTGTGCAAAGTTACTAAGGCTGTAAGATACTACTGTAAAAATTTCGTTAAGTTTACTGCTTTTTTACACTGTTTTGCAGAACTTGTGCAGCTTTTTTTTCTCTTAAAGGCACAGTACCGTTTTATTTCTAAGTGTTATTTACTTTGATTTCTGTGTTTTCCAAGCTTGCTTGTTGCATTACTAGCCTGTTTAACATGTCTGATACCAAGAAAAATCCTTGTTCAATATGTTTGGAAGTAATTGTGGAACCCCCTCTTAGAATGTGTCCCAAATGTACTAATAAGTCTATAAATTATAAAGAACATATATTAGAACTTAAAATTAGAGCAATAGATGATTCTCAGTCAGAAGTAAATGAGGGTTCGCCATCTAGCTCTCCCCAAGTGTCACAACCAGTAACGCCCGCACAAGTGACGCCAAGTACCTCTAGTGCGTCACATTCATTTACTTTACAAGACATGGCCACAGTTATGAATACAACCCTCACTGAGGTTTTATCCAAACTGCCTGGTTTACAAGGAAAGCGGGACAGCTATGGGTTAAGGAAAAATGCTGAGCCGCCTCACGCTTTAGTAGCCGTTTCTGATGTGCCCTAACAAATGCTCTGAAGGGGCGAGGGATTTGTTATCTGAGGGAGAAATTTCTGATTCCGGAAAGACGCTTCCTCAGACAGATTCTGATATGACGGCCTTTAAATTTAAGCTTGAACACCTCCGCTTATTGCTTAGGGAGATATTAGCAACTCTAAATGATTGTGACCCTATAGTGGTCCCAGAGAAATTGTATAAAATGAATAGATACTTAGAGGTTCCTGTTTACACTGATGTTTTTCCAGTCCCTAAGAGGATTGTGAATATTATTGCTAAGGAGTGGGATAGACCAGGTATTCCGTTCACTCCCCCTCCTGTTTTTAAGAAAATGTTTCCCATATCTGATACCATAAGGGACTCATGGCAGACAGTTCCTAAGGTGGAGGGAGCTATTTCTACTCTGTCTAAGCGTACAACTATACCTATCGAGGACAGTTGTGCTTTCAAAGATCCTATGGATAAAAAATTAGAGGATCTCCTGAAGAAAATTTTTGTTCATCAAGGTTTTTCTCTCTAACCTATTGCGTGCATTGTTCCTGTAACGACTGCAGCATCTTTCTGGTTTGAGGCTCTAGAAGAGGCTCTTCAAATGGAGACTCCATTAGAGGAAATTATGGACAGAATTAAGGCACTTAAGTTGGCTAATTCTTTTATTACAGATGCCGCTTTTTAACTGGCTAAATTAGCGGCAAAGAATTCAGGTTTTGCCATTTTAGCACACAGGGCGTTATGGCTTAAGTCCTGGTCTGCTGATGTGTCATCTAAATCTAAACTTTTGAACATTCCTTTCAAAGGTAAGACCCTATTCGGGCCTGAACTGAAGGAGATTATTTCAGACATCACTGGAGGGAAAGGTCATGCTCTCCCTCAGGATAGATCAAATAAGATATTGCCAAACAAAATAATTTTCGTTCCTTTCGGAACTTTAAGAGTGATCCCGCTTCAGCTTCCTCTGCTACAAAGCAAGAGGGGAATTTTGCCCAATCCAAGTCAGTCTGGAGACCTAACCAGGCTTGGAACAAGGGTAAACAGGCCCAGAAGCCTGCAGCTGCCTCTAAGACAGCATGAAGGTGTAGCCCCCGATCCAGGACCGGATCTAGTAGGGGGCAGACTCTCTCTCTTCGCTCAGGCTTGGGCGAGAGATGTTCAGGATCCCTGGGCTTTAGAAATTGTGTCCCAGGGATATCTTCTGGATTTCAAGGGCTCCCTTCCAAGGGGGAGATTTCACATTTCTCGATTGTCTGTAAACCAGACAAAGAGAGAGGCGTTCTTACGCTGTGTAGAAGACCTTCATACCATGGGGGTGATTCGCCCAGTCCCAAAAGAGGAACAGGGGCTAGGGTTTTATTCAAACCCGTTTGTGGTTCCCAAGAAAGAGGGAACTTTCAGACCAATCTTGGATCTCAAAATTCTAAACAAGTTCCTCAAAGTTTCATCATTCAAGATGGAGACTATTCGGACTATTCTACCTCTGATCCAGGAGGGTCAATATATGACTACTGTGGACTTAAAGGATGCGTATCTACACATCCCTATTCACAGAGATCCTCATCAATTCCTCAGATTCGCCTTTCTAAACGGGCATTACCAGTTTGTGGCCCTTCCTTTCGGGTTGGCCACTGCTCCCAGAATTTTCACAAAAGTGCTAGGGTCCCTTCTGGCGGTTCTACGACCACAGGGCATAGCAGTGGCGCCTTATCTAGACGACCTATTAATTCAGGCGTCGACTTTCCAGCTAGCCAAGTCTCACACAGACATTGTGTTGGCTTTTCTGACATCTCACGAGTGGAAGGTGAACATAAAAAAGAGTTCTCTCTCTCTTACAAGAGTTTCCTTCCTAGGGACTCTGATAGACTCGGTAGAAATGAAAATATTTCTGACGAAGGTCAGAAAGTTAAAACTCTTATCCACTTGCCGAGCTCTTCATTCCATTCCTCGGCCATCAGTGGCTCAGTGTATGGAGGTAATCGGACTCATGGTAGCGGCAATGGACATAGTTCCTTTTGCCCGTTTACACCTCAGACCACTGCAACTATGCATGCTCAAACAGTGGAATGGGGATTATGCAGACTTATCTCCTCAATTGCATCTGGACCAGGAGACCAGAGATTCTCTTCTCTGGTGGTTGTCTCAGGACCACCTGTCTCAGGGAATGCAGTCTGGAACTCCCTGAAAGCACAGGGCTTATGGTCTCGGGAGGAAGCTCTCCTCCCGATTAACATTTTAGACCTGAGAGCGATTTTCAATGCGCTTCAGGCGTGGCCTCAGCTTGCTGCGGCCAAATTCATCAGGTTTCAGTTGGACAACATCACGACTGTAGCTTATATCAATCAGGGAGGAACAAGGAGTTCTCTAGCGATGATGGAGGTAACCAAAATAATCCGGTGGGCAGAGGATCACTCTTGCCATCTTTCAGCAATCCACATCCCAGGAGTAGAGAACTGGGAGGCGGATTTTCTAAGTCGTCAGACTCTTCATCCGGGGGAGTGGGAACTCCATCCGGAGGTATTCGCCCAGCTGATTCAGCTATGGGGCACACCAGAATTGGATCTGATGGCGTCTCGTCAGAATGCCAAACTTCCTTGTTACGGGGCCAGGTCCCGGGATCCCAAGGCGGTACTGATAGATGCTTTATCAGTGCCTTGGTCCTTCAATCTGGCTTATGTATTTCCACAGTTTCCTCTCCTCCCACGTCTGGTTGCCAGAATCAAGCAGGAGAAAGCTTCGGTAATTCTGATAGCTCCTGCGTGGCCACGCAGGACTTGGTATGCAGACCTAGTGGACATGTCCTCGGTTCCACCGTGGACTCTTCCAATGAGGCGGGACCTTCTAATTCAAGGCCCGTTCACGCATCCAAATCTAATTTCTCTGCGTCTGACTTCTTGGAGATTGAACGCATGATTTTATCAAAGCGTGGTTTCTCCGAATCGGTCATTGATACCTTGATTCAGGCTAGAAAGCCTGTCACCAGGAAGATTTATCATAAGATTTGGCGCAAATATCTTTATTGGTGTGAATCCAAAGGTTACTCGTGGGGTAAGATTAGGATTCCTAGAATATTGTCTTTTCTCCAAGAAGGTTTGGAGAAGGGATTATCTGCTAGTTCTCTCAAAGGTCAAATATCTGCTTTGTCTATTCTACTTCACAAACGTCTGGCAGATGTCCCAGATGTTAAAGCATTTAGTCAGGCTTTGGTCAGATTCAAGCCTGTATTTAAACCTGTTGCTCCGCCATGGAGCCTAAACTTAGTTCTTAAAGTTCTTCAAGGGGTTCCGTTTGAACCTATGCATTCCATAGATATTAAGCTTCTATCTTGGAAAGTTTTGTTTTTAGTAGCTATCTCTTCGGCTCGAAGAGTTTCTGAGCTATCTGCTTTGATTCCCCTTACCTTGTTTTCCATGCAGATAAGGTGGTTTTACATACCAAACCTGGGTTTCTTCCTAAGGTTGTTTCTAATAAGAATATCAATCAAGAGATTGTGGTTCCTTCTTTGTGTCCTAATCCTTCATCTTAGAAGGAACGTCTGTTACACAATCTTGATGTGGTTCGTGCTTTAAAATTCTACTTACAAGCAACTAAAGATTTCCGTCAAACATCTTCTTTGTTTGTTGTTTATTCTGGTAAACAGAGAGGTCAAAGGGCTACGGCTACCTCTCTTTCCTTTTGGCTGAAAAGCATCATCCGTTTAGCCTATGAGACTGCTGGACGGCAGCCTCCTGAAAGGATTACTGCTCATTCTACTAGAGCTGTGGCTTCCACATGGGCTTTTAAAAATGAGGCTTCTGTTGAACAGATTTATAAGGCGGCGACTTAGTCTTCGCTTCATACTTTTTCCAAATTTTCCAAATTAGATACTTTTTCTTCTTCGGAGGCTATTTTTGGGAGAGGTTCTACAAGCAGTGGTGCCTTCCGTTTAAGGTCCCTGTCTTGTCCCTCCCTTCATCCGTGTCCTAAAGCTTTGGTATTGGTATCCCACAAGTAAGGATGAATCCGTGGACTCGATACATCTTACAAGAGAAAACATAATTTATGCTTACCTGATAAATTTATCTCTCTTGTGATGTATCGAGTCCACGGCCCACCCTGTTTTTTAAGACAGGCATATATATTTTTATTTTTAAACTTTCAGTCACCACTGCACCCTATGGTTTCTCCTTTTTATTCCTAGCCTTTGGTCGAATGACTGGGGGGTGGAGCTAAGGGGGGAGCTATATAGGCAGCTCTGCTGTGGGTGCTCTCTTTGCCACTTCCTGTAGGGGAGGAGAATATCCCACAAGTAAGGATGAATCCGTGGACTCAATACATCACAAGAGAAATAAATTTATCAGGTAATCATAAATTATGTTTTATCAAATAAGGCAATTCACTCGCGGGGTGGGGGGTTGGATTTGAGATGTGCTTTATTGTGCACAAAAAGATATGAAGTGACATTTTGGGAATCTTACCCCTTCATCAGACTGTCACTTAGTCTGATGAAGGGGTGAGATCCCTGAAATGTTACACATATATATATATATATATATATATATATATATACACACACCCCGACATTTAAATTCTGAACCGACAAGTCAGGATGCCCTTTGCCGAAAACCGAAAATTACTTATTTTTTTAATTTAAACTAAGTATTTTAAATGCCTATATAAAGTCTACTGTAAACATTATCAAATCAGGCAATTCACTCGCGGGGGGGGGGGGGGGGGTTGGATTTGAGATGTGCTTTATTGTGCACAAAAAGATATGAAGTGACATTTTGGGAATCTTACCCCTTCATCAGACTGTCACTTAGTCTGATGAAGGGGTGAGATCCCTGAAATGTTTATATATATATATATATATATATATATATATATATATACCCCCCGACATTTAAATTCTGAACCGACAAGTCAGGATGCCCTTTGCCGAAAATTACTTCTTTTTTTAATTTAAACTAAGTATTTTAAATGCCTATATAAAGTCTACTGTAAACATGTTTTCATAGGCAACTGTTTTAAAATATTTATATATATATTATTATTTTTTTTGCATAATTAGACTATTTAATGAATAAATGAATTGAAAAACTGCAAGCCAATAAAATAACCACACTTTTATTGATAGTAACATACTAAAATTGGACAAAAAATATCTTAAAACAATAATATGCTACACAATAATTTTAACAAGAAAAACTAGGCAAAAAAAAATAAAAAAATTTCATCCAAAATGTTTCTGAGACCAATATTTCGGTGCTTCCCTACACAATATTATATATGAATATATACTGTATTATTTTTTTATTTAGTCCTATGTAACAGAATCAGATTTTTTTTTTCTTTCTTTATACTTTATACTTTATTCTTTATTTGGATAATTGGTAAACAAAAAACAGTCCTAGAAAACTCTTATTATATGCAAAACATTAAGTCAAGTAATGAACTCAAACAGCAGCTGTAGGCTATCAAATTTGAAATATGCTACACAATAATTTTACTGAAAATAACATGCAAACTAACCAAAAATTCAATTTGCGGCTGAAATTTCTGAGATATATATATATATATATATATTTATATTCAAAATACATAGAACATATTCTGCTATGTTGGAATGTGAAATATTTACAGTAAATAGACATTGTTAACGGTTATTTGTAGAGTGCCCACAGATTCCGCAGCGGTAATTATAACTTTTTATTAAACATGATTAGGCTTTTTCATGCTATCATCTACTTAACTGCAAAGTGCTCCAATGCGCATATATACGCGCATATATATATATATATAATATATATATATATATATATATTTTGTGTATGTGTCTGTAAATACATATATACACATAAGTACTTTTGTGTGCAATTGTTTTGCGTTAATACTTTTTTTTTTATTAGATGGTGTTGTTAGAAGTGTAACTGTACTTTTTAACATATTTTTGAAGTGTTCTGTGCAACTGTTTTGTGAAACAGTTAAGCAGAGATCTGAGGACGCGGTAATCATTCCAAGTTAAATCCAAGGTAAATCGCAATTGCACTCAAGCGTTCGTTTAATTTCAACTTACCATCGGTAAACCAGATGAACAAAAAAACCCGCAATAAACCCCTTATCGGTCATTCATAGCTGTTAGAGTTCAACTCGTAATCTGGCCCTTAATGTTGTCCCAGAGAGGTTTTTCTGATAAGCTTATTGATACCTTGATTTATGATGGGAAAGCTGTCACCGTGAGTATTTATCATAAGGTTTTGAAAACCTTTTTTTCCTGGTGTGCTCTCTCTCTTTCTTTTGGAATTATTTTCCAACAAGATGTAGCAGAGAGGCAGTAGGATCTGTAATATCTTTTGGGTAGGCAGAGACAAGCAAGTAACTACTCTTGGTAATTGTAGCAGAGAGGCAGTAGGATCTGTAATATCTTTTGCGTAGGCAGAGACAAGCCAGTAACTACTCTTGGTAATTGTAGCAGAGAGGCAGTAGGATCTGTAATATATTTTTGGTAAGCAGAGACAAGCAAATAACTACTCTTGGTAATTGTAATAATAACCCCTTTCCACCAAGAACTAGACGACACATAGCTTGGGAGTCAACAACGACTTTTTCTTCAACCGGAAAAACAAACACTTTTTAAAAACAGTCTCCCCTACAAGGGGTTTCCCAACTGAAATAGCAGGGAGTTTAAACAGTAACATACAGTTTAACATACATTTTAACCATTGGCCTAAATAACAATTCCTGCATCGTTCATAAGTGGCGAGGTTTGCCACAATGCTCCCCCAGAACCAAGCCGGCATACCCAGTCTGATCCCAACGGATTGGCTTGGGGTGGTCCGGAGGAGTGTTCACAGATCAAGGTTCAAGTTCAGTTTGTCTGGACAACCCGTTGGCGTTGCCGTTTTGCTTCCCAGGTCGGTAATTGATTGTTAAGTCATACGGCTGCAGCCCAAACGGAGCAGCCACCCGGACAGCTACACAGTCTCCGGTGAGTTGATTGGTGGAAACTAAATGTTGCCGGAGCAAGGTTATGGTGGCCCCAGTGTCACACAGCCCTTGGACACGTCGGCCCTCTATATAGACCACCTGGCGGTGGCTTTGTAGGTTGTCCGAAGCGGCCTGTACTGGGTTTACCTCTTGTAAGATGCCCAAGGGTTCCTCGTGGAAGACTGCGGGTTGGGTCTGTAGTTGGGGCTCGTTCTGGTAGCAGTGTACAGCTGCCCGGTTGTTTGACAAGTTGTTCTGGTTGTTCCAGGTGGATCGGTTCTTGTTCCTGGGACAGTCTCTCTGAATGTGCCCTTGTTGGTTACAAAGATGGCAACGGATAGCTGTTCGAGTCTGGTATCGGGGAGGGGGTGGATTCCCCCTCCAGGACGGGGTAGCAGAGGTGTCGGAGCTGCAGTGGGGGTTGGGGTGACCCCAATACTGGAGAGTTGCTGTGTTCGTTGAGCTCTCCGAGCATCTTGGTATTCGTCGGCCAAGGTCGCTGCGGTATGTACCGTGCATGGTTTTCGATCTCTCAGCCAGTTTTGCAATTCGGTGGACACCCCTTGGAAGAATTGCTCCATCAACAGGAGTTGTAAAAGGTCTTCCAACTGGGTGACTTGGGCTGCCTGCAACCAGCCTTTAGCGGCCCTGGTTAGCCGATGCGCCCACTCAGTGTGGGTATCTTTCTCCAGCTTCTTCAGGTCTCGGAACCGCTGTCGGTAATAGCATACCTAGTCAGGATGGCCTGTTTTACCTTCTTATAGTCCCTGCTGTCCTCATCTGGTATGGTGCGGTAGGCTTCAGTGGCCCGCCCGGATAACTTGCCAGCCAGTAGGGGAACTTGGTCAGCGGTACTAATATTATGCAGTTGGCATAATCGCTCAAAGTCCTGTAGGTACCCATCGATATCCTCCATGGCGGTATGATCCTTGAATGCGTGGTAGGGAATCTTAGCTTTCCCTGTACCAGCACTGGAGTGTACTGGTAGCCCCTCTCCGGGTCTCGGGGTGGTTTGTCGGGTCACCATCAAGTACTCCTGTATGTCTGCTGATGTCCGTGTCAGGAGCTCCTCCGAATGGGGTAGCGGAAAAAAAGCCAACCGGGTCCGCATCTCTTTTTGGAATTCGGTTTCGTTGTTCGCCATGGGTACAGCCGTACCTGCTACCCGGTCTCCCTCCATGAGCTCCACAATCAGCCTTGCTTTGGTTTTATTGCTGGTAATAATTCCTTTTGCCTCCAGTAATTCCTTCAATGCAGTTCTCTTTAGTCTGGTATAATCTGTCCCCATTCACTGTCCGTTCATATACATCACATGTCCTACGGCTTGCTGTGCGGTTTGAATCCCGTCGCTTGCCACCAATTGTAGCAGAGAGGCAGTAGGATCTGTAATATCTTTTTGATAAGCAGAGACAAGCAAATAACTACTCTTGGCAATTATAATAATAACCCCTTTCCACCAAGAACTAGACGACACATAGCTTGGGAGTCAACAACGACTTTTTCTTCAACCGGAAAAACAAACACTTTTTAAAAACGGTTTCCCCTACAAGGGGTTTCCCAACTGAAACAGCAGGGAGTTTAAACAGTAACATAAAGTTTAACATACATTTTAACCATTAGCCTAACTAACAATTCCTGCATAGTTCATAAGTGGCGAGGTTTGCCACAGTCTTGTTAGCTAGCTCTCTTAAGAGTCTTAGGCCCCGATATTCAAAACATAGTCAGACCAAGAAATTGCTTGTTTGGGTTTGCCAGGCTTGCAGTCCATCAGTCTGTCTATATATTCCAACAAAAAAAAGTGGTCTGAACTTTGTTCTGCTGACAAGTCACAATGTGTCTCCAATAGGATATAATGAGGATCGCAACTTCAGCAAAAGTCCGCCAACATTGCCACTGAGCTGCAATGTGGGTGACGAGAGGGGCTGTCTAAAGCATTTTGTACACAAAGTAAACTGTGTTTACGAAAATAAAAAATGTTTTCTGTGTAATAATTATGTATATGTATATGTAGTATACCGAGCGCTAGTAATAGGATGCCTTAAGCTCACTGACAAGAGCCCCCTAGTGGGCTTGGGATAAAAACTAACTAAAATAAATGAGTGAGCGCCAACAGCTTAAAAGGCTAAGTAATCTGTTGGGTGAGATAGATAAAAATCAGTTTAATACAAGGATATAAAACAATCTAGATAATACAATGATTCTGTCAAATCAATTTTAAAACCTACATGGATCCATGGGGGACATATAAAAACATATAAAAAATACAATGTGCGTTCAATACTGTATAAAAGAATGAATAATCACAGCATAATACAAACAAGTCTCATAGTAGATTGATAATACTTGTGTGCCGATTGAGACCTAGTAAGTGGTCACAAATCCATCATTCATCTCCAAATGGGAGGTTATCACATGAGTAAATACAATAAACATAAACCAGTGATACAACGTGTAGAAAATGCGTGAAAAAATTTGCAAATATTGTGATAAAAATAAGTCAATTGCTGTCCAAAATTAGTGTCCAAACATGATAAGGTCCAAATAAAATTTACAAAGTGTTGGTAATGAACATAAGGTGCCAGAAAACAGCAAAAAATGAGAAAAAATGTGGGAAAAAATGTGAAAAAACAAAAATGTGTAAACGATGATTCAAAGATCAAAAATATATAAACAAGATCCAAAATATCTTCTAAACCTGTGGAAAAATGAAGAAATAATAGTGCAATGACATTTATACAATCCAAATAATAATTAGAAATGAGCTCACCAGTATGTCAACGCGTTTCGGCCTTCCTGGCCTTTATCAAGAACTGTTTTCTGGCACCTTATGTTCATTACCAACACTGGATAAATTTTATTTGGACCTTATCATGTTTGGACACTAATTTTGGACAGCAATTGACTTATCATTTTTATCACAATATTTGCACATTTTTTCACGCATTTTCTACACGTTGTATCACTGGTTTATGTTTATTGTATTTACTCATGTGATAACCTCCCATTTGGAGATGAATGATGGATTTGTGACCACTTACTAGGTCTCAATCGGCACACAAGTATTATCAATCTACTATGAGACTTGTTTGTATTATGCTGTGATTATTCATTCTTTTATACAGTATTGAACGCACATTGTATTTTTTATATGTTTTTATATGTCCCCCATGGATCCATGTAGGTTTTAAAATTGATTTGACAGAATCATTGTATTATCTAGATTGTTTTATATCCTTGTATTAAACTGATTTTTATCTATCTCACCCAACAGATTACTTAGCCTTTTAAGCTGTTAGCGCTCACTCATTTATTTTAGACACTTCTAATTATGCATATGTAAATACAGTTTCACTGTACGTTCACTAGATTTGTCACACTGGAAAATATTACCACTGACAAGCAAGGTAGACTGATATCGTTGAAAAGATATAGCGAAGATGGACAGTGCTTTCAATATTAGAAACCAGTGGCAGTTTCCCCATTAAACTACAAGTTGCTCCCATGGAATACCCGTGATACTCCCACGGAACGCTCTTATATTCGTCATATCTGTGATCGACTTTGGATGCCGGGAGATTGAAGACAGCCCAGCCAATGCTAGGACGGCTCGAATACCTATTGGTTTGTGCCAGGAATGGAACTAAGAATTGCAGCCAACGAGAGAGGTGCTTGAGTTTGGGTTCCTAACGCATAATGGTCCGGTCATGGAGCTATATGGAATGAGGTCCTGCATCACTGATAGTGAACTTTTTTCTTGAACAACTTTTGTTAAAGACAAAAATACAACAACTTCCTATTAAAACTATAAGATCTGGGGTATTGTAATAATATAATGTTATATATATGTATGTAAAGTATAATCTTTTATTGTGTCCTTAGGCGTGTATTTTTACTTATTTTAAGATTGCTATTGCATGCTCGCAATATTCATATTTACATTATATTGAGAATGCACAATTGCAATATTTAATTTTCACAATATTACTAACGCTATGTTGCGTTTGTAATCCTATTTTCGCAATATTGCGTTAAGTAAAACACGACTGCACATTCCAGTGGCGTATTTAGTTTTTGTGCTGCTCTAGGCACTTAGAATTCTGCTGCCCCCTCCACCCATCCCACCCCCAGGTTTTAGGCCTTTTTTAGCTATACATTTTTTTTGTCAGGGTGTAACGTGATTTATTTTATTTTTTCTGCGGCATTTCTAAAGTAAATTTGTTTGGGGAAAATTAACTTTTAAGCTATTAGTCCAAGGTGCAGCTCACTTAAATATGGTACCACCCCTTCACACACACACACACACACACACACATTTATACACACAGGCAAATACACACACACACATTTATACATACAGGCAAACACACACTTATACATACAGGCAAATACACACACACACATTTATACATACAGGCAAACACATACATATATACATACAGACATACACACATATATTCACACACATGTATACATACAGGCATACACACATATATATATATATAGAGAGAGAGACAGACATATATATATATATATATATATATATACATATATATATAGACAGACATACATACATATATACATACAGAGATACACACACATACACATATATACATACATACACAAACATACATATATAAATAGTCATACACATATACATACACAGATATATATATATATATATATATATATATATATATACACACACACACGTATACTTAAACACACATACTTAGGCAAAATATATGCAAATTAGAGTTTTAGGTATAACATTTTTTTAAAACTAGCAGAAAACAGCACACTCCTGAGCAATGAAAGCCCACAAAAAAAAAATACTTGCTGCTTATTTGGCGGCAGATCTGCAAGATAGGTCTCTACTAAGTTCCATATGCCTCATCGACATCCTCAAGTTTCCCTTACATTCCCAGCATTTGTGAGGCTCCCAGCCAAGCCTTCTTAGTTTCAGAGTGACCGTGCATCCCATCCTCCCACCAAGCACTGGACCGTGGGCTGGTGCGATGTACAGGAGAAGCAGGTCTGCTCTGAGCAGTTGGTTTTTCTGACTCGTAGTGGCGGGACGTTTTCTTTCACAGTGCGAGTGCGGCCATACAGAATGCTTTGACTGCCTTTGCGTAGCTGTAGCGTTTTCTACTCACAAAGACTCAGACAGTAAAAAAAAAAATTCCCTTTGAGAGAGCCCTGTATAAGTTCTAAGAGGCATTCTCTAAACAGATTTTGTTTTCTGTATGAGTAGAAGCCTGAGCTAGTGGACAATCACTGGGCTTTGCCAGGCAAGCAGCACCAGCGAGACTGCACATACTGAGCCATTGAGTTGTGGCAAGCTAATCTATTCCCCCAGCTGCAGCGGTCCACCGGGCGCTAATAAAGGGACAGACAGTGTAGACACACAAGTAAAGTGAGTGCCGCCGTGCCTCCAAGCAACCCCGGCTCATTGTTTTCTCCTACTGTTGCTTAATTGAAGCCCCCTACTCTGTCGCTCTCCACAGAGCCTGCAGAAAGTGCCGCCCTCTCCAATCTGCCCTAGGCCCTTGCCTTGTTGACCTAGGCCATAATACACCCCTGGCACATTCACAAACTAATGTAAATATGAATATTGTGAAAACGCAATAGCAATCTTAAAAGTAAGTAAAAATACACGCCTAAGGACACAATAGAAAATGAGTTCCAATACGCTTACATTTTACATACATATTCTAACATTATACTATACAATACATACACATTAAACAATGGATATACATATATCATATACCCACAATCCCCCAGCTCCAATTAGTCTATTATTGATATGTTTAATTCACTATTGTATTGTACGAACATGGATTAGGTTTCTGTTGACACATGTAAATTGTATTGTCATACACTACTGTGTAGTAAAGAACAAAAAAACAGTATAAAGCATATATGTTATAACCATAAACAAATGCAAATCCCCCACATACAGTCATTTGGGCTAAATTTTACATCATTAAGCATGAATGAAGCATGCATAGATACTTTTACAAAAATATTTTATCAACTTAAGTCTTCGCTTACCCACTTCATGTCTAAGTAGTGTAGTATAAAGGACAATCCTTGATTCATGTACTGAAACAATCATTTTAATTTTCTGCTTAAATAAAGATCGGATGATTATTCAAAACAATACATTGGTGTCACATCTGTAGCTTCTCTTTAAATAAATGATAGTTACATCTGCCCTTGTACATGTTCTTGTTTTAGAACTCTGATTCAGAATACAACTTCTATTGCTCTTATGCAGGTTTAGACTTCCAGACAATAGCTTCAAATCTTGCACTTAAATCTATTGAGCTGGAGTTGTACTGAAACTTCTGCAGTGCTTGACAAGTCAAAAAAACAATGCAGCTAATATTTACCCCAGCTCATCATTTTCTTGCATGTATGAAGCTCTTGCAGAGTGTTTAAAATGCATTGCATAATAGCACCCGGAGAGTAAATGTGTTTGCGTATTACAAGGAAATGTATTATTTGGGAATCTTGTAAATGTGTTTCCTATCCATTTCTCATCTAGTGAACCTCCTTTTATATATGAATTGACCTTTGTGTGTTTTTTACTTTGGGTAAGTGCTCAGTGTAGTTTGCTATTGTCTAGACGCACATTCGAAGGTTTTGGGCGCAAAGAAATGCGGAAGGAGGCGTCCACTTGCGGCATTCGGCCTTCTTTCAAAGCCGTATTCTTGTGATAGTGCAACACATGAAGATCTGCATTTGCATAGATCTTAGTGTGTTACACTTTCACAACAAGAAATGTGGCTCCAAAAAGAGTTGAATGCTGCGAGTGGCCTCTTTTTTTTTTCCCACATTCGTTTGCATCTGAAACCTCTGAATGTGAATGTTTAACTTTTATTGTTCATATTAAATGGCGCTTAGCTACATCTAATGTACTGAATATTAGAAATCTTTGAAATTGCCATAATTTAGCTTTTTTTTTATTGTTAAATCTTTGACTAATGTGTGATATTCTGCTTTCACCTGCCAAACTGACCCTCAGCTGTTTTATAGAGCACAAGTCTGCACTAACCCAATAGCACAAGGATAAAGTATCAGAAAATAAAGATGTGGGGGTTTTTTTGTAAACGCATCTAGCAACTGTGTGAAATTAATATTTAATATTTTCTTCAATATAAACATTCAGGTATTTTCCATTGTTGTTGTATAACACTACAAAGCACCTTTTTAACAAAGGGTAGTGCTTAAAACTGACATTTCTTAACTATTAGCAACTGATATATATATATATATATATATATATACATACACACACACACACACAATATATACACACACATCTCATATTAGTATTTGAACTCTGCTTGCTTTTTGACCTAAGATTCTGTACAGAACCGAATCTGGATTGGCAGTGAGGGGAATTCTGTAGAATTTCAGCTACCTTTTAACCCCTTAAATGAAAAGCCATTTCCACCTCTGTAATGAGCTGTTTTGGAGTTTCTAGTTGTTCGGTGAGAAACACCTATAGTATATATTGTTTATTTGCAGCAGGCACCGCATATGCAAACTGTAACATTACTTTCTGTATATACTGTGATGTGAGAAATGAACAACAAAAAGTGTAAACAAAAAAAAAAATTGTTGTTGGAAATGCGTATCTATCAACTGCAAACATATTTATTTTCTTCAATATTAATATTTAGGTATTTTTGTTATATAACACTACAAAGCACCTGTAACAAAGTGTAGTGCGTAAAGCTGACATATTTTAACTGATTAACTTAGCATGCTTTGACCTAGGATTCTTTACAAAACAGAATCTGGCTTGGCAGTGAGGGGTTTCCTATAGAATTTCAACTACCTTTTAACCCCTTAACTGCTAAGCGATTTCCTGCGCCAAGCTGTTTTTAAGTTACTAGATTCTACACATATTTTAACCCTTACTGTAGGCCATTTTTACTGAGCACATCACAAATATATATTTTATTTTTTCCAGCAGACCCAACAGATTCAAACTATACCATTATCTTATGTATATACAATGACACGTAAGAACTGTACAACAAAGTGCTTATTTTTATTAAAATTTTAATAAACAAGGTTGTAAACAAGTGTGTTTTTATTTTTTGTGTAAACTCTTGTAAAAGAAGGGGTTACCCTCTTATAAATGGTGGACTTTGGGTGTATGTATATAACTTTGTGTACGTAGGGGCTCCCCCTACTCAGATAAGTGCACAATTATTTTTGCCAGTTAAAAACTTGCCACAGTGATCACCCGACTTTTAAAACCTATACAGTGACTTTATTTTAAAGACATGCTTTTGGGCTTTAAAACATGGGGTATTGGGGGGTCTCTGGGCCTTTTTGATGGCCGTTTATAAGTGCATAGAGACCCCTCCTTAAAAAATAGTGTTTACTTGGAGGTTTCTAGGGCTCAAAGAAAATTGTGATTGACGGGTTTGATTAGTTACCCCCCCATCTAGCTCCCATAAGCTCTCTGAAGCAGATTACCCAGATAATGCTGAAACCCTTGGCCACCTCATATGGGCCTGTAACTGCATGGGGGAAGAGGAGCATGATCAGCTTGGAAAGTGCCCTCCTCGGTGACGACATGTGGTTGTCATCTGAAGTTAAAGGGACATAAAACCTCATTTTTTTCTTTCATAATTCAGATAGAATCTTAAACAACTTTCCAATTTACTTCTGTTATCAAATTTTCTTGGTTTTCTTGTTATCCTTTGTTGAAAAGCAGTAAAGTAAGCTTATTAGTGTGCATTTGTCTGCAGCTCTATATGGCAGCAGTTTTGCAACAATGTTATATATTAGCAGGAGCACTTGATGGCAGCACTATTTCCTGTCGTAGTGCTTCAGGCATGTGCACGCTACCTACCTAGGTATCCGTTTAACAAAGAATAACATGAGAACAAAGCAAATTTGATAATAGAAGTAAATTGGAAACTTTTTTAAAATTGTATTCTCTATCTGAATAATGAAAGAACATTTTGGGGTTTAATGTCCCTTTAAGGCATTGAGCTGATGATGATCATATGTCATTATCCACAGTTAAATGGTTACAAAAAAAATACTGTAAATGCCTTTTTTTTTTTTTTTTTTTTTGCTTTAAAAAAAGTTTACCACATATTGACTTTCATATTGTATTTCCTTCCTAAGATAAGGAGAGTCCACAGCTTCATGCCTTACTGTTGGGAAATACAACACCTGGCCACCAGGAGGAGGCAAAGACACCCCAGCCAAAGGCTTAAATATCCCTCCCACTTCCTCATTACTCGAGTCATTCTTTGCCTTTCGTCAAGTTAGGATGTGGCAGAGAAGTGTCAGAAGATTCGGAGAGTCCTGAAAAAGGGTACCTGCCCTTCGAGATAGGACTGGAGTTTTAAGTAGTCATGTAAACCTCTCGGTGAGAGTATTGATGAAAGTTAGAGTCTGGAGATGCAGGGAAAGTTGTTTTCTGCAAAACCATCCAGACTACTGCTAGCAGCTCCTAAGTAATCCGTGTTGATGAGTTTCACTGCCTGCTTTCTCTCACTCAAGTCCATGTCAGGAGCACTGCTATAAAACTGTCACACTTGAGAGGCTGTGGTCTGTTCCACAGCATGGATC
The DNA here is from genome assembly GCF_027579735.1 of Bombina bombina. Classification (NCBI taxonomy): domain Eukaryota; kingdom Metazoa; phylum Chordata; class Amphibia; order Anura; family Bombinatoridae; genus Bombina; species Bombina bombina. Next base: position 1,295,709,400 of record NC_069499.1, on the reverse strand, counting down.
CTGGAGGTAAGATTGTTTCAATTTTTACACATAAAACGCTATAACAGGGTCAAAGTGTGGCTCCTTCATACCTTCATAGAATCCAGGGTTAATATCCTCTGAAGGGGGTTTATTGAACAGTTGGGGTTAATTAATCAGTGTATTCATTATTTACATGCTGCTTTGTGTGATTTTTCCTGGGCTGATAGACTGTGTTTTTGGCTGGAACAAACAAGTTTCACTTTTAAGTTTCACTTTCGTTTTTGAAAGTGTTGTACAGCTCCTATTACTTGCTGTACTTGTAATAACAGGGTAAGTACTGTACAGCACTCCATGTGACCAGGTGTGGTCTATGTTAATTTTCTCCATTCCGGCTGAGACTTGAACCTGAGGAGAGCGTTTCCTCTGTTAACTGTCTGGGTCTAGGAGGTGGTGAGTGCCCCAGCCATTGGGAGTATAAAGGTGCAGTTTTCTATAATAATAAAATGTTGTTTTTTTTAATTTGTGTCCTTCTGTGGGTATAACCTGAGCTATGGAGGACTCTGACATTTTAGAAGGTATTCCTGTACTAAATCATACCTGTTTATATTGTGAGGAGGCCATGGTTTTCACGCCCCCACAATTATGTTCCACATGCCTTAACACCATTATAAAGTCTAAGAAGGGAGACATGCCTGCTAAGGCTCTTAGTCCCTCTGTCTACCTCTCGGGACTCTGCATCCCGTGAGATTACTACCCTTGCTACATTATCCACTTCTCATGCAGTTCCCCGTAAGGAACATCTAATCCTCCATCCAGAGGGGGCTTTCTTTCTGCGGACTTTGCCACGCAGTTACAAACGGCGGTGTCTGCATTACCTCGCTCTAACAAACACAAGAGAAAGGTTAAACATAGCTCTCCTGACCCAGAGTCATCTAAATATTTATTGGATTATTGGATTTAGCTATTATGTCCCAGTTATCCGATAAGTTAACCTCTGTAGCTTCAGAGGGTGAACTTTCTGGGCAGGAATCCTTAGCATCTAAGCCTCCTGCTGCGGAGGAACCGTCTTTAAGATTTAAAATTGAGCATTTGCGTTTTTTAATAAAGGAGGTTCTGTCTATGTTAGAGATTCCAAAGCCCGGGCTGCCTGAAGAACCTATGATACTTAAATTAGACAGAGTTTCCGAAGACAGGAAAGTTCCTTTGACTTTTCCTGTGCCAGTTAAGATGGCAAACATTATTAAGAATGAATGGGAAAGAATTGGTTCTTCCTTTTCCCCCTTGTCTACTTTTAAAAAGTTGTTCCTGGTCTCGGACTCTCAACTGGATTTGTGGGGCACCATTCCTAAGGTGGTTGCTGCTATCTCTACGCTTGCTAAACGTACTACTATACCTCTTGAGAATAGTTCTTCGTTCAGAGAGCCGATGGATAAGAAGATGGAAACCTTTCTGAGAAAGATGTTTTCAACATACAGGATTTTTGTTTCAACCGGCGGCTGCAGTTGCCGGAGCGGCCACCTATTGGTGCGAACTCATTGAGGTGGAGTCTCCCCTCGAGGATATTCAAGACAGAATTAAAGCTCTGATAATTACTAATTCTTTTATCTGTGATGCGAACATGCAAATAATTTGTCTATGGCTTTACGGTCCTAGCCCGCCGGGCGCTCTGGTTGAAGTCTTGATCTGCGGATATGACTTCTAAAGTCCAGACTCCTTTCTCTTCAAGGGAAATATTTTATTTGGTCCAGGATTGGACTCCATAATTTCTACGGTTACCAGAGGCAAGGGTGCCTTCCTATAGATAAGAAGAGCAAGTCTAAGGGGTGAAAATCTTCTAATTTTCGTTCCTTTTGTTCTGACAAATCCTGACGATCCTCCTCCAAGCTTGAGCAACCCTAGAGTACTTGGAAGCCGGCTCAGTCCTGGAATAAATCCAAGCAGAATAATAAGCCTGCCGAAAACAAATCGGCATGAAGGGGCGGCCCCCGATCCGGGATCGGATTGTGTAGGGGGCAGACTGTCTCTTTTTTCAGATGCCTGGTTCAAGGACATGAAGAATCCATGGGTCCTGGTGGTAGTATCCCAGGAATACAAGATAGGCTTCAACTCTCGTCAACCAAGGGGCAGATTCCTTCTCTCGAAAATGTCTACCAGACCAGAAAAGAGGGATGCCTTTCTATGGTGCGTTAGGAGTATTATTCAAACCTTTTCGTGGTCCCAAATAGGGAACTTTCTGCCCAATTCTGGACCTAATGTTGTTAAACAAATTTCTCAGTGTCCCTTCCTTCAAGATGGAGACAATAAGCTTCATCCTTCCTTTAATTCAGGAAGGCCAGTTTATGACACTATAGATCTAAAGGACGCTTACCTTTATGTTCCAAACCACAGGGAACACTTTTGTTCCTGAGGTTTGCATTTCTGGACCAGCACTTACAGTTCATTGCCCTTCCGTTTGGCCTAGCTACTGCTCCAAGAATCTGTATGAAGGTTCTGGGGGCTCTTCTAGCCATTGCCAGAATTCAGGGTATTTCAGTAGCCCCATACTTGGACGATATTCTGGTGAAAACACCATCCTTTCGTCTTGCGGAAGAAGTCTCGGAGTCCCTTCTCAGTCTTCTTCGATCACATGGATGGAAGATAAACTTGAAAAAGAGTTCTCTTATCCCAAGTACCAGGGTGTAATTCCTGGGTACTATAATAGACTCCATATCCATGAGGATATTTCTAACAGACCAGAGACGTTGCAAGCTAACTTTGACATGTTTTGCCCTCCGGACCTCCTTGAGCCCCTCTGAGGCTCAGTGTATGGAGGTGATTGGTCTTATGGTGTCCTGCATGGACATCATTCCTTTTGCCAGGTTTCGTCTCAGACCTTTACAACTGTGCATGCTGAGGCAGTGGAACGGCGATCATTCAGCTCTGTCTCAACAGATTGTATTAGACAGCCGGACGAGAGAATCGCTCTCTTGGTGGCTCTATCCAGATCATCTGTCCCAAGGGACATGCTTCTTAAGACCATCCTGGGAGATTGTGACTACGGACGCAAGCCTATCCGGATGGGGATCTGTTTGGGGTGCCAGGAAGGCACAAGAGTTGTGGACTCAGGAGGAGTCCTCCCTACCGATCAATATTTTGTAACTATGGGCAATCTTAAAAACCTTGAAGGCTTGGCCATTTCTGGGTTCGTCCCAGTTTATCAGATTCCAATCAGACAATATAACCTTGGTGGCTTACATCAACCATCAGGGGGGAACAAGAAGTTCATTGGTGATGAAGGAAGTATCTCAGATTCTGGAGTGGGCAGATGCCCACAGCTGTTCGCTGTCAGGAATCCACATTCTGAGTGTGGACAACTGGGTGACGGATTTTCTCAGCAGGCAATCCTTCCATCCAGGGAAATGGTCTCTCCATCCCGAGGTGTTTGCAGAGATGTGCAGCAAGTGGGGAATGCCAGAGATAGATCTCATGGCATCCCGTCTCAATGCCAAGCTACCCAGGTACGGGTCGAGGGATCCCCAAGCGGACCTAATAGATGCACTAGCAGTGCCCTGGAGGTTCAAGCGCATATATCTTTTTCCTCCATTACCGCTGATCAATTGGGGATGTCCTCATCTCCTCCGTGGAAGTTACCTTGTTGCAGAGACCTGCTGATACAAGGTCCATTTGTTCATCAAAATCTAGATTCCCTGAGGCTGACTGCGTGGAGATTGAACGCTTAGTCTTAGCCAAGAGAGGTTTCTCTGAGTGTGTCATTGATAATCTTATTCAAGCTCGTAAACCAGTTACTCGGCGTATCTACCACAAGGTGTGGAGGAACTACTTTTTCTGGTGTGAAGAGCGTGGTTTTTCCTGGCACAGAGTTAAGGTTGCCAGGATCTTATCTTTTCTCCAGGATGGGCTGGAGAAGGGCCTTTCTGCTAGTTCCCTGAGGGGACAGATTTTGGCCCTGTCGGTTTTATTACACAAGAGACTGGCTGACCTTCCAGATGTGCAGTCCTTTGTTAAAGGTCTGATCAGGATCAGACCTGTGTTTAGATCTGGGGCTCCTCCTTGGACCCTAAATCTTGTTCTTCAGGTTTTGCAACAGGTTCCGTTTGAGCCTCTGCATTCTGTTGACATTAAATTGTTATCTTGGAAGGTTCTCTTTATAGTGGATATTGCCTCTGCGCGCAGAGTTTGAGATCTCTGCTTTGCAATGTGATCCCCCTTATCTGATTTTTCATGCAGATAAGGCAGTTTTACGTACTAAATTAGGTTTTCTTCTTAAGGTTGTGTCAGATAACAACATCACTCAAAAGATTGTGGTTCCTTCCTTGTGTCCTAATCCTTCTTCATTGAAGGAATGCTTATTTCACAATTTGGATGTGGTTCGCGTCTTGAAGTTCTGCCTTCAGGCTACTAAGGAGTTTAGACAATCTTCCTCTTTGTTTGTCTTCTGTTCAGGGAAGCGTAAGGAGCCGAAGGCTACTTCGACTTCCGTATCTTTTTGGTTAGGAGTGTCATCCGCTTAGCTTACGAGACAGCGGGACATCGTCCTCCTGAGAGGATAACGGCTCATTCCTCTAGGGCAGTGGCTTCCTCTTGGGCCTTAAAGAATGAGATCAGAATGGATCAGAATTGTAAGGCGTCTACCTGGTCCTCCTTGCATACATTTTAAAAATATTACAAGTTTGATGTTTTTGCTTTGGCTGAAGCAGCTTTCGCGAGAAAAGTTTTGCAGGCTGTGGTGCCCTCAGAATAGGGTCTTTCTCTTCCTTGTTGTTCCCTCCCGTTATTCATTCAGTGTCCTCTGGAGCTTGGGTATAGTTTTCCCAACAGTAAGGAATAAAGCTGTGGACTTTCCCTATCCGGAAGGAAAGGAATTTATCTGGTAAGTATAAATTATGTTTTTGGTAATAAACACTTTCATTAAAACTGTGTAAGCTTCATGTTTTTCTAAAATAAGCCTTTTTTATACAAAAAGGGTATTTAATCAAACTGATACAAAAAAGGGACAGTTTTTATTTCTAGACTTTTGTGTATCTTATACAAATTGTTGTGCTTTCATTTTGAGTGTTGCTAGTGCTGGTATATGAGGTCTTTTGTGCAACACTTTACTCATTTATACTGTACCATATTGTGATCATCATTCTATTCTCAGTTGGACCCCAATTCTAAAAAGATCTCTGGCCTGGTGAGATTCTATAAGAATTCTCGCCAGTCCTATCATTTCCCTGGTGGAATTATATAAAGCCCCTTTTTACCATGAAAACAGGGTGTCTCGCTAAGGCATGTATACTGCATTTTCGTATGGGAAGGAGATGCATACATTACTAAAGTGCACAGCCATTCACACAAAAATAAGCTGCAAAAATTGTATTATTAAAGTGAATCAAAATTCTTAAAAAAAAATTGTTCACCAAAAATTGTATTTTATCAAATAGAGCATGTAATTTTAAATAACTTTCCAATTTACTTTTATCACCAATTTTGCTTTGTTCTCTTGGTATTCTTAGTTGAAAGCTAAGCCTAGGAGGTTCATATGCTAATTTCTTAGACCTTGAAGGCCGCCTCTAATCTAAATGCATTTTGACAGTTTTCACCACTAGAGGGCATTAGTTCATGTGTTTCATATAGATAACATTGAGCTCATGCGCGTAAATTTACAGAGGAGTGAACACTGATTGGCTAAACTGCAAGTCTGTCAAAAGAACTGAAATAAGGGGGCAGTCTGCAGAGGTTTAGATACAAGGTAATTACAGAGGTACAAAGTGTATTATTATAACTGTGTTAGTTATGCAAAACGGGAATGGATAATTATGTAAGTACACTGGATGTGGGGAAAAAAGCAAGAATTTTGTACTTAAAGGGACAGTCTAGGCCAAAAATTAACTTTCATGATTCAGATAGAGCATGTAATTTTAAACAATTTTCCAATTTACTTTTATCACCAATTTTGCTTTGTTCTCTTGGTATTCTTAGTTGAAAGCTTAACCTAGGAGGTTCATATGCTAATTTCTTAGACCTTGAAGGCCACCTTTTTTCAGAATGCATTTTAACAGTTTTTCACCACTAGAGGGTGTTAGTTCATGTATTTCAAATAGATAACACTGGGCTTGTGCACGTGAAGTTATCTGGGAGCAGGCACTGATTGGCTAAACTGCAAGTCTGTCAAAAGAACTGAAATAAGGGGGCAGTTTGCAGAGGCTTAGATACAAGATAATCACAGAGGTTAAAAGTATATTAATATAACTGTGTTGGTTATGCAAAACTGGGGAATGGGTAATAAAGGGATTATCTATCTTTTAAAACAATAAAAATTCTGGTGTAGACTGTCCCTTTAAATGAACAAAATACAAAGTGTAATTTGATGTTTTTTTCGTAAAAGGGGCTAAAACCTATGTAAATTTAAAGTACAATGCATTGAAAACAGCATAATTTAAATTGTATTAGGCGTAATCAAGTTTTAAAACTGGTTTCCGCCTATGTACTTCACCCTCCATTGTGAACTTTTACATAGCAGAGAACTCATTATTTGTATGGGAGACATCTTGCCACTCACAGGGACAGACCCTTTTTTATAGAATTCCATGAGGGCTACCCCTGCAACTGTTGGAGTGGAAAAACCACGTCTCGACCAGATGGAGGGATTATTCTGGGGACCATGATTTTATTTTTGGCAACTGTATATTTAATATACAAGAATATACCTGTGTGACAGTTGTGTTGAGCTTATGTCAAATTCTAGACAAGTGTTATCTGCACTAGAGCAGATTGGTCAGGGATCTGTTGGCATGCCTGGGAGCCCTTCTGAAAAAGTCCAATTCTGTTTCCGCCTACTCAGCCAATTCTCCCAGAACTGCCTATTCTTAGTCCTAGCCCAAGCAGGAAAAAAAAAGTCAGTATGAAACATTGGGGTCTCAATTCAGATTGAGACTTTTGGGAGTTTTAGGCAAGATCCATTTCAGATCCTTGGGTGTTGAAAATTACCTCTCAAGGATACTGAATTCGTTTTTAATCCAGACTTCCTAGAAAGAGATTTATTCTGTTCCGTATGTCGAGTGATCCCATCAAAGTGAGAGCCATGCTATCTTATGTAATAGACTTGAAAAGTATGGGAAGATGTATTTGGCTTCATGTACAGCTAGGGGTTATCATTGGAGATCCTTTGGGATCCACCTGGGTTTTGGAGTTTCTCCAAGATGTTTTGGAAAAAAGGTTTGTTCGTTAGTTTTGTGAAGGGCCAGTAATTCAACTAGCTAATCCTCCCTAGTAATCTGAATGTAGTGTTAAGGCTACTTCAAACCCCTCTTTTTGAACCCATGTATGGGTTGGATCTTCAGCTGTTGTCTTGGAAGGTTAAATTTTGGTTCTTCCCTTGTGTGCAGCGTCAAAAAATTGAAAGGTACAACTTCTTCACAACCTTGATTTGGTTTGTTTAATTTTCTTGTCCTCATTAGAATCTGAAATAAAAAAAACTCTAAGTTGACAAAAAGAGTTTAAATAATATGGTGAAGCTTATAAAATACTCCCCTTGTTCGGGACAGCTGCCGTCTCACAGTTTCTCCCAAAACAGTCAAACTTGTATATTCTTGTATGAGAGGCGCTGGACCCAGGGGTACATCAAATATTCGGAGTCTCCTTCAGATGCTATTTACTCCCACCTCAAGGAAGGGTATGTATCTCAATGGCACTAGAGGAAAATCCACAATAGTGCAGTATGCCAATAAACGGATAGCCCCAAAAAAGGAAAGTAATTCACAGGCTGTGTAGATAATATTCGGCCAGTTTATTGTAGATCAAATAAAACCACTCCTTCGTGTAGAAATACTCAAATTATTTTGCCCAAATGAGGCAGAAAAACTGGCTACTTTCAGAAATGTGCGGGTAACTAAAAATGGAATAAATGTTGAATTTACCAGTAAAAATCTAAACCGGAATATAAAAATTAAACCGACACATCAAAACGCCATTTAAAAACCCTAATCCGCCATCTCCCCACATCGCAATCACTAATAAAACTTATTAACCCCTAAACCGCCATCCCCCACAACGCAAAGTGCCTAATAAAACTATTAAAACCTAAACCGCAAACCCCCCACAACGCAAAGTACCTAATACACTTATTAACACCTAAACCGCCAACCCACCCATAACGCAAAGTACCTAATGAAACTAGTTATACCTAAACCGCCAACCCCATCAATCCAAACACCTAATTAACCCCTAATCTGCCAACCCCTTACAACACAAACACCTAATTAACCTATTAACCCCTAATCCGCCAACCCCCCACAACACAAAGTATTAAACTATAACTAAGCCCCCTAACCTAACACCCCCTAACTTAACCCCAATTAAAATACACTTAAATAAAGTGGGGGATGGTGGTTTAGGGGTTAACAGGTTAGCTACTTTGCGTTGTGGGGGGGGGGTTGGCGGTTGAGGTGTTAATAGGTTTAGTATTTGCAATGTGGGGGTTGGCGGATTAGGGTTAATACGTTTAATAGGTAGTTTGCGATGTGGGGGATGGCGGGTTTAAGGGTTGATATTGCGCATGCATTAGGTGTCTTTTTGATTGGTGTCCAAATGTAGCAGCCAATCAGCAAGTGCTACCCAGGTTACCAAATGTAGCCACCAATCAGCAAGTGCTACCCAGGTGCTGAACAAAAAATGGACGGCTCCTACGTTTATATTCAAATAAAGATACCAAGAAAACGCAATTTGATAATAGAATTAAAATAGAAAGTTGCTTAAAATTGCATGTTCTATCTGAATCATTAAAGTTTAATTTTGACTAGACTATTCCTCCAGGGAGTTGCAGTCCTTTTTTTTACTGAGCGCAAAGCTTGCTGTGCCTGCCTATGTGTGGCGAGCAGAAAATGGAGTAAAATATGTCCATTCTGCGCGCGTAAGTGATACCGACTGGCGACGCCAGTTCTATGTTAGTTTATGGGAGTAAAAACTGCGGGCGACGTGTAAAATATACGTGCATAATTTGTCTGCTGCGTCGGGAATGCGATCGATTAGACTAAAAAATGGCAACGCTGAGTTTTGCGCCTGTCGCCAAATATGTGATTGCGCCCCTAGTTTTGTTTTCTTTACAGTATGATCAAACAATGGCAAGTGTTCACTGTCTGATCAAACAATGGCTAATGTTCTGGTATCAACTTGTCATTGTTTATCTCAATAGGTAGAAAACTGTTTTTATAATTACATATTTAACTTAAAGGGACACTAAACCCAAATATTTTAATGATTCAGATAGAGCATGCAATTTTAAGCAGCTTTCTAATTTACTCCTATTATCAATTTGTCTTTGTTATTTTTCTATCTTTATTTAAAAAGCAGGAATGTAAAGCTTGAGCCGGCCCATTTTTTACTTCAAAACCTGGGTTATGCTTGCTTATTGGCTTGCTAAATGTAGCCACCAATAAGCAAGCACTATCCAGGGTGCTGAACCTAAAATGGGCTAATACGTTTAAAAGGTAGTTTGTGATTTGGGTGATGGCGGGTTTAAGGGTTGATATTGCGCATGCATTAGGTGTCTTTTTGATTGGTGTCCAAATGTAGCCACCAATCAGCAAGTGCTACCCAGGTTCTGAACCAAAAATGGGCCGGCTCCTAAGTTTATATTCAAATAAAGATACCAAGAAAACGCAGACAATTTGATAATAGGATTAAAATAGAAAGTTGCTTAAAATTGCATGTTCTATCTGAATCATTAAAGTTTCATTTTGACTAGACTATTCCTCCAGGGAGTTGCAGTACTTTTTTTTACTGAGCGCAAAGCTTGCTGTGTCTGCCTATGTGTGGCGAGCAGAAAATGGAGTAAAATATGTCCATTCTGCGCGCGTAAGTGATACCGACTGGCAACGCCAGTTCTATGTTAGTTTATGGGAGTAAAAACTGCGGGCGACGTGTAAAATATACGTGCATAACTTGCCTGCTGCGTCGGGAATGCGATCGATCGATTAGACTAAAAAAACACAATTTATGCTTACCTGATAAATTTATTTCTCTTGTGTATCCAGTCCACGGATCATCCATTACTTGTGGGATATTCTCCTTCCCAACAGGAAGTTGCAAGAGGATCACCCACAGCAGAGCTGTCTATATAGCTCCTCCCCTAACTGCCATATCCAGTCATTCGACCGAAGACAAGCAAGAGAAAGGAGAAACCATAGGGTGCAGTGGTGACTGTAGTTTAAAGTTAAAAAATACCTGCCTTAAAATGACAGGGCGGGCCGTGGACTGGATACACCACAAGAGAAATAAATTTATCAGGTAAGCATAAATTGTGTTTTCTCTTGTAAGGTGTATCCAGTCCACGGATCATCCATTACTTGTGGGATACCAAAGCTAAAGTACACGGATGAAGGGAGGGACCACTGCCTGTAAAACCTTTCTCCCAAAAATAGCCTCCGAAGAAGCAAAAGTATCAAATTTATAGAATTTTGAAAAGGTATGAAGCGAAGACCAAGTCGCCGCCTTGCAAATCTGTTCAACAGAAGCCTCATTTTTAAAGGCCCATGTGGAAGCCACAGCTCTAGTAGAATGAGCTGTAATCCTTTCAGGAGGCTGCTGGCCAGCAGTCTCATAAGCTAAGCGTATTATACTCCTTAGCCAAAAAGAAAGAGAAGTTGCTGAAGCCTTTTGGCGTCTCCTCTGTCCAGAGTAGACAACAAACAAAGCAGATGTTTGACGAAAATCTTTAGTAGCTTGTAAATAATACTTTAAAGCACGAACCACGTCAAGATTGTGTAATAGACGTTCCTTCTTTGAAGAAGGATTGGGACACAATGACGGAACAACAATCTCCTGATTGATATTCTTATTAGATACCACCTTAGGTAAAAACCCAGGTTTGGTACGCAAAACTACCTTATCTGCATGGAAGATCAGATAAGGGGAATCACATTGTAAGGCAGATAACTCGGAAACTCTACGAGCCGAGGAAATAGCTACCAAAAATAGAACTTTCCAAGATAAAAGTTTGACATCTATGGAATGAAGAGGTTCAAACGGAACCCCTTGAAGAACTTTAAGAACCAAATTTAAACTCCATGGCGGAGCCACAGGTTTAAACACAGGCTTGATTCTAACTAAAGCCTGACAAAATGCCTGAATGTCTGGAACATCCGCCAGACGCTTATGCAAAAGAATAGACAGAGCAGAAATCTGTCCCTTTAAGGAACTAGCTGACAATCCTTTTTCCAATCCTTCTTGGAGAAAAGATAATATCCTGGGAATCCTGACTTTACTCCATGAGTAACCCTTGGATTCACACCAATAATGATATTTACGCCATATCTTATGATAGATTTTCCTGGTGACAGGCTTTCGGGCCTGAATTAAGGTATTAATGACTGACTCGGAGAAGCCACGCTTTGATAAAATCAAGCGTTCAATCTCCAGGCAGTCAGTCTCAGAGAAATTAGATTTGGATGGTTGAAAGGACCCTGAAGTAGAAGGTCCTGTCTCAGCGGCAGAGTCCATGGTGGAAAGGATGACATGTCCACCAGATCTGCATACCAAGTCCTGCGTGGCCACGCAGGCGCTATCAAGATCACTGATGCTCTCTCCTGCTTGATTTTGGCAATCAGACGAGGGAGCAGAGGAAACGGTGGAAACACATAAGCCAGGTTGAAAGACCAAGGTGCTGCTAGAGCATCTATCAGCATCGCCTTGGGATCCCTGGACCTGGATCCGTAACAAGGAAGTTTGGCGTTCTGGCGAGACGCCATGAGATCCAGTTCTGGTTTGCCCCAACGATGAATCAATTGTGCAAACACCTCCGGATGGAGTTCCCACTCCCCCAGATGAAAAGTCTGACGACTTAGAAAATCCGCCTCCCAGTTCTCCACACCTGGATATGGATAGCTGATAGGTGGCAAGAGTGAATCTCTGCCCAGCAAATTATCTTTGAAACTTCTAACATCGCTAGGGAACTCCTTGTTCCCCCTTGATGGTTGATGTAAGCCACAGTCGCGATGTTGTCCGACTGAAATCTGATGAACCTCATTGTCCCTAGCTGAGGCCAAGCCTGAAGAGCATTGAATATCGCTCTTAGCTCCAGAATGTTTATTGGAAGGAGCGACTCCTCCTGAGTCCACGATCCCTGAGCCTTCAGGGAGTTCCAGACTGCCCCCCAGCCTAGAAGGCTGGCATCTGTCGTTACAATTGTCCAATCTGGCCTGCGAAAGCTCATACCTTTGGACAGATGGACCCGAGATAGCCACCAGAGAAGAGAATCCCTGGTCTCTTGATCCAGATTTAGTAGAGGGGACAAATCTGTGTAATCCCCATTCCACTGACTGAGCATGCATAGTTGCAGCGGTCTGAGATGTAGGCGTGCAAATGGCACTATGTCCATTGCCGCTACCATTAAGCCGATTACTTCCATACACTGAGCCACCGAAGGGCGAGAAGTGGAATAAAGAACACGGCAGGAATTCAGAAGTTTTGATAACCTGGACTCTGTCAGGTAAATCCTCATTTCTACAGAATCTATTAGAGTTCCCAGAAAGGAAACTCTTGTGAGAGGGGATAGAGAACTCTTTCCTTCGTTCACCTTCCACCCATGCGACCTCAGAAATGCCAGAACTATGTCCGTATGAGACTTGGCAATTTGGAAATTTGACGCCTGTATCAGAATGTCGTCTAAATAAGGGGCCACTGCTATGCCCGCGGTCTTAGGACTGCCAGGAGTGACCCCAGAACCTTCGTAAAGATTCTTGGGGCTGTAGCCAATCCAAAGGGAAGAGCTACAAACTGGTAATGCCTGTTCAGGAAGGCAAACCTGAGAAACCGATGATGATCTTTGTGTATCGGAATGTGAAGATAAGCATCCTTTAAATCCACTGTAGTCATGTATTGACCCTCCTGGATCATAGGTAGGATGGTACGAATAGTCTCCATCTTGAATGATGGGACTCTGAGGAATTTGTTTAAGATCTTGAGATCTAAAATTTGTCTGAAGGTTCCCCCCTGTTCCTCCTTTGGAACTGGATGGATCACTCCCATAACTAGGAGGTCTTGAACACAGTGTAAGAATGCCTCTCTCTTTATATGGTTTGCAGATAATTGTGAAAGGTGAAATCTCCCTTTTGGAGGGGAAGCTCTGAAGTCCAGAAGATATCCCTGGGATACAATTTCCAACGCCCAGGGATCCTGGACATCTCTTGCCCAAGCCTGGGTGAAGAGCGAAAGTCTGCCCCCTACTAGATCCGTTACCGGTTAGGGGGCCGCTCTTTCATGCTGTCTTAGAGGCAGCAGCAGGCTTTTTGGCCTGCTTACCTTTGTTCCAGGTCTGGTTAGGTCTCCAGACCGACTTGGGCAAAAGTTTCCTCTTGTTTTGCATTAGAGGAAGTTGATGCCGCACTCGCCTTGAAGTTTCAAAAGGCACGAAAATTTGTCTGTTTGGCCCTTGATTTGGACCTATCCTGAGGAAGGGCATGACCTTTTCCTCCAGTGATATCAGAAATGATCTCCTTCAAACCAGGCCCGAATAGGGTTAGCCCCTTGAAGGGAATGTTAAGCAGCTTAGACTTTGAAGTAACGTCAGCTGACCATGATTTAAGCCATAGCGCCCTGCGCGCCTGAATAGCAAAACCAGAATTCTTAGCCGTTAGTTTAGTAAAATGAACAATGGCATCAGAAACAAAAGAATTGGCTAGCTTAAGTGCTCTAAGCTTGTCAAGTATTTCATCCAATGGAGTCTCTACCTGTAAAGCCTCTTCCAGAGACTCAAACCAGAAAGCCGCAGCAGCAGTGACTGGGGCAATGCATGCAAGGGGCTGTAGAATAAAACCTTGTTGAATAAACATTTTCTTAAGGTAACCCTCTAACTTTTTATCCATTGGATCTGAGAAAGCACAACTGTCCTCGACAGGGATAGTAGTACGCTTAGCTAGGGTAGAAACTGCTCCCTCCACCTTAGGGACTGTCTGCCATAAGTCCCGTGTGGTGGATTCTATCGGAAACATTTTCTTAAAAATAGGAGGGGGAGAGAACGGCACACCTGGTCTATCCCATTCCTTAGTAATAATTTCTGTAAACCTTTTAGGTATTGGAAAAACATCAGTGCACACCGGCACTGCATAGTATTTATCCAATCTACACAATTTTTCTGGCACTGCAATTGTATCACAGTCATTCAGAGCAGCTAAAACCTCCCTGAGCAATACGCGGAGGTGTTCAAGCTTAAATTTAAATGTTGACATATCAGAATCAGGTTGAATCCATTTCCCTGAGTCAGAAACATCACCCACAGAAAGAAGCTCTCCTTCCTCAGCTTCTGCATATTGTGAGGGAGTATCAGACATAGCTACGAAAGTGTCAGTATGCTCTGTATTTCTTCTAACTCCAGAGCTATCTCGCTTTCCTCGTAACCCAGGTAGTCTGGATAATACCGCTGACAGTGTATTATCCATGACTGCCGCCATGTCTTGTAAAGTAAACTCCATGGGCGCACTAGATGTACTTGGCGGCATTTGAGCGTGAGTCCCTTGAGCGGGAGTCAAAGGGTCTGACACGTGGGGCGAGTTAGTCGGCATAACTTCCCCCTCGTCAGATTCCTCTGGTGATAAATTTTTTAAATACAGAATATGGTCTTTATTACTTAAAGTGAAATCAGTATATTCTAAGAGGGGGTTCCACCATGGCTTCTAAACATAATGAACAAGGAGTTTCCTCTATGTCAGACATGTTTAAACAGACTAGCAATGAGACCAGCAAGCTTGGAAAACACTTTAAATCAAGTTAACAAGCAAAAAAAAAACGGTACTGTGCCTTTAAGAAAAATAAAAAAGGTCAAAATTTGAAAAACAGTGAAAAAAAACAGTAAATCAAACGAAATTTGTACAGTGTGTATAATAGGCTAACAGAGCATTGCACCCACTTGCAAATGGATGATTAACCCCTTAGTTCAAAAAACGGATCAAAAAAAACGATATAGACGTTTTTTAACAGTCACAACATACTGCCACAGCTCTGCTGTGGCCCTACCTTCCCAAACAAACGACTTTGGAAAGCCTAAGAGCCCTTTAGAGAGGTCCTATAGCATTCAGGGGACTCCTGGAGGAAAGCTGGATGTCTCAGTCTGTAAAAGTTACTGCGCAATAAAGCACTAAATTAGGCCCCTCCCACTCATGTCTAAACAGTGGAAAGCCTAAGGAAACTGTTTCTTGGCAAATTTAAGCCAGCCATGTGGAAAAAAACTAGGCCCCAATAAAGTTTTATCACCAAAGCATATATAAAAACGTTTAAACATTTCCAGCAAACGTTTTATATTGAAAATCTATAAGAGTATTACCTCTGAAAGTAAGCATGATACCAGTCGCTATTAAATCACTGTATTCAGGCTTACCTTACATAAATCTGGTATCAGCAGCATTTTCTAGCATTTACATCTCTAGAAAAAAAATTTAACTGCACATACCTCATAGCAGGATAACCTGCACGCCATTCCCCAGCTGAAGTTACCTCTCTCTTCAGTTATGTGTGAGAACAGCAATGGATCTTAGTTACAACCTGCTAAGATCATAGAGATCACACGCAGATTCTTCTTCTATTTTCTGCCTGGGATAAAAATAGTACAACTCCGGTACCATTTAAAAATAACAAACTTTTGATTGAAGAAAAAAACAACTACGTTTCACCACTTCTCTCTTACTACTTGCTTGTCGAGAGATGCAAGAGAATGACTGGGTATGGCAGTTAGAGGAGGAGCTATATAGACAGCTCTGCTGTGGGTGATCCTCTTGCAACTTCCTGTTGGGAAGGAAAATATCCCACAAGTAATGGATGATCCGTGGACTGGATACACCTTACAAGAGAAATGGCAACGCTGAGTTGCCAAATATGTGATTGCGCCCCTAGTTTTGTTTTTGTTTTCTTTACAGTATGATCAAACAATGGCTAGTGTTCACTGTCTGATCAAGCAATGGCTAGTGTTCTGGTATCAACTTGTCATTGTTTATCTCAATAGGTAGAAAACTGTTTTTATAATTACATATTTATCTTAAAGGGACACTAAACCCAAATATTTTAATGATTCAGATAGAGCATGCAATTTTAAGCAGCTTTCTAATTTACTCCTATTATCAATTTGTCTTTATTATTTTGCTATCTTTATTTAAAAAGCAGGAATGTAAAGCTTGAGCCGGCCCATTTTTTACTTCAAAACCTGGGTTATGCTTGCTTATTGGCTTGCTAAATGTAGCCACCAATAAGCAAGCACTATCCAGGGTGCTGAACCTAAAATGTGCTGGCTCCTAAGCTTTAAACTCCTGCTTTTTAAATAAAGATAGCAAGAGAACGAAGAAAATTGATAGTAGGAGTAAATTAGAAAGTTGCTTAAAATTGCATGCTCTATCTGAATCATGAAAGAAAAAAACATAATTTATGCTTACCTGATAAATTCCTTTCTCCTGTAGTGTGGTCAGTCCACGGGTCATCATTACTTGTGGGATATTTGCTCCTCCCCAACAGGAAGTGCAAGAGGATCACCCAAGCAGAGCTGCTATATAGCTCCTCCCCTCTACGTCACACCCAGTCATTCGACCGAGAACCAACGAGAAAGGAGAAGCTAAAGGGTGCAGTGGTGACTGGAGTATAATTTAAAAATTTTGACCTGCCATAAAAAACAGGGCGGGCCGTGGACTGACCACACTACAGGAGAAAGGAATTTATCAGGAAAGCATAAATTATGTTTTCTCCTGTTAAGTGTGGTCAGTCCACGGGTCATCATTACTTGTGGGATACCAATACCAAAGCTAAAGTACACGGATGACGGGAGGGACAGGCAGGATCTTTATACGGAAGGAACCACTGCCTGAAGAACCTTTCTCCCAAAAACAGCCTCCGAAGAAGCAAAAGTGTCAAATTTGTAAAATTTGGAAAAAGTATGAAGCGAAGACCAAGTTGCAGCCTTGCAAATCTGTTCAACAGAGGCCTCATTCTTAAAGGCCCAAGTGGAAGCCACAGCTCTAGTGGAATGAGCTGTAATTCTTTCAGGAGGCTGCTGTCCAGCAGTCTCATAAGCTAAACGTATTATGCTACGAAGCCAAAAAGAGAGAGAGGTAGCAGAAGCTTTTTGAACTCTCCTCTGACCAGAATAAACGACGAACAGGGAAGACGCTCTCTCCTGTTTGATCCTGGCAATCAATCGAGGAAGCATCGGGAAGGGTGGAAACACATAAGCCCTCCCGAAGGTCCAAGGTGCTGTTAAAGCATCTACCAGGGCCGCTCCCGGATCCCTGGATCTGGACCCGTAACAAGGAAGCTTGGCGTTCTGTCGAGACGCCATGAGATCTATTTCTGGTTTGCCCCAACGTCGAAGTATTTGGGCAAAGACCTCCAGATGAAGTTCCCACTCCCCCGGATGAAAAGTCTGACGACTTAGGAAATCCGCCTCCCAGTTCTCCACTCCCAGGATGTGCATTGCTGATAGGTGGCAAGAGTGAGACTCTGCCCAGTGAATTATCTTTGATACTTCCATCATCGCTAGGGAGCTTCTTGTCCCTCCTTGATGGTTGATGTAAGCTACAGTCGTGATGTTGTCCGACTGAAACCTGATGAACCCCCGAGTTGTTAACTGGGGCCAAGCCAGAAGGGCATTGAGAACTGCTCTCAATTCCAGAATGTTTATTGGCAGGAGACTCTCCTCCTGAGTCCATGATCCCTGAGCCTTCAGAGAATTCCAGACAGCGCCCCAACCTAGCAGGCTGGCGTCTGTTGTTACAATTGTCCAATCTGGCCTGCTGAATGGCATCCCCCTGGACAGATGTGGCCGAGAAAGCCACCATAGAAGAGAATTTCTGGTCTCTTGATCCAGATTCAGAGTAGGGGACAAATCTGAGTAATCCCCATTCCACTGACTTAGCATGCACAATTGCAGCGGTCTGAGATGTAGGCGTGCAAAGGGTACTATGTCCATTGCCGCTACCATTAAGCTGATCACCTCCATGCATTGAGCCACTGACGGGTGTTGAATGGAATGAAGGACACGGCAAGCATTTTGAAGCTTTGTTAACCTGTCTTCTGTCAGGTAGATCTTCATTTCTACAGAATCTATAAGAGTCCCCAAGAAGGGAACTCTTGTGAGTGGAAAGAGAGAACTCTTCTTTTCGTTTACCTTCCACCCATGCGATCTTAGAAATGCCAGTACTAACTCTGTATGAGACTTGGCAGTTTGAAAGCTTGAAGCTTGTATCAGAATGTCGTCTAGATACGGAGCTACCCAAATTCCTCGCGGTCTTAGCACCGCCAGAAGAGCACCCAGAACCTTTGTGAAGATTCTTGGAGCCGTAGCCAACCCGAATGGAAGAGCTACAAACTGGTAATGCCTGTCTAGGAAGGCAAACCTTAGATACCGGTAATGATCTCTGTGAATCGGTATGTGAAGGTAAGCATCCTTTAAATCCACTGTGGTCATGTACTGACCCTTTTGGATCATGGGTAGAATTGTCCGAATAGTTTCCATTTTGAACGATGGAACTCTTAGGAATTTGTTTAGGATCTTTAAATCCAAGATTGGTCTGAAGGTTCCTTCTTTCTTGGGAACCACAAACAGATTTGAGTAAAACCCCTGTCCGTGTTCCGACCGCGGAACCGGATGGATCACTCCCATTAGTAACAGATCTTGTACACAGCGTAGAAACGCCTCTTTCTTTATTTGGTTTGTTGACAACCTTGACAGATGGAATCTCCCTTTTGGGGGAGAGGATTTGAAGTCCAGAAGATATCCCTGAGATATGATCTCTAACGCCCAGGGATCCTGGACATCTCTTGCCCAAGCCTGGGCGAAGAGAGAAAGTCTGCCCCCCACTAGATCCGTTCCCGGATCGGGGGCCCTCAATTCATGCTGTCTTAGGGGCAGCAGCAGGTTTTCTGGCCTGCTTGCCCTTGTTCCAGGACTGGTTAGGTCTCCAGCCTTGTCTGTAGCGAGCAACAGCTCCTTCCTGCTTTGGTGCAGAGGAAGTTGATGCTGCTCCTGTCTTGAAATTACGAAAGGAACGAAAATTAGACTGTCTAGCCCTATGTTTGACTCTGTCTTGAGGCAGGGCATGGCCTTTACCTCCTGTAATGTCAGCGATAATTTCTTTCAAACCGGGCCCGAATAAGGTCTGCCCTTTGAAAGGTATGTTAAGTAACTTAGATTTAGAAGTAACGTCAGCTGACCAGGATTTTAGCCACAGTGCTCTTCGTGCCTGAATGGCGAATCCGGAATTCTTAGCCGTAAGTTTAGTTAAATGTACTACGGCATCTGAAACAAATGAATTAGCTAGCTTAAGTGTTTTAAGCCTGTTTGAAATCTCCTCTATAGTTATTGAGTCAAGAGTCTCTTCCAGGGACTCGGACCAAAAAGCGGCCGCGGCCGTGACAGACGCAATACATGCAAGGGGTTGCAATATAAAACCTTGTTGAACAAACCTTTTCTTAAGGTAACCCTCTAATTTTTTATCCATTGGATCTGAAAAGGCACAGCTATCCTCCACCGGGATAGTGGTACGCTTAGCCAGAGTAGAAACCGCTCCCTACCCACCTTAGGGATCGTCTGCCATAAGTCCCGTGTGGTGGCGTCTATTGGAAACATTTTTCTAAATACAGGAGGGGGGGAAAAGGGTACACCGGGCCTATCCCATTCCTTAGTAATTATCTCTGTAAGCCTCTTAGGTATAGGAAATACATCAGTACTCGCCGGTACCGCATAGTATCTATCCAGCCTACATAATTTCTCTGGGATTGCAACGGTGTTACAATCATTCAGAGCCGCTAATACCTCCCCTAGCAGTACGCGGAGGTTTTCAAGCTTAAACTTAAAATTAGAAATGTCTGAATCCACTCTATTGGGATCAGAACCGTCACCTGCAGATTGAAGCTCTCCGTCCTCATGTTCCGCATACTGTGACGCAGTATCTGACAAGGCCCTAGTATTATCAGCGCACTCTGTTCTCACCCCAGAGTGGTCACGCTTCCCTCTAAGTTCTGGTAATTTAGACAAAACTTCAGTCATAACATTAGCCATGTCCTGCAATGTGATTTGTAATGGCCGCCCTGAAGTACCCGGCGTTACAATATCACGCACCTCCCGAGCGGGAGATGCAGGTACTGACACGTGAGGGGAGTTAGTCGGCATAACTTTCCTCTCGTTGTCTGGTGAATGATGTTCAATTTGTACAGATTGGCTTTTATTTAAAGTAGCATCAATGCAATTAGTACATAAATTTCTATTGGGCTCCACTTTGGCTTTAGCACATATAGCACAGAGATATTCCTCTGAGTCAGACATGTTTAACACACTAGCAATTAAACCAGCAAACTTGGAAATACTTTTCAATTCAATTTACAAATAGTATGAAAAAAACGTACTGTGCCTTTAAGAAGCACAGAAAGTTATGACAGTTGAGTAACAATAAAACGGATAAACTATAAAATCAAATTCTTTCCGGTAAAAATACAATTTTAGCAAAGGATTGCCCCCATTAGTAATGGATAACTAACCCTTAAATAGCAGAAAAAATGTACAGAATATAACGTTTTTTATCACAGTCAAAGCACAATCTCACAGGTCTGCTGTGAGTGATTACCTCCCTCAAAATAACTTTGAAGACCCTTGAGCTCTGTAGAGACGAACCGGATCATGCAGGGAAGAAAAACAGACTTGTGACTGAATTTCTGATGCGTAGTAAAAGCGCCAAATTAAGTCCCTCCCCCTCACACACAACAGTGAGGGAGATCAGTAAACTGTCTTAAATTAAATAAAATGCCCGCCAAGTGGATAAAAATAGTGCCCAAAACAATTTTTCACCCAGTACCTCAGAAAAGTAAACGATTTAACATGCCAGCAAAACGTTTAACATCAAATAAATGAATTGTCATAGAAAGCCTGCTGCTAGTCGTTCTCACTGCAAGATAGGCTAAAGTTTTATGCATACAGTATTATTCCAGTGAAGTGCCATTCCCCAGAATACTGAAGTGAAAATATACATACATGACAGCCTGATACCAGTTGCTACTACTGCATTTAAGGCTGAACTTACATTATATAGGTATTTGCAGTATTTTCTAGTCAATTCCATTCCTCAGAAAATAATATGCTGCTACATACCTCTTTGCAGGTGAACCTGCCCGCTGTCCCCTAATCTGAAGTTTACCTCACTCCTCAGATGGCCGAGAACAGCAACATGATCTTAACTACTCCGGTTAAAATCATACAGAAACTCAGGTAGATTCTTCTTCAAATTCTCCCTGAGAAGGAACAACACACTCCGGTGCTGTTTTAAAATAACAAACACAAGGAGTCAGCGCACCCGGCGTTAAAGAAACTGAAGGCACACAGTAAAATGCTCAAAAGGTAGATTTAATGCAATGCATAAATAAACATCACATTACAAGGCCAGAAGTGTATGGTGGCTGGCTCCACCGGGACTAAAGAGTTAATAAGAGTTAAGAAGGTCAGACGCGTTTCCTGTGGATATATCACATATTCATCAGTGACCGTACTGCACACAGACTGAATAGAGCCTTATATCTAGGCAGGGAACACTCCCATTTAATTGCCGGTCCAATAGTAAGAGGACCCAATGCTGGCTGTAAAAAGTGGGTGTGCAGTAAGGAGTGATGCGTGAGAGCAGTTCACAATCCATAATCTTTAAACTTTAAAAGGGAAACAGGTAATACATATGATAATTTGTCATATGGAAAAACCAAACAAATAACATTGCAAACATGTTAAACAAAAATAAAAAATATGAATGAATAAATAAACCACCTGTTACCCTAAAATAAAAAGATGATGAAATGAAAATGAAAAAAGAAGAAAATTGAAAAACATATATATATACTGCTAGGCGAAAATTTAAAGTGACAGTAAGGTGAATAATAATACTATGTCAGACAATATCTAGATATGATACTATAGTAATAATGCTATTGATCAACATATAACTTAACATCCCACTCTGAATTTAAACCAATGGGAAGGCGGGTATCCAAATGAAAAATCCAAAACACCTCTTTTTTTTACTGAGGATCAAACCTCGATTACCTCCTCTGGGTTGTCTGGGGATCATTTGGATAGCCTGGAATGTCAACAAAGAACTGTCTGAATTATGATATCTTCTGAAATGCAGGGATATTGGAGTAGTTGACTCCGGATCCTCAATGGAACGTAAGTGTTCTAAAAAACGGTCCTTCATGGCACGGGTCGTTTGACCTACATACTGCCTGAAACATCCCTTGCATGTCAGAAGATAAACAACATAACAAGAATTACAGGTCATGTGTTCTCTAATCTGAAAAGATTTGTTAGTAGCAGAAGACACAAAGCTGCTCCCAAAAATCGCATAGGAACAAGATTTGCATCTCCTGCTGCCACACCTGAAAAATCCTGGTTTAATCGAGAGCCAATTGGCTCTCAATGGTTTCCTGGGCAACATAGATGGGGACAGTAAGTTCCCTAATGTTGGTGCCTTACGTGATACAAAGCAGGTGCCATCATTTAATATGCTTTTAAGACTCTCATCAGTATTTAGAATAGGAAGTGCCTTGCGAACAATGTCGCATATTTTACCATATTTTACCATATTCAACACTGTATGTAGTAATGAATTTAAGTTTGTTTACCCTACTCTGCTAAATATGACACTAAACTTAAGAAAGTCATTACTGATTTTAAAAGGGATCTTTGGCAATTTAAGAAACAAAAAATCCTACGGGATAAGCAGGACTATGAACTTAACAAAGTCTATAAATGGACAGTGTCAGATTCTAGGAGGAGGTACAGAAGGACCAATAAGAGCCAAGGTCCTGAACATAAGCAAGTAAGATTTGCAGAGACAGATACCGAATATGACTATGACTCCTCTGACATTGAGGCTATGGGTTCTGTCTCAGTACCCACGATAGGAACTGGTTCTTTTTCTCTTGATACACAGGAGGAGATGCCCACTCCAAGTACATCACAGTCAAAAAACGAGTGGGGCCCCCACAAACCTCATGTAAGACGAAAAAAATACGTAGAGGGGGCCGTGGAAGGTCTCACCAAGGAACCAGGAGTGACACTACCAAGGCGGTATCCACAGAGAAAGAAAGCCACTCAATATCAAAAATATGCTTAAATAATAGTAATGTGATTAACCTTTCCTCCCTTGAATTAACAACAACACAAATTGAAGAATTGTCTTTGGGCCTAGGATTCTCCCCTACATCACACTTTAAGTTATTTGACACCATTATAGACCTGAATCGGTTTGTAAGGTCTATTGTTTTGAAGAAGCATTTTTCAGGGTCACCTACTCATGGTGTGAAAGTAGTTGAGAATCTTGGGCAAAGAAATTTTGCTTTTGACTTTTCTGATGAATGTTCTGTTTTGGATCTTCTAGCACTTGATAGAGAGAGTTCTAATTTTAGTCCACAGGTATTAGGGGAAGAACAGGATATCTCCACACTAAAGAAAAAGTCTAAATTTTATCCTGTGCAGGCAAGATCTAGTGCTATTGAAGTTTTTCAAAAGACAGTTGAACAAGAATTGAGGAAACTGTCTATGAGAGATCCCCCCTCTCATTCTGATAATCTATCTAAAACACAACATCTAGCTATCAAACAGTTAAGGGATAATCATGATTTGGTTATTCGTAACTCAGATAAGGGGGGCAAAGTGGTTGTGCTGGACCGCGAGGCATATCTCACAGAGGCATATAGGCAGTTGCTTGATGCTACGGTGTACGAGAAACTCAAATTTAACCCCATCTTTTCTTATAAAGCTGAACTACGAAGGATTCTCGAGAAAGCTTTACAAGATGGGCTTATCAAGCAATCTAATTATGAGTTTCTATACAGCGAGCATCCGGTAATGGCTATATTTCATTACCTGCCAAAAGTTCACAAGCTTGCCACTAACCCCCCAGGTAGACCCATCGTGGCAGGGATTGGCTCTTTGAACGAGCCACTTTCTGAACTTATTGATGGTTACCTTCAACCTTTTGTTTTGAATCTAACAGGTTATATAAGGGATACGTCTGATGTGATTAGACAGTTGGAAAGCCTTGAATGGCGTGTGGAATACACATTTGTCACGATCGACGTAGTCTCATTATATACCTGTATTCCTCATGACAAGGGCATCGAGGCTATTACATTCTTCTTGGATCATTTTTCCAATTATGAAGAGGCACTGAAGCTGTTCATCAAGAACTCTGTAGAGTATTTATTGACTCATAATTTTTTCTTGTTTGAGGGGGGTTTCTATCTCCAGAGACGTGGGACAGCGATGGGGGCCAAGTTTGCCCCCTCCTATGCCAACCTGTATATGGGTTGGTGGGAGCTGTCCCGCGTCTATGGAGATGGGAACCCCTTCAGGCAATACATTCAATATTACGGTCGCTATATAGATGACGTCTTACTAATTTGGAAAGGCCCAGAATCTCTTCTTGGACAGTTTCTGTTGTACCTTCAAGACAATGCTTTGAATCTTAAATTCACTATGGAGGTCAACAAATTTTCGATTTCTTTTTTGGATATCGAATTATGTTCAAATCTAGAGACTTCAAGCATAGACTTTGAATTATTCAGAAAGCCGAGTGCAGGAAACACCATTCTAGATGCCCGGTCGTGCCACCCTAAACATACTATTAATTCTATTCCCAAAAGCCAATTTGTAAGGGTCAAACGTAACTGCAGTACTTCCTGCAGTTACTTAAAACATTCTCAGGATTTAACTGCTAGATTAATTGAAAGAGGGTACTCTGAAACAGCTCTTGAGAATGTCAAAAAAGAAGTTGATCAGACAACAAGAAAAGATCTTTTTCAGTTCAATACTTCCAAAAAACAGAGTAGGGT
Organism: Bombina bombina; assembly: GCF_027579735.1. Lineage (NCBI taxonomy): Eukaryota > Metazoa > Chordata > Amphibia > Anura > Bombinatoridae > Bombina > Bombina bombina. The sequence goes on along the minus strand of NC_069499.1, from coordinate 1,295,684,614 downwards.
AAACAAACTTAAATTCATTACTACATACAGTGTTGAATATGGTAAAATATGCGACATTGTTCGCAAGGCACTTCCTATTCTAAATACTGATGAGAGTCTTAAAAGCATATTAAATGATGGCACCTGCTTTGTATCACGTAAGGCACCAACATTAGGGAACTTACTGTCCCCATCTATGTTGCCCAGGAAACCATTGAGAGCCAATTGGCTCTCGATTAAACCAGGATTTTTCAGGTGTGGCAGCAGGAGATGCAAATCTTGTTCCTATGCGATTTTTGGGAGCAGCTTTGTGTCTTCTGCTACTAACAAATCTTTTCAGATTAGAGAACACATGACCTGTAATTCTTGTTATGTTGTTTATCTTCTGACATGCAAGGGATGTTTCAGGCAGTATGTAGGTCAAACGACCCGTGCCATGAAGGACCGTTTTTTAGAACACTTACGTTCCATTGAGGATCCGGAGTCAACTACTCCAATATCCCTGCATTTCAGAAGATATCATAATTCAGACAGTTCTTTGTTGACATTCCAGGCTATCCAAATGATCCCCAGACACCCCAGAGGAGGTAATCGAGGTTTGATCCTCAGTAAAAAAGAGGTGTTTTGGATTTTTCATTTGGATACCCGCCTTCCCATTGGTTTAAATTCAGAGTGGGATGTTAAGTTATATGTTGATCAATAGCATTATTACTATAGTATCATATCTAGATATTGTCTGACATAGTATTATTATTCACCTTACTGTCACTTTAAATTTTCGCCTAGCAGTATATATATATGTTTTTCAATTTTCTTCTTTTTTCATTTTCATTTCATCATCTTTTTATTTTAGGGTAACAGGTGGTTTATTTATTCATTCATATTTTTTATTTTTGTTTAACATGTTTGCAATGTTATTTGTTTGGTTTTTCCATATGACAAATTATCATATGTATTACCTGTTTCCCTTTTAAAGTTTAAAGATTATGGATTGTGAACTGCTCTCACGCATCACTCCTTACTGCACACCCACTTTTTACAGCCAGCATTGGGTCCTCTTACTATTGGACCGGCAATTAAATGGGAGTGTTCCCTGCCTAGATATAAGGCTCTATTCAGTCTGTGTGCAGTACGGTCACTGATGAATATGTGATATATCCACAGGAAACGCGTCTGACCTTCTTAACTCTTATTAACTCTTTAGTCCCGGTGGAGCCAGCCACCATACACTTCTGGCCTTGTAATGTGATGTTTATTTATGCATTGCATTAAATCTACCTTTTGAGCATTTTACTGTGTGCCTTCAGTTTCTTTAACGCCGGGTGCGCTGACTCCTTGTGTTTGCTGTGTTCTGTTGGAGCGGAGGTGGATCGCTCCCGTCCTCGCACCGGCTGTTGGATCCTGCTACGTCATTACGATATCTTTGGAGGAGGGACCATCTACGTGAAGGCCACTGCAGAATCATACAATACCGTAAGCTGCCGTGTCTGAGCGCTCCCTCACGTTGGTTTGTTTGCTGTTTTAAAATAACAAACTTTTGATTGAAGTTATAAAAACTAAGTATAATCACCACAGTCCTCTCACACATCCTATCTATTAGTTGGGTGCAAGAGATTGACTGGGTGTGACGTAGAGGGGAGGAGCTATATAGCAGCTCTGCTTGGGTGATCCTCTTGCACTTCCTGTTGGGGAGGAGCAAATATCCCACAAGTAATGATGACCCGTGGACTGACCACACTTAACAGGAGAAATGTGGGTTTAGTATCCCTTTAAAGTTTAGAATAGAAATCTATACTAAGCTAACAAGAAAACAATTCTCACTGTATCCTACTACAGAGAAGAAAGCAGTTGAATTTCTTATCTTTCATAAACTTTATCTCTCTCACCCTCTCCTAAAATCATACTCATGTCCTAGAGAGTATATGTTCCTATCTGCTCTTAGATTATGTAGAAACCCCCAAAGCTCTTCAGGGGAACCACTACTTCCATGTACTGTATATTCCTCCCCTTCATGTCATTCTCAGATTTTATTTTCTCTTGTTAAGTGTATCCAGTCCACGGATCATCCATTACTTATGGGATATTCTCCTTCCCAACAGGAAGTTGCAAGAGGATCACCCACAGCAGAGCTGCTATATAGCTCCTCCCCTCACTGCCATATCCAGTCATTCTCTTGCAACTCTCAACAAAGATGGAGGTCGTAAGAGGACTGTGGTGTTTTATACTTAGTTTATTTCTTCAATCAAAAGTTTGTTATTTTTAAATGGTACCGGAGTGTACTGTTTATCTCAGGCAGTATTTAGAAGAAGAATCTGCCTGCGTTTTCTATGATCTTAGCAGAAGTAACTAAGATCCTTTGCTGTTCTCACATATTCTGAGGAGTGAGGTAACTTCAGAGGGGGAATAGCGTGCAGGTTTTCCTGCAATAAGGTATGTGCAGTTAAAATATATTTCTAGGGATGGAATTTGCTAGAAAATGCTGCTGATACCGAAGTAATGTAAGTAAAGCCTTAAATGCAGTGATAGCGACTGGTATCAGGCTTATTAATAGAGATACATACTCTTATAAAAGTGCATTTTAAAACGTTTGCTGGCATGTTTAATCGTTTTTTATATATGTTTGGTGATAAAACTTATTGGGGCCTAGTTTTTTCCACATGGCTGGCTTGAATTTTGCCTAGAAACAGTTCCTTGAGGCTTTCCACTGTTGTAATATGAGTGGGAGGGGCCTATTTTAGCGCAGCAAAAATTACAGACACAGATATCCAGCTTCTTCCTGCATGTTCCAGGACTTCTCTGAAGGGCTCAAAAGGCTTCAAAAGTCGTATTGAGGGAGGTAAAAAGCCACAGTAGAGCTGTGGCAGTTGTGACTGTTTAAAAAAACGTTTTTGTCATTTGTTATTCCGTTTTTGGTATTAAGGGGTTAATCATCCATTTGCAAGTGGGTGCAATGCTCTGCTAACTTGTTACATACACTGTAAAAATTTCGTTAGTGTAACTGCCTTTTTTCACTGTTATTTCAAATTTGGACAAAATTTGTGTTTCTTAAAGGCGCAGTAACGTTTTTTATATTGCTTGTAAACTTGTTTTAAGTGTTTTCCAAGCTTGCTAGTCTCATTGCTAGTCTGTTTAAACATGTCTGATACAGAGGAACCTACTTGTTCATTATGTTTGAAAGCCATGGTGGAGCCCCATAGGAGAATGTGTACTAAATGTATTGATTTCACCTTAAACAGTAAAGATCAGTCTTTATCTATAAAAGAATTATCACCAGAGGGTTCTGTTGAGGGGGAAGTTATGCCGACTAACTCTCCCCACGTGTCAGACCCTTCGCCTCCCGCTCAGGGGACGCACGCTAATATGGCGCCAATTACATCAGGGACGCCCATAGCGATTACCTTGCAGGACATGGCTGCAATCATGAATAATACCCTGTCAGAGGTATTATCTAGATTGCCTGAATTAAGAGGCAAGCGCGATAGCTCTGGGGTTAGGAGAGATACAGAGCGCGCAAATGCTGTAAGAGCAATGTCTGATACTGCGTCACAGTATGCAGAACATGAGGACGGAGAGCTTCATTCTGTGGGTGACATCTCTGACTCTGGGAAACCTGATTCAGAGATTTCTAATTTTAAATTTAAGCTTGAGAACCTCCGTGTATTGCTTGGGGAGGTGTTAGCTGCTCTGAATGACTGTAACACAGTTGCAATTCCAGAGAAATTGTGTAGGCTGGATAGATACTATGCGGTGCCGGTGTGTACTGACGTTTTTCCTATACCTAAAAGGCTTACAGAAATTATTAGCAAGGAGTGGGATAGACCCGGTGTGCCCTTTTCCCCACCTCCTATATTTAGAAAAATGTTTCCAATAGACGCCACTACACGGGACTTATGGCAGACGGTCCCTAAGGTGGAGGGAGCAGTTTCTACTTTAGCAAAGCGTACCACTATCCCGGTTGAGGACAGTTGTGCTTTTTCAGATCCAATGGATAAAAAATTGGAGGGTTACCTTAAGAAAATGTTTATTCAACAAGGTTTTATTTTGCAGCCCCTTGCATGCATTGCGCCTGTCACTGCTGCGGCGGCGGCATTCTGGTTTGAGGCCCTGGAAGATGCCATCCATACAGCTCCATTGGAGGAAATTATTGACAAGCTTAGAACGCTTAAGCTAGCTAACTCATTTGTTTCTGATGCCATTGTTCATTTGACTAAACTAACGGCTAAGAATTCCGGATTCGCCATCCAGGCGCATAGGGCGCTATGGCTTAAATCCTGGTCAGCTGACGTGACTTCAAAGTCTAAGTTACTCAACATTCCTTTCAAGGGGCAGACCTTATTCGGGCCTGGCTTGAAGGAAATTATTGCTGACATTACTGGAGGCAAGGGTCATACCCTTCCTCAGGACAGGGCCAAATCAAAGGCCAAACAGTCTAATTTTCGTGCCTTTCGAAATTTCAAGGCAGGAGCAGCATCCACTTCCTCCGCTTCAAAACAAGAGGGAACTGTTGCTCATTCCAGACAGGCCTGGAAACCTAACCAGTCCTGGAACAAGGGCAAGCAGGCCAGAAAACCTGCTGCTGCCCCCAAGACAGCATGAAGGAACGGCCCCCTATCCGGAAACGGATCTAGTGGGGGGCAGACTTTCTCTCTTCGCCCAGGCGTGGGCAAGAGATGTTCAGGATCCCTGGGCATTGGAGATCATATCTCAGGGATATCTTCTGGACTTCAAAGCTTCTCCTCCACAAGGGAGATTTCATCTTTCAAGGTTATCAGCAAACCAGATAAAGAAAGAGGCATTCCTAAGCTGTGTGCAAGACCTCCTAGTAATGGGAGTGATCCATCCAGTTCCGCGGACGGAACAGGGACAGGGGTTTTATTCAAATCTGTTTGTGGTTCCCAAAAAAGAGCTAAAACAAATTCCTCAGAGTTCCATCATTCAAAATGGAAACTATTCGAACCATCCTACCCATGATCCAAGAGGGTCAGTACATGACCACAGTGGACTTAAAGGATGCCTACCTTCACATACCGATTCACAAAGATCATCATCGGTTCCTAAGGTTTGCCTTTCTAGACAGGCATTACCAATTTGTAGCTCTTCCCTTCGGGTTGGCCACAGCCCCGAGAATTTTTACAAAGGTTCTGGGCTCACTTCTGGCAGTTCTAAGACCGCGAGGCATAGCGGTGGCTCCGTATCTAGACGACGTCCTGATACAGGCGTCAAGCTTTCAAATTGCCAAGTCTCATACAGAGATAGTTCTGGCATTTCTGAGGTCGCATGGGTGGAAAGTGAACGTGGAAAAGAGTTCTCTATACCCACTCACAAGAGTCACCTTCCTAGGGACTCTTATAGATTCTGTAGAGATGAAAATTTACCTGACGGAGTCCAGGTTATCAAAACTTCTAAATGCTTGCCGTGTCCTTCATTCCATTCCACGTCCGTCAGTGGCTCAGTGCATGGAAGTAATCGGCTTAATGGTAGCGGCAATGGACATAGTGCCATTTGCGTGCCTGCATCTCAGACCGCTGCAATTATGCATGCTAAGTCAGTGGAATGGGGATTACTCAGATTTGTCCCCTCTACTAAATCTGGATCAAGAGACCAGAGATTCTCTTCTCTGGTGGCTATCTCGGGTCCATCTGTCCAAGGGTATGACCTTTCGCAGGCCAGATTGGACGATTGTAACAACAGATGCCAGCCTTCTAGGTTGGGGCGCAGTCTGGAACTCCCTGAAGGCTCAGGGATCGTGGACTCAATAAATATTCTGGAGTTAAGAGCAATATTCAATGCTCTTCTAGCTTGGCCTCAGTTAGCAACCCTGAGGTTCATCAGATTTCAGTCGGACAACATCACGACTGTGGCTTACATCAACCATCATGGGGTAACCAGGAGTTCCCTAGCGATGTTAGAAGTCTCAAAGATAATTCACTGGGCAGAGTCTCACTCTTGCCACCTGTCAGCGATCCACATCCCAGGCGTAGAGAACTGGGAAGCGGATTTTCTAAGTCGTCAGACTTTTCATCCGGGGGAGTGGGAACTCCATCCAGGGGTTTGCTCAACTGATCCATCGTTGGGGCAAACCAGAACTGGATCTCATGGCGTCTCGCCAGAACGCCAAGCTTCCTTGTTACGGATCCAGGTCCAGGGACCCGGGAGCGACGCTGATAGATGCTCTAGCAGCTCCTTGGTTCTTCAACCTGGCTTATGTGTTTCCACCGTTTCCTCTGCTCCCTCGACTGATTGCCAAAATCAAGCAGGAGAGAGCATCGGTGATTCTGATAGCGCCTGCGTGGCCACGCAGGACCTGGTATGCAGACCTAGTGGACATGTCATCCTTTCCACCATGGACTCTGCCTCTGAGGCAGGACCTTCTAATACAAGCTCCTTTCAATCATCCAAATCTAATTTCTCTGAGACTGACTGCATGGAGATTGAACGCTTGATTCTATCAAGGCGTGGCTTCTCCGAGTCAGTCATTGATACCTTAATACAGGCACGAAAGCCTGTCACCAGGAAAATCTACCATAAGATATGGCGTAAATATCTTTATTGGTGTGAATCCAAGAATTACTCATGGAGTAAGGTTAGGATTCCTAGGATATTGTCCTTTCTCCAAGAGGGTTTGGACAAGGGATTATCAGCTAGTTCTTTAAAAGGACAGATTTCTGCTCTGTCTATTCTTTTGCACAAGCATCTGGCAGAGGTTCCAGATGTCCAGGCATTTTGTCAGGCTTTGGTTAGAATTAAGCCTGTGTTTAAAACTGTTGCTCCCCCGTGGAGCTTAAACTTGGTTCTTAAAGTTCTTCAAGGAGTTCCGTTTGAACCCCTTCATTCCATTGATATTAAACTTTTATCTTGGAAAGTTCTGTTTTTGATGGCTATTTCCTCGGCTCGAAGAGTCTCTGAGCTATCTGCCTTACAATGTGATTCTCCTTATCTGATTTCTCATGCAGATAAGGTAGTTCTGCGTACCAAACCTGGGTTTTTACCTAAGGTGGTTTCTAACAAGAATATCAATCAAGAGATTGTTGTTCCATCATTGTGTCCTAATCCTTCTTCAAAGAAGGAACGTCTTTTACATAATCTGGACGTAGTCCGTGCCTTGAAGTTTTACTTATAAGCTACTAAAGATTTTCGCCAAACATCTTCCCTGTTTGTCGTTTACTCTGGACAGAGGAGAGGTCAAAAAGCTTCGGCAACCTCTCTTTCCTTTTGGCTTCGGAGCATAATTCGCTTAGCCTATGAGACTGCTGGACAGCAGCCCCCTTTAAGGATTACAGCTCATTCTACTAAAGCTGTGGCTTCCACCTGGGCCTTTAAAAATGAGGCCTCTGTTGAACAGATTTGCAAGGCTGCGACTTGGTCTTCGCTTCACACCTTTTCAAAATTTTACAAATTTGATACTTTTGCTTCTTCGGAGGCTGTTTTTGGGAGAAAGGTTCTTCAGGCAGTGGTTCCTTACGTTTAATCCTGCCTTGTCCCTCCCATCATCCGTGTACTTTAGCTTTGGTATTGGTATCCCATAAGTAATGGATGATCCGTGGACTGGATACACTTAACAAGAGAAAACATAATTTATGCTTACCTGATAAATTTATTTCTCTTGTAGTGTATCCAGTCCACGGCCCACCCTGTCCTTTTAAGGCAGGTCTAAATCTTAATTAAACTACAGTCACCACTGCACCCTATGGTTTCTCCTTTCTCGTCTTGTTTCGGTCGAATGACTGGATATGGCAGTGAGGGGAGGAGCTATATAGCAGCTCTGCTGTGGGTGATCCTCTTGCAACTTCCTGTTGGGAAGGAGAATATCCCATAAGTAATGGATGATCCGTGGACTGGATACACTACAAGAGAAATAAATTTATCAGGTAAGCATAAATTATGTTTTTTACCAAAATTAATCTTCAATTCATGTAATAAAGGATATAATTCAAACAAAATAATTGTTACATTCTATGTGTGTAACAGTATTCCAGAATTTTTTTTATAGTCTACTGTATTTCTGTGAGATAAAAAAAATGCTTCTAATTTATATGTCAATTGCTTATACATAAAGGAACTAGAAATAGCTATCTTGTACTTACACAGCTAAAAAGCCTGTCAGGCAACAGTATCCACAGCTGGTTGGAACTTGTTCAAGAAAACTTTGTTGATTTTAATTTATAACATTATTAAACACAAATAATGCCAACAACAGCTAGTCAAATAGAATAGAAAACCAACAAATTATAGAGGGACATTAAACCCCAAAAAATTATTTCATGGTTTAGATCAGTGTTTTTCAACCAGTGTGCCGTGGCACACTAGTGTGCCGTGAGAGATCCTCAGGTGTGCCACGGTAGACTGACAACAGTGTGACATATTTTTTAAACTTTGCTTGTTTTTTACTCCCAGTGCAGGGGTAGTTTGTAGGAGGCATGGCATAACAGCACAATACATACAGTATGTGTGTGTTTGTGTGTATGTGTATATATATATATATATATATATATATATGCTGTATTAGGCTACAATGTGTGATTTTTTTAAAATTTTGGGATGGTTAATGTAAAAAAGTGTGCCACGGCAAAAAAAAGGTTAAAAATCACTGGTTTAGATAGAGAATACAATTTCCTTCTTAATACAGGGAGAGTCCACAGCTGCATTCATTACTTGTGGGAATACAGAACCTGGCCACCAGGAGGAGGCAAAGACACCCCTGCCAAAGGCTTAAATACCTCCCCCACTTCCCTCATCCCCCAGTCATTCTTTGCCTTTCGTCACAGGAAGATGGCATAGAAGTGTCGGAAGATTCGGAGTAGTCTCTTACGGAGGGTAGTACTCTTTGCTATGGGACTGGAGTTTTAAGTAGTCTTGTCAGCCTCTCATTGAGAGCTTTGACGAAAGTTAGAGTCTGGAGATGCAAGGAGAGTCTTTCTGCGAAACCATCCAGACTCAAATTTAACAGCTCCTTAAGCAATCAGCATTGACAAGTTTCGCTGCCTGTTTTCTTCACTCAAGTCCATGGGGCCTATTTAACAAAGGTCTGTCGGAGCTCGCTGAATGCGTAATAGTAATACGCTCTCCGTATTCAGCATTGCACCAGCAGCTAGGGGTGTCAATCAACCCGATCGTACTGGATCGGGTTGAATTGCGGCGATGTCTGTCCGCCTGCTTAGAGCAGGTGGACAGGTTATAGAGCAGTGGTCTTTAGACCGCAGCTTCATAACTGGTGTTTCTGGCGAGCCTGCAGACTCGACAGAAACACGGGCCCTCAAACTCCATCCTGAGCTTGATAAATGGGACCCCTTGTCAGAAGCGCTGCTACAATCTGTCAAACTTCAAGGACCGTGTTACTGTTCCACGGCATAGATTCCGGTAAAATTGTTTAATTTTCTCTTGTAAGATGTATCGAGTCCACGGATTCATCCTTTACTTGTGGGATATTCTCCTTCCCAACAGGAAGTGGCAAAGAGAGCACACAGCAGAGCTGTCCATATAGCTCCCCCTCCAGCTCCACCCCCCAGTCATTCTCTTTGCCGGCTCTAAGCAATCGGAAGGGTAAAGTGAATGTGGTAGAAAAATTGTCTATTCTTTTTCACAAACGTCTGGCAGAGGTACCAGACGTTCAAGCGTTTAGTCAGGCTTTAGTCAGAATCAAGCCTGTTTATAGACCTGTCGCTCCGCCATGGAGTCTGAATTTAGTTCTTTCAGTTCTGCAAGGGGTTCCGTTTGAACCTTTACATTCCATAGATATTAAGCTTTTATCTTGGAAAGTTTTGTTTTTGGTAGCTATCTCTTCTGCTCGAAGAGTTTCAGAGTTATCTGCTTTACAGTGTGATTCACCTTACCTGGTTTTCCATGCAGATAAGGTAGTTTTGCGTACCAAACCCGGTTTTCTTCCTAAGGTTGTGTCTAATAAGAATATTAACCAGGAAATTGTTGTTCCTTCTCTGTGTCCTAATCCTTCTTCGAAGAAGGAACGTCTGTTACACAATCTCGATGTGGTTCGTGCTTTAAAGTTCTATTTACAAGCAACTAAGGATTTCAGACAAACACCTTCATTGTTTGTTATCTATTCTGGTAAGAGGAGAGGTCAAAAGGCGACTGCTACCTCTCTTTCCTTTTGGCTGAAAAGCATCATCCGTTTGGCCTATGAGACTGCTGGCCAGCAGCCTCCTGAAACAATTACTGCTCATTCTACCAGAGCAGTGGCTTCCACATGGGCTTTTAAAAATGAGGCTTCTGTTGAACAGATTTGTAAGGCAGCGACTTGGTCTTCGCTGCATACTTTTTCCAAATTTTACAAATTCGATACTTTTGCTTCTTCGGAGGCTATTTTTGGAAGAAAGGTTTTACAAGCAGTGGTGTCTTCCATTTAAGGTACCTGTCTTGTTCCCTCCCTTCATCCGTGTCCTAAAGCTTTGGTATTGGTATCCCACAAGTAAAGGATGAATCCGTGGACTCAATACATCTTACAAGAGAAAACAGAATTTATGCTTACCTGATAAATTACTTTCTCTTGTGATGTATCGAGTCCACTGCCCGTCCTGGATATTAAGTCAGGTAGCTTTTTTGTTTAAACTATAGTCACCACTGCACCCTATGGTTTCTCCTTTTTCTCTCTTTATCTCTTTGCCACTTCCTGTTGGGAAGGAGAATATCCCACAAGTAAAGGATGAATCCGTGGACTCGATACATCACAAGAGAAAGTAATTTATCAGGTAAGCATAAATTCAGTTTTTTACACATATTGCAAATGTTAGAAGACAGGGTCACAGTGTGGCTCCTTTTATCTATATGGAATCAAGGTTTAATATCTCCTGAGGGGGAATATGAACAGTTGGGTTTAATCATATATGCTTTATTTGATTTTATGCTGCTTTATGTGTAAGATGTTTATGGGCTTATAGGCTGAGATGGAACACACAGGTTTCACTTTCACTTTGAAGGTTGCGCAGCTTAAAAGCTTGGCGCGTTTTTTTCCTCATAGCAGGGACGGCCCTGCATTGTGCACCATGTGATAAAAAGGTGCCATTTGTTTTATTTAAAATAAAGTTTGTTTTTTCTGTAGTCCTCCGCATATCGTACTTCAGCTATGGAAGATTCTGATTCATTAAAGGGTTCTCCCTCTATTTCAAGAGTTATGCCTGTTTATATTGTGAGGGAGCTCTGGAATATTCGCCTTCTCAATTATGTTCCATATGCCTTGATAAGGGGATTATATCAAATAAGGTTGACCACTTAGCCGCCCACCTCTGAGGAGTCATCGTCCAGTGAGGTGCACACCTTACATGCATCTTTTTATACACATGCAGCTTCCCATTGCACTGCTAATCCTCCATCTGGAGGGGGCCTTTTTTTCACCAGACGTTACTGCGCAGTTTCATACAGCGGTGACTGTGGCCATTAGTGCTCTCCCTCGCACTGCGAAGCGCAAGGGAAAGGTTACATCTTGCACTCCTGCCCGGGTGGCATCATGTAATTTGTCGGATATATCTGATCAGTTATCCAAAGATGAGGTTCTCTCTGAAACTTCAGAGTATGAACTTTCAGGCTTGGAGTCTGCTGTCTATAATCCTCCGCCTGTGGAGAATCCAGTTTTTTTTATTTAGGACACAACGTTTACGCCTTCTACTAAGGGAGGTTTTGACTACATTAGAGGTTCCAAAGGCCGAGCTGCCAGACGAACCTGTGGGTCCTAAATTTGATGGTAATCATTATTAAGGACAAATGAGACAGGATTAGATTCCTTTTCCCATTGTCTGCTTTTTAAGGATCCCGGTTCCGGCTCTCTATGAGGGTGGGTTTTTCTCTTTCCCATCTCTACTTAGTTGGCACTATTTTTACGCTTGCCACGCGTAATACTAGCCCGTGTGAGGATAGTTTTTCATTCATAGAGCCGCCGGATATAAGGATGGAAACTCTGTTAAGGAGGATGTTTCAACCTATGGGATATTTGCTTTTACTGGCGGCACTTGTCGCCACAGTTGCTGGAACGGCTACCTTTTGGTGTGTCTCCTAAGCAAAAATGATCTAGGTGGAAGGTTCCCTCGACATTTTTCAGGAAAGAATTACGGCCTTCTGGGTTACTAATTCTTTTATCTGTACTGTTATTACGCAGATTAATTAGCCTATGGCTAAGACTTCAGGTTATCTGTTCAGGCCCGTAAGGCGCTCTGACAGATATGACTTCTAAGTCTAGTCTCTTTCTCTTTACGTGAAAGAGTTTGTTTGACTATCTCCACGGTTTAAGGGGCCAAGGGTGCCTTCATAACATAAGATAAGGAGAACAAATCTAAGGGACAAAGTCATTGTCCCAGTGACTATTGCAGAGAGAGGTTTGGGATACTATTCAAATATTTTCGTGGTCCCAAAGAAGGAGGGAACTTTCCCTCCAGTTCTGGACCTAAAGTGCTTAAACAAATTTCTAAATATCCCCTCATCAGGATGGAGACGATAAGGTCAATCCTTCCCTTAATTCAGGAAGGGCAGTTTAGGACCACTATAGGTCTGAAGGAGGCATTCCTTCAGGTTTGCGTTACTGGTCCAGCACTTCCAGTTCATTGCACTTCCATTTAATCCAGATACTGCTCCAAGAATTTTTACAAGGATTCTTGGGGCTCTTCTAGCAGTTGCCAGAACCCGGGGTGTAGCAGTAGCTCCCTACTTGAACGATATTCTTGTAAAAGCACCATCGTTTCGTCTGGCAGAAGATCATTTGGAATCTCTCCTCTGTCTTTTTTGATCCCTCGGAGGGAAGATAAATAGAGAAAGGAGTTCTCTTATTCCAAGCACCAGGGTAGAATTCCTGGGCATGATAATAGATTTCATAGACATGAGAATATTTCTAACAGACCAGAGAAGTTGCAAGCTAGCTTCAACATGTTTTGACCTCCAGACCGCCTTAAGGCCATCTGTGGCTCAGAGTATGGAGGTGATTGGTCTCATGGTGTCCAGCATGGACATTGTTCTCTTTGCCAGGTTCCACGTCAGGCCGTTGCAACTGTGCATGCTGAGGCAGTGGAACGGCGATCATTTGGATCCGTCTCAACAGATTTCTCTGGACAACCAGTCAAGAGAATCGCTCTCTTGGTGGCTCTGTCTGGATCACCCCCGAGGGACATCCTTTTTATGACTTACCAGATAATTTCCTTTCCTTCGATACAGGGAGAGTCCACAGTTCCTGCCCGTTTTCTCCGATGGGCGGCCCTAAATTTATTTTGTTTTCTTCTGGTACCTTTTTCACCCTGATATTTCTCCTACTGTTTCCTTGTTCCCTCTGCAGAATGACTGGGGGATGAGGGAAGTTGGGGAGGTATTTAAGCCTTTGGCTGGAGTGTCTTTGCCTCCTCCTGGTGGCCAGGTTCTGCATTCCCAGAAGTAATGAATGCAGCTGTGGACTCTCCCTGTATCGAAGAAAAGGAAATTATCTGGTAAGTCATAATTTGTTTTTTTAAAAAGTTTCCAATTTACTTCTATTATAAAATGTATTTCATTCTCAAGTTATTCTTTGTTGAAGAGATACCTAGGTAGGTAGCGTGCACATGCCTGAAGCACTTCATGACAGGAAATAGTGCTGCCATATAGTGCCCCTGCTAATGTATAACATTGTTGCAAAACTGCTGCCATATAGTGCTGCAGAAACATGCACACTCTTGAGCTTACATTTCTGTCTTTCAAATAAGGATAACAAGAAAACAAAGAAAATATAATAATAGAAGTGAATTAGAAAGTTGTTTAAAATGTTATGTTCTATCTAAATCATGAAAGAAAAAATTTTGGTTTTACTTCCTTTTAACCAAAACTATAGTAATATTGAGACCCATACTCCTTAACATGAATATGCAGGCAAAAACAACGTACAGGCTCTATAGAAGTTTACCTGTCATATCTTTCTTATGAGTAAAGAAAGATAGTAAAATAATGCCCTTCCATTGCAGGAAAGGCTGGAAATTAAATATCTTATAGGACCTACAATAGATTAAATGGAAGTAAGGTAATTTTTGGATCCTACCTGCCTTGCCCAAACTGTCCTTGATTAATGGCTCCCCATCCTAATTTGGTTGAATCTGCACTTCACCCATTCTAGTTTTACAAGTGGAAGCCCTCTGCTAAGATTCAATACTTGCATCCACCAGTGAAGTAGGTGTCTGATGTGTAATGGAAATTAATGATTTTAATGAGGCTGTGATCCCTGTGCCAATTTGGAAGAAATTTGAAAGGACGTATGTTCCCCCTGGCCCAATTTACTACATGGTTTGAAGAGGCCATACATCCCAGCATTCAAATTCAAACCCTTACTGCCAGGAATATGGAATGCAAAAGGTTGCTGAAGTAGGTTATTAGAGAATGAATCTCATGCTTTGGAAAAGATAATATGTCCTCACTTGTGCTGAGTACTGCTTCCAATAAATATTTAATTTGTGGTTGCAACAGTTGTCTTTTTCCCAGATTCAATAGCATATATAAAGTTGATTAAATCCTAAAAGTCTTTCCTCTGTTTTGACAGATCTTCTCTAGTGAACTGACAATTAGAAGAATATTTGTTAGGTACCATAGGATTTATCTCATATAAGGCAATGTAATCAGAGGTTCTTTCTAAACTCCCTAAAGATCAGTGCTGCAAATTACACAGACTTCCATGAGCCACCCTTCTTTGCCAAAAACAGATGTGAATAGAAACTGATGGAAGATTTTTACTTCTGGCATCAACTCTTATACAATTTTGTTAATGAATTCAAAGATGGCTGCTGCCTTTACCAGATCTTCTTAGATTGGCAATGTAACAAAGCAATACATCGGAGGAATAGTTTTGAATTCTAGTAGATATCCTCCATCGGAGGAATAGTTTTGAATTATAGTAGATATCCTTCTGAAATGGTTTGCAGAGCCAGTTATCTGAAATGAACACTGCCCAGATGTCCCTGCATCTTAAAAGTCTTTCTCCCACAAGAGGTACATGGATATTTGTGCCATCATTGGGACTTGGCTTGCTGGCTGTGCTGGAGTTACTCACACCCTAAACTGGATTTGGATCTTCTATGTTTGAGACCAAAAGGGGTCCTTAGCACATGTGTTCTTGGAATTTCTATACAGTGACCTGTTCCTCTGAGAGTAAGTTCAGGATATGTACAATCTTGAGAATGAAAGGTAATCTTACCTTTTGGCTTTCCTCTTGCAGCAAAAAACACACCACCAATCTTTATGAAATCTTCCATACAAATATATTTTACTGTCTAGTATATACATATATATGGTTTTCCCCTAAACTATATAAGCATTTATAATTTAATAGTTATTATTTTTACACTCATTTGGATGGATGGTTAATTTTCCTTGGTGTTTACTATTTTACAACAGCATTATGTGACAAAGAGGGTGTCCACAGCTCTCCAATGTGATTGGAGAGCTGTGGACACCCTCTTTGTTTTGGATATCCTTTTGGTGAAGTGGCAGTTCACCTGTCTACACGGGCACTCCTTTCCTTTGGTGCTGTTCCACCTTTGTTTGTTAGCATTATGTGACAGAGATTTGACCATCATATTGAGTAAATGGAGAAGCTTTATTGAATTATTGACTTTTTGCATATATTCATGTTCGGTTTTCTACCCTGTATGACAAGCTGTTGTTGACATTATGTGTTGATTTTAATGTTCAAATTATTAATAAATAGAAAGTTTTCTTGAACAGGTTCTAGCTAGCTGTGGCTACTGTCACTTGATGCTTTCAGGCATGTGAGTACAAGAGAGCTATTTCCAGCATTTACCATCACATTTTTTATCTCTTACAATTACACTATTTTTGTATTTTTCTTTCTTGAGTATACAGGTACACATGCAGATAACTCAAGAATCCAATTTATTACATAAATTAAATGTTCACTACTGTTAAAAAAAATACACTTGCTTTTTCTCTTGTAAGGTGTATCCAGTCCACGGATCATCCATTACTTGTGGGATATTCTCCTTCCCAACAGGAAGTTGCAAGAGGATCACCCACAGCAGAGCTGCTATATAGCTCCTCCCCTAACTGCCATATCCAGTCATTCTCTTGCAACTCTCAACAAGCATGGAGGTAGTAAGAGAGAAGTGGTGTAACGTAGTTGTTTGTTTTTTTTCTTCAATCAAAAGTTTGTTATTTTTAAATGGTACCGGAGTTGTACTATTTTGTCCCAGGCAGAAAATAGAAGAATAATCTGCCTGTGATTTCTATGATCTTAGCAGGTTGTAACTAAGATCCATTGCTGTTCTCACACATGACTGAAGAGAGAGGTAACTTCAGCGGGGGAATGGCGTGCAGGTTATCCTGCTATGAGGTATGTGCAGTTAAAATCTTTTCTAGAAGATGTGAATGCTAGAAAATGCTGCTGATACCAGATTTATGTAAGGTAAGCCTGAATACAGTGATTTAATAGCGACGGGTATCATGCTTACTTTCTGAGGTAATTCTCTTATAGATTTGCAATATAAAACGTTTGCTGGCATGTTTAAACGTTTTTATATATACTTTGGTGATAAAACTTTATTGGGGCCTAGATTTTTTCCACATGGCTGGCTTAAATTTGCCTAGAAACAGTTTCCTGAGGCCTTCCACTGTGTTACTATGAGTGGGAGGGGCCTAATTTAGCGCTTTTTTGCGCAGTAACTTTTACAGACTGAGACATCCAGCTTCTTCCAGGAGTCCCCTGAATGCTATAGGACCTCTCTCAAGGGCTCTTAGGCTTTCCAAAATCGTTTGTTGGGGAAGGTAGGCCCACAGCAAGGCTGTGGCAGTTCGGTGTGCTGTTAAAAAATGTCTATATCGTTTTTTTGATTCGTTCTTTGAACTAAGGGGTTAATCATCCATTTGCAAGTGGGTGCAATGCTCTGTTAGCTTATTATACACACTAAAAATTTCGTTTGATTTACTGCTTTTTTTCACTGTTTTTCAAATTCTGACAAAATTTGTTTCTCTTAAAGGCACAGTACCGTTTTTATTTTTTGCTTGTTAACTTGATTTAAAGTGTTTTCCAAGCTTGCTGGTCTCATTGCTAGTCTGTTTAAACATGTCTGACATAGAGGAAACTCCTTGTTCATTATGTTTAGAAGCCATGGTGGAACCCCCTCTTAGAATGTGTACCAAATGTACTGATTTCACTTTAAGTAATAAAGATCATATTCTGTCTTTAAAAAATGTATCACCAGAGGAATCTGACGAGGGGGAAGTTATGCCAACTAACTCGCCCCACGTGTCAGACCCTTTGACTCCCGCTCAAGGGACTCACGCTCTAATGGCGCCAAGTACATCTAGTGCGCCCATAGCGTTTACTTTACAAGACATGGCGGCGGTCATGGATAATACCCTGTCAGCGGTATTATCCAGACTACCTGGGTTTAGAGGAAAGCGAGACAGCTCTGGAGTTAGAAGAAATACAGAGCATACTGCCGCTTTAAGAGCTATGTCTGATACTCCCTCACAATATACAGAAGCTGAGGAAGGAGAGCTTCTTTCTGTGGGTGATGTTTCTGACTCAGGGAAAATATTCAACCTGATTCTGATATGTCTACATTTAAATTTAAGCTTGAACATCTCCGCGTGTTGCTCAGGGAGGTTTTAGCTGCTCTGAATGACTGTGATACAATTGCAGTGGCAGAAAAATTGTGTAGATTGGATAAATACTATGCAGTGCCGGTGTGCACTGATGTTTTTCCAATACCTAAAAGGTTTACAGATATTATTACTAAGGAATGGGATAGACCTGGTGTGCCGTTCTCTCCCCCTCCTATTTTTAAGAAAATGTTTCCAATAGACGCCACCACACGGGACTTATGGCAGACAGTCCCTAAGGTGGAGGGAGCAGTTTCTACCCTAGCTAAGCGTACTACTATCCCTGTCGAGGACAGTTGTGCTTTCTCAGATCCAATGGATAAAAAGTTAGAGGTTTACCTTAAGAAAATGTTTATTCAACAAGGTTTTATTCTACAGCCCCTTGCATGCATTGCCCCAGTCACTGCTGCTGCGGCTTTCTGGTTTGAGTCTCTGGAAGAGGCTTTACAGGTAGAGACCCCATTGGATGGCATACTTGATAAGCTTAAAGCACTTAAGCTAGCCAATTATTTTGTTTCTGATGCCATTGTTCATTTGACTAAACTAACGGCTAAAAATTCTGGTTTTGCTATTCAAGCACGCAGGGCGCTATGGCTTAAATCATGGTCAGCTGACGTTACTTCAAAGTCTAAGCTGCTTAACATTCCCTTCAAGGGGCAAACCCTATTCGGGCCTGGTTTGAAGGAGATCATTTCTGATATCACTGGAGGAAAAGGTCATGCCCTTCCTCAGGATAGGTCCAAATCAAGGGCCAAACAGACAAATTTTCGTGCCTTTTGAAACTTCAAGGCGAGTACGGCATCAACTTCCTCTAATGCAAAACAAGAGGGAACTTTTGCCCAGTCCAAGTCGGTCTGGAGACCTAACCAGACCTGGAACAAAGGTAAGCAGGCCAAAAAGCCTGCTGCTGCCCCTAAGACAGCATGAAGTATCAGCCCCCTATCCGGTAACGGATCTAGTAGGGGGCAGACTTTCGCTCTTCGCCCAGGCTTGGGCAAGTGATGTCCAGGATCCCTGGGCGTTGGAAATTGTATTCCAGGGATATCTTCTGGACTTCAAAGCTTCTCCTCCAAAAGGGAGATTTCACCTTTCACAATTATCTGCAAACCAGATAAAGAGAGAGGCATTCTTACACTGTGTTCAAGACCTCCTAGTTATGGGAGTGATCCATCCAGTTCCACAGGAGGAACAAGGACAGGGATTTTATTCAAATCTGTTTGTGGTTCCCAAAAAAGAGGGAACCTTCAGACCAATTTTAGATCTCAAGATTTTAAAAAAATTCCTCAGAGTTCCATCATTCAAGATGGAGACTATTCGTACCATCCTACCTATGATCCAGGAGGGTCAATACATGACTAGAGTGGATTTAAAGGATGCTTATCTTCACATTCCGATACACAAAGATCATCATCGGTTTCTCAGGTTTGCCTTCCTGAACAGGCATTACCAGTTTGTAGCTCTTCCCTTTGGGTTAGCTACAGCCCCAAGAATCTTTACAAAGGTTCTGGGATCACTTCTGGCGGTCCTAAGACCGCGGGGCATAGCAGTGGCCCCTTATTTAGACGACATTCTGATACAGGCGTCAAATTTCCAAATTGCCAAGTCTCATACGGACATAGTTCTGGCATTTCTGAGGTCGCATGGGTGGAAGGTGAACGAGGAAAAGAGTTCTCTATCCCCTCTCACAAGAGTCTCCTTTCTGGGAACTCTAATAGATTCTGTAGAAATTAGGATTTACCTGACAGAGTCCAGGTTATCAAAACTTCTAAATTCCTGCCGTGTTCTTTATTCCACTTCTCGCCCTTCGGTGGCTCAGTGTATGGAAGTAATCGGCTTAATGGTAGCGGCAATCTCAGACCGCTGCAACTATGCATGCTCAGTCAGTGGAATGGGGATTACACAGATTTGTCCCCTCTACTAAATCTGGATCAAGAGACCAGGGATTCTCTTCTCTGGTGGCTATCTCGGGTCCATCTGTCCAAGGGAATGACCTTTCGCAGGCCAGATTGGACAATTGTAACGACAGATGCCAGCCTTCTAGGCTGGGGGGAAGTTTGGAACTCCCTGAAGACTCAGGGATCGTGGACTCAGGAGGAGACACTCCTTCCAATAAACATTCTGGAACTGAGAGCGATATTCAATGCTCTTCAGGCTTGGCCTCAGCTAGCGACAATGAGGTTCATCAGATTTCAGTCGGACAACATCACGACTGTGGCTTACATCAACCATCAAGGGGGAACAAGGAGTTCCCTAGCGATGTTAGAAGTCTCAAAGATAATTCGCTGGGCAGAGATTCACTCTTGCCACCTATCAGCTATCCATATCCCAGGTGTAGAGAACTGGGAGGCGGATTCTCTAAGTCGACAGACTTTTCATCCGGGGGAGTGGGAGCTCCATCCGGAGGTGTTTGCACAATTGATTCATCGTTGGGGCAAACCAGAACTGGATCTCATGGCGTCTTGCCAGAACGCCAAGCTTCCTTGTTACGGATCCAGGTCCAGGGACCCCAAGGCAACGCTGATAGATGCTCTAGCAGTGCCTTGGTCCTTCAACCTGGCTTATGTGTTTCCACCGTTTCCTCTGCTCCCTCGTCTGATTGCCAAAATCAAGCAGGAGAGAGCATCAGTGATCTTGATAGCGCCTGCGTGGCCACGCAGGACTTGGTATGCAGATCTGGTGGACATGTCATCCTTTCCACCATGGACTCTGCCGCTGAGACAGGACCTTCTACTTCAAGGTCCTTTCAACCATCCAAATCTAATTTCTCTGAGGCTGACTGCCTGGAGATTGAACGCTTGATTTTATCAAAGCGTGGTTTCTCCGAGTCAGTCATTGATACCTTAATTCAGGCACGAAAGCCTGTCACCAGGAAAATCTATCATAAGATATGGCGTAAATATCTTTATTGGTGTGAATCCAAGGGCTACTCATGGAGTAAGGTCAGGATTCCCAGGATATTATCTTTTCTCCAAGAAGGATTGGAGAAAGGATTGTCAGCTAGTTCCTTAAAGGGACAGATTTCTGCGCTGTCTATTCTTTTGCACAAGCGTCTGGCAGATGTTCCAAACGTTCAGGCATTTTGTCAGGCTTTAGTTAGAATCAAGCCTGTGTTTAAACCTGTTGCTCCACCTTGGAGCTTAAATTTGGTTCTTAAAGTTCTTCAGGGGGTTCCGTTTGAACCTCTTCATTCCATAGATATCAAACTTTTATCTTGGAAAGTTCTTTTTTTTGGTAGCTATTTCCTCGGCTCGTAGAGTTCCGAGTTATCTGCCTTACAATGTGATTCTCCTTATCTGATCTTCCATGCAGATAAGGTAGTTCTGCTTACCAAACCTGGGTTTTTACCTAAGGTGGTATCTAATAAGAATATCAATCAGGAGATTGTTGTTCCATCATTGTGTCCTAATCCTTCTTCAAAGAAGGAACGTCTATTACACAATCTTGACGTGGTTCGTGCTTTAAAGTATTATTTACAAGCTACTAAAGATTTTCGTCAAACATCTGCTTTGTTTGTTGTCTACTCTGGACAGAGGAGAGGCCAAAAGGCTTCGGCAACCTCTCTTTCGTTTTGGCTAAGAAGTATAATCCGCTTAGCTTAAGAGACTGCTGGCCAGCAGCCTCCTGAAAGGATTACAGCTCATTCTACTAGAGCTGTGGCTTCCACATGGGCCTTTAAAAATGAGGCTTCTGTTGAACAGATTTGCAAGGCGGCGACTTGGTCTTCACTTCATACCTTTTCAAAATTCTATAAATTTGATACTTTTGCTTCTTCGGAGGCTATTTTTGGGAGAAAGGTTTTACAGACAGTGGTACCTTCCGTTTAAGTACCTGCCTTGTCCCTCCCTTCATCCGTGTACTTTAGCTTTGGTATTGGTATCCCACAAGTAATGGATGATCCGTGGACTGGATACACCTTACAAGAGAAAACATAATTTATGCTTACCTGATAAATTTATTTCTCTTGTGGTGTATCCAGTCCATGGCCCGCCCTGTCATTTTAAGGCAGGTATTTTTTAATTTTAAACTACAGTCACCACTGCACCCTATGGTTTCTCCTTTCTCTGCTTGTCTTCGGTCGAATGACTGGATATGGCAGTTAGGGGAGGAGCTATATAGCAGCTCTGCTGTGGGTGATCCTCTTGCAACTTCCTGTTGGGAAGGAGAATATCCCACAAGTAATGGATGATCCGTGGACTGGATACACCAGAAGAGAAATAAATTTATCAGGTAAGCATAAATTATGTTTTTTCTCATTATTGTTTTTTCACATTTATCGCTTCTTTAAGTTACTTTGTGATAATGCACATTTAAGATTATTTAAGATTATATTACATTTCAGCATGATGCATTTTTTCTTTTTTCTTACGGCTATATTACGAGTTTTGCGGTATGAGGGGTGCGGTATTAACTTGCACGTTATTGTCATAAATCCGGCGTTAACAAGCAAGAAGTGAGCGTAGAGCAAAATTGAGCTCCATGCCGCACTCCAATACCAGTGCTGCTTAAGGCAGCGGTGAGCTGGTTTTACGTGCTCATGCACGATTTCCCCATAGACATCAATGGGGAGAGCCATCTGAAAAAAAGTGTAACACCTGCAATAAAGCAGTGTAAAGCTCAGTTATGCAGCCCCATTGATTCCTAAGGGGAAACAAATTTTCTGTTTACACCTAACACCCTAACATGAACCCCGAGTCTAAACACCCCTAATCTTACACTTATTAACCCCTAATCTGCCGCCCCCAACATCGCCGACACCTGCATTATACTTATTAACCCCTAATCTGCCGCTCCGGACATCACTGCCACTATAATAAACATATTAACCCCTAAACCGCCGCCCTTCCGCCTCGCAAACACTAGTTAATTATTAACCCCTAATCTGCTGTCCCTAACATCTCTGCAACCTACATTACAGTTATTAATCCCTAATCTGCGGCCCCCAACGTTGCTGTCACTATACTAAAGTTATTAACCCCTAAACCTAAGTCTAACCCTAACACCCCCTAACTTAAATATAATTAAAATAAATCTAAATAAAAATTACTAGCATTACCTAAATTATTCCTATTTAAAACTAAATACCTGTAAAATAAACCCTAAACTAGCTACAATATAACTAATAGTTACATTGTATCTAGCTTAGGGTTTATTTTTATTTTACAGGCAAGTTTGTATTTATTTTAACTAGGTAGAATAGTTACTAAATAGTTATTAACTATTTACTAACTACCTAGCTAAAACAAATGCAACTTTACCTGTAAAATAAAACCTAACCTGAGTTACACTAACACTACAATTAAATAAATTACCTAAATGAAATACAATTACCTAAATTACAACAAAAAACCCACTAAATTACACAAAATAAAAAAAGAAATTATCAGATATTTAAACTAATTACACCTAATCTAATAGCCCTATCAAAATAAAAAAGCCCCCCAAAATAAAAAAAAACCCTAGCTTACAATAAACTACCAATAGCCCTTAAAAGGGCCTTTTGCGGGGCATTGCCCCAAAGAAATCAGCTCTTTTACCTGTAAAAAAAAAATACAAACACCCCCCCAACAGTAAAACCCCCCACCCACACAACCAACCCCCCAAATAAAATCCTAACTAAAAAAACCTAAGCTCCCCATTGCCCTGAAAAGTGCATTTGGATGGGCAGTGCCCTTAAAAGGATATTTAGCTCTTTTTCTATTGCCCAAACCCTAAAACCCACCCAATAAACCCTTAAAAAAGCCTAACACTAACCACCGAAGATCCACTTACAGTTTTGAAGACCAGACATACATCCTCAACAAAGCCGGGAGAAGTCTTCATCCAATCTGGCAGAAGTGGTCCTCCAGACGGGCAGAAGTCTTCATCCAGACGGCATCTTCTATCTTCATCCTTCCAACGCGGAGCGGATCCATCTTCAAGACATCCGGCGTGGAGCATCCTCTTCTTTCCATGGCTAACGACGAATGAAGGTTCCTTTAAATTATGTCATCCAAGATGGCGTCCCTTGAATTCTGATTGTCTGATAGAATTCTATCAGCCAATCGGAATTATAGGTGAAAAAATCCTATTGGCTGATACAATCAGCCAATAGGATTGAGCTTGCATTCTATTGGCTGATTGGAAAAGCTGATTGATAGAATTGGCTGATTGATTGAATTCTATCAGCCAATCGGAATTCAAGGGATGCCATCTTGGATGACGTCATTTAAAGGAACCTTCATTCATTGTTAGCCGTGGAAAGAAGAGGATGCTCCACGCCAGATGTCTTGAAGATGGAGCCGCTCCGCGTTGGAAGGATGGAGATAGAAGATGCCATCTGGATAAAGACTTCTGCCTGTCTCTCCCCTCGGCCCCTCCCTCTCCAGACCGGAGCTTGTCAGAGAAGAGAATGATTTACATTTATAACCCTGCCGAGTGCTGTGCATTCACACACATTAGGAATGTCAGAGTGGTAAAGTTTGAAAAAGTAAGCTTTATTTATATAGAAAAGCATAATAAAATGTTTTATTCCTGTAACAGATTTGTTACAAACTGCAGCACAAGCTCTGTCTGCATAACATTGAATGCTGCTGCTCTGTTTTTTATATGCACAAACTATAGGGACTCTAGGGAGATATGAAGTGCATGTCATGTGACTCTGACTGCTCACATGACTGCTGTGACCCAGTGTAACGTGCGTTCTAATATGGCACCTTACATGTGAGAATCAAGCACCTTATAAGCATTCATCTTCAAATCGATTTTTTTCAACACTTAGGGGTAAGGTGAACAAATAAACTAGACAGTGGTGATTACTTGATTTTAATTCATAATAAAGCATTCTTTTTAATGATTTTTATCAGGTGTTAAGTGTCCCTTTAAGGCCTAATCGATCTTCAAGACCTCCCTAAATCTACAGTACACCTAACTGCAGCAGGAACAGAAATCACTCTTTTAGCCAAGTACCTGTTATGACACAATTACAGATGATCCCAAGAGGTTTACTTATGAACATATTTCCCACATTTCCTGTTGATGACAAAGACTCATACTTTTGTGGAATACTGTTTTAAGTGACTGTTCCTTTCCTTTGATGGAATAGCTAATTAATTACATCCGCTTTGACCATATATTACAGGCGGCAGTAGCAGATGTAAAAACTGAAGCACTCACAATTAAACAAGAGAAGTAGCTTAGGGACAGGTTGGATTCTGATAGTAATTCAGTTTATGGGGCCGATTTATCACAGTGTGAGATCATGTCCGCCGCACATCGATATGCTGTCAGCATTTATAATTGCATGAGCATTTCTAGTGAAATGCTTGTACAATGCTGCCCCCTGAACATTCGTGGCCAATCGACCGCTAACAGGGGGTGTCAATCAACCCGATCGTATCCGATCAGGAGATTGCTGTC
Organism: Bombina bombina; assembly: GCF_027579735.1. Lineage (NCBI taxonomy): Eukaryota > Metazoa > Chordata > Amphibia > Anura > Bombinatoridae > Bombina > Bombina bombina. Next base: position 1,295,659,672 of record NC_069499.1, on the reverse strand, counting down.
CATCGCCTCAGAGGTGGTGAATGAGTTAAGGAGCAGCGGTCTTAAGACTCGTGCATACGAGGCATGATAAATTGGCCCCTATGTTTGGAACAGAAAAGCTATATCAGAAGATGCGAGACAGAGATCTAGAAGTAGAACCAGGAATAGGGGTGCAGACAACATAGAAGGTCAGGGATAAGAAATAGGAGTAACAAGAAGGTGACCTGTGACAGTGAATTTGAATCTTTGGATGAGAGTTCTGCATCTGAGGGGGAGGAGTCAGACAAATACTCGAATAGCACAGCTCCTCGGTTAAGACTCAGTAATACGAGTGTTGTATTACATACACAATTATTGCAAGGAAGTTTTGGTCATGGTCAGTTATGTGCATATTCATTTTCAACAATGGATACCAAGAGAACAAAGCACATTTGAAAATAGAAATGATTTTGAAAGTGTATTACAATCGCATGTTTTATCTGATTCTTGCATGTTTAATTTTAACTTTCCTTTCCCTTTAAACTTATTCTTTTATTTACACATCTAATTTTTATGCACTGCATTTTGGTAAAACTAATTTTACTTGAAGGTACAGTAACTATTATACGATACTGAAAGTGTCTATACTTAAAGGGACATGAAACACAATTTTGTTCATTCATGATTCCAAGCATGCACTTTTTAACAACTTTCCAATTTACTTATTTTATTTTATTTGCTTCTTTTCTTTGGTATCCCTAGTAGAAAAGCATATATACAGGTAGGCTGAGGCTCAGAAGCAGGAAGGGAGCTAGCGGATGATTGGTGGCTGCACATATATGCCTCTTGTCGTTGGCTTAACAATGTGTTCAACTAGCTTCCTCCAATTAATGCATTGCTGCACCTTCAACAGAGGATACCAAGATAATGAAGCAAAATTGATAATAGAAATAAAATTAAAAGTTGCTTACAAATGTATGGTCTGGTTGCATTTCTCATGGTCTCTGCCGGGATGGTCATGTTTTTGTTAATAATAATTATGTTTTATTTAGTTTACAAATGATTCAAAGAACAAATACAACACAGTCACATACATATACACACTAATTTTCCCTACCACACATACTTGTCAGTAACACCATGTTATTGCGTCAACCATTTTGCTGTGTCCACACAATCCCATATTACCACACATACTTGTCATTGGTTGAATTAGCACAATGAAAAAGAAGAAAGAGGCACACAGGGCGAGTCTCAAGTGAAGAATTTTATTGCAAGTTACTGCACATGCAAAACAAATTGCACTTACTAGATTTAAAATAAAACAGGCATTCAAGTGAAGCTCTATGTTCCTACAGCTACCTTGTCTCACACGACAGGCATAGATTGTCTTCCTTATCAATGCTGCAATCAGAGTCCGGGGAAGTTTCCGGATCCTTTTCCAAAACTCTGTGTAGCTCGTGGGGACAAGAAGACTTGTAAGTTCCTAACACCTCCAGGTGATATGCAAAGCCTAACGCGTTTCCCCCGATCTGCGGCCGGGCTTCTTCAAGAGGCAAGTTTAAAAGACTGATATCTCAGATATTGCGCCTTTTCAATTTAAAGGCGTATTGTCCAATCATAATAGAGAGGTTCCTAGATGAAGGTGTGTCTGGTCATTACATCGTTACATATTTTAGCAGTGTATATATGTCATATCATTTACTGAACCTAGTAAAGCCAGTTATATAAACATTCAAATATGTCATAAAGAAATTAACATCATTTCAAACATTTTAAAATGACTTGACATTTAAATATAAAAATATTAAAAACACACATATAGCGCTAAGTATATACTGTATGTTATAGAGACTGCATTTTCAAACAGGGTGGGAACAATGTATTTGTGGTTTAAACTGGAGACCTATATATATTTTATATTACATATTTGGAAACCTATATATATTTTAATACTACAAATTTTGCCTCAATAGGCAACAAATGGGGGTTTTCACAAACTTTCATTACACTTTATTGGATGACTACTACATATTTATATACAAGTGCTATTACTCCTTTAACTATCTCTAAAGTGTGGACTAAAAATAAGCGGCTCTGCTCACTGCTCACAAGAGGAATACTTGCAAAGAAGAATTTGTTTAAAAACAAATAAAACTGGGAACATATTTTAACAATCGATATTTTAAATACACTAAAAAATGGTGAAACAATACAAATAGTATATATTGTAATTACGGAACCATGCTACTTTATGTCGTTTGATTTTACTGCAGATTCTACATTTCCCTAAAAATTGCCTAGTTGTAAATATAAAAAATTTAAAATGAAATAAATTTAAAAACATTCATTTAAATTACATAAAAGCTGCTACATCTATATTAAGACATAGAGGTTGTAAAGTTTTAAGTCTATAGATCCATTTTGTCTCTAGTTTTCTAAGTTCAGGTAGCCTGTTAGGTTTTGATTGGGGGACCCAGTCAATAATTTGTATTTTTTAAGAACTAGCGGCTAGATTTGGAGTTTTGTCGGTAACGACCCGAAAAACTAACGCCCGCGTTTTACTGGCCGCACCATAAAAATAACTCTGGTATCGAGAGTCCACATAAAGGCTGCGTTAGGCTCCAAAAAAGGAGCGTAGAGCATTTTTAACGCAGCTTCAACTCTCGATACCAGAGTTGCTTACGGACGCGGCCAGCCTCAAAAACGTGCTCGTGCACGATTCTCCCATAGGAAACAATGGGGCTGTTTGAGCTGAAAAAAAACCTAACACCTGCAAAAAAGCCGCGTTCAGCTCCTAACGCAGCCCCATTGTTTGCTATGCGGTAACCCTTCCGACGTCTGCACTTAACACTCTAACATGTACCCCGAGTCTAAACACCCCTAACCTTACACTTATTAACCCCTAATCTGCCACCCCTGCATATTATTTTTAACCCCTAATCTGCCGCTCCGTAAACCGCCGCTACTTACATTATCCTTATGTACCCCTAATCTGCTGCCCCTAACACCGCCGACCCCTATATTATATTTATTAACCCCTAATCTGCCCCCCACAACGTCGCCTCCACCTGCCTACACTTATTAACCCCTAATCTGCCGACCGGACCGCACCGCTATTATAATAAAGTTATTAACCCCTAATCCGCCTCACTAACCCTATCATAAATAGTATTAACCCCTAATCTGCCCTCCCTAACATCGCCGACACCTAACTTCAAACATTAACCCCTAATCTGCCGACCGAATCTCGCCGCTATTCTAATAAATGTATTAACCCCTAAAGCTAAGTCTAACCCTAATACTAACACCCCCCTAAGTTAAATATAATTGAAATCTAACGAAATTAATTAACTCTTATTAAATAAATTATTCCTATTTAAAGCTAAATACTTACCTGTAAAATAAATCCTAATATAGCTACAATATAAATTATAATTATATTATAGCTATTTTAGGATTTATATTTATTTTACAGGTAACTTTGTATTTATTTTAACCAGGTACAATAGCTATTAAATAGTTAAGAACTATTTAATAGCTAAAATAGTTAAAATAATTACAAATTTACCTGTAAAAGAAATCCTAACCTAAGTTACAAATAAACCTAACACTAGACTATCAATAAATTAATTAAATAAACTACCTACAATTACCTACAATTAACCTAACACTACACTATCAATAAATTAATTAAATACAATTACTACAAATAAAAACAATTAAATAAACTAGCTAAAGTACAAAAAATAAAAAAGAACTAAGTTACAAAAAATAAAAAAATATTTACAAACATAAGAAAAATATGACAACAATTTTAAACTAATTACACCTACTCTAAGCCCCCTAATAAAATAACAAAGCCCCCCAAAATAAAAAAATGCCCTACCCTATTCTAAATTACTACAGTTCAAAGCTCTTTTACCTTACCAGCCCTGAACAGGGCCCTTTGCGGGGCATGCCCCAAGAAGTTCAGCTCTTTTGCCTGTAAAAAAAAACATACAATACCCAAGCCCCCCAACATTACAACCCACCACCCACATACCCCTAATCTAACCCAAACCCCCCTTAAATAAACCTAACACTAAGCCCCTGAAGATCATCCTACCTTGTCTTCACCATACCAGGTTCACCCATCGGTCCAGAAGAGCTCCTCCGATGTCCTGATCCAAGCCCAAGCGGGGGGCTGAAGAGGTCCATGATCCGGCTGAAGTCTTCATCCAAGCGGGGCAGAAGAGTTCTTCCATCCGATTGAAGTCTTCATCCAAGCGGCATCCATCCGGAGCGAAGCGGCAGCATCCTGAAGACCTCCACCGCGGAACATCCATCCTGGCCGACGACTGAACGACGAATGACGGTTCCTTTAAATGACGTCATCCAAGATGGCGTCCCTCGAATTCCGATTGGCTGATAGGATTCTATCAGCCAATCGGAATTAAGGTAGGAATATTCTGATTGGCTGATGGAATCAGCCAATCAGAATCAAGTTCAATCCGATTGGCTGATCTAATCAGCCAATCAGATTGAGCTTGCATTCTATTGGCTGTTCCGATCAGCCAATAGAATGCAAGCTCAATCTGATTGGCTGATTGGATCAGCCAATCGGATTGAACTTGATTCTGATTGGCTGATTCCATCAGCCAATCAGAATATTCCTACCTTAATTCCGATTGGCTGATAGAATCCTATCAGCCAATCGGAATTCGAGGGACGCCATCTTGGATGACGTCCCTTAAAGGAACCGTCATTCTGCAGTTGGACGTCGCCGGAAGAAGATGGGTCCGCGGTGGAGGTCTTCAGGATGGAGCCGGTCGTCATCGGATGAAGATAGAAGATGCCGCTTGGATCAAGATGGTTGCCGGTCCGGATCGCCTCTTCTTCCCGGATAGGATGAAGACTTTGGAGCCTCTTCTGGACCTCTTCAGGCACCGGATGATGGATCGCCAACCCCCGCTTGGGTTGGATGAAGATTTTGGAGCCAGGACGGATCGGTGATACCTGGTGAGGTGAAGACAAGGTAGGATGATCTTCAGGGGCTTAGTGTTAGGTTTATTTAAGGGGGGTTTGGGTTAGATTAGGGGTATGTGGGTGGTGGGTTGTAATGTTGGGGGGCGGTATTGTATGTTTTTTTTTTACAGGCAAAAGAGCTGAACTTCTTGGGGCATGCCCCGCAAAGGGCCCTGTTCAGGGCTGGTAAGGTAAAAGAGCTTTTAACTTTAGTAATTTAGAATAGAGTAGGGCATTTTTTATTTTGGGGGGCTTTGTTGTTTTATTAGGGGGCTTAGAGTAGGTGTAATTAGTTTAAAATTGTTGTAATATTTTTCTTATGTTTGTAGATATTTTTTTATTTTTTGTAACTTAGTTCTTTTTTATTTTTTGTACTTTAGCAAGTTTATTTAATTGTATTTATTTGTAGGAATTGTATTTAATTAATTTATTGATAGTGTAGTGTTAGGTTAATTGTAGGTAATTGTAGGTAGTTTATTTAATTAATTTATTGATAGTATAGTGTTAGTTTTAATTGTAACTTAGTTTAGGATTTCTTTTACAGGTAAATTTGTAATTATTTTAACTATTTTAGCTATTAAATAGTTCTTAACTATTTAATAGCTATTGTACCTGGTTAAAATAAATACAAAGTTACCTGTAAAATAAATATAAATCCTAAAATAGCTATAATATAAATATAATTTATATTGTAGCTATATTAGGATTTATTTTACAGGTAAGTATTTAGCTTTAAATAGGAATAATTTATTTAATAAGAGTTAATTTATTTCGTTAGATTTAAATTATATTTAACTTAGGGGGGTGTTAGTGTTAGGGTTAGACTTAGCTTTAGGGGTTAATACATTTATTAGAATAGCGGTGAGCTCCGGTCGGCAGATTAGGGGTTAATAATTGAAGTTAGGTGTCGGCGATGTTAGGGAGGGCAGATTAGGGGTTAATACTATTTATTATAGGGTTAGTGAGGCGGATTAGGGGTTAATAACTTTATTATAGTAGCGCTCAGGTCCGCTCGGCAGATTAGGGGTTAATAAGTGTAGGCAGGTGGAGGCGACGTTGTGGGGGGCAGATTAGGGGTTAATAAATATAATATAGGGGTCGGCGGTGTTAGGGGCAGCAGATTAGGGGTACATAGGGATAATGTAGCTGGCGGCGGCATGCGGACGGCAGATTAGGGGTTAATAAGTGTAGGTAGCTGGCGGCGACGTTGTGGGGGGCAGATTAGGGGTTAATAAATATAATACAGGGGTCGGCGGTGTTAGGGGCAGCAGATTAGGGGTACATAAGGATAACGTAGGTGGCGGACGGCAGATTAGGGGTTAAAAAAATTTAATCGAGTGGCGGCGATGTGGGGGGACCTCGGTTTAGGGGTACATAGGTAGTTTATGGGTGTTAGTGTACTTTAGAGTACAGTAGTTAAGAGCTTTATGAACCGGCGTTAGCCCAGAAAGCTCTTAACTACTGACTTTTTTCCTGCGGCTGGAGTTTTGTCGTTAGATGTCTAACGCTCACTTCAGAAACGACTCTAAATACCGGAGTTAGGAAGATCCCATTGAAAAGATAGGATACGCAATTGACGTAAGAGGATCTGCGGTATGGAAAAGTCGCGGCTGAAAAGTGAGCGTTAGACCCTATTTTGAGTGACTCTAAATACCGGCGGTAGCCTAAAACCAGCGTTAGGAGCCTCTAACGCTGGTTTTCACGGCTACCGCCAAACTCCAAATCTAGGTCTAGGGTTGCTGCCATGGCATTCCAAGAAATGTTTAGGGACACTGTGATTAACTAATTTTTCTTTGATATTATAAAGGCCACACCCACATTCTAGAAGGTATACTATATATACATAGAATCACAGTTGCTTTTAAACAAAATATTGAATGTTTCTGTTGATTCACTATTGTGGAAGGTTGGAGTTTTATTAATATGTTTGCACATGTTACATCTTGTTTTACCACATCTCATCGTACCTTTCCATTCTTTGAGTCAATTGCTGGCCCCTTTATCTTTATAATCATTTTTCTTATTAGATGGTTTAATTCTACTTGGAGCTAGTATATTTCTAAGGCTTTTACCTTTCTTGTAAGTGATGGTTGGTTTAATGTCTAAATGTGGCCCTAAAATGGGATCAGATCGCAGTAGAGGCCAGTGTTTATTGAGAATACTTTCTAACTTTTTAGAGCCTTCATTGAAGGTAGTAATAAATCTTATAGAATTACTCTTTGTAGATTGTATTTTTATAAGTTCCTTATGTATATTAGTCCCTAGAGCTGTTGGGTGTCCATTTTGCTTACTAAAGAAGGACTTCCAATCTCTAGATGCTGCTTTTGATCTGGCTTGATGAATAACGTCTTGGCTATATCCTTTATCCAAAAATGTCTTCTCTAAGATATTAGCTTCTAGCTCATAATCTGCTGCGTGAGTGCAATTCCTTTTTACTCATAAAAATTGGCTATATGGGACATTATTTAACCAACTTTTTTATGTGCACTCTTGGCTTGTATAAAATTCTAAAATTCTTGACTGCTACTTTACCCTGATGATCCTTGAAAAGTACTAGATCTAAAAATTCAATATAGTCATTAGAACAGGATTTAGTAAATAATAAATTAAAGTTGTTATTATTAATATAATCCATGAAATTATTAATTTCTTCAAATCTTCCCTTCCACAGAATGATAATATCATCAATATATCTGGCATAAACTAGAATATTCTTCATATAGGGGTTGTTGTTCCAAATATATTCAGTCTCAAATGCATTAACATATAGGTTAGCATAGGATGGGTTGAAAGTAGTCCCCATCGCAGTCCCCCTTGTTTGTACATAAAATTTATTCTGAAAGGTAAAATAGTTGTGATGTAAAATAAACCCTATACTATCAATTAAAAATTCTATATGTTTAAAAGGAATAGACCATTTGGATAGTTCTGCTTCAATTTTCTGCATACCCTTGTCATGAGGGATGCAGGTGTATAGTGATGCAACATCACACGTAAGCCAAAACATGTCTTCGTCCCAGGTAAACCCTTCAAATTTAGTTATAACTTCAGTTGTATCTTTTGGATATGCTTTTGTAGATTTAACTATGGGTTGAAGATAAAAGTCTACATATTTTGATAAGCTATCAGTAATAGACCCATTACCAGATATTATTGGTCTACCTGGTTCTAATGAATATATTGAATTTTTTGATCTAGTACTTTTCAAGGATCATCAGGGTAAAGTAGCAGTCAAGAATTTTAGAAAAAGCACTGATCAGAATAGTTTTATACAAGCCAAGAGTGCACATAAAAAAAGTTGGTTAATAATGTCCCATATAGCCAATTTTTCGAGTAAAAAGGAATTGCACTCACGCAGCAGATTATGAGCTAGAAGCTAATATCTTAGAGAAGACATTTTTGGATAAAGGATATAGCCAAGACGTTATTCAACAAGCCAGATCAAAAGCAGCATCTAGAGATAGGAAGTCCTTCTTTAGTAAGCAAAATGGACACCCAACAGCTCTAGGGACTAATATACATAAGGAACTTATAAAAATACAATCTACAAAGAGTAATTCTATAAGATTTATTACTACCTTCAATGAAGGCTCTAAAAAGTTAGAAAGTATTCTCAATAAACACTGGCCTCTACTGCGATCTGATCCCCTTTTAGGGCCACATTTAGACATTAAACCAACCATCACTTACAAGAAAGGTAAACGCCTTAGAAATATACTAGCTCCAAGTAGAATTAAACCATCTAATAAGAAAAATGATGATAAAGATAAAGGGGCCAGCAATTGGCTCAAAGAATGGAAAGGTACGATGCGATATGGTAAAACAAGATGTAACATGTGCAAACATATTAATAAAACTCCAACCTTCCACAATAGTGAATCGACAGAAACATTCAATATTTTGTTTAAAAGCAACTGTGATTCTACGTATATATAGTATACCTTCTAGAATGTGGGTGTGGCCTTTTATATGTTGGCCGCACAAAAAGGAAAGCCAGACGTAGATGTAATGAGCACATTTATAATATCAAAGAAAAATTAGTTAATCACAGTGTCCCTAAACATTTCTTGGAATGCCATGGCAGTAACCCTAGTTCTTTAAAAATACAAATTATTGACTGGGTCCCCCAATCAAAACCTAACAGGCTACTTGTACTTAGAAAACTAGAGACAAAATGGATCTATAGACTTAAAACTTTACAACCTCTAGGTCTTAATATAGATGTAGCAGCTTTTATGTAATTTAAATGAATGTTTTTAAATTTATTTCATTTTAAAAAATGTTATATTTACAACTAGGCAATTTTTAGGGAAATGTAGAATCTACAGTAAAATAAAACGACATAAAGTAGCATGGTTCCGTAATTACAATATATACTATTTGTATTGTTTCACCATTTTTTAGTGTATTTAAAATATCGATTGTTAAAATATGTTCCCAGTTTTATTTGTTTTCTTCTTTGCAAGTATTCCTCTTGTGAGCAGTGAGCAGAGCCGCTTAATTTTAGTCCACACTTTAGAGATAGTTAAAGGAGTAATAGCACATGTATATAATTATTTAGTAGTCATCCAATAAAGTATAATGAAAGTTTGTGAAAAACCCCATTTGTTGCCTATTGAGGCAAAATTTGTATTAATAATATATATAGGTCTCCAAATATGTAATATAAAATATAATATGTATATATAGGTCTCCAGTTTAACCCCTTAATGACCACAGCACTTTTCCATTTTCTGTCCGTTTGGGACCAAGGCTATTTTTACATTTCTGCTGTGTTTGTGTTTAGCTGTAATTTTCCTCTTACTCATTTACTGTACCCACATATATTATATACAGTTTTTCTCGCCATTAAATAGACTTTCTAAAGATACCATTATTTTCATCATATCTTATAATTTACTATAAAAAAAATTATAAAATATGAGGAAAAAATGGAAAAAAACACACTTTTTCTAACTTTGACCCCCAAAATCTGTTACCCATCTACAACCACCAAAAAATACCCATGCTAAATAGTTTCTAAATTTTGTCCTGAGTTTAGAAATACCCAATGTTTACATCTTCTTTGCTTTTTTTGCAAGTTATAGGGCCATAAATACAAGTAGCACTTTGCTATTTCCAAACCATTATTTTTCAAAATTAGCGCTAGTTACATTAGAACACTAATATCTTTCAGGAATCTCTGAATATCCATTGACATGTATATATTTTTTTTTAGTAGACATCCCAAAGTATTGATCTAGGCCCATTTTGGTATATTTCATGCCATCATTTTGCCGCCAAACGCGATTAAATACAAAAAATCGTTCACTTTTTCACTAATTTTTTCACAAACTTTTGGTTTCTCACTGAAATTATTTACAAACAGCTTGTGCAATTATGGCTTAAATGATTGTAAATTCTTCTCTGGGATCCCCTTTGTTCAGAAATAGCAGACATATATGGCTTTGGCATTGCTTTTTAGCAATTAGAAGGCTGCTAAATGCCACTGCGCACTACACGTGTATTATGCCCAGTAGTGAAGGGGTTAATTAGGGAGCATGTAGGGAGCTTTTAGAGGTAATTTTAGCTTTAGTGTAGTGTAGTACACAACCCCAAGTATTGATCTAGGCCAGTTTTGGTATATTTCATCCCACCATTTCACCGCCAAATGCGATCAAATTAAAAAAAAAACGTTAAATTTTTCACAATTTTAGGTTTTTCACTGAAATCATTTACAAACAGCTTGTGCAATTATGGCACAAATGGTTGTAAATGCTTCTCTGGGATCCCCTTTGTTCAGAAATAGCAGACATATATGACTTTGGCGTTGCTTTTTGGTAATTAGAAGGCCGCCAAATGCCGCTGCGCATCACGTGTGTATTATGGCTAGCAGTGATGGGGTTAATTATGTAGCTTGTAGGGAGCTTGCAGGGTTAATTTTAGCTTTAGTGTAGAGCTCAGCCTCCCACCTAAAACATCAGACCCCCTGATCCCTCCCAAACAGCTCTCTTCCCTCCCCCACCCCACAATTGTCCCCGCCATCTTAAGTACTGGCAGAAACTCTGCCAGTACTAAAATAAAAGCTATATTTTTTTGTTTTTGTTTTTTTTCTTAGCATATTTACATATGCTACTGTGTAGGATCCCCCCTTAGCCCCCAACCTCACTGATCCCCCACCAAACAGATCTCTAACCCTCCCCCTCTGCCTTAATGGGCGCCATCTTGGGTACTGGCAGCTGTCTGCCAGTACCCAGTTTAGTACAAAAAGTGTTGTTGTTTTTTATTTAATTTCCCTTTTCTGTAGTGTAGCTCCCCCCCCCCCGAGATCAACCCCCCACCCCTTCCAGATCCCTTAGATTATTTTTTTTTTTTTTTTAAAGTTTGGTTTTTTACTTTTATTCACACTTATTTTTCTGCAGTGTAGCGGTTCCCTCCCGCTCCCGCCCCGTGCACGCGCCCGCGCGCGCTTCCGTGCGCGCTCCCGCCCCTCCCGCCCCCGATCCCGCCCCCCTCCACTTCATTCGGCACATCGATGGCCGCCCACCCGCCTCCCAGACTTGCTCCCACCCACCAACGATACCGGCCACCGATGTCCGGTGCAGAGAGGGCCACAGAGTGGCTCTCTCTGCATCGGATGGCCAAGGGGGGTTATTGCAGGATGCCTCGATATCGAGGCATCACTGCAATAACCGGAAAGCAGCTGGAAGCGAGCAGGATCGCTTCCAGCTGCTTTCCAGACCAAGGACGTACGCCACACGTCCTCGGTCATTAAGTGTATTTTTTTTGAGGACGTGTGGCGTACGTCCTTGGTCGTTAAGGGGTTAAACCACAAATACATTGTTCCCACCCTGTTTGAAAATGCAGTCTCTATAACATACAGTATATACTTAGCGCTATATGTGTGTTTTTAATATTTTTATATTTAAATGTAAAGTCATTTTAAAATGTTTGAAATTATGTTAATTTCTTTATGACATATTTGAATGTTTGTATAACTGGCTTTACTAGGTTCAGTAAATTATATGACATATATACACTAAAATATGTAACGATGTAATGACCAGACACACCTTCATCTAGGATTGGTCACAGAAACACACCTCTCTATTATGATTGGACAATACGCCTTTAAATTGAAAAGGCGCAATATCTAAGATATCAGTCTTTTAAACTTGCCTCTTGAAGAAGCCCGGCCGAGATCGGGGGAAACGCGTTAGGCTTTGCATATCACCTGGAGGTGTTAGGAACTTACAAGTCTTCTTGTCCCCACGAGCTACACAGAGTTTTGGAAAAGGATCCGGAAACTTCCCCGGACTCTGATTGCAGCATTGATAAGGCAGACAATCTATGCCTGTCGTGTGAGACAAGGTAGCTGTAGGAACACAGCGCCCCACTTGAATGCCTGTTTTATTAATAATCTAGTAAGTGCAATTTGTTTTGCGTGTGCAGTAACTTGCAATAAAATTCTTCACTTGAGTCTCGCCCTGTGCGCCTCTTTCGTCTTTTCTTTTTCATGTCATCATACCTGAGCAAAGGTCCTGGAACACCTGGTTGATTAAAGGCGGCACGGATACGGCACCACAATTATATTTGTTACTAACAAAAAAAACTCACCTATAAGCCACTAAGAGACTCATATACCTTTTTCAAATTATCTCCTTTGGGTCATCACACAAACCGGAGATTTTTCCATCCAGATCATATACGTCAAACCCTGCATATGGGTAACTTTACCAAGGTACTGTAAAACACTGTTAAACACAGTCATCTTCAAACACAGTTTTATTCAACATCAGGAGCTGTAATATTGAGTTCCATTTTTTTGGTTCTTTATAGCTTTTTAAGAATTATATGTTTTGATGATACAACAACAACATAAGGCATATTACAAATATTCAAGAAGCTTTATAATAAGCATATGAGAAGTGTGCATTCATATTGTATATTTTATATCTTTGCATTTATATTACATATTTCTTTTATTGTATTCTTCTGGTGAGGAGAGAGAGAGATATATATAACAATAAGATAATACCTATTTAATCTCAGATTCTTAGCACAATTATTTTCCTTCTGTTTATATTGTGAATTAGCACAATGTAGTTTTACTCTTGCAGTGTCAGTAACACCATGGTATTGCGTCAACCAACAATCATTTTTAGTCACCGCACACACACTCGCTCTCACATGCCCACTTTAATTTTAAAAATATATTAACCCTTGTGTTGCATAGCTAAGCAGCTGCTGGCTTTTTACTTAGTATATACATTTAATGTACTTTTTCATAGATATTAACCTGTTGTTTACTTAGTTTGTTTGTTCTGAAGCTGCACTCAGTTTTTTGTTATAGTTATACTATTTTTGAAAAACTTCTGCTGGCAGCAACCATTTCTTTTTAATTAAAAAAAAAATGCACAGAAATAATCCCACCAAGAAGGGCCTGTCCCCTCAAAGCGCAGCCGCAGACCTTTCCATCCCCAGCTACCACAGGAGCCACAAAACCATAAGTGGCAGCCCCCACTACAGAGGCAGCCACGACAGCACATGCAATGGTGCGACCCACTGCCCCCACCACCAGTAGTACTGTAAGAGAGTCAGAGGGAGACAGCGTGTTGCTTCAATGGCTGGGACCAGCAGAGGTGGCAGCGGCATCTCATCACTCAAAAAGCAGGCTTCCTTTGTTGCATCTCAGCCACAGCCACCAGCTGAGAAAACCAGTGGAACAACTGGTAGTCTATTTTGATTGTTTGGGTTAAGACTTTAAGCCAGCGTTACATAAAAATTATTTGTGACTGACCTACTTTTAAAAAGTACCACCAGCATTGCTATTTGCTACAGTGAAAAAAACCACTGGATGTGTCCATAGCCTCATCCAGTTCCTCCACAGATCTGAGCCTCTGTGCACTCTGCAATAAGTTAAAAATCAACACAAACAGGGGGTGTGTGCACTCTGGTAGCCAGTGAATGTATATGTAAATAGAACCTTAAGTAAAAGGTGCAAGCAGTCACAAATGTAATGTATACGACTAAAAAAGAGAGTTACGTTCTCAAAACTCGTGAATATCAAAGCATGAAAAGGCTGCACTCAGATTCAAAGATAAATCTTGTTTATTATACCCCTTGATAAACCAAATAATACCTTGATTAAAAAGCTGCAAAACACATGTAAATACAAATCCAGGCCTGTATAATAATATCAATGTTACAAGGAAAGAACATCAGAGTTTAGCAGTACCAGAACACATAAGTGTATAAAACACACTCTATACCTAAACTCAAAGTGGTTCATAAACAACAGTATAATGCAGACCAAACAGAGTATTGGAGCATATAACGCTATTACGGCGTTACAATGTTGCAAAGTTCTTTGAACTGTGACTTAGTTGCCGAAATGGAAAGTGAAGCCCATGGTGTATCAACACGCTCCACAAGCCAGAACATCAAAGGCAAACTTAAATCACAAACTTGTTGCTATTAATCCGGTGTTCAGATAACATATCCCTTTACAAAGTACCTTAACAGTTACCAATTTTTGGTCAAAACCATTCTGTTGCAGGTTTTCAGTGTAGTGCGGTTACTCCCATACAGTGCCTGTAGCGAGACACTTTGAAACATGCCACAATTCTGATTTTACTATCCTAAAGATTACTGGGATTGAGCATATTAAACAACATACATGTACACACACTCAAATACATAGAAACATACACTACATAGCATACACTTACACATGCAGATACAAACACACTACATAGCATACAATTATACATGCAGATACACACACACTACATAGCATACACTTATACATGCAGATACACACACACTACATAGCTTACACTTATACATGCAGATACACACACTACATAGCATACACTTATACATGCAGGTACACACATACACTACATAGCATACACTTATACATGCAGATACACACACACTACATAGCATACACTTATACATGCAGGTACACACATACACTACATAGCATACACTTATACATGCAGATACACACACACACACACACACACACACACACTACATAGCTTACACTTATACATGCAGATACACACACACACTACATAGCTTACACTTATACATGCAGATACACACACACTACATAGCATACACTTATACATGCAGATACACACACACACTACATAGCTTACACTTATACATGCAGATACACACACACACACACACACAATACATAGCTTACACTTATACATGCAGATACACACACACACTACATAGCTTACACTTATACATGCAGATACACACACACTACATAGCATACACTTATACATGCAGATACACACACACACACACACTACATAGCTTACACTTATACATGCAGATACACACACACACACACTACATAGCTTACACTTATACATGCAGATACACACACACACTACATAGCTTACACTTATACATGCAGATACACACACACTACATGGCCTACACTTATACATGTAGTTACACACATACACTACATAGCTTACACTTATACATGCAGATACACACACACTACACAGCATACACTTATACATATAGATACACACACACTACGTAGCATACACTTATACATGCAGATACATACACACACTTATACATACACATACACACACACACTACATAGCTTACACTTATACATGCAGATACACACACACTACATAGCTTACACTTATTCATGCAGATACACACACACACACACACACTGCATAGCTTACACTTATACATGCAGATACACACACTACATAGCTTACACTTATTCATGCAGATACACACACACACACACACTACATAGCTTACACTTATTCATGCAGATACACACACACACACACACACTGCATAGCTTACACTTATACATGCAGATACACACACTACATAGCTTACACTTATACATGCAGATACACACACTACATAGCTTACACTTATACATGCAGATACACACACACACACTGCATAGCTTACACTTATACATGCAGATAAACACACTACATAGCTTACACTTATACATGCAGATACACACACACACTGCATAGCTTACACTTATACATGCCGATACACACACTACATAGCTTACACTTATACATGCAGATAAACACACTACATAGCTTACACTTATACATGCAGATACACACACACACACTGCATAGCTTACACTTATACATGCAGATACACACACTACATAGCTTACACTTATACATGCAGATACACACACACTACATAGCTTACATTTATACATGCAGATACACACACACTACACAGCATACACTATACATATAGTGCAACGTGTGACTAGAGGATCAGGTTTTAAACACCGTGCCTGCTCAGAGAACTGGTGGAGGTGTGTATTGTGTCAAACGAGCCACTGCTGACTCTGAGAAGGTGTGTTTTTTTTAATGCTGGTAACGGGGCATTCAAAGCACATGACCATTTGCCGCTGAAAACAGTAATAGCTTTAAATAGAAGCATTTTTGCCACTGGAAGTATATGACAAAAATGCTTAGTTAAAATTTCAATCAGACCTGCCAACTTTGAAAATATTTCATAATATGCACTCAAATTGTTTCAGCTGCTTGAAAATGCTGACAACCCCAGAGATACAAAAAAGTACTATAACATAATAACAATGATAATGACACATACTGCAGACCTCTGTTTCAACAAAAAGGTTAACACAAGTTTTTGAGGGCCACAGTAAAAAAATAATTTATGTAAGAACTTACCTGATAAATTAATTTCTGTCATATTGGCAAGAGTCCATGAGCTAGTGATGTATGGGATATACAATCCTACCAGGAGGGGAAATGTTTCCCAAACCTCAAAATGCCCATAAATACACCCCTCACCACACCCACAATTCATTTTAACGAATGGCAAAGTAATGGGGTGATAAAATAAGGAGTAAAAAAAGCATACAAAAAGAGGAACTGGAAAAATAATTGTGCTTTATACAAAAATCATAACCACCATAAAAAAGGGTGGGCCTCATGGACTCTTGCCAATATGAAAGAAATTAATTTATCAGGTAAGTTCTTATATAAATTAAGTTTTCTTTCATGTAATTGGCAAGAGTCCATGAGCTAGTGACGTATGGGATAGAAATACCCAAGATGTGGAAGACCACAGAAGAGTCACTAGAAAGGAAGGGATAAAATAAAAACAGCTATTTCCGCTGAAAAAATTAAATCCACAAAAAAATAAGTCTCTCATAAATTTCACATAAATTTCAAGAAAAAAACTTAAATCATAAGCAGAAGAATCAAACTGAGACAGCTGCCTGAAGCACTTTTCTACCAAAGACTGCTTCAGAAGAAGCAAATACATCAAAATGGTAAAATTTAGTAGATGCATGCACAGAAGCCCAAGTTGCTGCTTTGCAAATCTGATCAACCGAAGCTTCATTCTTAAAAGCCCAAGAAGTGGCGACTCATCTAGTAGAATGAGCTGTAATTCTCTGAGGAGGAGACTGTCCCGCCTCCAAATAAGCCTTGTGAATCAAAAGTTTTAACCAAGATGCCAAAGAAATGGCAGAGGCTTTCTGACCTTTCCTAGGACCAGAAAAAACAAAAAATCGACTAGAAGTCTTCCTGAAATCTTTAGTAGCTTCGACATAATATTTCAAAGCTCTTACAACATCCAAAGAATGTAAAGATCTTTCAAGAGTATTCTTAGGATTAGGACACAAGGAAGGAACAACAATTTCCCTACTAATGTTGTTAGAATTCACAACCTTAGGAAGAAATTTAAACGAAGTCCTCAAAACAGCCTTTAGCAATCTTTCTATGAAATAAAACAGAAAGAGCAGAGATTTGTCCCGTCAAAGTACTTGCAAACAAACCTTTATCCAAACCATCCTTAAGAAACTATAAAATTCTAGGAATTCTAAAAGAATGCCAAGAGAATTTATGACAAAAACATCATGAAATATAGGTTTTCCAAACCTGATAATAAATGTTCCTTGAAACAGACTTACGAGCCTGTGGCATAGTATTAATCGCTGAGTCAGAGAAACTTCTATGACTAAGCACTAAGCGTTCAATTTCCATACCTTCAAATTTAGCGATTTGAGATCCTGATGGAAAAACGACCCTTGAGACAGAAGGTCTGGCCTTAAAGGAAGTGGCTAAGGTTGGCAACTGGACATCCGGACAAGATCCGCATACCAAAACCTGTGAGGCCATGCTGGTGCTATCAGAAACACATGCGATTGTTCCATTATGATCTTGGAGATCACCCTTGAGAGAAGAACTAGAGGCGCAAAAATGTAAGCAGGTTGGTAAAACCAAGGAACTACTAACGCATCCACCATCTCCGCCTGAGTATCCCTGAACCTGGAAAGGTACCTGGGACGCATCTTGTTTAGATGGGAAGCCATCAGATCGATTTCGGGAAGACCTCACATCTGTACAATCTGACAAAATACATCTGGATGGAGAGACAACTCCCCTGGATGTAAAGACTGACGACTGAGATAATTCACTTCCCAATTGTCTACACCTGGAATATGAATCACAGAAATTAGACAGGAGTTGGATTCCGCCCAAGAAAGTATTCGAGATACTTCTTTCATCGCTAAAGGACTGCGAGTCCCACCCTGATGATTGACATATGCCACAGTTGTGATATTGTCTGTCTGAAAACGAATTAATGATTCTCTCTTTAATAGAGGCTAAGCCTGAAGAGCCCTGAAAATAGCACAGAGTTCTAAAATATTGATTGGTAACCTCACCTCTTGAGGATTCCAAACTCCTTGTGCTGTCAGAGACCCCCAGACAGCTCCCCAACCTGTGAGACTTGAATCTGTTGAAATCAAAGTCCAGGAAGGACGAACAAGAGGCCCCTTGAATAATCCGATGATGGTCCAACCACCACGACAGAGAGAGTTGAATGTTGGGATTTAAGTATATCAATTGTGATATCCAAGTATAATCCCTGCACCATTGATTCAGCATGCAAAGCTGCAAAGGTCTCATATGAAAACGAGCAAAGGGGATCGCGTCCGATGCTGCAGTCATGAGACCTAAAACTTCCATGCACATAGCCACTGAAGGGAATGATTGAGACGGAAGGTTTCGACAGGCAGAAACCAATTTCTTTTGTCTCTTGTCCGTTAAAGACAGAGTCATGGACACTGAATCTATCTGGAAACCTAAAAAGGTGACCCTTGTCTGTGGAATCAAGTAACTCTTTGGTAAATTGATCCTCAACACAAGTTGATTTGTGTGAGATTCTGCTAAATGAAAAGATTGAGCCAGTACCAAGATATCATCCAAAATAAGGAAACACTGCAATACTCTACTCTCTGATTACAGATAGAAGGGCACCGAGAACCTTCGAAAAGATTCTTGGAGCTGTTGCTGGGCCAAATGGAAGAGCAACAAATTGGTAATGCTTGTCTAGAAAAGAGAATCTCAGAAACCGATAGTGGTCTGGATGAATCGGAATGTGAATATACGCATCCTGTAAGTCTATTGAGGACATGTAATGACCTTGCTGAACAAAAGGCAGAATAGTCCTTATAGTTACCATCTTGAAAGTTGGGATACTTACAAATTGATTCAAAAACTTCAGATCCAGAACTGGTCTGAAAGAATTTTCTTTATTCAGGGCAATGAATAGATTTGAATAAAAACCCAGACCCTGTTCCA
Source organism: Bombina bombina (assembly GCF_027579735.1). Lineage (NCBI taxonomy): Eukaryota > Metazoa > Chordata > Amphibia > Anura > Bombinatoridae > Bombina > Bombina bombina. The sequence goes on along the minus strand of NC_069499.1, from coordinate 1,295,640,068 downwards.
GAAGTGGAACTGGTACAATTACCCATGAAAACTCTAGATCTGAAAAACACTTCAGAAAGGCCTGAGCTTTAACAGGATTTGTTGAAACGTGAGAGAGAAAAAAATCTTCTCACAGGAGATCTTATTCTGAAACCTATTCGATACCCCTGAGAGACAATATTCTGAATCCAATGATTCCAAACGAAACCTGCCCAAACGTCTTGAAATCATTTCAATCTGCCCCCCACCAGCAGAACTGGATTGAGGGCCACACCTTCATGAAGTCTTGGGGGCTGACTTTGGTTTCTTATACGGCTTGGATATATTCCAGCTCGAAGATGGCTTCCAATTGGAGCCAGAGTCCTTAGGGGAAGGAGTTGTTTTCTGTTCTCTATTCTGCCGAAAGAAATTATTAGAAGCTTTAGATTTACCCTTAGACTTTTTATCTTGGGGCAAAAAACTCCCTTCCCCCCAGTAATAGTGGAAATTATAGAATCCAACTGGGAACCAAACAAATTATTACCCTGGAATGATAGAGATAGTAACCTAGATTTAGATACCATGTCAGCATTCCATGATTTGAACCATAAAGCTCTTCTAACTAAAATAGCCAAAGACATAGATTTAACATCAATCTTGATGATATCAAAAATAGCATCACAGATAAAATGATTAGCATGTTGAAGCAAATGAACAATGCTATGCAAATTAGAATCTTTTTCCCGATGTGCTAAGCTATCCAACCAAAAAGTTGATGCAGCCGCAATATCAGCCATTGAAATGGCAGGTCTGAGAATATAGCCAGAATGTAAATAAGCTTTCCTTAGATAAGATTCAATATTCCTATCTAAAGGATCCTTAAAAGATGTACTATCTTCCATAGGAATAGTAGTACGCTTAGCAAGAGTAGAAATAGCCCCATCAACCTTAGGGAGTTTTCCCCAAAACTCTAACTTAGCTACTGGCAAAGGATACAACTTTTTAAACCTTGAAGGAGGAACAAAAGAAGCACCAGGCTTAGACCATTCCTTAGCAATCACATTATAAATAGCATCAGGAACAGGAAAAACCTCAGGAGTAATCACAGGAGTTTTATAGACAGAATTTAAACGTTTAGTGGATTTATTATCAAGAGGTACAGACTCCTCATTATCCAAAGTTATCAACACTTTTTTTTAACAAAGAACGAATATACTCAATCTTAAAAAGATAAGTTGATTTATCAGTGTTAATATCTGAAGTAGGATCTTCCGAATCAGAGAGATCCTCATCAGAGGTGGATATATTAGTATGTTGTCGGTCATTACAAATTTCATCAGTATTATGAGAATTTTTAAAATACCTTTTATGTTTATTTGAAGGTGGTATAGCAGCCATAGCCTTCTGTATCGCATCAGCAATATACTTTTTCATATCAACAGGGATTTCATGTACTTTAGATGTTGAAGGAACAACAGATATTGTACTAGCACTAATAGAAACCTTTTCTGCATGCAAAAGCTTATCATGACAACTGTTACATACTACAGCTGGAGATACAATCTCCACTAGTTTACAACAGATACACTTAGCTTTGGTAGATCTGTGTTCATGCAGCATTGTTCATACAGCAGCTTCTGAGACAGGATCAGATTGAGACATCTTGTAAAATGTAAAAGAAAAAATAACATTTAAACAGAAATATCTTATTTCCACATATAGTAGTTTCAGGAATGGGGAAAAATGCAAATACTAAAAATTGACAAAAAAGCAAATAGCATAGCCCTCTGAGCATAAATAAGGCAAGGAGCATATAGGAAGTGGGGTAAAATAAAATTAAAAAAAATTTGGCGCCAAGTATGACGCACGACGCAAAAGGAAGTTGAAAAATGTTTTTGCCGCCAACAAACGTCCGGAAATTACGTAACTTGCGCCATAACAAACACAATTTTGCGCCAAACAACCTTGCGTCAACTAAGACGCAGGAAATGACGAACTTGCATCATTACAGACGCACATTCACGCCAAGAATGACGCTATAAATAACAGCATTTTGCGCCCTCGCAAGCCTAATTTGCCCGCAAATTTTTCAAAAGAAAAAACCAAAACAAGTCAAATTGGAAAAAAGACTATACCCCAGGTAAGACAAACTTCCTAAAACATGATTCCCATAACGAAACTTTCAGACTTCAAAGGGAAATATACATAGACCTGACTCATGGCAAATATAAGTAAAATACATATATTTAAAACTTTATATTAATACATAAAGCGCCAATCCATAGCTGAGAGTGTCTTAAATAATGATACATACTTACCGAAAGACACCCAGATAGCCAAACCAGTACTGAAAACTATCAGCAGAGGTAATGGTATATAAGAGTATATTGTCGATCTGAAAAGGGAGGTAGGAGATGAATCACAGATAACAGAGAACCCTTGAAAAGATTCCCCACAAGGGAAACCATAAAATTAAAAGGCGATACTCCCTTCACATCCCTCTGACAAACACTGTGCTCTTAGAGGAATTGGGCTTCAGAATGCTTTGAAGCGCTTATCATAGAAGAAATCATAAAAATCAAGCACAAACTTACTTCACCACCTCCATAGAAGGCAACGTTTGTAAAACTGAATTGTGGGTGTGGTGAGGGGTGTATTTATGGGCATTTTGAGGTTTGGGAAACTTTACCCCTCCTGGTAGGATTGTATATCCCATACGTCACTAGCTCATGGACTCTTGCCAATTACATGAAAGAAATGCATTTAATTCAGGAGAGGGTTGCAATGCATTGCACAGCTATATGTTGCAACTCTAACTGGCAGTCAATGGGTTACATTTGCTCAACACCTAATAAACGCTTAAAGGGAAATTCCAGTCAAAATATAAATGCACATCTTGGAATAGAAACATGTTTGTAATGTACTTGTATTGGGAAAAAAAATTCTAGTAAAAGTTATAGCTGTTTTAGTGTTAGCATTTTTCTCTGCATGTGTGAAGCATAGCTAGGTTTTCTCAGTGCACCACCATATTAAATACTGCAGCTGCTCTGAGAGCCAGAGGGGCTTGTATCATGTCAGCTATTAACAAACTGAGTCATTAACAGACGGTACAAGCACTTTAGGCTCTCTGAGCAAGTGCTGTGCTTAAATTCATGTGCACGCTGCATACTTAAATACACATTTGAAACAGCTACAACTTTTATTGGAATCATTTTTGCTAATACATGTATCATAGTTGCCAACAGTCCCTGATTTCCAGGGACAGTCCCTGGATTTTGTTGTATGTCCCTGGATTTTTTTTGTCCCTGGAAATGTCCCTGAAAATCTCTTTTGCACAACATTTGTTGTTTGCATATATATATATATATATATATATATATATATATATATATATATATATATATATATATACACATACATATATACAGATAGATAGATGATAAATAGATATAGTGTATTATTTAAATATAATTCATTCCTAATTGAATATTATTATTATAATTGAATGGGTTCACATATTATTTGTCTTTCTAATTTTGATGCTGTGTTGTAAAAATAACCATATGCCCAGAATGTGTTCTAGAGACTGGGTAGGTGTAAGAGCTTGGTGCTGTAATCTGTATAATAAACTATGGATAAATCTAAATTATACTATTACTATCAAATGGGTGTGTTTTGATTGCAGAACTGAGTGGGCGGAGCAGTTGAACAGTAGGTCGTCAATACTCCAGTAACCCGCTTGCTTGCTCTGCTGCAAAGTGTCCCTGGAATTTTTTTTTTAAATGTTGGCAACTATGATGTATATTTTAAAAAATGCTTCTATTTAAAACTGAAATGTATCTATGTGAATTCCAATTTTAGCTGGAATGTCCCTTTAACACACTGGCTACCGAAGTGAACAATAGAACATTGCTTAGCAGTGCATTGCCATCCTTTGTTGCAACCAAGGGGTTAAGCTGGCATAGTGGCCTGTGACATTTCTCTGTTGCTAATATTCCACTTCTAGCATTTTACAGGTGGCTAATGCCACACACTGTTTTTACAACACATCTGTGACCATCTAGTTTGCAATTTACAGTCTTTCGTCTTACATATTCAAGTGCTAATCAGTCTTTTGTACTACTCTACTCTAAGAAACATATAGTGAAACAAATCACTTGTATTATATATAGCACAATATGTCTATCATACCACACTGACAATTGCATCTGCAAATAAGAATATTCAGGAGTGATTACTGGGTACACAGATTATGCACGGTAGCTTGTATGGAGCACTGGGGAAAAAAGAATACTGACATCGTACGGGACTACGGGGAGAAAAGAGGCTGCAGAGTGTCATGTTACATTACAAAGATAATAGGAAGGGAGGAGGAGACACGGGCATGTTAGAGGAAGCTGCTACTCACAGTGAGGAGACAGAGTGTGCAGCTGTTTTCACTGGTCCTCAGTACACCGTGTCATTTATGGACATGACCGTGTGAAAACGCAAAACATTTGGTGTCACACAGCTGGACCGTGTCAGCTTATAGGAGATTTAGCCTATACAGATACCGGAACAGCAGAGGTCTGACTCTGAAGGCTGAAGCAAATCATAACTGGGAGAGCAGGCGGATGAGGCCTAGCTTCGTTTCCAGGGCAACAGCCAACATCATTTCTCAGCTCACATTGTACGTGGGCTGGATTCTACCAAATCCGTGGATGAATAGGCCGTAGCTACAGGAGAACAGAGGTATTGGATGCGTGTAATGTTGAGATTGTACGATGGTGAAACCTAATCAGTGATGCGTGTATTTTGGTTTGTGTATTTTATTAGACTGTTATCAAATGGAATGAAGACTTCAAACGAAACCTTCAGAACAATGTTTAGTTTATCAGCAAACCCAAAAGACTGATATGCGTGGTTGTATATGTGTGCATAGATATGGGAGAGAAAAATAATAAATATATATATATATATATAATGTGTGTGTGTGTGAGCAAATATTAATCTATGAGTATCTATTTGTTAGGTAGCCATAACGTGTATAATCATGTTTGATACCTGGAGAAATATAAGAAACATTTAGGTAACCTCAGGCATTAGGCTAGGCAAAACATAATTTCCTGATGCAACTGCTGATTGGCTGATCCACCTGTTGCTGCTTCTAGAGTTGAACTTTCAGGCATTGTTCTTAGTTATAGTTGATGCATACACTTTGCAAAGACTTTTGTAGTAAACCCCCTGCATGCTGTTGACTTCCATGTCCCTTTATGCTTTCATTGACCCCTTCAGTGCCAGGAGTTTGAGAATTTGTTTGGTTTCTGTAGAATAAAGAGATTTTTATCATTTTGATGTTTAGATTTATTTTGACTACATATTATTTTTAAGCACCAATTCAGCTGTAAAATGATGCCTTTTAAACTGTATTTCTCCAACATAGGTGTGTCCGGTCCACGGCGTCATCCTTACTTGTGGGATATTCTCTTCCCCAACAGGAAATGGCAAAGAGCCCAGCAAAGCTGGTCACATGATCCCTCCTAGGCTCCGCCTACCCCAGTCATTCTCTTTGCCGTTGTACAGGCAACATCTCCACGGAGATGGCTTAGAGTTTTTTAGTGTTTAACTGTAGTTTTTATTATTCAATCAAGAGTTTGTTATTTTGAAATAGTGCTGGTATGTACTATTTACTCAGAAACAGAAAAGAGATGAAGATTTCTGTTTGTATGAGGAAAATGATTTTAGCAACCGTCACTAAAATCCATGGCTGTTCCACACAGGACTGTTGAGAGCAATTAACTTCAGTTGGGGGAACAGTGAGCAGTCTCTTGCTGCTTGAGGTATGACACATTCTAACAAGACGATGTAATGCTGGAAGCTGTCATTTTCCCTATGGGATCCGGTAAGCCATGTTTATTACGATCGTAAATAAGGGCTTCACAAGGGCTTATTAAGACTGTAGACTTTTTCTGGGCTAAATCGATTCATTATTAACACATATTTAGCCTTGAGGAATCATTTTATTTGGGTATTTTGATATAATAATATCGGCAGGCACTGTTTTAGACACCTTATTCTTTAGGGGCTTTCCCAAAGCATAGGCAGAGCCTCATTTTCGCGCCGGTGTTGCGCACTTGTTTTTGAGAGGCATGGCATGCAGTCGCATGTGAGAGGAGCTCTGATACTTAGAAAAGACTTTCTGAAGGCGTCATTTGGTATCGTATTCCCCTTTGGGCTTGGTTGGGTCTCAGCAAAGCAGATACCAGGGACTGTAAAGGGGTTAAAGTTCAAAACGGCTCCGGTTCCGTTATTTTAAGGGTTAAAGCTTCCAAATTTGGTGTGCAATACTTTTAAGGCTTTAAGACACTGTGGTGAAAATTTGGTGAATTTTGAACAATTCCTTCATGTTTTTTCGCAATTGCAGTAATAAAGTGTGTTCAGTTTAAAATTTAAAGTGACAGTAACGGTTTTATTTTAAAACGTTTTTTGTACTTTGTTATCAAGTTTATGCCTGTTTAACATGTCTGAACTACCAGATAGACTGTGTTCTGAATGTGGGGAAGCCAGAATTCCTATTCATTTAAATAAATGTGATTTATGTGACAATGACAATGATGCCCAAGATGATTCCTCAAGTGAGGGGAGTAAGCATGGTACTGCATCATTCCCTCCTTCGTCTACACGAGTCTTGCCCACTCAGGAGGCCCCTAGTACATCTAGCGCGCCAATACTCCTTACTATGCAACAATTAACGGCTGTAATGGATAATTCTGTCAAAAACATTTTAGCCAAAATGAACACTTATCAGCGTAAGCGCGACTGCTCTGTTTTAGATACTGAAGAGCATGACGACGCTGATAATAATGTTTCTGAAGGGCCCCTAACCCAGTCTGATGGGGCCAGGGAGGTTTTGTCTGAGGGAGAAATTACTGATTCAGGGAACATTTCTCAACATGCTGAACCTGATGTGATTACATTTAAATTTAAGTTGGAACATCTCCGCATTCTGCTTAAGGAGGTATTATCCACTCTGGATGATTGTGACAAGTTGGTCATCCCAGAGAAACTATGTAAAATGGACAAGTTCCTAGAGGTGCCGGGGCTCCCAGAAGCTTTTCCTATACCCAAGCGGGTGGCGGACATTGTTAATAAAGAATGGGAAAGGCCCGGTATTCCTTTCGTCCCTCCCCCCATATTTAAAAAATTGTTTCCTATGGTCGACCCCAGAAAGGACTTATGGCAGACAGTCCCCAAGGTCGAGGGAGCGGTTTCCACTTTAAACAAACGCACCACTATACCCATAGAGGATAGTTGTGCTTTCAAAGATCCTATGGATAAAAAATTAGAAGGTTTGCTTAAAAAGATGTTTGTTCAGCAGGGTTACCTTCTACAACCAATTTCATGCGTTGTCCCTGTCGCTACAGCCGCATGTTTCTGGTTCGATGAGCTGATAAAGGCGGTCGATAGTGATTCTCCTCCTTATGAGGAGATTATGGACAGAATCAATGCTCTCAAATTGGCTAATTCTTTTACCCTAGACGCCACTTTGCAATTGGCTAGGTTAGCGGCTAAGAATTCTGGGTTTGCTATTGTGGCGCGCAGAGCGCTTTGGTTGAAATCTTGGTCGGCTGATGCGTCTTCCAAGAACAAGCTACTTAACATTCCTTTCAAGGGGAAAACGCTGTTTGGCCCTGACTTGAAAGAGATTATCTCTGATATCACTGGGGGTAAGGGCCACGCCCTTCCTCAGGATCGGCCTTTCAAGGCAAAAAATAAACCTAATTTTCGTCCCTTTCGTAGAAACGGACCAGCCCAAAGTGCTACGTCCTCTAAGCAAGAGGGTAATACTTCTCAAGCCAAGCCAGCTTGGAGACCAATGCAAGGCTGGAACAAGGGAAAGCAGGCCAAGAAACCTGCCACTGCTACCAAGACAGCATGAAATGTTGGCCCCCGATCCGGGACCGGATCTGGTGGGGGGCAGACTCTCTCTCTTCGCTCAGGCTTGGGCAAGAGATGTTCTGGATCCTTGGGCGCTAGAAATAGTCTCCCAAGGTTATCTTCTGGAATTCAAGGGGCTTCCCCCAAGGGGGAGGTTCCACAGGTCTCAGTTGTCTTCAGACCACATAAAAAGACAGGCATTCTTACATTGTGTAGAAGACCTGTTAAAAATGGGAGTGATTCATCCTGTTCCATTAAGAGAACAAGGGATGGGGTTCTACTCCAATCTGTTCATAGTTCCCAAAAAAGAGGGAACGTTCAGACCAATCTTAGATCTCAAGATCTTAAACAAGTTTCTCAAGGTTCCATCGTTCAAGATGGAAACCATTCGAACTATTCTTCCTTCCATCCAGGAAGGTCAATTCATGACCACGGTGGATTTAAAGGATGCGTATCTACATATTCCTATCCACAAGGAACATCATCGGTTCCTAAGGTTCGCATTCCTGGACAAGCATTACCAGTTCGTGGCGCTTCCTTTCGGATTAGCCACTGCTCCAAGGATTTTCACAAAGGTACTAGGGTCCCTTCTAGCTGTGCTAAGACCAAGGGGCATTGCTGTAGTACCTTATTTGGACGACATTCTGATTCAAGCGTCGTCCCTTCCTCAAGCAAAGGCTCACACGGACATAGTCCTGGCCTTTCTCAGATCTCACGGATGGAAAGTGAACGTGGAAAAGAGTTCTCTATCTCCGTCAACAAGGGTTCCCTTCTTGGGAACAATAATAGACTCCTTAGAAATGAGGATATTTCTGACAGAGGCCAGAAAAACAAAGCTTCTAGACTCTTGTCGGATACTTCATTCCGTTCCTCTTCCTTCCATAGCTCAGTGCATGGAAGTGATCGGGTTGATGGTAGCGGCAATGGACATAGTTCCTTTTGCGCGCATTCATCTAAGACCATTACAACTGTGCATGCTCAGTCAGTGGAATGGGGATTATACAGACTTGTCTCCGAAGATACAAGTAAATCAGAGGACCAGAGACTCACTCCGTTGGTGGCTGTCCCTGGACAACCTGTCACAAGGGATGACATTCCGCAGACCAGAGTGGGTCATTGTCACGACCGACGCCAGTCTGATGGGCTGGGGCGCGGTCTGGGGATCCCTGAAAGCTCAGGGTCTTTGGTCTCGGGAAGAATCTCTTCTACCGATAAATATTCTGGAACTGAGAGCGATATTCAATGCTCTCAAGGCTTGGCCTCAGCTAGCGAGGGCCAAGTTCATACGGTTTCAATCAGACAACATGACAACTGTTGCGTACATCAACCATCAGGGGGGAACAAGGAGTTCCCTAGCGATGGAAGAAGTGACCAAAATCATTCTATGGGCGGAGTCTCACTCCTGCCACCTGTCCGCTATCCACATCCCAGGAGTGGAAAATTGGGAAGCGGATTTTCTGAGTCGTCAGACATTGCATCCGGGGGAGTGGGAACTCCATCCGGAAATCTTTGCCCAAGTCACTCAGCTGTGGGGCATTCCAGACATGGATCTGATGGCCTCTCGTCAGAACTTCAAAGTTCCTTGCTACGGGTCCAGATCCAGGGATCCCAAGGCGGCTCTAGTGGATGCACTAGTAGCACCTTGGACCTTCAAACTAGCTTATGTGTTCCCGCCGTTTCCTCTCATCCCCAGGCTGGTAGCCAGGATCAATCAGGAGAGGGCGTCGGTGATCTTGATAGCTCCTGCGTGGCCACGCAGGACTTGGTATGCAGATCTGGTGAATATGTCATCGGCTCCACCTTGGAAGCTACCTTTGAGACGAGACCTTCTTGTTCAGGGTCCGTTCGAACATCCGAACCTGGTTTCACTCCAGCTGACTGCTTGGAGATTGAACGCTTGATCTTATCGAAGCGAGGGTTCTCAGATTCTGTTATCGATACTCTTGTTCAGGCCAGAAAGCCTGTAACTAGAAAGATTTACCACAAAATTTGGAAAAAATATATCTGTTGGTGTGAATCTAAAGGATTCCCTTGGGACAAGGTTAAGATTCCTAAGATTCTATCCTTCCTTCAAGAAGGATTGGAAAAAGGATTATCTGCAAGTTCCCTGAAGGGACAGATTTCTGCCTTGTCTGTGTTACTTCACAAAAAGCTGGCAGCTGTGCCAGATGTTCAAGCCTTTGTTCAGGCTCTGGTTAGAATTAAGCCTGTTTACAAACCTTTGACTCCTCCTTGGAGTCTCAATTTAGTTCTTTCAGTTCTTCAGGGGGTTCCGTTTGAACCCTTACATTCCGTTGATATTAAGTTATTATCTTGGAAAGTTTTGTTTTTAGTTGCAATTTCTTCTGCTAGAAGAGTTTCAGAATTATCTGCTCTGCAGTGTTCTCCTCCTTATCTGGTGTTCCATGCAGATAAGGTGGTTTTACGTACTAAACCTGGTTTTCTTCCAAAAGTTGTTTCTAACAAAAACATTAACCAGGAGATTATCGTACCTTCTCTGTGTCCGAAACCAGTTTCAAAGAAGGAACGTTTGTTGCACAATTTGGATGTTGTTCGCGCTCTAAAATTCTATTTAGAAGCTACAAAGGATTTTAGACAAACATCTTCCTTGTTTGTTGTTTATTCCGGTAAAAGGAGAGGTCAAAAAGCAACTTCTACCTCTCTCTCTTTTTGGATTAAAAGCATCATCAGATTGGCTTACGAGACTGCCGGACGGCAGCCTCCCGAAAGAATCACAGCTCATTCCACTAGGGCTGTGGCTTCCACATGGGCCTTCAAGAACGAGGCTTCTGTTGATCAGATATGTAGGGCAGCGACTTGGTCTTCACTGCACACTTTTACCAAATTTTACAAGTTTGATACTTTTGCTTCTTCTGAGGCTATTTTTGGGAGAAAGGTTTTGCAAACCGTGGTGCCTTCCATTTAGGTGACCTGATTTGCTCCCTCCCTTCATCCGTGTCCTAAAGCTTTGGTATTGGTTCCCACAAGTAAGGATGACGCCGTGGACCGGACACACCTATGTTGGAGAAAACAGAATTTATGTTTACCTGATAAATTACATTCTCCAAAGGTGTGTCCGGTCCACGGCCCGCCCTGGTTTTTTTAATCAGGTCTGATAATTTATTTTCTTTAACTACAGTCACCACGGTACCATATGGTTTCTCCTATGCAAATATTCCTCCTTAACGTCGGTCGAATGACTGGGGTAGGCGGAGCCTAGGAGGGATCATGTGACCAGCTTTGCTGGGCTCTTTGCCATTTCCTGTTGGGGAAGAGAATATCCCACAAGTAAGGATGACGCCGTGGACCGGACACACCGTTGGAGAAAGTAATTTATCAGGTAAACATAAATTCTGTTTTTTGGTTAGTAAATGATGCAATAAGCCTAAAAAGAATGGGAAAAACATGTATTTTTTATTATAGAATATATATATTTTTAAACAAATTCAATCCCTTCACTAAAAGTAAACCTTTTTATGAAAGGCTTCACTCTTTTGAATAGTTTAACAAAAATATTTTTTAGGTGATCATAATTTTAGAAGCAATATTTACACAAAATTACTGAGTGCAAAATGCTTTTCTGTACTTGCTAAATACAAAATCACCATTACAAGGCAAAGCTACTTTACAGATCTGATGTCACGTCCCATGTATGTACGTATATGTTTTCTAAACATACACATAAATGGACCATATTATAGTAAACAAATGGCATGCTCTAAAACATTAGACCATGTAATTTTATCAATAGGACCTTGCAACTGTATGTATTTAACTCCCCCCCCCCCCCGCCCCAAGGGCGAGACTACTATTTTTGATTGGGTCAGTGGCAGTCCCCCTCGTTACTTGGAGAGTACTATAGGCTTTATTTCTCATGTATGATTAGCTCCTCCATACAGAAATACAATCCTGCACTGAAACATAGAGCACTTGCTTGAAGACCTAGGGTGTTTCTTATTGAATAGTTTAAAAAAATAAAATTTAAATATATTTTTAAAATATATTTTTATATTACATTTCATTAAAACACTAAGGGGTAGATTACAAGTGGCGTGATATATTGCGTTTTTGCGATCGCAAAAACACCACTAGAGTTAAGTTGGGTTGTGCTCGTATTACTTTTTTTTTTTTTGTGCTAGGTATCCCACCTAGCACAAAAATCAGAATATCGCGTGCGCGTTTGCGTATTTCCCCCATAGAAGTCAATGAAGAAAATAAGTGGGGGGAAAAACTAACACCCAACTATCGCACAAATACTATAGCATTTTTGCAATTACGCTAACCCAACAGGAAAATATGAATATTTCATATTCTAATGTTCTTAACATAACGGAATATGTTCTATTTATTTATTTTTATATATATATATATATATATATATATATATATATATATATATATATATATATATATATATATATCTAAAGAAAAGCACTCTCACCTAACTGGTTTCAATCAGCAACCAGGATGCAAAAAATTGCACTCACTGGGTTTGAATCAAACAAAAAGTTTACTAGCGTGACGTTTCCGGGGAATTCTGAGGAAGGGGGTTCCGTGGTGTGTGTGTATATATATAATAAATATATATATATATATATGTATATATATACAGTATCTCACAAAACTCACAAAAGTGAGTATACACCTCACATTTTTGTAAATATTTTATTATAACTTTTCATGTGACAACACTGAAGAAATTACACTTTGCTACAATGTAAAGTAGTGAATGTACAGCCTGTATAACAGTGTAAATTTGCTGCCCCCTCAAAATAGCTCAACACACAGCCATGTCTAAACCGTTGGCAACAAAAGTGAGTACACCCCTAAGTGGAAATGTACAAATTGGGCCCAAAGTCTCAAAATTTTGTGTGGCCACCATTATTTTCCAGCAGTGCCTTAACCCTCTTGGGCATGGAGTTCACCAGAGCTTCACAGGTTGCCACTGGAGTCCTCTTCCACTCCTCCATGATGACATCACGGAGTTGGTGGATGTTAGAGACCTTGCGCTTCCCAACCTTCCATTTGAGGATGCCCCACAGCTGCTCAATAGGGTTTAGGTCTGGAGACATGCTTGGCCAGTCCATTACCAAGGTAGTGGTCATCTTGGAGGTGTGTTTGGGGTCGTTATCATGTTGGAATACTGCCCTGCAGCCCAGTCTCTGAAGTGAGGGGATCATACTCTGCTTCCGTATGTCACAGTACATGTTGGCATTCAAGGTTCTCTCAATGAACTGTAGCTCCCCAGTTGCTGCCACACACGCTTGACACCATCTGAAAGAAATAAATTTATCTTGGTCTCATCGGACCACAGGACATTGTTCCAGTAATCCATGTCATTAGTCTGCTTGTCTTCAGCAAACTGTTTGCGGGCTTTCTTGTGCATCATCTTTAGAAGAGGCTTCCTTCTGGGAGGACAGCCATGCAGACCAATTTAAATGCAGTGGGCAGCGTATGGTCTGAGCACTGACAGGCTGACCCCCAACCCCTTCAAACTCTGCAGCAATGCTGGCAGCACTCATACGTCTATTTCCCAAAGACAACCTCTGGATATGACGCTGAGCATGTGCACTCAACTTCTTTGGTCTACCATGGCGAGGCCTGTTCTGAGTGGAACCTGTCCTGTTAAAACCGCTGTATGTTCTTACCAATCGTGCTGCAGCTCAGTTTCAGGGTCTTGGCAATCTTCTTATAGCCTAGAGGCCATCTTTATGTAGAGCAACAATTCTTTTTTTTAGATCCTCAGAGAGTTCTTTGCCATGAGGTGCTATGTTAAACTTCCAGTGACCAGTATGAGAGAGTGTGAGAGCGATAGCACCAAATTTAACACACCTGCTCCCCATTCACACCTGAGACCTTGTAACACTAACGAGTCACATGACACCTTTGCCATGAGGTGCTATGTTAAACTTCCAGTGACCAGTATGAGAGAGTGTGAGAGCGATAGCACCAAATTTAACACACCTGCTCCCCATTCACACCTGAGACCTTGTAACACTAACGAGTCACATGACACCTTTGCCATGAGGTGCTATGTTAAACTTCCAGTGACCAGTATGAGAGAGTGTGAGAGCGATAGCACCAAATTTAACACACCTGCTCCCCATTCACACCTGAGACCTTGTAACACTAACGAGTCACATGACACCGGGGAAAGAAAATGGCTAATTAGGACCAATTTGGACATTTCCACTTAGGGGTGTACTCACTTTTGTTGCCAACCGTTTAGACATTAATGGCTGTGTGTTGAGTTATTTTGAGAGGACAGCAAATTTACACTGTTATACAGGCTGTACACTCACTACTTTACATTGTAGCAAAGTGTAATTTCTTCAGTGTTGTCACATGAAAAGATATAATAAAATATTTACAAAAATGTGAGGGGTGTACTCACTTTTGTGTGCTACTGTACATACACAAATACATCTTTAGCAATGTATCTGAATGTATCTCTATGTTAAAAGCCCTTTGGCGGCTTTTTTTTCTTTCTAACACCCAAGATCTCATATCTTTGAGCCCTTATAACTTTTTTGTGCAATAAGTTTTATTAGATATTGTTATTATGAGTCCAACTCTACTTTGTAATGTATTTTTGAAGTGTTTTGGGTAACTTTTTAGTTTCGGAAAATGATTAACCATATCTCCGAGATCGCGGTAAGAATTGAAACATATGATTTCTCACTACTTGTAATATTTAATTTCCTATTTGAATCATGAAAGTTTATTTTGGACTTGACTGTCCCTTTTAACCCCTTAGTGACCAGACCACTTTTCCATTTGTTGACCGTTTGGGACCATTTCTGCGGTGCTTGTGTTTAGCTGTAATTTTCCTCTTACTCATTTACTGTACCCACACAAATTATATACCGTTTTTCTCGCCATTAAATGGACTTTCTAAAGATACCATTATTTTCATCATACTGTATCTTATAATTTACTATAATTTTTTTTATAAAATATGATTAAAAATGGAAAAAAACCACACTTTTTTTAACTTTGACCCCCAAAATCTTACACATCTACAACTACCAAAAAACACCCATGCTAAATAGTTTCAAAATTTTGTCCTCAGTTAAGAAATACTCAATGTTTACATGTTCTTTGCTTTTTTTGCAAGTTATAGGGCAATAAATACAAGTAGCACTTTGCTATTTCCAAACCATTTTTTTTTTCAAAATTAGCGCTAGTTACATTGGAACACTGATATCTGTCAGGAATCCCTGAATAACCCTTCACATGTATATATATATATATATATTTTTTTTTTAGTAGACACCCCAAAGTATTGATCTAGGCCCATTTTGGTATATTTCATGCCACCATTTCATTTCGCCAAATGCGATCAAATAAAAAAAATCGTTCATTTTTTCACAAACATTTTTACAAACTTTCGGCTAGATTACGAGTTTTGCGTTATGAGGGGTGCGGTGCTAACTTGCAAGTTATTGTCACCACTCACTTTCCTACAGAGCTGGTATTACAGCTTTTTCTAAACCCGGCGTTAAAAGGCAAGGAGTGAGCGTAGAGCAAAATTGTGCTCCATACCGCACTCCAATACCAGCGGTGCTTAAGTAAGCGGTGAGCTGGTTGTACGTGCTCGTGCACGATTTCCCTATAGACATCAATGGGGAGAGCCGGCTGAGAAAAAGTCTAACACCTGCAATAAAGCAGCGTAAAGCTCAGTAACGCAGCCCCATTGATTCCTATGGTCAAACACATTTTATGTTTACACCTAACACCCTAACATAAACCCCGAGTCTAAACATCCCTAATCTTACACTTATTAACACCTAATCTGCCTCCCCCGACATCTACATTATATTTATTAACCCCTAATCTGCCACTCCGGACATCGCCGATACCTACATTATACTTATTAACCCCAAATCTCCCGCCCCCAATGACGCCGCAACCTACCTACACTTATTAACCCCTAATCTGCCGCCCCAACATAATAAACATATTAACCCCTAAACTGCCGCACTCCCGCATCGCAAAAACAAGTTAAATATTATTAACTCCTAATCTGCCGTCCCTAACGTCGCCACTATATTAAATTTATTAACCCCTAAACCTAACCCTAACACCCCCTAACTTAAATATAATTAATATAAATCTAAATAAAACCTACTATTAATAACTAAACAATTCCTATTTAAAACTAAAAACTTATCTATAAAATAAACCCTAAGCTAGCTACAATATAACTAATAGTTACATTGTATCTATTTTAGGGTTTATTTTTAATTTACAGGCAAGTTTGTATTTATTTTAACTAGGTAGAATAGTTACTAAATAGTTATTAACTATTTAATAACTACCTAGCTAAAATAAATACAAATTGACCTTAAAAATAAACCTAACCTAAGTTACACTAACACTACACTACAATTAAATAAATTACCTAAATTAAATACAATTAAATAAATTAAATACAATTAGCTAAATTACAAAACCCCCCCACTAAATTACACAAAATAAAAAACAAATTACAAGATATTTAAACTAATTACACCTAATCTAATAGCCCTATCAAAATAAAAAAAATCCCCCCCCCCCAAAAAAAAAAAAACCTAGCCTAAACTAAACTGCCAATAGCCCTTAAAAGGGCCTTTTGCGGGGCATTGCCCCAAAGAAATCAGCTCTTTTACCTGTAAAAAAAAATATACAAACAACCCCCCCAACAGTAAAACCCACCACCCACACAACCAACCCCCTAAATAAAACCCTAACTAAAAAAACCTAAGCTCCCCAATGCCCTGGAAAGGGCATTTGGATGGGCAGTGCCCTTAAAAGGGCATTTAGCTCTATTGCAGCCCAAACCCCTAATCTAAAAATAAAACCCACCCATACACCCTTAAAAGATCCTAACACTAACCCCCGAAGATCCACTAACAGTTTTGAAGAGCCGACATCCATTATCAACGAAGCCGGGAGAAGTCTTCATCCAAGCGGCAAGATGTCCTCAATGAAGCCGGCAGAAGTGGTCCTCCAGACGGGCAGAAATCTTCACCCAGACGGCATCTTCTATCTTCATCCTTCCGACGCGGAGCGGCTCCATCTTCAAGACATCCAGCACGGAGCATCCTCTTCAATCGACGGCTTCTTCTGGAATGAAGGTTCCTTTAAATGATGTCATCCATGAATGGGTCCCTTAGATTCCGATTGGCTGGTAGAATTCTATCAGCCAATCGGAATTAAGGTTGAAAAAATCCTATTGGCTGATGCAATCAGTGAAGGAGTTAATTAGGGAGCTTGTAGGGTTAATTTTAGCTTTAGTGTAGAGATCAACCTCCCATCTGACACATCCCACCCCCTGTTCCCTCTTCCCTCCCCAACGGCACAATTGTTCCTGCCGTCTTAAGTACTGGCAGAAAGTCTGCCAGTACTAAAATAAAAAGCATTTTTTATTTATTTTTTATTGATTTATACAGCCCCCAACCTCCCTGATTCCCCCCATACAGCTTTCTAACCCTCCCCTCTCTACCTACTTGCTGCCATCTTGAGTACTGGCAGCTGTCTGCCAGTACCCAGTTTGCCCAAATTTGTTTTTGTTGTATTTTTATATTCAAAATAAAGTTTTTTTCTTTAGTGTAGATGCCCCACCCCTCAATACCCTCCCCCCAGATCCCTTGGCCAATGTTTAATATCCCCCCTCTCCCTCCCTCTCCCTCCTTCATGTCCATTTATGATTTTTTTGTGTAAATGTGGCGCGCACGCCCCCCATGTCCACCCCGCCACAGCCGCGAGCGAAAACACACACATCAATGTGCACAGGAACCGGATACACCCATTGATGTGCCGCCCACCCGCCTCCCTGCTGCTGCTCTCACCCACCAACGATCGGCACCATCAATGGCCGATGCAGGGAGGGCCATAGAGTGGCCCTCTCTGCATCGGTGGTTTAAAAAGGGTATTGCAGTGATGCCTCAATATCGAGGCATAACTACAATACCCTGGAAGCTATCACAATCGCTTCCAGTGCTTCAAACCCCAGAGGACATGCCAGGCACGTCCTTAGTCGTTAAGGGTAGTTTTTTGTAGGACGTACCTGGCACGTCCTCGGTCGTTAAGGGGTTAAATCAGGAGTCATACCCCTCTTTTTTAGGGGAACATCACAGAGGTGCATGACATGCCAGTTTCGAAAGAGGGGATTCCCTGCTTTCCTATTTGGTGTCTCATACCCCTATAGTTTTCAAATGAGGGGTCTCATTTTCCTTTAGACAGCAGATGATTGCCAAAGAAATCACAATTAACTGTATACTAACTTGTTGCCTTTTACAGTGCTCTGGCCTTTAAGATACCCTACCACCTCAAAATAAGCACTATAGGAAGGCAAGGTAGTCTTCTTTTGGAAAATACTTTCTTTTAATGGAGGGGTCACATGCCCAGGTGGTTATCAGCAGATAACCATGGCAACATTGATTACATGACAACCATAGGGATATGTAACAACATCAGTATATAGGCAAGGGATGAAACACACAACAAAAGTCTTGTTCAGGAGCTGCCAGCACTGCAATATAGCTGGCCATGTGGGACCAGCAGTTCTTTGCAACTTCTGAGTGGGACTTTGTGTTAAATCACTTTGCATGGGTTAAAGCGACATTGTAAACTAGATTTTTCTTTGCATAAATGTTTTGTAGATGATACATTTAAATAGACCATCTGGGAGTGTTTTTGTAACAATGTATAGTTTTTCTTATTTTTTTAATAACATTGTGCTGATTTTCAGGCTCTTGACCAAGCCCCAAAGTATCAAATGTAGACCCAGGTCTACTGATCCCTGCTGGTATTGTTTGGGTAATCTAACTTTTCATATGCAAGGAAAGGGGGAGGGTGTAGTGTCTAGCCTAACCTCATCAACCGTGCTAAACTGGGAGTTTCTAATAAGTTTTTAAAAGGTTTTTAGATCAGTATCTGTGCATATTCTTCTTTAGAGTAGTGTCTATAACATGCAGTTAGTGTATACTGTCCCTTTAAACCAGGGGTGGGGAACGTCCATTCCACGGGCCATATAAGGCCCTCAAAATCATTTGCTCTCGCCCTGCCAAGGAAACCACAGGCGGGACTTGAAATTCAATAAATCTAGAAGTTTTTTTTTATAGCAACATACATGTTGTATTAAGTGAATCATAATAATGACGTAAATTTTAAGGGACAAGCAAGGAAAGTCCATTACGGGATAGACAGGACACATACGAGTACATGACAAAACAGACACGTATGCTTCTCATTGGCTGCCCGCGGCCCGTCTCCCTGTATTGTGGGGACTCAGAGGACAGTAATTATCAGGCAGGCTGGGAGTGTGCACATTGCGAAAGTGTTAACACACAGTGGATAGTTATTACAACTTAAGTGATGTGACATGTTGATGCAGAGTGTCAATTTTTCCAAGAGAAATGGACAAATAATAATTTTTTTGTTGAAGTCAAAGGCAAACCTGAGTGAGCGAGCTAATACCAAAGAAGCTGGGGCCTCATGTAGAGGGAGAGTTTGTGAAAGAGTGCATGGTGGCTGCTGCGGAGATGTTAGCACCAGACAAATTAAACATTTTCAGAGTGTTAGTTTGTCTCAGAGAACCAGTTTTAGATCAGATTACGGATTTAGCACAAGATATTTAAAAAACACTGAAGGGTTCCGCAGGAGATTTCTAATTTTTCTCTCTGGCTTGTGACGAAACAAGAGATATAACAAATACTGCCCAACTGGCCGTTTTGGTTTTTGGGATAACTGCAGAGGACGTTCATGGTGGACATTACTAAGTATCTCTCAGAGCTTAACAAGCTGCAGGGCGCAAACCAGCTTCTCATATCCCTGCTTTCAAATGTGAAATCATTTGAAGCTAAATTAAGGCTGTGGAAAGTGCAACTCGAAAGGAATAACACGGTGCATTTCCCCACTCTGGAAGGACAAAAGCCTTCTACTACACTTGAATATGCTGGTGAATGTGCGAAACTAATTGAGGCATTTAATGAAAGATTTAAGGACGTGAAAAAATAAACAAATGGAATTGAACATCTTTGCTACACCGCTAGGTACAATAACCTCCCACTTCTTGAGTTCTATAAACGTTACATAAGTAATGATGAATTTCCCACTTTGAGGATACATGCATTGAAATATGCATCTGTGTTTGGAACAACTTACTGCCGTGAGCAGTTCTTTTCAAAACTTACCATCGCAAAGAGTCAACTGCGCTCCAAACTGACCGATGCAAACCTGGAAAAGCAGTTGCGAATAGCAACATTATCAATACCAGCTAACATCACACGCCTCACCAAAGAGAAGCAGTTCCAGCCATCACATTAGGGGTTAGTTAAAGGGACAGTCAACACCAGAATTTTTGTTGTTTTAAAAGATAGACAATCCCTTAATTACTAATTCCCCAGTTTTGCATAACCAACACAGTTATAATTATACACATTTTACCTCTGTAATTACCTTGTATCTAAGCCTCTGTAGATTGCCCCCTTATTTCAGTTCTTTTGACATTTTAGCCAATCAGAGCTGACTCCATGGTAAATTCACGTGCATGAGCTCAATGTTATCTATATGAAACACATGAACTAATGCCCTCTAGTGTTGAAAAACTATCAAAATGCATTTAGATTAGAGGTGGCCTTTAAGGTCTAAGAAATTAGCATATGAACCTCCAAGGTTTAGCTTTCAACTAAGAATGCCAAGAGAACAAAGCAAAATTGGTGATGAAAGTAAATTGGAAAGTTGTTTAAAATTACATGCCTTATTTCAATCATGAAAGTATTTTTTGGACTCGACTGTCCCTTTAATTAAATATATGCCACAAATAAAGGGAGCGCTAACCAGCAGCTATAAAACAGAAAAAATATTATATATATATATATATATATATATATATATAATCACTTTAATATATACACAAATAAAACCAATCATAAACAAGGAGGGTAAATAGTATTAAACCACCGGTGGTATTAAAAACACACAAAAAATGCCTATATGGCCATAATACTAATAAAGAGTCCTAAAAGAAATCCCAATAGTGAAATTCAGCGTGTTCTGATGCAGCTGTGCAACATACTTCTGAAATTCCTGGCAGTTAAGGGGTTAATTAGTTAGATCCCTCCCAAACAGCTCTCTCCCCACTCCTCAACACCATCTTAGGTACTGGCAGACAGTCTGCCATTATTAAGTTTTATGACTTCTTTTATATAATTTTTTTTATAAATTAATTTTATTTATTTATTCTGTGCAGTGTAGGACCCCCCATTACCATCCCACCTCCTCCCAAACAGCTCTCTAACCATCCCCCCTCTTAATGTTGTCCGCCATCTTCGGTACTGGCAGTTGTCTGCCAGTACCCAGTTTAGGTAAAACATTTATTTTTTTTATTTAATTATTTTTTTCTGTAGTGTAGCGGGCTCCCCCCTCCCTGCGATCGCGATTATCCCCCCACCCTTATTTTTTTTTTCTGTAGTGTTGCCTGATCCCCCACTCCTTGCGATCGCGATTATCCCCCCTCCCTGCGATTGCGATTATCCCCCCACCCTAATTTTTTTTTCTGTAGGGTAGCATGCCTTCAATCCCTCTCCCACACTTTATTTCTGCAGTGTAGAGCCACTCCCTCTCCCTCCCCTCTCTGCCTCTGTGCTGCCCTCCCACCCCCCCTCCTTCCCTCCCACCGGCATTACAGGAGATCATTACAGACAGTGACACAGACCATGTCACTGTCTGTAACAATATGGCAATCTGCACTTACTTGGTAACGGAGCACTGATCTTGCTCTGTTACCATATGAGGACATATTGCCTGCTGCTCAGAAACAGCAGTCTAGTTTTTCACTTTACAGACTGCGGGAGCTTCCTGAAGCTGCAACGTATATATACATTATGCAGTACGATGGGTTTCGTACCACATGACGTATATATATACATCGTAATGGCTTAAGGGGTTAAACAACTTTCCAATTTACTTCTATTATCTAATTTGCTCCATTCTCTTGATATCCTTTGTTGAATGAGCAGTAATGCAGTACTGGGAGCTAACTGAAAGCCAATGACCAGAGACATATATGTGCCGCTTCTGAGCCTACCTAGGTGTACTTTTCAACAAAGGATACAAAAGAGAATGAAACATGTTAGATAATAGAAGTACATTGGACAGTTTATTTCAAATTGCACCATGAAAGAAAAATTTGGGGTTTTATGTCCCTTTTAAATTGGTATTGTGTAGGGTTGCACAGATACTAGTATCGGTATCTGTACCGATACCAAGTACTTGCCTCCAGATCTTAGATCTTAACCCATACGCCATCTTGTGGCGTTTTTTCAAACTTCATGTTCCCATTTCAGTTTAAGCTGGAGTAGTGACATAACTAAAAATTGCTCACTTCTGCTTCTTTTGCTGCCAATAAAAATTGCTGTTATTTGTTTTATTTTACGTCTGAGAGCAGTGCTCCAAAAGCTGCTACTATACATCTGGAAGCCTACCTGGGAGAGATCTCTGTACCTCGTTCAGACAAACCCCTGAAGTACAGGGCCGTTAATATCATCAAGAAAGAAAACACACAAGTACTTTTCACTGCTGTAGATGTGCTTTTTGTGTGTGTTCAAATGTGGTTAGAAGCCTGAATCAAATAGGCCTACTGGGGACTTCTTTATTACTAATAATAGAAGAAAATTATAAATAAACTTTAAATAATGTTTTCCTCCTATATTTAGTGAGAGTTGGGGTATTATATTGACTTTCCTATAGGTAAGGAGCACTTCACAAAACAGTTTTAAGGTTAGAAATAATCAATACTGTAAGCACTTGCTCATGGCTGAGAGGCTTCTGCTGGTGTACGTGTGTATGCACATGCTTCTACCAGTAATTACATACACCTAGATTACGAGTTTTGCGTTCGTGTTTTAACGCTGAAAAAATTGCAATTTCAGCGTTAAAACAGCAACGCAGCCATTACGGGTCTTGTCGGTATAGCTGTACCGCAAGCCTTTTAGCCTGTAACGCAACGTCAATCCCGCACTCAAAAAAAATGACGTTTTTGCGTGGGATTTCCATAACGCTGCCATTACAAGTTTTGCGGTGAGGCTAAAAAGCTTGCGTTACAGCCTATACCGACACAATCCATTTCGCAATCTGAGAGCAGTAGTTATGAGTTTTACGCAACAAAACTGTTACATAAAACTCATAACTAAACTGTTACAAAGTACACTAACACCCATAAACTACCTATTAACCCCTAAACCGAGGCCCTCCCGCATCGCAAACACTATATTAAACGTATTAACCCCTAATCTGCCACTTCCGACACTGCCACCACTAATTAAATGTATTAACCCCTATTCTGCCGCTGCCCGACATCGTCGCCACTATACTAAAGTTATTAACCCCTATTCCCCCGCACAACATCGGCCACACTATAATAAAAATATTAACCCCTATTCCGCTGCTTCCTTACATCGCTGCCATTAAATAAAGTTATTAACCCCTAAACCTCTGGCCTCCCACATCACTACCACTTTTAAGGGCTATTGGTAGTTTATTGTAGGCTAGGGTTTTTTTTTATTTTGGGGGGGCTTTTTTATTTTAATAGGGCAATTAGATTAGGTGTAATTGTTTTTATTTTGGATAATTTTATTTGTTATTTTTTGTAATTTAGTATTTTTGTAACTGTAGATTTAATTTTTTTAGTAGTGTTAGGTTTTTTTAATGAGTAATCTAATTTATTTAATTGATAGTTATTTTAATTTTAGTCTAATAGTTATGCAAGGTTAATTTATAGTTTAAATTTAGGTTTTTTAAATTTCACAGGTAAGTTTTTTTAATTTTATTTATTTTAAGATAAGGATCTTGTAATTTTAATTTAGTTAGGGGGTTGTTAGGTTTAGGGGTTAATAGGTTTATTTAGTGGCAGTGATGTGGGAGGCCAGAGTTTACGGGTTAATAACTTTATTATAGTGGCGGCAATATCAGGAGTGGCAGATTATGGGTTAATACATTTATTTAGGTGGCGGCGATGTCGGGAGTGGAAGATTAGGGGTTAATAACATTATGTAGGTGGCAGCGATGTCGGGGGGCAGCAGATTAGGGGGTGTTAAGATGTGGGGTTTATGTTAGGGTGTTAGGTTTAAACGTAACTTTATTTTCCCCATAGACATCAATGGGGTTCCGTTACGGAGCTTTTCATTCCGCGATCGCAGGTGTTAGTTTTTTTTCTAACATTTTCTCCCGCTTGTATTTTGTGCGGTATAGAGCTCATCGCAACCATATTACACGAACAAGGCGGCTTTTTCAAAACTCGTAATGGTAGCTATGGAGGGTGAAATAACGCACCCTCTATAGCGCAAAACTTGTAATCTGGGTGATAGTTCTTACAAGTTGGTGGGAGAGTTTAGAAACGGGGAAGAAAGCAGATAATAACCTGCAATTTTTAATGATGCACTACTGACCACTTGTAAAGCTTCAGATATTGCCAACAAAACACATATTTTTAACATAGTTGTCAGTACTTTCACAATATTAACCTTTATGCTTATTATACTGACGTACTCGACATTATCCATAAAACATGCATTTTTTACATTGTCAATTTAAAGACATTACATTTTATATATTCAAATAAGGCATTGGCTTGCAGTTAAACATTAACTGTAATGTATTTGTTTAAGTTGACAGGCAGTCTGCGTTTGTCATGTGAGTGAAAAGTACATATTTAAATACCACTTTTAACCCGTGTGACTGCTGGCTACAAGCTGTCCCTCATTTTACATTTAGATAAGATTAGAGTATATGCACTTACGTTAAAGTGACATACAGCAATCCGTATTGTTTCTACAATGAAAAGTTAGCTTATTTTTGACTAATTGTCTTCTGTGGCTTTTATGCTACAGGTCATATTTCCAAATCTGTATTTTCAAAATCCAAACTTATTCTAAAATCCAAACCTTTTAATTAATATTTTTTTAAATATAATTATCAAAAAATACAGTTTCTGATGGTACTATGTTTACAAAAGTATTAAAAATGATATAAAACTACCTTTAGGTTAAATGTATAAGCTGTATTATGAATGATCTGTAAATATTGCCTAAATGGCATAAGAAATTGTTTACACTTAGTTCCACCCCCTCTCCAAACTGTCCCATTTTAAAGATACAAATATTGCGAGATCCAAACCTTTTCTGGTGACAAGCAGTTTGGATTGTTTTTTTTTTTTTTACCTACATCATATAATCATTAAAGTTTTACATAACCCCCTCACTGGCAGTTAAAGGGACATGAAACCCAAATTTTTTCTTTCATGATTTAGAAAGAGCATGCAATTTTAAACAACTTTCTAATTTACTTCTATTATCTAATTTGCTTTATTCTCTTGATATTCTTTGCTGAAAAGCATATCTAGATATGCTCAGTAGCTGCTGATTGGTAGATGCACATAGATGCCTCGTGTGATTGGCTGACACATGTACATTGCTATTTCTTCAACAAAGGATAACTTAAGAATGAAGCAAATTAGATAATAGAAGTCAATTGGAATGTTATTTAAAATTGTATTCTCTATCTGAATCATGACATTTTTGGGGGGGCTTTAGTGTCCCTTTAACTAGAATCTGCAATCTCAATCATCTTAATTGTACAGTCTAGACTCAATACTTATTTTTTATTACTTATCGTTGCATACCAGACAAACATCTTGCAAAGGGTTTATATTATTTTTCAGTTAGCTATTTCAAATTGCACATGTACAAATCAACTTGTGTTAGTCGGAAAACGTATTCACGAGTTGATCATGATTGGAGAAACTTAACATACTAAAATATACCCACAATAGGTGGGCGGAGCTTGGCAGCCATTTTCGGCTCCTAACTGAATATTTAAATGTTTCATGTACTTCTTACAAGCTTATATATGTGGAGTCAGTTGCTGAATGCTTCTCTGGTATGTAACAATAAGTTATCAAAATTATGTACTGGATCTAGATCAGGGGTGCCCACCCTTTTTTGTTGGAATCTACTTTTCAAATGGGATGGCTCCTAAGCTTTCATTCCTGCCTTTTCAAATAAAGATTCCAAGAGAATGAAGAAAAATTGATAATAGGAGTAAATTAGAAAGTTGTTTAAAATTGCATGTTCTATATCTGAATCATGAAAAAAAATAAAATGTGTTTCACATCCCTTTATGGTTGCATGATTTAGCAACACATGGATGTGCAAAAGCATAAAGATACAACAGATTAATCCTGATGACAAAAGTAGCACTGACTTTAATTCGGGTTAACAGGAGCAACCCCTTGTGCCATGTTACAAAACACTGCATTCAAATTACTGCCACTGACCCGGTTTACTTTGTGCCGCGGGCTTGGCCTGATATGACCCAGTGAGGCTTACACAAATAAATTTCAATAGCGTGCCATGCAGACCATTTCTTACCGGGTCGACATGTTCATTTGCCAGACGTCAATCAGACTTGTTCCTTTAGCATAGCACAGCAGCCTCCGCCTTTACTTTTTCTATCTATTGACGCTTACCCTCCTAACTATACTATACCGCCATATCCATTGGGAGAGTACTCACTCAACCATGCTTTTGATAGGCCAATTGTGTTGTCGTTCAAAAATCATCTACATTGATTGTCCGACCATCAGACTGTTTAATGACCTGCCCCTTTACACACTGCAGTAGATAAAGCGGTATCCCTAGCAACCATACTCATGGCCCAATGTTGAGATTGCATAACTTGACCACATCATTTTGATCACATCGGCCGTGATCTACCAGCAGCGCCTCGGGATCTACTGGTAGATTCTGATCCCAATCTACCTATTGGGCACCCCTAGTTTAGACCCTTTAATTACTTAAATATCTTTATGAATTTTTTTTTTTTTTTTTTTGTCAAAGTATTGATTAGCTGATCAGTTTCAAGGGGTGGGAATAAGGAAAACAGTTGTATGTTTTCGGATATTTATTTGATGATTTTAGTGGATTTAGGTTGCAATGCTGGAAAGTTGTAGAAAGAGTGTATACATAAAGAAATCTTACCAAGTATTAAAACAGCTCAGTGAAACTAACAAGATGTTGGATATCAAGTTCATCACTGATTTAAAAGGACATGTATCTAAGTTGGAGTGCTACTGTAATCTGATTTCATATAATTTACAGTTAAATGTAAGGATTACAAATCAATGTAAACATAACAATAGTCACTTATACAGAACATTGATGACTAGATTGTTCTTCTACATTTGAATATTTTTCCTGGCCCAGCATGATTAATGAATAATGTATTATCCAATTACAGTAATTGTAAACGCACACAGGTGTAAATGTTCGGCATTCTCTGTCTAAATTACCTAATGCAACTTTATTATAGAGTTACAATAAAAAATTCTTATTGTGTGTTTTAAATTATTTTCTATAGGCACCTGCTAAAGATATATTATGTAAGAACTGCTAATACAATGACTACTGTACGACAAAGAAAGCGAGCGAGTGCCTCTGAACAGAGACAAAATAACCATCAGCATGAGAAGAATGCAAAGCATTATCCTAAAGGAATTACTAGTAAGTACTAAAAATGTAATCATATTATAGATATAGATAAAATATAGTGTGTCTGAGGAAGAGAATTGCATACAGAAATGTCCTGTTTTTTTTTTTTTTTTTTTTTAACATGTTTTATTTTTTTATTACTTAAAAAGTGAAAAATACAAATAAATAATGTAATTAGGATATGTGTTTGTCTTGAATCTTTGTGGTCAAAGTGAATGTGAAACTCCAGTATTTCTGGTAACTTCTTGCCTTAAAACGAAAAAATAAATAATATAGTCAAGTACAGTCTTAGTGACAATATATAAAATCAGCACTGCCAAGGGGCTACTCACGCTTAGATGAGCCTAACCAGCTCTGGAGATGACGCACACCTGGTTTTATACTGCCAGGTACCCAGTATTCATCTGGCAATGCTGCAAATATATCTGACATTTATTTAAAGCATATGCAACAAATTTAAAAAGCCACAATATAGCTCCCCTATAATAGTCACTCAGGTATCTGTCCACAATATGTACACAGTGGGCGGTATATACCGATACTTTGTCCGGATGGATGCGGATAAGATTGTAGTTCACTCTACAAAATTTTCTGCCTATTATTGGGAATTCCCACGATACCTTTGCTGTGACCATGATCTGGGGCTGTAGC
Organism: Bombina bombina; assembly: GCF_027579735.1. Classification (NCBI taxonomy): domain Eukaryota; kingdom Metazoa; phylum Chordata; class Amphibia; order Anura; family Bombinatoridae; genus Bombina; species Bombina bombina. Next base: position 1,295,612,010 of record NC_069499.1, on the reverse strand, counting down.
TATGACGTTACTGCGCCGTATACGTGCAGCTTTTTCAAGGAAGTAATGTGTGTCCTCTCCTTTCATCCTTTATAGTGTGTGCCTGTATCTTGTGTAGCCATCTTTGAAATGGTCATGTTGAAATAGTGTAGAATCCATCTGTATTGGTCTACTTTTTTAAGAATGGGCAACATCTTTATTATATCCATTTTCTCATGTTGTGTCCCATATTTCTATGATTGTCCCAATTATCATATATTTGTGCAAATGGTGTACATATTTACTAATAATCCTCATCTGAATTATAAATTATAACTAAGGAAAATAAATAATAAATCATTCACTATCTATGCATATAATCCTTTGGTTTAACTGGTAAGAACAGGTAAATACCTCCTGTTTATGCTAATAGATTGTGTGTTTATGTAATAAAAACACAATCTATGAGCATAAACAGGAGTTATATACCTGTCTCTCCCAGTTAAACCAAAGGATTATATGCATAGATAGTGAATTATTTATTTTCCTTAGTTATAATTTATCATTCAGATGAGGATTATCGGTAAACATGTACACCATTTGCGCACATATATGATAATTGGGACTGTACTTCACTATATATATATTTTTTTTTTTCGTTTTGAGGCAAGAAGTTAACAGAAACACTTGAGTTTCACACTATATGATATGGTATGATCATATGATATATATCCTATTATATTACATATCCTTATAACTTTGTTTATTTATTTGTCACTTTTTAAGTAACATTTTTTTTTCCACCTGTGAGCACTGTACTTTTATCGTATGTATTTTTTTTTTTAGTTAAAGGGGACATGAAACCCAAAAATTTATTTTTGTGATATAGACTAAGCATAGAATTTAAAACGGTTTACAATTTAACAAAATTGTTTAGTTCTCATTGTATTGTTTGTTGAATAGCATACCAAGTTAGGTAGTGTGGGTGTGTTTAAAGCACTAGATAGCAGCAAACATTGGTGCCATCTAGTGCTCGTGAAATGTATAACATTGTTAAAAAGTATTCTTGAAAACCATTTTTTTTAATTTAAATTTTATGTTCTGATTGAATCATGAAAGAGAAATTGTGGGTTTCATGCTCCTTTCTATTCTTTGAGTGATATAATCATATGTGCAGTCAGTTAATACATAGCACCCTTATTTAAATGGTATTAATATGTACCTTCATATCATTTTCTAGTATTTGTTTATATTTACTTTTGTCATTGCCTTTCTTTATAGCCATTTTGTGCATTTCAGATTATTCTAGCTGTAATCGCAAAATAATCAAGATTTATTAAAGGCAGCAGTCAAATAGTTAGATAAAACGTCTACCTCAGCAGTGATGTATAAAGTATATGCTAAAAATAGAAACTCTAAGCAACTAGTCATAAAACAAGATCCTTGTACTTAAAGGGCCATAATACCCAAATGTTTAAACACTTGAAAGTGATGCAGCATAGCTGTAAAAAGCTGACTAGAAAATATCACCTGAACATCTCTATGTAAAAAAGAAAGATATGTTACCTCAAAAGTTCCTCAGTAGCCACCTTCCATTGTAAAGGATTTCTAAGCAGCATTTTAGTGTGTCTGTCCTAGGACAGCTTAGGGGATGAGCCTCGTGAACTCTCACATTATTTCACCAATCAGGTAAAGGAAGCTTACTATGAAATTTCATGAGAGTTAAGTCAAATCTCATGAGATCACAGTAAGAGTTCATGACCTCAGCACTGCTGATGCTGATTGGCTGCTGTTAATTTCTTTATTTTTTTTTATTTTATTTTTTTTAACCTGCAGCTGGGAGCAGGTGAAGTATAACTTTTTACACAGAATTTACTCTGCTGAGCTGAGGAGATTGTGAGGTAAAATATCTTCCTTTTTTACATAGAGATGCTCAGGTGATATTTTCCTGTCAGCTTTTTACAGTTATACTGCATCAGTTTCAGGTGATTTAGCATATGAGTATTATGTCCCTTTAACAATCAGAAAGGACAGAGTGAGTCTTCTTCTCTTGCAAATTCCAACTTCAATAATATTTGTCTCACAGTGGTAAATGCAGACTGTTAAAGGGATATGAAACTCAATTTCATATCCCTTTGACTGAACTTTAAGATAGCTGCTTGAGTAAAGGAGAGTAGATCTATAATTTTCTGAGAAGTAACAATGGGGAAGAACATCCACCACATTTGTTTTTCAGTATAGAAAGATGTCTGCTATATAGTGGAAAGTATAACGATTAAACTAAAGACAGAAAACTAAACAGAATATGTATAAAATGTTCAGCCTGAGAAACAGTGTGACAAAAAAAGGAGCTGTAAACAACATATTACAGGCAATTTACAAAACTGAAATTCAACATTAAAGTGCATTAAAATCCTAATTATGATGTAAAAATATTTGCCACCTGTGTTTAATAAAATTAAAGCTAAAATAATATAACATTTAGTACACAATTTAGTCTTCATATTTATTTTTTCTTAGCTATATAAGAATTAAAGGTGTAAGTAAGGTTCTAAAGTATGAAACATTTAAACATGCTACAAAAGATAAAAAAAAATCCTCATTAGCTCCTAGGAGGAAGGTATGAGAAGCGCTCCTCCTCTCACCAAAAAGAGAATCAATTAGGAGGAGCCATGAGCCATTGCTTGTAGTGGGGTAAGGGTCAAGACGGTGTTAATTTTGACAGCAAATATTACATTTAGTGTTAGTCATAATCTTTTGACTAAAATGGCATTCAGTTTTACTCATATTTTAGTCATCTGAATTGTTTTAGTTGTAGTTGACTAAATATCATACGATTTTAGTTGACTAAAAACTAGTGGGTTTAGTTAAAGTGTAATGCATTATATAAGCATTTCTCTAGAATTTCCAAACTCATTATATACTCAAAGGGCCAGTAATTAGATATGCATTGATTAAAACAACTTGCATATGACATTCTTCATTTTTTCAAGCAGAAGTGCAACTCTAAAATATTAAAAAGAACTGTATCGGCTGTAATGCCATTGCACATATTACTTAGCCGTCTGTATAGGACTGGAAGTCCAAAGATATTAGTTCTGATTGGATTTCTTCCCAAAACATCCCTCCCTAACATTTTACTCTAGTTTTAGTTAGTTGACTAAATGGTCAATCGATTTTAGTTATAGTCATTATAACTTAGTTTTTATCTAGTTTTAGTCACTGAAAAAGTGTTGTTGACGAAAACTATGACGAAAATTATTATTCGACTAAATTAGTACTGGTTCAAGATGGAATTGGGTTATGAGGAGGAACATAGGATATTAATAATTGGCCTGACTAAGTTTAGTATAGAGAACTGGTTATAACCATGTATTTGAGACAAAGAGTGACACACAGCTGACCTTTAAAGGGACAGTATACACCAGTTTTCATTTAACTGCATGTAATAGACACTACTATAAAAATGTTTTTTAAAAAAGAGCTGTATAGGCTATATAAATGGATCATCTACAAAACATTTATGCAAATAAACATCTAGTGTGTAATGTCCCTTTAAGGGGCAGTAAAGAACTTGAGATTTTTATATAAAATGTTTATATGTGCTTAGTAAAATAAATTTGCAATATACACATTATTTATTTTGGCTGCTTTTCTGCAAATAAGGCAATTTGTGGGTAGAGTTTGGTTCTTAAACACTTGCAGCCAACAAGAAGTGAATTTGTTTTAAAAATATTTAGTCCTGGCTGATATGTTATTCTATGTCAAGACGAAAGTAATCACTTGTATTTACAAGGTGTTTAGTGTCCCATTAAACTAGAAAATTATAGATATTGCAAAGGAACTACTTCAGTCTCACACAGCAGAAGAGCCCTAGTACTGTAAATTAAAGATCCGGCATTTGAGACTTGCCGTACAGAAATTAAAAAAAAAAGATGTAGTTTAACTTCTTTCACACTACAAATTTAATGATCCTTTTGGAATTGGGATTTTTGGATAGAGTTAAAACTTTCCATTATAAATTAAAATAAGCATGACAGATAATAAATTAATAACGGGTAGATTACGAGTCTTGCGTTATGAGCTGTGCGGTGCTAACGTGCAGTTTTTTCTCACCGCTCACTTACCTGCAGCGCTGGTATTACGGGTTTTGAAACCCGGCGTTAACAGGCAAGAAGTGAGCGTAGAGCAAAATTGAGCTCCACACTGCACTCCAATACCAGCGCTGCTTAAGTCAGCGGTCAGCTGGTTTTACGTGCTCATGCACGATTTCCCAATAGATATCAATGGGGAGAGCCGACTGAAAAAAAGTCTAACACCTGCAATAAAGCAGCGTAAATCTCAGTAACGCAGCCCCATTGATTCCTATGGGGAAACTAAAGTTATGTTTACAACTAACAACCTAACATGAACCCCGAGTCTAAAAACCCCTAATCTTACACTTATTAATCCCTAATCTGCTGCCCCCGACATTGCTGACACCTGCATTATATTTATTAAAACCCCTAATCTGCTGCTCTGGATATCGCCGCCACCTACATTATCCTTATTAACCCCTAATCTGCTGCCCCCAACATTGTCGACACCTACATTATATTTATTAACCCCTAATCTCCCGCCCCCAATGTCGCCGCAACCTACCTAAACTTATTAACCCCTAATCTGCCACCCCCAACGTCTCCGCCACTATATTAAATGTATTAACCCCTAAATCTAAGTCTAACCCTAACACCCCCTAACTTAAATATAATTTAAATAAATCTAAATAAAATTACTATCATTAACTAAATTATTCCTATTTAAAACTAAATACTTACCTATAAAATAAACCCTAAGCTAGCTACAATATAACTAATAGTTACATTCGGCTAGATTATGAATTGTGCGTTAAGAGGTCCTAACGCTGCTTTTTTACGCCCGCTGGTATTGCGAGTCTTGAAGGTTTAGGCTCACCGCACACTTCTTTGGCCTTACCGCAAAACGAGTTACGTAAACTTCATAAAGTCTTTTCTCCAACATAGGTGTGTCCGGTCCACGGCGTCATCCTTACTTGTGGGATATTCTCCTCCCCAACAGGAAATGGCAAAGAGCCCAGCAAAGCTGGTCACATGATCCCTCCTAGGCTCCGCCTTCCCCAGTCATTCTCTTTGCCGTTGTACAGGCAACATCTCCACGGAGATGGCTTAGAGTTTTTTAGTGTTTAACTGTAGTTTTTATTATTCAATCAAGAGTTTGTTATTTTAAAATAGTGCTGGTATGTACTATTTACTCTGAAACAGAAAAGAGATGAAGATTTCTGTTTTGTAAGAGGAAAATGATTTTAGCAACCGTTACTAAAATCGATGGCTGTTTCCACACAGGACTGTTGAGAGGAATTAACTTCAGTTGGGGGAACAGTGAGCAGACTTTTGCTGCTTGAGGTATGACACATTCTAACAAGACGATGTAATGCTGGAAGCTGTCATTTTCCCTATGGGATCCGGTAAGCCATTTTTATTACAGACAGAAAAAAAGGGCTTCACAAGGGCTTTTTAAGACTGTAGACATTTTCTGGGCTAAATCGATTTATATATAAACATATTTTATACTCCATAGCCTTGAGGAATTATTTTAATCTTGGGAATTTTGTAAAATAACCGGCAGGCACTGTATTGGACACCTTATTCTCTAGGGGCTTTCCCTAATCATAGGCAGAGTCTCATTTTCGCGCCTGTATTGCGCACTTGTTTTTGAGAAGCATGACATGCAGATGCATGTGTGAGGAGCTCTGATACATAGAAAAGACTTTCTGAAGGCGTCATTTGGTATCGTATTCCCCTTTGGGCTTGGTTGGGTCTCAGCAAAGCAGATACCAGGGACTGTAAAGGGGTTAAATATAAAAACGGTTAAAGGGTTAAAGCTTCCAAATTTGGTGTGCAATACTTTTAAGGCTTTAAGACACTGTGGTGAAATTTTGGTGAATTTTGAACAATTCCTTCATACTTTTTCGCAATTGCAGTAATAAAGTGTGTTCAGTTTAAAATTTAAAGTGACAGTAACGGTTTTATTTTAAAACGTTTTTTGTACTTTGTTATCAAGTTTATGCCTGTTTAACATGTCTGAACTACCAGATAGACTGTGTTCTGAATGTGGGGAAGCCAAGGTTCCTTCTCATTTAAATAGATGTGATTTATGTGACACAAAATTTAGAGAAAATGATGCCCAAGATGATTCCTCAAGTGAGGGGAGTAAGCATGGTACTGCATCATCCCCTCCTTCGTCTACACCAGTCTTGCCCACACAGGAGGCCCCTAGTACATCTAGCGCGCCAATACTCCTTACTATGCAACAATTAACGGCTGTAATGGATAATTCTATCAAAAACATTTTAGCCAAAATGTCCACTTATCAGCGAAAGCGCGACTGCTCTGTTTTAGAAAATACTGAAGAGCATGAGGACGCTGATGATATTGGTTCTGAAGGGCCCCTACACCAGTCTGAGGGGGCCAGGGAGGTTTTGTCTGAGGGAGAAATTTCAGATTCAGGGAAAATTTCTCAACAAGCTGAACCTGATGTGATTACATTTAAATTTAAGTTGGAACATCTCCGCGCTCTGCTTAAGGAGGTGTTATCCACTCTGGATGATTGTGAGAATTTGGTCATTCCAGAGAAACTATGTAAAATGGACAAGTTCCTAGAGGTCCCGGGGCCCCCCGAAGCTTTTCCTATACCCAAGCGGGTGGCGGACATTGTAAATAAAGAATGGGAAAGGCCCGGTATACCTTTCGTCCCTCCCCCCATATTTAAAAAATTGTTTCCTATGGTCGACCCCAGAAAGGACTTATGGCAGACAGTCCCCAAGGTCGAGGGGGCGGTTTCTACTCTAAACAAACGCACCACTATACCCATAGAAGATAGTTGTGCTTTCAAAGATCCTATGGATAAAAGATTAGAAGGTTTGCTTAAAAAGATGTTTGTTCAGCAAGGTTACCTTCTACAACCAATTTCATGCATTGTCCCTGTCACTACAGCCGCGTGTTTCTGGTTCGATGAGCTAGAAAAGGCGATCAATAATAATTCTTCTTCTTATGAGGAGATTATGGACAGAATTCGTGCTCTCAAATTGGCTAATTCTTTCACCCTAGACGCCACTTTGCAATTGGCTAGGTTAGCGGCGAAAAATTCTGGGTTTGCTATTGTGGCGCGCAGAGCGCTTTGGTTAAAATCTTGGTCAGCGGATGCGTCTTCCAAGAACAAATTGCTTAACATTCCTTTCAAGGGGAAAACGCTGTTTGGCCCTGACTTGAAAGAGATTATCTCTGATATCACTGGGGGCAAGGGCCACGCCCTTCCTCAGGATAGGTCTTTCAAGGCCAAAAATAAACCTAATTTTCGTCCCTTTCGCAGAAACGGACCAGCCCCAAGTGCTACGTCCTCTAAGCAGGAGGGTAATACTTCTCAAGCCAAACCAGCCTGGAGACCAATGCAAGGCTGGAACAAAGGAAAGCAGGCCAAGAAACCTGCCACTGCTACCAAGACAGCATGAGATGTTGGCCCCCGATCCGGGACCGGATCTGGTGGGGGGCAGACTCTCTCTCTTCGCTCAGGCTTGGGCAAGAGATGTTCTGGATCCTTGGGCGCTAGAAATAGTCTCCCAAGGTTATCTTCTGGAATTCAAGGGGCTTCCCCCAAGGGGGAGGTTCCACAGGTCTCAATTGTCTTCAGACCACATAAAAAAACAGGCATTCTTGCATTGTGTAGAAGACCTGTTAAAAATGGGAGTGATTCATCCTGTTCCATTAGGAGAACAAGGGATGGGGTTCTACTCCAATCTGTTCGTAGTTCCCAAAAAAGAGGGAACGTTCAGACCAATCTTAGATCTCAAGATCCTAAACAAGTTTCTCAAGGTTCCATCGTTCAAAATGGAAACCATTCGAACAATTCTTCCTTCCATCCAGGAAGGTCAATTCATGACCACGGTGGATTTAAAGGATGCGTATCTACATATTCCTATCCACAAGGAACATCATCGGTTCCTAAGGTTCGCATTCCTGGACAAGCATTACCAGTTTGTGGCACTTCCGTTCGGATTAGCCACTGCTCCAAGGATTTTCACAAAGGTACTAGGGTCCCTTCTAGCGGTGCTAAGACCAAGGGGCATTGCAGTAGTACCTTACTTGGACGACATTCTGATCAAGCGTCGTCCCTTCCTCAAGCAAAGGCTCACACGGACATTGTCCTGGCCTTTCTCAGATCTCACGGATGGAAAGTGAACGTAGAAAAGAGTTCTCTATCTCCGTCAACAAGGGTTCCCTTCTTGGGAACAATAATAGACTCCTTAGAAATGAGGATTTTTCTGACAGAGGCCAGAAAAACAAAACTTCTGAACTCTTGTCAAATACTTCATTCTGTTCCTCTTCCTTCCATAGCGCAGTGCATGGAAGTAATAGGTTTGATGGTAGCGCAATGGACATAGTTCCTTTTGCGCGCATTCATCTAAGACCATTACAACTGTGCATGCTCAGTCAGTGGAATGGGGACTATACAGACTTGTCTCCGACGATACAAGTAAATCAGAGGACCAGAGATTCACTCCGTTGGTGGCTGTCCCTGGACAACCTGTCACAGGGGATGAGCTTCCGCAGACCAGAGTGGGTCATTGTCACGACCGACGCCAGTCTGGTGGGCTGGGGCGCGGTCTGGGGACCCCTGAAAGCTCAGGGTCTTTGGTCTCGGGAAGAATCTCTTCTACCGATAAATATTCTGGAACTGAGAGCGATATTCAATGCTCTCAAGGCTTGGCCTCAGCTAGCAAAGGCCAAGTTCATACGGTTTCAATCAGACAACATGACAACTGTTGCGTACATCAACCATCAGGGGGGAACAAGGAGTTCCCTGGCGATGGAAGAAGTGACCAAAATCATTCAATGGGCGGAGACTCACTCCTGCCACTTGTCTGCAATCCACATCCCAGGAGTGGAAAATTGGGAAGCGGATTTTCTGAGTCGTCAGACATTTCATCCGGGGGAGTGGGAACTCCATCCGGAAGTCTTTGCCCAAATTACTCAACTGTGGGGCATTCCAGACATGGATCTGATGGCCTCTCGTCAGAACTTCAAGGTTCCTTGCTACGGGTCCAGATCCAGGGATCCCAAGGCGACTCTAGTAGATGCACTAGTAGCACCTTGGACCTTCAAACTAGCTTATGTTTTCCCGCCATTTCCTCTCATCCCCAGGCTGGTAGCCAGGATCAATCAGGAGAGGGCATCGGTGATCTTGATAGCTCCTGCGTGGCCACGCAAGACTTGGTATGCAGACCTGGTGAATATGTCATCGGCTCCACCATGGAAGCTACCTTTGAGACGAGACCTTCTTGTTCAAGGTCCGTTCGAACATCCGAATCTGGTCTCACTCCAACTGACTGCTTGGAGATTGAACGCTTGATCTTATCAAAGCGAGGATTCTCAGATTCTGTCATTGATACAAAATATGGAAAAAATATATCTGTTGGTGTGAATCTAAAGGATTCCCTTGGGACAAGGTAAAAATTCCTAAGATTCTATCCTTTCTTCAAGAAGGTTTGGAGAAAGGATTATCTGCAAGTTCCTTGAAGGGACAGATTTCTGCCTTGTCTGTGTTACTTCACAAAAAGCTGGCAGCTGTGCCAGATGTTCAAGCCTTTGTTCAGGCTCTGGTTAGAATCAAGCCTGTTTACAAACCTTTGACTCCTCCTTGGAGTCTCAATTTAGTTCTTTCAGTTCTTCAGGGGGTTCCGTTTGAACCCTTACATTCCGTTGATATTAAGTTATTATCTTGGAAAGTTTTGTTTTTGGTGGCAATTTCTTCTGCTAGAAGAGTTTCAGAATTATCTGCTCTTCAGTGTTCTCCTCCTTATCTGGTGTTCCATGCAGATAAGGTGGTTTTACGTACTAAACCTGGTTTTCTTCCGAAAGTTGTTTCTAACAAAAACATTAACCAGGAGATAGTCGTGCCTTCTTTGTGTCCGAATCCAGTTTCAAAGAAGGAACGTTTGTTGCACAATTTGGATGTTGTTCGTGCTCTAAAATTCTATTTAGATGCTACAAAGGATTTTAGACAAACATCTTCCTTGTTTGTTGTTTATTCTGGTAAAAGGAGAGGTCAAAAAGCAACTTCTACCTCTCTCTCTTTTTGGATTAAAAGCATCATCAGATTGGCTTACGAGACTGCCGGACGGCAGCCTCCTGACAGAATCACAGCTCATTCCACTAGGGCTGTGGCTTCCACATGGGCCTTCAAGAACGAGGCTTCTGTTGATCAGATATGTAAGGCAGCGACTTGGTCTTCACTGCACACTTTTACTAAATTTTACAAGTTTGATACTTTTGCTTCTTCTGAGGCTATTTTTGGGAGAAAGGTTTTGCAAGCCGTGGTGCCTTCCATCTAGGTGACCTGATTTGCTCCCTCCCTTCATCCGTGTCCTAAAGCTTTGGTATTGGTTCCCACAAGTAAGGATGACGCCGTGGACCGGACACACCTATGTTGGAGAAAACAGAATTTATGTTTACCTGATAAATTACTTTCTCCAACGGTGTGTCCGGTCCACGGCCCGCCCTGGTTTTTTAATCAGGTCTGATAATTTATTTTCTTTAACTACAGTCACCACGGTATCATATGGTTTCTCCTATGCAAATATTCCTCCTTTACGTCGGTCGAATGACTGGGGAAGGCGGAGCCTAGGAGGGATCATGTGACCAGCTTTGCTGGGCTCTTTGCCATTTCCTGTTGGGGAGGAGAATATCCCACAAGTAAGGATGACGCCGTGGACCGGACACACCGTTGGAGAAAGTAATTTATCAGGTAAACATAAATTCTGTTTTTTCTATGGGACTTCCATAGCGCCGGTATTACGAGTCTGGGAGGCCAAAAAGTGAGCGGTACACCCTACCCTGTCAAGAGTCCTAACGCATTTAAAAGTTAATAGTTAAGAGTTTTATGGTACAACGCCGTAGCATAAAACTCATAACTAAACCTATTAACCCCTAAACCGAGGCTCTCCCACATCACAAACACTAAAAGAAAATTTTTAACGCCTAATCTGCCGCTCCGGACACCGCCGCCACCTACATTATATTTATGAACCCCTAATCTGCTGCCCCATACATTATATTTATTAACCCCTAATCTGCCGCCCCCAATGTCGCCGCAACTTACCTACACTTATTAACCCCTAATCTGCCGCCCCAACGTCACCGCCACTATAATAAATATATTAACCTCTAAACCACCGCACTCCCGCCTCGCAAACAGTTAAATATTATTAACCCCTAATCTGCCGTCCCTAACATCGCCGCCACCTACCTACACTTATTAACCCCTAATCTGCTGCCCCTAACGTCGCTGCCACTATACTAAAGTTATTAACCCCTAAACCTAAGTCTAAACCTAACCCTAACACCCCCTAACTTAAATATAACTACAATAAATCTAAATAAAAAATCCTATCATTAGCTAAATTATTCCTATTTAAAACTAAATACTTACCTATACAATAAACCCTAAACTAGCTACAATATAACTAATAGTTACATTGTAGCTAGCTAAGGGTTTATTTTTATTTTACAGGCAAGTTTGTATTTATTTTAACTAGGTAGAATAGTTATTAAATAGTTATTAACTATTTAATAACTATCTAGCTAAATGAAATACAAAAGTACCTGTAAAATAAAACCTAACCTAAGTTACACTAACACCTAACACTACACTATAATTAAATAAATTAACTAAATTGAATACAATTACCTAAATTAAATTAAATTAAATTAGCTAAAGTACAAAAAAAAACAAACACTAAATTACAGAAAATAATAAACAAATTACAGATATTTAAACTAATTACACCTAATCTAATAGTCCTATCAAAATAAAAAAGCCCCAACAAAATAAACCCCCCCCCCAGCCTAAACTAAACTACCAATAGCCCTTAAAAGGGCCTTTTGCGGGGCATTGCCCCAAAGTAATCAGCTCTTTTACCTGCAAAAAAAAAATACAAACAACCCCCCCAACAGTAAAACCCACCACCCACACAAACAACCCCCCAAATAAAATACTATCTAAAAAAACCTAAGCTCCCCATTGCCCAGAAAAGGGCATTTGGATGGGCATTGCCCTTAAAAGGGCATTTAGCTCTTTTGCAGGTCCAAACCCTAACCTAAAAATAAAACCCACCCAATACACCCTTAAAAAAAACTAACACTAACCCCCTGAAGATCGGACATCCACCCTCAAGGAAGCGGCAGAAGTCTTCATCCAACCGGGCCGAAGTCTTCAACGAAGCCAGGAGAAGTCTTTATCCAAGCCGGGCGAAGTGATCCTCCAGACGGGCAGAAGTCTTCATCCAGACGGCATCTTCTATCTTCATCCATCCGACGACTACCCGACGAATGAAGGTTCCTTTAAGTGACGTCATCCAAGATGGCGTCCCTTAGATTCCGATTGACTGATAGAATTCTATCAGCCAATCGGAATTAAGGTAGAAAAAATCCTATTGGCTGATGCAATCAGCCAATAGGATTGAGCTCACATTCTATTGGCTGATTGGTAGTTTAGTGTAGGGCTATTAGATTAGGTGTAATTAGTTTAAAGATCTGTAATATGTTTTTTATTTTCTGTAATTTAGTGTTGTTTTTTTTTGTAATTTAGCTAATTTAATTTAATTTAATTTATTTAATTGTATTTAATGTAGGGAGTTGATTTAATTGTAGTGTAGTGTTAGGTGTTAGTGTAACATAGGTTAGGTTTTATTTTACAGGTAAATTTGTATTTATTTTAGCTAGGTAGTTATTAAATAGTTAATAACTATTTAGTAACTATTCTACCTAGTTAAAATAAATACTAACTTGCCTGTAAAATAAAAATAAACCCTAAGCTAGCTACAATGTAACTATTAGTTATATTGTAGCTAGCTTAGGCTTTATTTTATAGGTAAGTATTTAGTTAATGATAGTAATTTTATTTAGATTTATTTAAATTATATTTAAGTTAGGGGGTGTTAGGGTTAGAATTAGGTTTAAAGGGTTAATAAATTTAGAATAGTGGCGGCGACATTGGGGACGGCAGATTAGGGGTTAATAAATGTAGGTAGGTGGCGGCGATGTTGGGGGCAACAGATTAGGGGTTAATAAATATAATGTAGGTTGCGGCGATGTCCGGAGCGGAAGATTAGGGGTTAATAAGTATAATTTAGGTGGCGGCGATGTTAGGGGCGGCAGATTAGGGGTTAATAATATTTAACTAGTGTTTTCAAAGCGGGAGTGCGGCGGTTTAGGGGTTAATATGTTCTAGTGGCAGCGATGTCCGGAGCGGCAGATTAGGGGTTAAAATTGTTATTTTAGTATTTGCTATGCGGGAGGGCCTCGGTTTAGGGGTTAATAGGTAGTTTATGGGTGTTAGTGTACTTTTTAGCTCTTTAGTTATGAGTTTTATGCTACGGCGTAGTGTAAAACTCATAACTACTGACTTTAAAATGCCTGAGGAATCTTGTCGTATAGGCTGTACCGCTCACTTTTTGGCCTCCCAGGACAAACTCGTAATACCAGCGCTGTGGAAGTCCCATAGAAAAAAGGCTTTACGAACTTTACGTAAGTCGGTTTGCGGTAAGGCCAAAAAAGTGTGCGGTACACCTATACCTGCAAGACTCTGTTAACGCTGCTTTTTTACCTTACCGCAAAATTCGTAATCTAGGCGTAAGATTGTAAAAAGAATAAAATACATTTTGTGAGTCAAAATATATATATATGGCACAAAATTTCCACTAGCCATTGGCGAGTGGAAATTTAATGGTGGCGAGTGAATGTTGAGTCTGAAGTCTGGTGGCATGTTGTAAGTAGCAAAGTTGGCACATTGTACATTCCTATTGCAGCACTGACAAATAGTGATGTCACAAACCTAAAATTTTCAGTTCGCGAACGGCGAACGCGATCTTCCGCAAATATTCGCGAACCGCCATAAACTTCAATAGGCAGGCAAATTTTAAAACCCACAGGGACTCTTTCTGGCCACAATAGTGATGGAAAAGTTGTTTCAAGGGGATTAACACCTGGACCGTGGCATGCTGGAGGGGGATACATGGCAAAACTCCCATGGAAAATTACATAGTTGATGCAGAGTCTGTTTTTAAGCCATAAAGGGCATAAATCACCTAACATTCCTAAATTGTTTGGAATAACGTGCTTTAAAACATCAGGTATGATGTTGTATCGATCAGGTAGTGTAAGGGTTACGCCCGCTTCACAGTGACAGACCAAACTCCCCGTTTAACGCACCGCAAACAACCGCAAACAGTCCATTTGCACAACCGCAAACTCCCCATTTGCACAAGGTTGGACCTGAGCTCTGCAATGACGGCATTCTGGTGGTGGCAACAGCATGCGTTGATTGGCGTGCTGTCTGGCTGACCCCGGGTGCCGATGCATGCTGTCTGACTGTGCCACTAGCTCCTTGCGACAACCTCCCCCTGCTTCCAACTCGTCTCCTCCTCCTCTCTGTCTCCCCATCTGAACTTTCCCCCTGTTCTGCTTCTCTTCTAGCGGGCACCCACATGATATCCACGGACGCATCGTCATCATCAACCACTTCACTTGTATCTGACAACTCAGCAATGGAGGCAGCAGCGGGTACAACATCATCATCATCACACTGTACGTCCATGTGTGTAATACTGCCTGACTGAGACATATCCCTGTTATCTACATCCTCTGGCAATAATGGTTGCGCATCACTCATTTCTTCCAACTGATGTGTAAATAACTCCTCTGACAGATCAAGTGAAGCGGCTGTGGTGCTAGTGTTGGTGGTGGCGGCAGGCGGGCGAGTGGTAACTTGAGAGGTGCCCGAAGCTAAGCTGGAGGAGGATGGTGCGTCAAGGTTCCGAGCAGAAGCTGTAGAACATTGGGTGTCCTGTGTTAGCCAGTCAACTATGTCCTCAGAACTTTTCGAGTTCAGGGTACATGGCCTCTGAACACTGGGCATTATTCTAGGGCCAAAGGGAACCACAGCACCACGACCACGACGGCCCCTGCGGAGTGGCCTGCCTCTGCCTGTAATTTTTTTTTTCGATTAGTGGTACTATGCGTGCAAGCTACTGTGACAACAGATATGAGTGGCACTGTGCACTTACAGAAGTTGGCAGAGTAGACTCTGTAGGCCTGACACACACGCTTGCAGACAACTAACTGCTATTCAATCTATTACAGTCAAAATTGTATTTTTTTTTTTAAATGTACACTACTGTTACACCAGATATGAGTTGCACTGGTGTGACACTGTGCCCTTGCAGGCCCTGAAACGCACACGTGTGAAGGAAACTGACTACTATTATTTCACAGTCAAATTTCTATTTTTTTTTTTTTTAATGTACACTACTGTTACACCAGATATGAGTTGCACTGGTGTGACACTGTGCCCTGGCAGGCCCTGAAACGCACACGTGTGAAGGAAACTAACTGCTATTATTTCACAGTCAAATTTCTAGTTTTTTTTTTTAATGTACACTACTGTTACACCAGATATGAGTTGCACTGTTGTGACACTGTGCCCTGGCAGGCCCTGAAACGCACGCGTGTGAAGGAAACTGACTGCTATTATTTCACAGTCAAATTTCTAGTTTTTTTTTTAACCCCTTAATGACCGAGGACGTACGCCATACGTCCTCAGAAAAAATACAGTTAACGCCTGAGGACGTATGGCGTATGTCCTCAGTTTGGAAAGCAGCTGGAAGCGATCCTGATCGCTTCCAGCTGCTTTCCGGTTATTGCAGGATGCAATAACCGTGGTGGCACTGGGCAAGTGGGCACAGTATACGCTGTGAGCCTGACACACACGCTGGCAGGCAGGCAACTGCAATTAGATTACACAGGAAAAAAAAAAAAAGCAGACTGATGTTCTAGCCCTAAAAAGGGATTTTTGGGGTGCTGTCCTTACAGCAGAGATCAGATGAGTCCTTCAGGACTGTAGTGGACACTGAATACACTAGCCTAGCTATCGATTTCCCTATTAAATCAGCAGCAGCTACACTGTCCCTCCTCTCATTAAGAATGCAGCTTCCAAATGAATCTAGAATGGATGCTGTCCAGGAGGTGGGAGGGTCTGGGAGAGAGGGTCTGCTGCTGATTGGCTGGAATGTGTCTGCTGACTGTGAGGTACAGGGTCAAAGTTTACTCAATGATGACGAATAGGGGGCGTACCGAACATCGCATATGTTCGCCCGCCGCGGCGAACGCGAACATGCTATGTTCGCCGGCGAACTATTTGCGACATCACTACTAACAAACACACATTTTGGGAAACTATTATCTAAAGGGATATTGCATATCCATGAAAGATCAAGGATATGTTATTCCTCTAGGGCTGTAGAGACCCCATTAGTGCTTAGACAGTTACTTCTGAGAGGGTAAAGGGGCAGAGAGAGATTGGACAGGAAAAGTGGAGAAGAAGAAGTTAAGAGAGAATGGAGAAAAAAGAGTGAAAAGATATGAGAGGGGAAAGAAAGAGTGTAAAGAGAAGATATGGCCTGAGAGAGAAGAGAGAGGGTACAAAGAAGAGAGACTGAATAGAGGACGGAGTCGAGAAAGATAGTTAAGAGCGAGAAGGGAGAGATGATAATTATAAAAAAAATAAAAATATTCAGGTCGGCTATGACCTTCCATGACTGTCAGCACTCTCTGCACTCTATGCTAACAACTTCCTTTTTTTATCCAGCTGTTGTCCTCCCCAAAACATCTAGTTGATGTTTCTGCTATGGACTTATTTTTGTTACTTTATTATTGTATGCAGCATTATTAAATTTATTATGGTATAAAATAAAAACAATATTACAAAATGTTTCACATTTGCTTAACATGTAACGAGGGTGTGAAGTAGTGGGTGTGGTGTGGGATCAGAAGTGTCAAGTAACCTTTTGTCCTGGCTAGTATCTTAGGACTTTAAATGAAAATCAGTAATATAACACACAAAACAAATTTACTTGTGAAAATGAGAACTATATACAGGACAGAAAACACCTTGAGATTTTAATTAAATAAAGTTTAATTATGTGTAGTGAAACAGCTACAGTATATCGGCCAGATTACGAGTTTTGCATTATGGCTGGCTCGCTACTAACTTGCAAGTTATTTCCACCGCTCACCTTTAATAGCGCTGCTATTACAGGTTTGCAAAAACCCGGCGTTTGTGGCGATATGGCTGCGTTGAGCTCCATACCGCACACAAATACCAGCGCTGCTTTGACGTGCTCGTGCACGATTTCCCCATAGACATCAATGGGGAGAGCCGGCTAAAAAAAAGCCTAACACCTGCAATAACGGAGCGTAAAGCTCCGTAATGCAGCCCCATTAAAGTCTATGGGGAAAGAAAATTTATGTTTAAATCTAACATAAACCCTGAGTCTAAAGACCCCTAATCTGCTGCCCCTAACATCACCGCAACCTACATTACACTTATTAACCCCTAATCTGCCGCCCCAATGTCTCCGCCACCTACATAAATGTATAAACCCCTAATCTGCCGTCCCTGCCACTATACTAAAGTTATTAACCCCTAAACCTCTGCCCTCCCACATCACTAACACTAAATAAATATATTAACCCCTAACCCTAAGTCTAATTCTAACGTAACTCTAACACCCCTAATTTTAATATAATTAAAATAAATCTAAATAAAACATACTATTAATAACTAAATAATTCTTATTTAAAGCTAAATACTTACCTGTAAAATAAACCCTAAACTAGCTACAGTATAACTAATAGTTATATTGTATCTAGCTTAGCTTTTATTTTTATTTCACAGCTAAGTTTGTATTTATTTTAACTAGGTAGACTAGTTAGAAAATAGTTATTAACTATTTACTAACTACCTAGCTAAAATAAATACAAATTTACCTGTAAAATAAAACCTAACCTAAGTTACACTAACACCTAACATTACAATAAAATTAAATAAATTAAATATAAAAAAAAATACATGTATCTAAATAACAAAAAATAATAAACACTAAATTACGCAAAATAAAAAAA
Source organism: Bombina bombina (assembly GCF_027579735.1). Lineage (NCBI taxonomy): Eukaryota > Metazoa > Chordata > Amphibia > Anura > Bombinatoridae > Bombina > Bombina bombina. Next base: position 1,295,594,020 of record NC_069499.1, on the reverse strand, counting down.
GAAATGATCAAAAATAAAATCAAATTACTCCTAATCTAATAGCCCTATAAAAATAAAAAAGCCCCCAAAAATAAAAAAAAATCCCTAGCCTACACTAAACTACCAATAGCCCTTAAAAGGACCTTTTGCGGGGCATTGCCCCAAAGAAATCAGCTCTTTTAACTGTAAAAAAAAAATACAGGGGGCGTGTCTTAGCAGCAATCCTGGTCGGTCGCACTTTCCTTGAGCTCCTGTTGATACTCTAAAAAACCGCCGATTTTGGGAGTCCTTTTACAATACATTCATCTGCTTTGCCTATCATTGGGCACTAGCATACAGTGACATATCATATATCCTTAATTACACTGTATTCTTGACGCCGGAGCAGGGGATAAGACAGAAGAGGCCTGGAGCGGCGGCTCATTACAGGCGGCGCTACCCCCCTCGGTACGCCGAGGTTCTTTGTCAATACCAGCCATTTCGACATAGACCCTAAGGATAACACCTTTTCACAAAGGGGAGCATATTTACAGCAAAGACACCTGGCAAAAATGGGGGCACTGGACGCAAGAGACTTATACACTCCTACAGCTAAAATGGCCCCCGCAGAGGAAGCAGCACCACAAAATGACATAGATTCCCGCATGGCCAGATTTGAAGAGAGATGTTAACAACTTATCGCTGGCGCTCCATATGACTATCTAATGGAGCGATTGAATGCCGTGAACACAGCAATTTCATCTATTGAGGGCGAGAAAACAAAGCTGTCACCAGAATCAGACACATGGCAGGACAGCTTCCGACACCCGGCGATTAAGTTTGCAACACCACAGAAGCTGCGGCATAGAGAGGCGAAACAAGAGACTTTACATAGAATATCGCCTGAATACGCAGACCTAGGAACTTGGCTGGAAACAAAGATCACCATAAAGGAGTCAGCGGATAATGGGGAAAGCTGGCTAACAGAGGGAGAACGATCTACATATGGTGCAACTGAGGGGGAGTTGGTGGGGAATCTCCATGGAGCCAAGACAGCATACTGGGAGTACTCACTAGCTTATAACACCGCTGTGCACAAGGGGATTGACCACATAAAGCCCGCTCCTCTTACAAAGGGAACATCAGAAGACCTGCCGTGAACAGTCTGGATATCCCATGCTTGGTAGAAAATATGACTGGACACTAGAGCAGAGCGACCAGAATGTACAACTGACCCTGTGGCATCACAGCGATTCCCATACACCTGGAAAGACTCAGCCTCTGTCGGGGACAAAATCCTGGGGCTAAACTTGGTGACCAGAAGGAATATGTTACAACTGTCCTTGGTTACACAATAATAGCAAGGACATTGCTGGGACATTCACGTATGTTAGACTGTTTTCGTTCTGTTGTTTATTGTTGAATTATTTGTTTTCTTGCTGCGAAAGTGTATGATAGGAGGGAGATACATAGAATAGAGCTGAACTAGTTCGCCTGCATTGCCTCCTATGTTATAACACAATTTATGCCAAGCCGGGACATATATGTAAGATGCATTGTATTGAAAGTACTATTTCCCTCTCAGATGTATTACTTAACCTGTTATTGTGTTATAGTTTTGCTATACTGTATTTTATACATTATGTTGTTAAACATACCCCAATGAGGGAAATAGACTAGTCATGAGTACTAGGATAACCAGCAAAACTTATATGAAATATGCTCATATGTTGTCCCCACATTATAAAGATCTATTTACTGTTTAGATGTTTTAACAGCCCTTTCCTACACATGCTCAGTATTACAACAGCTTTTCTCCACGTGGCTAGCGACCGGAGCCACGGGAAAGAGCAAGAAAAGAATAGTGTGAAGGAAGCAAGATAATTGTGCAGTGACATGATAGTCAGAGTCCATAGCAGACAAGATCCACCCATTTAAGCATATATTCCCTAGCGTTTTAGAAAGTGATGTCCCTTGCAGCTATCTACCGCCAAGGCTATTATTGCTTACTGCAGATCACTGACCCTGAACAATAAACAGGGATTATATATCAAATGTCAGACTAGTCTCCAGTCCCTTGCATTAGAATACTTTTCATGGGGCAAGTCTCTGGTTATGTGCCTATAGATCCTCACCAGTGTGGTGGGTATGCTCCCCCTCCACACCTAATAAAGGTATGCACAGGGCTCTATAAAAATAGAATGAACACTGATGTTACAAGGCTGGTGTTGGCCTTTTAAGCTGAAAGCTTTATAATATTTGGTTAATATAGTTATTGGTATGTTTTACCTATCATTTCCCTACTCATCTTTATATAAATATATAAAAAGTATGGACCCAAAAGTGGTCTGAACTGAAGCAATCAGGGATCATAAAATAAGAAAATGAGGGTTGTCACTTAAAATGCGCAGAAATGTATGACTGTATTTTTATTGAGCAATGTCTGTATTTTTCTTTTGCTTTCATACATCACTGTATAACATTAAGTAATAATTGTATCGCACAACTCCTCAATAAAAATGTATTTAAAAAAGCTCCTCATTGTCCTGAAAAGGGCATTTGGATGGGCATTGCCCTTAAAAGGGCATTTAGCTCTTTTACATTGCCCAAACCCTAAGCTAAAAATAAAACCCACCCAATAAACACTTAATAAAACCTAACACTAACCCCCGAAGATCCACTTACAGTTTTTGAAGACCGGACATCCATCCTCATCCAGCCGGGAGAAGTCTTCATCCAAGCGGCAAGAAGTCCTCAATGAAGCCGGGAGAAGTCTTCATCCAAGCGGCAAAAAGTCGTTCTCCAGGCGGGCAGAAGTCTTCATCCAGATGGCATCTTCTATCTTCATCCTTCCGACGCGGAGCGGCTCCATCTTCAAGACATCCGGCGTGGAGCATCCTCTTCATACAGTCCCAGCCGTACACTAAAGGTTTCCTTTAAGGGATGTCATCCAAGATGGCGTCCCTTGAATTCCGATTGGCTGATAGAATTCTATTAACCTATTGGCTGATGCAACCCCTTCTCATATAATTGTTAAGTCACAAGATGTTCGATAATTTTTGGAGTATAAAGAAAAAATTGGAAATAGCATAGTTTGTCCTAACCTTCAACAGTCCAAAAAACAAATTGGTTAGGAAAATCAATGAACTTATCATTCAACCATTCTTTGATAAAGCACAAGCTGCTGCGTGTGAAAGGCGTCAGTGTATGGACATAGGATCAGTGTGTCTGTGTGTTTTAAAATGATACAATAAAGGTGTTTTGAATATAACCTCGGGCTTACTTGCTAGATTTTGACACCCTTTCACTGATGACAGCAGCTGGCGTTTAAGTGTCATCCTCTAACCGAAAGGTAAAGTTTTGGTTGTCCTAACCTTGTAAAACCTTTGTGAGCCTTTAAATTGACACCAAAACATCTCTTGCTTTTATGTAAAATGTGTGCTTGTCACACACTCCCTAGATAGGCCAACAAGCAAATTCTGCAACCTGCCAATGCTGCAAATCAAATAGCACTTTGAAAACCTAGGTTTATACATTTTGTTTTTTTTTACTATTCTAGGGAGCATAGGATAAAGCAAAAAATTGACACAAAAGCAAGTGGTGTTTAATGTCCTTTAAAATAAGATAAACATTTTTAGTTAGTGCTTTACAAGAAGAGATACTGATGGAGTCTTAGCTGAAGCTGTATTCATGAAATAAAATGATTTCAACAATGCATTGTTTTGTTTTTTTACTGAGATTAAACAGTTTTTTTGGCAAGATATGGGATAGGATAGACAAGTTAGACCTACACTAAAGTTCCATCGGAGTGGTATATACATGAGCATACTGCATATTAAAGTGAATGTAAATTTTGGTGCTAAAGTGCCCGGTTTTTAAAAATTTAATTAAAAACGGGGCACTTTATTTCATCAAAATTTACATTTCACTTGTGCAAAAAACTTACCTTTTAATCTTGAGAGCTGCTCCAGCTTCCTCCGCCTGTCGCAAAGCCTCTTCCTGGGTCTAAAATGAGGAATCCGGCTTCCTCAAATCACAGCGTTGAATCAGACACTGATTCCCCCGGGGGGAAGCCGTGATTGGAGGATGACTGATCCATCATTTCTGACGTCAGAAATGGCTTGCGACGACCAGGGGAAGCTGGAGCTGCTGTCAAGATTAAAAGGTAAGTATTTTTTCAAAACAGGAGTGAAATGTAAATTTTGATGAATTAAAGTGCCCCTGTTTGTAATCTAATTTTTAAAAACCGGTCACTTTAGCATCAAAATTTACATTGACTTTAAGGTAAATTTTGGCACCCTTTCTCCAACATAGGTGTGTCCGGTCCACGGCGTCATCCTTACTTGTGGGATATTCTCTTCCCCAACAGGAAATGGCAAAGAGCCCAGCAAAGCTGGTCACATGATCCCTCCTAGGCTCCGCCTTCCCCAGTCATTCTCTTTGCCGTTGCACAGACAACATCTCCACGGAGATGGCTCAGAGTTTTTTGGTGTTTAAATGTAGTTTTTATTCTTCTATCAAGAGTTTGTTATTTTAAAATAGTGCTGGTATGTACTATTTACTCTGAAACAGAAAAGAGATGAAGATTTCTGTTTGTAAGAGGAAAATGATTTTAGCAACCGTTACTAAAATCGATGGCTGTTTCCACACAGGACTGTTGAGAGGAATTAACTTCAGTTGGGGGAAACAGTGAGCAGACTTTGGCTGCTTGAGGTATGACACATTTCTAACAAGACTTGGTAATGCTGGAAGCTGTCATTTTCCCTATGGGATCCGGTAAGCCAATTTCTTAATTTTCAATATAAGAATAAAAGGGCTTCACAAGGGCTTTAAAGACTGGTAGACATTTTTCTGGGCCAAAACGATTACTTTATAAGCATATTTAATGGTTTATAACTTTGGAGAGTTATTTTAATCTTGGGAATTTTGTTAAAAAAACGGCAGGCACTGTATTGGACACCTTTTTCACTGGGGGCCTTTTCTAGTCATAGGCAGAGCCTCATTTTCGCGCCACTAATGCGCAGTTGTTTTTGGAGAGCAAGGCATGCAGATGCATGTGTGAGGAGCTCAGGTCCACTGAAAAAGCTTATTGAAGGCGTCATTTGGTATCGTATTCCCCTCTGGGCTTGGTTGGGTCTCAGCAAAGCAGATACCAGGGACTGTATAGGGGTTAAATGTAAAAACGGCTCCGGTTCCGTTATTTTAAGAGTTAAAGCTTTCAAATTTGGCGTGCAATACTTTTAAGGCTTTATGACACTGTGGTGAAATTTTGGTGAATTTTGAACATTTCCTTCATACTTTTGCGTATATTCAGTAAAAAAGTGTGTTCAGTTTAAAATTTAAAGTGACAGTAACGGTTTTATTTTAAAACGTTTTTTGTGCTTTGTTATCAAGTTTATGCCTATTAACATGTCTGAACTATCAGATAGACGATGTTCTGTATGTTCGGAAGCCAAGGTTCCTCTCCATTTAAATATATGTGATGAATGTGACAAACAAAGTAGGGACAATGATGCCACTGATAATAATGTTGCCCAAAATGATTCCTTAAGTGAGGGGAGTAAGAATGGTACTGCATCATCTCCTTCTATGTCTACACCAGTCTTGCCCACTCAGGAGGTCCCTAGTGCATCTAGTGCGCCAATCCTCCTTACTATGCAACAATTAACGGCTGTAATGGATAATTCTATTAAAAACATTTTAGCCAAAATGCCCACTTATCAGCGAAAGCGTGACTGCTCTGTTTTAGATACCGAAGAGCATGAGGACGCTGATGATAATGGTTCTGTCATGCCCTTACACCAGTCTGAAGGGGCTAGGGAGGTTTTGTCTGAGGGAGAAATTTCAGATTCAGGAAAAATTTCTCAACAAGCTGAACCTGACGTTATTACATTTAAATTTAAATTGGAACATCTCCGCGCTCTGCTTAAGGAGGTGTTATCTACTCTGGATGATTGTGACAATTTGGTCATTCCAGAGAAATTATGTAAGATGGACAGGTTCCTAGAGGTCCCGGTGCCCCCCGAAGCTTTTCCTATACCCAAGCGGGTGGCGGACATTGTAAATAAAGAATGGGAAAGGCCCGGCATACCTTTTGTCCCTCCCCCTATATTTAAGAAATTATTTCCTATGGTCGACCCCAGGAAGGACTTATGGCAGACAGTCCCCAAGGTCGAGGGGGCGGTTTCTACTCTAAACAAACGCACTACTATCCCTATAGAAGATAGTTGTGCTTTCAAAGATCCTATGGATAAAAAATTAGAGGGTTTGCTTAAAAAGATGTTTGTTCAGCAAGGTTACCTTCTACAACCAATTTCATGCATTGTTCCTGTCACTACAGCAGCGTGTTTCTGGTTCGAGGAACTAGAAAAGTCGCTCAATCAAGCATCCTCTTATGAGGAGGTTATGGACAGAGTTCAAGCACTTAAGTTGGCTAACTCTTTTACCTTAGACGCCACTTTGCAATTAGCTAGATTAGCGGCGAAAAATTCAGGTTTTGCTGTTGTGGCGCGCAGAGCGCTTTGGCTGAAGTCTTGGTCAGCGGATGTGTCCTCCAAGAACAGATTGCTTAACATCCCTTTCAAGGGGAAAACGCTGTTTGAGATTATTTCAGACATCACTGGGGGAAAGGGCCACACCCTTCCTCAGGATAGGTCTTTTAAGGCTAAAAATAAAACAAATTTTCGTCCCTTTCGCAGAAACGGACCAGCCTCAAATTCTACATCCTCTAAGCAAGAGGGTAATTCTTCTCAAACCAAGCCAGCCTGGAGACCGATGCAAGGCTGGAACAAAGGTAAGCAGGCCAAGAAGCCCGCTACCGCTACCAAGACAGCATGAGATGCTGGCCCCCGATCCGGGACCGGATCTGGTGGGGGGCAGACTCTCTCTCTTCGCTCAGGCTTGGGCAAGAGATGTTCAGGATCCTTGGGCGCTAGAAATAGTTTCTCAAGGTTATCTCCTGGAATTCAAGGAACTACCCCCAAGGGGAAGGTTCCACAGGTCTCAATTGTCTTCAGACCAAATAAAAAGACAGGCATTCTTACATTGTGTAGAAGACCTGTTGAAAATGTGAGTGATTCATCCTGTTCCATTAGGAGAACAAGGGATGGGGTTTTACTCCAATCTGTTCATAGTTCCCAAAAAAGAGGGAACATTCAGGCCAATTTTGGATCTCAAGATCCTAAACAAATTTCTCAAGGTCCCATCGTTCAAGATGGAAACCATTCGGACAATTCTTCCTACCATCCAGGAAGGTCAATTCATGACCACGGTGGATTTAAAGGATGCGTATCTACATATTCCTATCCACAAGGAACATCATCGGTTCCTAAGATTCGCCTTTCTGGACAAGCATTACCAGTTTGTGGCACTTCCATTCAGACTAGCCACTGCTCCAAGAATTTTCACAAAGGTACTAGGGTCCCTTCTAGCGGTGCTAAGGCCAAGTGGCATTGCAGTAGTACCCTACTTGGACGACATACTGATTCAAGCGTCGTCTCTGCCACAAGCAAAGGCTCATACGGACATTGTCCTAGCCTTTCTCAGATCTCACCGGTGGAAAGTGAACGTAGAAAAAAGTTCTCTATTCCCATCAACAAGAGTTCCCTTCTTGGGAACAATAATAGACTCCTTGGAAATGAAGATTTTTCTGACAGAAGCCAGAAAATCAAAACTTCTAAGCTCTTGTCAAGTACTTCATTCTGTTCTTCTTCCTTCCATAGCGCAGTGCATGGAAGTAATAGGTTTGATGGTTGCGGCAATGGACATAGTTCCTTTTGCGCGAATTCATCTAAGACCATTACAACTGTGCATGCTCAGACAGTGGAATGGGGATTATACAGATTTGTCCCCGACGATCCAAGTAGATCAGAGGACCAGAGATTCACTCCGTTGGTGGCTGACCCTGGACAACCTGTCCCAAGGGATGAGCTTCAGAAGACCAGAGTGGGTCATTGTAACGACCGACGCCAGCCTGGTGGGCTGGGGCGCGGTCTGGAAACACCTGAAGGCTCAGGGTCTATGGTCTCGGGAAGAATCTCTTCTCCCGATAAACATTCTGGAACTGAGAGCGATATTCAATGCTCTCAAGGCTTGGCCTCAACTAGCAAAGGCCAAATTCATAAGGTTTCAATCAGACAACATGACGACTGTTGCATATATCAACCATCAGGGGGGAACAAGGAGTTCCCTGGCGATGGAAGAAGTGACCAAAGTAATTCACTGGGCGGAGCTTCACTCCTGCCACTTGTCTGCTATCCACATCCCAGGAGTGGAAAATTGGGAAGCGGATTTTCTGAGTCGTCAGACTTTTCATCCGGGGGAGTGGGAACTCCATCCGGAAATCTTTGTCCAAATAACTCAATTATGGGGCATTCCAGACATGGATCTGATGGCGTCTCGTCAGAACTTCAAGGTTCCTTGCTACGGGTCCAGATCCAGGGATCCCAAGGCGACTCTAGTAGATGCACTAGTAGCGCCCTGGACCTTCAACCTAGCTTATGTGTTCCCACCGTTTCCTCTCATTCCCAGGCTGGTAGCCAGGATCAATCAGGAGAGGGCTTCGGTGATCTTGATAGCTCCTGCGTGGCCACGCAGAACTTGGTATGCAGACCTGGTGAATATGTCATCGGCTCCACCATGGAAGCTACCTTTGAGACGGGACCTTCTTGTTCAAGGTCCGTTCAAACATCCGAATCTGGCATCACTCCAACTGACTGCTTGGAGATTGAACGCTTGATTTTATCAAAGCGTGGGTTCTCAGATTCTGTCATTGATACTCTTATTCAGGCTAGAAAGCCTGTAACTAGAAAAATTTACCATAAAGTATGGAAGACATATATCTGTTGGTGCGAATCGAAAGGATTCCCATGGAACAGGGTAAAAATTCCTAAGATTCTGTCCTTTCTACAAGAGGGTTTGGAGAAAGGATTATCTGCAAGTTCTTTGAAGGGACAGATTTCTGCTTTATCTGTTTTACTTCACAAGAAGCTGGCGGCTGTGCCAGATGTTCAGGCTTTTGTTCAGGCTCTGGTTAGAATCAAGCCTGTTTACAAACCTTTGACTCCTCCCTGGAGTCTCCATTTAGTTCTTTCAGTTCTTCAAGGGGTTCCGTTTGAACCCTTACATTCCGTAGATATTAAGTTATTATCTTGGAAAGTTTTGTTTTTGGTTGCAATTTCTTCTGCTAGAAGAGTTTCAGAGTTATCTGCTCTGCAGTGTTCTCCTCCTTATCTGGTGTTCCATGCAGATAAGGTGGTTTTGCGTACTAAACCTGGTTTTCTTCCGTAAGTTGTTTCTAACAAAAATATTAACCAGGAGATAGTTGTGCCTTCTTTGTGTCCGAATCCAGTTTCAAAGAAGGAACGTTTGTTGCACAATTTGGATGTAGTTCGTGCTCTAAAATTCTATTTAGAGGCTACAAAGGATTTCAGACAAACATCTTCCTTGTTTGTTGTTTATTCTGGTAAAAGGAGAGGTCAAAAAGCAACTTCTACCTCTCTCTCTTTTTGGCTTAAAAGCATCATCAGATTGGCTTATGAGACTGCCGGACGGCAGCCTCCTGAAAGAATCACAGCTCATTCCACTAGGGCTGTGGCTTCCACATGGGCCTTCAAGAACGAGGCTTCTGTTGATCAGATATGTAAGGCAGCGACTTGGTCTTCACTGCACACTTTTACCAAATTTTACAAATTTGATACTTTTGCTTCTTCTGAGGCTATTTTTGGGAGAAAGGTTTTGCAAACCGTGGTGCCTTCCATCTAGGTGACCTGATTTGCTCCCTCCCATCATCCGTGTCCTAAAGCTTTGGTATTGGTTCCCACAAGTAAGGATGACGCCGTGGACCGGACACACCTATGTTGGAGAAAACAGAATTTATGTTTACCTGATAAATTACTTTCTCCAACGGTGTGTCCGGTCCACGGCCCGCCCTGGTTTTTTAATCAGGTCTGATGATTTATTTTCTCTACCTACAGTCACCACGGTATCATATGATTTCTCCTATGCAAATATTCCTCCTTTACGTCGGTCGAATGACTGGGGAAGGCGGAGCCTAGGAGGGATCATGTGACCAGCTTTGCTGGGCTCTTTGCCATTTCCTGTTGGGGAAGAGAATATCCCACAAGTAAGGATGACGCCGTGGACCGGACACACCGTTGGAGAAAGTAATTTATCAGGTAAACATAAATTCTGTTTTTGTTGCAATCACTTATATTTTCTAAGTGATATGATATGACAAGTCATGTTCTACATCTGTTATTTGACAGCAAGTGCATTTAAGAATGGTTGGCAAAATGCATTGTTTTATGGATACCTTGAATATGCCGTAAGTCCCTTTTTGCGTTTCTGATTTTATAGCATTTGGTAAAGGGAAGGTGGTCTGGGCCAAGATTTTAGAATGTTCCAGCAAATTATATATTTTTTTGGAAGCACATTGAATATAAAACATTATATAATAACAGTTTATGAACAGTTTAAGCTGTATGTTCCCTAAGGGCAAAACAATGCACAGCTGCTTAAGTTTATTTTACTTAAGGCATTGGGCAAATTTTCATGAAATGCATTTGTCAGCACTTACTCTTGTCTTTATATTAGTAACTATAAGAACCTTATGTGCAAGTTTCTATTACTAAAGACTTCAAATGAAATTTGAGAGCTGCCTAACATAAGTTGTGACTATAGGTATTCACAGATGACCAGGTGTTAGAACATTTGTTTATTCACTTTGAGAGTGGTTTGTCTTGGCAGGCAAAAGGTTAACTCTATAACCTTGGTTTGACCTACCAGATGCAAAAATGGTTTTAAGTGAATACAGAGAATACATCCAATTTAACTTGAATCTATCTCAACAAATCCCAGAATACACCCTCCGTCTCCTATAGTTTTAATTCCATGTCCTAACCTGTTGGATTGCTTTTCATATATCTAGACATTAATAATTTATCTTTAAAAATATATCTCTGCCTCTCAACTTTTATATATATTTGTTCCACGCAATTTCATGTTGATGTTTTGCCAAGAATTTCTTAAATTCCCCTTAGGTGGAGTGTTTTTTCATTTGTATTCACAGTATTGTAAACTTACAGCAAGTTGTGAGAATGAGATTTTTCTCTCTATTATGCTACATGGAATAAAAATAATTGTTAAAAAAAAAAAAAAAAGATTCACAGCTGGGAATGTATGAAAGTTAAACTGCAGTTTTAAAATCAAGGGTTATGTTTTTCTTTAGATATCAAACATAACAAGATTGCAGCAAGCCCATTAGTGAATGCATAGAGCATAGTGAGATTCACAGATGGTGTTTAGCTGGCCTCACCATTGTTAATGCTAATTTAATTATAGATGTATATTTTATTAACCCTGTAACCAACATATGGTCTCTAAATTAGCCAGGATACCTTCCCGATGTTACTTTGAAATGTTAAATTAGAACCTAACATTCTGCACATTTTTCTTTGGGAGCAGGTGCAGCGCTATGGAAAGTTCTCTCTCATATTACTGGAGGAACAGTCTCTTTATCTCTTGGGCTCTTCACCGCTTACTATGTATGCACACTACATGAGAATGATCTGTGGTTTTCCAGCATAAAGGTGAGAAAATGTACATTATATTTGGTGTAAATAATGAATAAATAAATAAATAAATAAATATATATATATATATGTATAATCCCACAAGTATCTGCACTCTCACTGCCAGGTAGTCAACCAGGGGGCTTAGTCAAGTTTAAATTTCAATAGTAAAACAAATAGACTGCACTCACTGGATTTGTGAAAAAAATAGATTTATTTTCTTATATCATAGTGACGTTTCGGTATCCAAAAACAACCTGAGGAAGGGGTTTGTGGATCTCGAAACGTCACTATAATAGAACAAAATAAATCCTTTTTTTCTCACAAATCCAGTGAGTGCAGTCTATATGTTTTACTATATATATATATATATATATATATATATATATATATATATATATATATATATATATATCCAAGTATGGGTCTTCTAGATACAGCCACCTCCTAACAGAGAGATCCCAAGCCAGCACTCACGGATGATTATCCAAAACGCTTTGTTTCAGACTAAACTTTTGTTCCCCAAAGCAGAACATGTTGTGATCTGAGCTTTCATCTCAGAAAATGGAGCATCTTTGCAGAAAGAATGGGACACATGCAGGAACTGTTAGCTCTTTCTCTTTGCAGTGCTGCTCCGGATTAGGCTGTTGTCTTCAGACAGCACTGTGCTCTGGCTGCACTGTATAAGTTTTCCTAAACACAGTGTACCCAGAACAAAGTGCTGTTTGAAGAGAACAGTGAAATATGGAGAAGCATTTGCAAAGCAGCAATGGATTTATTGTTGACTGGCTCTCAGGTTTTTTTTCAGACTTTAAAAAACTTAATAAAATTTTCTTTTTTTCTCTGCAGCTAATTTGCAATGTAATTTTTAGCTGCTGCACTATATTATAAAACTTTATGAACGGTTTTATTCTACAGTTAATCAACACATTGCAATTGAACTGGTGCTTCAGTGTAACGGCCTAATTTAAAATGTTATTTTATTTCAAAATCACCTTCAGAAATGTTTTCACTAAAAAAAGTGAAGAAAAGTTCTGCCTCTGAGCTTTTGTCAAATTGAACACACCAACATATGGGTTCCATTTACAAAGGTTCTGGCTGGAACCTTAACGTTATGGCTGTTTCTAGAGGACCCATACTTGGATGCATAATTTCTTGGCCTTTGCAGTGGGAAAGTTGTTAATTAGGAGAGTGCATATATAGATATATATATACAGTCGTATGCAAAAGTTTAGGCACCCCTGACAATTTCCATGATTTTCATTTATAAATAATTGGGTGTTTGGATCAGCAATTTCATTTTGATTTATTAAATAACTGAAGGACACAGTAATATTTCAGTAGTGAAATGAGGTTCATTGGATTAAAATGAAAATGTGCAATATATGTATCAAAACGAAATTAGACAGGTGCATAAATTTGGGCACCCTTGTCATTTTGTTGATTTGAATACCTGTAACTACCTAGCACTGATTAATTGAAACACACAATTGGTTTGGTGAGCCCATTAAGCCTTGAACTTCATAGACAGGTCAGGTGCATCCAATCATGAGAAAAGGTATTTAAGGTGGCCAATTGCAAGTTGTTGTTCTCTTTGACTCTCCTCTGAAGAGTGGTAACATGGGGGCTTCAAAACAACTCTCAAATGACCTGAAAACAAAGATTGTTCAACATTATGGTTTAGAGGAAGGCTACAAAAAGCTATCACAGAGATTTAAGCTGTCAGTGTCCACTGTGAGGAACATAGTGAGGAAATAGAAAACCACAGGCACAGTTCTTGTTAAGGCCATAGGTAAAATATCGGAGAGGCAAAGGATGGTGAGAACGGTCAAAAACAGCCCACAGACCACCTCCAAAGACCTACAACATCATCTTGCTGCAGATGGTGTCACCGTGCATCATTCAACAATTCAGAGTATGGGAGAGTGATGCAGAAGAAGCCTTTTCTGCACACACGCCACAAACAGAGTCGCTTAAGGTATGCAAACGCACATTTGGACAAGCCAGCTTCATTTTGGAAGAAGGTGCTGTGGACTGATGAAACAAAGGTTGAGTTATTTGGTCATAACAATAGGCGTTATGCATGGTGGCAAAAGAACACAGCGTTCCAAGACAAACACTTGCTAGCCACAGTAAAATTTGCTGGATGTTCCATCATGCTGTGGGGCTGTGTGGCCAGTGCCAGTACTGGGAATCTTGTTAAAGTTAAGGGTTGCATGAATTCCACTCAATATCAGCAGATACTTAAGAATAATGTTAAGGAATCAGTCACGAAGTTGAAGTTACGCCGGAGCTGAATATTTCAACAAGACAACGACCCAAAACACTGCTCAAAATCTACTCTGGCATTTATACAGCGGAACAAGTACAATGTTCTGGAATGTCCATCCCAGTCCCCAGACCTGAATATCATTAAAAGTCTGTGGGGTGATTTGAAGCGGGCTGTCCATGCTCGGCAACCATCAAACCTAACTGAACTGGAAATGTTTCTCTTGTATGGTGTATCCAGTCCACGGATTCATCCTTTACTTGTGGGATATTCTCCTTCCCTACAGGAAGTGGCAAAGAGAGCACACAGCAGAGCTGTCCATATAGCTCCCCCTCTAGCTCCACCCCCCAGTCATTCTCTTTGCCGGCTCTAAGCACTAGGGTCTCTCTCGGGAGGGTAAAGTGAATGTGGTGTTAGAATTGTAGTTTTATTATCTTCAATCAAAAATTTGTTTTTTTTAAATGGTACCGGTTTGTACTATTTACTCTCTAGCAGAAAAGTGATGAAGATTTCTGCTGAGAGGAAAATTATTTTAGCATGTTGTAACTAAAATCCACTGCTGTTCCCACACAGGACTGAGGAGTACCAGAAAACTTCAGTTGGGGGGAACGGTTTGTAGGGTAGTCTGCAATAAGGTATGTTCAGTCATTTATTTCTAGACAAGACTGAGATAATGCTAGAAGAGACTGACAATATCCCCATGAGGGGAGGGTAAGCTATGTTCAGAGACTTAGTAAGGAATTGAATGCTTACATAACAGGGCTAATTATGCTGGTTGACACTAATTCAGGGCAATCGATTATTTATCTAAGGAAAATATCGTTTGTAAGACACTTTGAAAGTCCTTTTGGGTTCTTTCTGGGGTTATTACCCACATGGCTATTTTTTATTCACTTAGGAGTGATTTCTTAGGCCTCACAGCTCCGGAGTAGAGTGGGAGGAGCCTAATTTCGTGCCTCAGATGCGCAGTTAGAATTGCATAGAAGTTCATGCTGCTTCACATGGAGGGTCCTGCTGCTGTTTGAGGGCCTAAAAGAAGCTATATTCCCCATATCTGGTCCCTAAGGGCAGGTAGGGCCACAGCAGTGCTGTGGCAAGGTGCTGTAGTAATTTTAACCGGGTGTTGGCTTTAGGCTGCTCCGGTTTGGGCATTAAGGGGTTAATCGTTTTGCTACTAGTGGTGCAATCTTACTAAGGCTTTAGGTACATACTGTGAAAATTTCAAAAGGATTGCTGCATTTTTCACTGTTTTGCAAAATTGTGTGCCTTTTTTATCTCTTAAAGGCACAGTAACGTTTTTTTCAAATTGTGTTTTTTTATTTGATTAAAGTGATTTCCAAGCCTGTTTGTGTATACTACTAGTCTGTTAAACATGTCTGACACCAAGGAACATCCTTGTTCAATGTGTTTAGAAGCCATGGTGGAACCCCCTCTCAGAATGTGTCCCACTTGTACTGATATGTCTATACACTTTAAAGATCATATTGTTGCACTTAAGAATGTGGCCCAAGATGATTCTCAGACTGAAGGTAACGAGGGTAGCCCGTCTACCTCTCCCCAAGTGTCACAACCAGTTACGCCCGCTCAAGCGATGCCTAGTACCTCTAGTGCGTCTAACCCTTTTACATTACAAGACTTAGCGGCAGTCATGGATAATTCTCTTGCAGCCTTCTTATCTAAACTGCCCGTGTTACCTGCAAAGCGTGATAGCTCCGTTTTAAGAACAGATTATGAGCATTCTGACGCTTTGGTAGCCGTATCCGATATACCCTCACAACGCTCTGAAGTGGGAGCGAGGGATTTGATGTCTGAGGGAGAAGTCTCTGATTCAGGAAGGGTTCCTCCTCAGACAGATTCAGATACATTGGCTTTTAAATTTAAACTAGAACACCTCCGCGTTTTGCTCAGGGAGGTATTAGCTACTCTGGATGACTGTGACCCTTTGGTGATCCCAGAGAAATTGTGTAAAATGGACAAGTACCTAGAGGTCCCTGTTTACACTAATACGTTTCCAGGCCCTAAGAGGATTGCGGATATCGTTACTAGGGAGTGGGATAGACCAGGTGTTCCCTTTGTTCCCCCTCCTGTTTTTAAGAAAATGTTCCCCATATCTGACCCCATGCGGGACTCGTGGCAGACAGTCCCTAAGGTGGAGGGGGCTGTTTCTTCACTTGCTAAACGCACAACCATACCAATTGAAGACAGTTGTTCTTTTAAAGACCCTATGGATAAAAAGTTAGAGGGTTTACTTAAGAAACTTTTTGTTCAACAAGGTTTTCTTCTCCAACCTATTGCCTGCATTATTCCTGTAACTACTGCAGCTGCTTTCTGGTTTGAGGCGCTGGAAGACTCACTCCAGACGGAGACCTCATATGAGGAAATTATGGATAGAATTAAGGCTCTAAAGCTAGCTAATTCTTTTATCACTGACGCCGCTTTCCAAATAGCTAAGTTAGCGGCAAAAAAATCAGGTTTCGCTATTTTGGCACGCAGGGCGCTATGGCTAAAGTCCTGGTCGGCCGATGTGTCGTCTAAATCCAAGCTTTTGAACATCCCTTTCAAAGGAAAGACCCTCTTCAGGCCTGAATTGAAAGAGATTATTTCAGAAATCACCGGGGGGAAAGGCCATGCTCTCCCTCAGGGCAAGTCCTTTAAGATAAAGAACAAAGCTAATTTTCGTTCCTTTCGTAATTTCAGGAGCGGCCCCGCTTCATCCTCTCCGGCTGCAAAGCAAGAGGGTAACGCTTCACAGCCCAAGGCAACCTGGAAACCTTACCAGGGCTGGAATAAGGGTAAACAGTCCAAAAAGCCTGCAGCTGCCACCAAGACAGCATGAAGGGGTAGCCCCCGATCCGGGACCGGATCTAGTAGGGGGCAGACTCTCTCTTCACTCAGGCCTGGGCAAGAGATGTACACGATCCTTGGGCATTAGATATTGTATCCCAGGGATATCTTCTAGAATTCAAGGGCTCTCCTCCAAGGGGAAGGTTCCACATTTCTCGTCTGTCTACATATCAGACAAAGAAAGAGGCGTTTTTACGCTGTGTAGAAGATCTACATACAATGGGAGTGATCCACCCAGTTCCAATTGCGGAACAAGGGTTGGGTTTTTACTCAAACCTGTTTGTGGTTCCCAAAAAAGAGGGAACTTTCAGACCCATCCTGGATCTAAAAATTCTAAACAGATTCCTCAGAGTCCCATCATTCAAAATGGAGACCATTCGGACAATCTTACCAATGATCCAGGAAGGTCAATATATGACTACCGTGGATCTAAAGGATGCATACCTACACATTCCTATCCACAAAGATCATCACCAGTTTCTCAGGTTTGCTTTTCTGGACAAGCATTACCAGTTTGTGGCTCTTCCTTTCGGGTTGGCCACTGCTCCCAGAATTTTCACAAAGGTGCTAGGGTCCCTCCTGGCGGTGCTAAGACCGCGGGGCATAGCAGTGGCGCCTTACCTAGACGACATCTTAATTCAGGCACTGTCTTTCCAAAGAACCAAGTCTCACACAGAGATTGTATCGGCCTTTCTGAGGTCTCATGGGTGGAAGATGAACATCAAAAAGAGTTCTCTTTCCCCTCTCACAAGGGTTCCCTTCCTAGGGACTCTAATAGACTCGGTAGAAATGAAAATATTTCTGACGGAGGTCAGAAAATTAAAACTCTTAACTACTTGCCGAGTTCTTCATTCCATTCCCCGGCCATCTGTAGCTCAGTGCATGGAGACAATCGGATTAATGGTAGCAGCAATGGACATAGTCCCTTTTGCTCGGATACACCTCAGACCACTGCAACTATGCATGCTCAAACAGTGGAATGGGGATTATGCAGATTTGTCTCCTCAAATTCAGTTGGACCAGGAGACCAGAGATTCTCTTCTCTGGTGGTTGTCTCAGGATCACCTGTCTCAGGGAATATGTTTCCGCAGGCCAGAGTGGATCATTGTAACGACTGACGCCAGTCTGTTAGGCTGGGGTGCGGTCTGGGACTCCCTGAAAGCTCAGGGCTTATGGTCTCGGGAAGAAACGCTTCTCCCGATAAACATTCTGGAACTGAGGGCGATATTCAACGCTCTTCAGGCATGGCCTCAACTAGCTGCGGCCAAATTCATCAGATTTCAGTCGGACATCATCACGACTGTAGCTTACGTCAATCATCAGGGGGGAACAAAGAGTTCCCTAGAAATGACGGAAGTAACCAAAATAATCAGGTGGGCGGAGGATCACTCCTGTCATCTCACAGCAATTCACATCCCAGGAGTAGACAACTGGGAGGCGGATTTTCTAAGTCGTCAGACTTTTCACCCGGGGGAGTGGGAACTCCACCCGGAGGTATTTGCCCAGCTGACTCAGCTATGGGGCACTCCAGAGTTGGATCTGATGGCGTCCCGTCAAAACACCAAACTTCCTCTCTACGGGTTCAGGTCCCGGGACCCCAAGGCGCTATTGATAGATGCTCTAGCAGCGCCTTGGTCCTTCAATCTGGCTTATGTTTTTCCAGCGTTTCCCCTTCTCCCTCGTCTGGTCTCCAGAATCAAGCAGGAGAAGGCTTCGGTGATTCTGGCCACGCAGGACTTGGTATGCAGACCTAGTGGACATCTCATCTGTCCCACCATGGACACTGCCAATGAGGCAGGATCTTCTAATACAGGGTCAGTTCAAGCATCCAAATCTAGTTTCTCTACGTCTGACTGCTTGGAGATTGAACGCTTAATTCTATCAAAGCGTGGTTTCTCTGAGTCAGTTATAGATACTCTGATTCAGGCTAGAAAGCCTGTCACCAGGAAAATCTACCATAAGATATGACGGAAATATCTTTGTTGGTGTGAATCCAAGGGTTACTCATGGAGTAAGATTAGGATTCCCAGGATATTGTCTTTCCTCCAAGAAGGATTGGAGAAAGGATTGTCAGCTAGTTCCTTAAAAGGACAGATATCTGCTCTGTCTATCCTTTTACACAAGCGTCTGGCAGAGGTACCAGACGTTCAAGCGTTTGCTCAGGCTTTAGTCAGACTCAAGCCTGTCTATAAACCTGTGGCTCCGCCATGGAGTCTAAATCTAGTTCTTTCAGTTCTTCAAGGGGTTCCGTTTGAACCTTTACATTCCATAGATATTAAGTTGTTATCTTGGAAAGTTTTGTTTTTGGTAGCTATCTCTTCTGCTCGAAGAGTTACAGAATTATCTGCCTTACAGTGTGATTCACCTTACCTGGTGTTCCAGGCAGATAAGGTAGTTTTGCGTACCAAGCCTGGTTTTCTTCCTAAAGTTGTTTCTAACAAGAATATTAACCAGGAAATAGTTGTTCCTTCTCTGTGTCCTAATCCTTCTTCGAAGAAGGAACGTCTGTTACACAATCTTGATGTAGTTCGTGCTTTAAAGTTCTATTTACAAGCAACTAAGGATTTCAGACAAACATCTTCCTTCTTTGTTATCTATTCTGGTAAGAGGAGAGGTCAGAAAGCGACTGCTACCTCTCTTTCCTGTTGGCTGAAAAGCATCATCCGTTTGGCCTTGAGACTGCTGGCCAGCAGCCTCCTGAAACAATTACTGCTCATTCTACCAGAGCAGTGGCTTCCACATGGGCTTTTAAAAATGAGGCTTCTGTTGAACAGATTTGTAAGGCAGCGACTTGGTCCTCACTGCATACTTTTTCCAAATTTTCCAAATTCGATACTTTTGCTTCTTCGGAGGCTATTTTTGGGAGAAAGGTTTTGCAAGCAGTGGTGCCTTCCGTTTAAGGTACCTGTCTTGTTCCCTCTCTTCATCCGTGTCCTAAAGCTATGGTATTGGTATCCCACAAGTAAAGGATGAATCCGTGGACTGGATACACCTTACAAGAGAAAACAGAATTTATGCTTACCTGATAAATTACTTTCTCTTGTGGTGTATCCAGTCCACGGCCCGCCCTGGCAATTAAGTCAGGTAAAATTTTTTTGTTTAAACTACAGTCACCACTGAACCCTATGGTTTCTCCTTTTTCTACCTAACCTTTGGTCGAATGACTGGGGGGTGGAGCTAGAGGGGGAGCTATATGGACAGCTCTGCTGTGTGCTCTCTTTGCCACTTCCTGTAGGGAAGGAGAATATCCCACAAGTAAAGGATGAATCCGTGGACTGGATATACCACAAGAGAAAGTAATTTATCAGGTAAGCATAAATTCTGTTTTTGCATAGAGGAATGGTCCAAAATACCTTCATCCAGAATCCAGACACTCATTACAGGCTATAGGAAGTGTCTAGAGGCTGTTATTTCTGCTAAAGGGGGCTCTACTAAATATTATTGCCATATTTCTGTTGGGGTGCCCAAATGTATGCACCTGTCTAATTTCGTTTTGATGCATATTGCACATTTTCAGTTAATCCAATAAACCTCATTTTACTACTGAAATATTACTGTGTCCTTCAGTTATTTGATAGATCTTAATGAAATTACTGATCCAAACACCCAATTATTTATAAATGAAAATCATGGAAATTGTCAGGGGTGCCTAAACTTTTGCATACAACTGTATATATATATATATATATATATATATATTTATATCTGCATACGTTTGCATACGACTGTGTGTGTAAATATCTGTTCGTATGTTGGCACTCTCCTAATATATACAGTATCTATCTATCTATCTATCTATCTATCTATCTATCTATATACATATCTTGTAATTTCCAGTGGTCCAGGACAACGTCAAAATTGCAGCAGACAAGTTGACTTTTTCCTTTCTTTTAGATTGAGTAGACTACTAACTTTTTCCCTCTGGGCTAGTAGCCTTTAACCCCTGACTAGTAAACCAGTGACCCTGTGTGTTTGTGTGTGTGTATATATGTATGTATATATATAGAATAGCACAATTTAACGGGACATTATAGTACAACAGTGACATTCATATGACATGAATAAGAGCGTGCCATTTTATTTAATTGTCCTTTAAACATGTTCAACGTATTTTTGCATGAAGTATTTATTGACATTCTGAAGCTATCAGGAGTGCATGTTGTGCACAAGAGGACCGCAGAGACTGATTGCTCACTGGCTGATAAGCAGAGCTCCAAGTGCTTCGCAAGCATAAATAATGTTTTGTACTTCTCAGGAATGTCTATTTTTCTAAAAAACTCTAATACATTTTGACGTTACCTCTTTAAAATGCAGTAAATGACAGTCTGGAGCACTAAATGCAGAAAATAGTGCTGCCATTTAGTGCTCCAGCAAATAGATAACATTCTTGCAAAACAGCTGCCATATAGTGCTCAAAACACGTGCACACTCCTTAGCTTACATCCTTGCTTTTCAGCAAGATACCAAGAGAACATTTGGTAATCGTTTGCTCTGTCTGAATCATGAAAGACACATTTTGGGTTTCATGTCTTTTATCTTTAATCTTTATATGACTGTAAATACTTTTTTTTTTTAATGAAGTGCAGTCACAAACTAATTTTGAAGTTGTTCTCAATTCTTTAGAACAGTTTATCAAATGATGTATCTACAAAAATCCATTTAGATTATAATTGTACATTTTGTAGGAAAAGTAGACAGCATTTTGGGTTTCATCTCCCTTTAAGGACTGCTTAGCAATGATTTAGCTTAGATAATAATAATAATCATCATTTAGCCACCAATAAGCAAGCGTAACCCGGGTTCTGAACCAAAAATTGTCCGGCTCCTAAGCTATCTGAATCATGAAAGAACAAAATTGGGTTTAGTATCCCTAGCGAGATATGGGTCAGAGGATAAAAAAAACTTGTCAGCTTAGAGAGAAATCACACAAAATCTTTGGGGGCTTATTTTGAGCATTATAGTGTAATGTATGTGTCTCTCCTTCATATCCAGTTCTACGCATTGCTAGATAAACAGCTTTCAAGCTAAAATGATTTGAAGGACCTCCCAATACAGATACAATACTTGTTAGGTAATCTCGTCTGAACAGAGAGCTATAGATAATCGGCCCTTAGAGAGCAAGGGGGTGCACTAATACACAGAAAAGTGTGTCAGAAAATTTTAAACATTTTTAACAACTTGTTTGTGGCATTTGTTTTTCAATAGCCAAACTCCACCCACCACTTGCCTTATTTAGAGGAACCAATCTGGCCTTGAGTCTGCAGACAACAAGGCTAGTCATGATCATTAAAGGGACAGTCTGGTAAAAATTAAACTTTCATGATTTAGATAGGGCATACAATTTGAAACAACGTTTCAATTTACTTTTATCATCAAAATTGCTTTGTTCTCTTGGTATTCTTAGTTGAAAGCTAAGCCTAGCTAATTTCTAAGCCCCTGAAGGCCGCCTCTTATCTCAGTGCATTTTGAAAGTTTTCCACAGCTACACAGTGCTAGTTCATGTGTGCCATAAAGATAACATTGTGCTCACTCCTGTGGAGTTATTTAAGATTCAGCACTGATAATAAAACCTAACCTGAGTTACACTAACACCTAACACTACACTACAATTAAATAAATTACCTAAATTAAATAAATTACCTAAATTACAAAAAAAAACTAAATAAAAAACAAATTACAAGATATTTAAACTAATTACACCTAATCTAATAGCCCTATCAAAATAAAAAAGCCCCCACAAAATAAAAAAAAAACCTAGCCTAAACTAAACTACCAATAGCCCTTAAAAGGGCCTTTTGCGGGGCATTGCCCCAAAGAAATCAGCTCTTTTACCTGAGAAAAATACAAACAACCCCCCCAACAGTAAAACCCACCACCCACACAACCAAACCCCCCAAATAAAACCTAAAACTAAAAAAACCTAAGCTCCCCTTTGCCCTTAAAAGGGCATTTGGATGGGCATTGCCCTTAAAAGGGCATTTAGCTCTATTGCGGCCCAAACCCTAAGCTAAAAATAAAACCCACCCAATAAACCCTTAAAAAAACCTAACACTAACCCCTGAAGATCCACTTACAGTTTTGAAGAGCCGACATCCATCCTCAACGAAGCCGGGAGAAGTCCTCAACGAAGCCGGGAGAAGTCTTCATCCAAGCCGAGAGAAGTGGTCCTCCAGACGGCCAGAAGTCTTCATCCAGACGGCATCTTCAATCTTCATCCATCCGGCGCAGAGTGGGTCCATCTAAAAAGACATCCGGCGCGGAGCATCCTCTTCGAAAAAAGTCTTCTTCCCGAATGAAGTTTCCTTTAAATGATGTCATCCAAGATGGCGTCCCTTAGATTCTAATTGGCTGTTCCAATCAGCCAATAGAATGCGAGCTCAGTCCTATTGGCTGATTGGATCAGCCAATAGGATTTTTTCAACGTTAATTCTGATTGGCTGATAGAATTCTATTAGCCAATCGGAATCTAAGGGATGCCATCTTGGATGACGTCATTTAAAGGAACCTTCATTCGGGAAGAAGACTTTGTTCGAAGAGGATGCTCCGCGTCGGATGTCTTGAAGATGGACCCGATCCTCGCCGGATGGATGAAGATAGAAGATGCTGTCTGGATGAAGACTTCTGCCCGTCTGGAGGACCACTTCTCCCGGCTTGGATGAAGACTTCTCCTGGCTTCATTGAGGACTTCCTGCCGCTTTGTTGAGGACTTCTCCCGACTTCGTTGAGGATGGATGGTGGATCTTCAGGGGTTAGTGTTAATTTTTTTTAAGGGTTTGTTGGGTGGGTTTTATTTTTAGGTTAGGGCTTTGGGCTGCAATAGAGCTAAATGCCCTTTTAAGGGCAATGCCCATCCAAATGCCCTTTTCAGGGCAATGGGGAGCTTAGGTTTTTTAGTTAGGATTTTATTTGGGGGGTTGGTTGTGTGGGTGGTGGGTTTTACTGTTGGGGGGTTGTTTGTATTTTTTTTTACAGGTAAAAGAGCTGATTTCTTTGGGGCAATGCCCCGCAAAAGGCCCTTTTATGGGCTATTGGTAGTTTATTTTAGGCTAGGGTTTTTTTTATTTTGAGGGGGCTTTTTTATTTTGATAGGGCTTTTAGATTAGGTGTAATTAGTTTAAATATCTTGTAATTTGTTTTTTATTTTGTTGTAATTTAGGTATTTGTATTTAATTTAGTTCATTGTATTTAATTTAGGTAATTTATTTAATTGTAGTGTAAGGTTAGATGTTAGTGTAACTTAAAGGGACACTGAACCCAAATTTTCTTCTTTCATGATTCAGATAGAGCATGCAATTTTAAGCAACTTTCTCATTTACTCCTATTATCAATTTTGCTTCATTCTCTTGCTATCTTTATTTAAAAAAATAAGGCATCTAAGCTTTTTTGGGGGTTCAGAACTCTGTATAGCACTTTTTTATTGTTGGATGAATTTATCCACCAATTAGCAAGGACAACCCAGGTTATTCACCAAAAATGGGCCGGCATCTAAACTTACATTCTTGTATTTCAAATAAAGATACCAAGAGAATGAAGAAAAATTGATAATAGGAGTAAATTAGAAAGTTGCTTAAAATGTCATGCTCTATCTGAATTGTGAAAGAAAAAAAATTGAGTTCAGTGTCCCTTTAACCCCTTAATGACCACAGCACTTTTCCATTTTCTGTCCGTTTGGGACCAAGGCTATTTTTACATTTCTGCTGTGTTTGTGTTTAGCTGTAATTTTCCTCTTACTCATTTACTGTACCCACATATATTATATTCCGTTTTTCTCACCATTAAATGGACTTTCTAAAGATACCATTATTTTCATCATATCTTACAATTTACTTTAAAATATTTTATAAAATATGAGGAAAAAATGGAAAAAAACACACTTTTTCTAACTTTGACCCCCAAAATCTGTTACACATGTACAACCACCAAAAAACACCCATGCTAAATAGTTTCTAAATTTTGTCCTGAGTTTAGAAATACCCAATGTTTACATCTTCTTTGCTTGTTTTGTAAGTTATAGGGCCATAAATACAAGTAGCACTTTGCTATTTCCAAACCATTATTTTTCAAAATTAGCGCTAGTTACATTAGAACACTAATATCTTTCAGGAATCTCTGAATATCCATTGACATGTGTATATTTTTTTTTAGTAGACATCCCAAAGTATTGATCTAGGCCCATTTTGGTATATTTCATGCCACCATTTTGCCGCCAAATGTGATTAAATACAAAAAATCGTTCACTAATTTTTTCACAAACTTTTGGTTTCTCACTGAAATTATTTACAAACAGCTTGTGCAATTATGGCTTAAATGGTTGTAAATTCTTCTCTGGGATCCCCTTTGTTCAGAAATAGCAGACATATATGGCTTTGGCATTGCTTTTTAGCAATTAGAAGGCTGCTAAATGCCACTGCGCACTACACGTGTATTATGCCCAGTAGTGAAGGGGTTAATTAGGGAGCATGTAGGGAACTTTTAGAGGTAATTTTAGCTTTAGTGTAGTGTAGTACACAACCCCAAGTATTGATCTAGGCCAATTTTGGTATATTTCATGCCACCATTTCACCGCCAAATGCGATCAAATTAAAAAAACGTTACATTTTTCACAATTTTAGGTTTTTCACTGAAATCATTTACAAACAACTTGTGCAATTATCGCACAAATGGTTGTAAATGCTTCTCTGGGATCCCCTTTGTTCAGAAATAGCAGACATATATGGCTTTGGCATTGCTTTTTGGTAATTAGAAGGCCGCTAAATGCCACTGCTCACCACACGTGTATTATGCCCAGCAGTGAAGGGGTTAATTATGTAGCTTGTAGGGAGCTTGTAGGGTTAATTTTAGCTTTAGTGTAGTGTAGTAGACAACCCAAAGTATTGATCTAGGCCCATTTTGGTATATTTCATGCCACCATTTCACCGCCAAATGCGATCAAATAAAAAAAAACGTTCCCTATTTCACAAACTTTAGGTTTCTCACTGAAATTATTTACAAACAGCTTGTGCAATTATGGCACAAATGGTTGTAAATGCTTCTCTGGGATCCCCTTTGTTCAGAAATAGCAGACATATATGACTTTGGCGTTGCTTTTTGGTAATTAGAAGGCCGCTGCTCATCACACGTGTATTATGGCTAGCAGTGATGGGGTTAATTATGTAGCTTGTAGGGAGCTTGCAGGGTTAATTTTAGCTTTAGTGTAGAGCTCAGCCTCCCACCTGAAACATCAGACCCCCTGATCCCTCCCAAACAGCTCTCTTCCCTCCCCCACCCCACAATTGTCCCCGCCATCTTAAGTACTGGCAGAAACTCTGCCAGTACTAAAATAAAAGCTATATTTTAATTTTAATTTTTTCTTAGCATATTTACATATGCTACTGTGTAGGATCCCCCCTTAGCCCCCAACCTCACTGATCTCCCAACAAACAGATCTCTAACCCTCCCCCTCTGCCTTAATGGGCGCCATCTTGGGTACTGGCAGCTGTCTGCCAGTACCCAGTTTAGTATAAAATGTGTTGTTGTTTTTTTAATTTAATTGCCCTTTTCTGTAGTGTAGCTTCCCCCCCCCCCCCCCAGATCAACCCCCCACCCCTTCCAGATCCCTTAGATTATTTATTTTTTTAAATGTTTGTTTTTTTACTTTTATTAACATTTATTTTTCTGCAGTGTAGCGATTCCCTCCCGCCCCGTGCATGCGCCCGTCCGCCGCCCCCCGTGGACGCGCGCGCTCCCGTCTATACCGCCCCCAATCCCGCCCCCCTCCACTTCATTCAGCGCATCGATGGCCCCCACCCGCCTCCCAGACTTGCTCCCACCCACCAACGATACCGGCCACCGATGTCCGGTGCAGAGAGGGCCACAGAGTGGCTCTCTCTGCATCGGATGGCCAAGGGGGGTTATTGCAGGATGCCTCGATATCGAGGCATCACTGCAATAACTGGATCCTGCTCGCTTCCAGCTGCTTTCCAGACCAAGGATGTACGCCACACGTCCTCGGTCATTAACTGTATTTTTTTTGAGGACGTGTGGCGTATGTCCTTGGTCGTTAAGGGGTTAAGTTAGGTTTTATTTTACAGGTAAATTTGTATCTATTTTAGCTAGGTAGTTATTAAATAGTTAATAACTATTTAGTAACTATTCTACCTAGTTAAAATAAATACAAACTTACCTGTAAAATAAAAATAAACCCTAAGCTAGATACAATTTAACTATTAGGGTTTATTTTACAGGTAAGTATTTCGTTTTAAATAGGTATTATTTAGTTATTAATAGTAGGTTTTATTTAGATTTATTTTAATTATATTTAAGTTAGGGGGTGTTAGGGTTAGATTTAGGTTTAGAGGTTAATAAATATAGTATAGTGGCGGCGAAGTTGGGGGCGGCAGATTAGGGGTTAATAATTGTAAGTAGGTAGCAGCGATGTTAGGGGCGGCAGATTAGGGGTTAATAATATTTAACTAATGTTTGTGATGTGGGAGTGCGGTGGTTTAGGGGTTAATATGTTATAGTGGTGGCGACATTGGGGGCGGCAGATTAAGGGTTAATAAGTGTAGGTAGGTTGCGGCGACATTGGGTGCGGGAGATTAGGGGTTAATAAATATAATGTAGGTGTCGGCGATGTTGGGGGCAGCAGATTAGGGGTTAATAAGTATAATGTAGGTGTCGGTGATGTGGGGTGCAGCAGATTAGGGGTTAATAAATATAATGTAGATGTCGGCGATGTCGGGGGCAGCAGATTAGGGGTTAATAAGTGTAAGATTAGGGGTGTTTAGACTCGGGGTTCATGTTAGGGTGTTAGGTGTAAACATAAAATGTGTTTCCCATAGGAATCAATGGGGCTGCGTTACTGAGCTTTACGCTGCTTTTTTGCAGCTCTCCCCATTGATGTCTATGGGGAAATCGTGCACAAGCACGTACAACCATCTCACCGCTGACATAAGCAGCGCTGGTATTGGAGTGCGGTATGGAGCTCAATTTTGCTCTATGCTCACTTCTTGCCTAATAACGCCAGGTTTATAAAAACCTGTAATACCAGCGCTGTAGGTAAGTGAGCGGTGACAATAACGTGCAAATTAGTACCACACCTCTCATAACGCAAAACTCGTAATCTAGCCGACTATTTCCAGAGCTAAATTACATGAAAAGGGGAAGAAAATAGATAATGAAATATTACAGCAAAGCTGTTTTACTACACATAACTAAACATTTTATATAAAAATCTCAAGGTGTTTTACTGTCCCTTTAACAGGCACCATCAAGCTCTCTTTAAATATTTATGTGTACAATATGTTTATTTCACTCAGAGCTTTGTATAGGTAATGTGTTTATCAGTTTTTCTTTAATGTCATATCGTCACTATTTTTAGGTATGTTGTCTTAAAGAGATCTTCTAGTCAAAATTAAAGGGACAGTAAACTTTAAAAATAATGTTATATAATTCTGCACATAATGCAGAATTATATAACATTATATTAGTCAAACATTATTAAAACATAATTTCCCCTCTTAATTTAAAAAAAAAAAAAAGCTCTGTTTCACAGACCCGCTCTCTGCTCTCTGCTGAGCGGGTCTGTTATATTTACTCAGCGCATCGGGCCAGCTCGCTCCTGTGACAGGAGCGAGCTACACTTAGTCTTATGGCGCGGTCGGGCCGGGCTGTGACTATACAGCTGGCCCGATGCGCTGAGTAAGAGAGCGGGTCTGTGAAACAGCGCTTTTTTTTTAAATTAAGAGGGGAAATTATGTTTTAATAATGTTTGGCTAATATAATGTTATATAATTCTGCACTATGTGCAGAATTATATAACATTATTTTTAAAGTTTACTGACACTTTAAAATGCACCTCAGTGAATTTCACTACACTTTTTTTTAGCAGAAATGTATGTAGTAAACCTATTAGTGTTTCTCATGCACTCACATTCAAGCAACTTTAATCTTCTTTTGGTGAAGCCATTCCTTTTTTTGATTTGGATGTATGCTTTGGGTCGTTGTCATGCTGAAAGATAATTCCCTCTAGCTTAACTAAGGCCCCAGTTCCAGCTGAAGAAAAAACAGCCCAAAGCATGATGCTGCCACCACCATGCTTCACTGTGGGTATGGTGTTCTTTTGGTGATGTGCAGTGTTGTTTTTGCGCCAAACATATCTTTTGGAATTATGGCCAAAAAGTTCAACCTTGGTTTCATCAGACCATAACACCTTTTCCCACATGCTTTTGGGAGACTTCAGATGTGTTTTTGCAAAATGTAGCCTTGCTTGGATGTTTTTCTTTGTAAGAAAAGGCTTTCGTCTTGCCACTTTACCCCATAGCCCAGACATATGAAGAATACGTGAGATTGCTGTCACATGTACCACACAGGCAGTACTTGCCAGATATTCCTGCAGCTCCTTAAATGTTGCTGTAGGCCTCTTGGTAGCCTCCCAGACCAGTTTTCTTCTCGTCTTTTCATCAATTTTGGAGGGACGTCCAGTTCTTGGTAAGATCACTGTTGTGCCATATTTTCTCCACTTGATGATGACTGTCTTCACTGTGTTCCATGGTATATCTAATGCCTTGGAAATTCTTTTGTACCATTCTCCTGATTGATACCTTTTAACAATGAGATCCCTCTGATGCTTTGGAAGCTCTCTGTGGACTATGGCTTTTGCAGTGGGATGCGGCTAAGAAAATTTCAGGAAAGACCAACTAGAGCAGCTGAACTTTATTTGGGGTTAATCAGAGGCACTTTAACCCCTTAACGACCGAGGACGTGCAGGGTACGTCCTCAAAAAAAAGGCAGTTAACGCCTGAGGACGTACCCTGCACGTCCTCGGTGTGGAAAGCAGCTGGAAGCGATCCTGCTCGCTTCCAGCTGCTTTCCGGTTATTGCAGTGATGCCTCGATATGGAGGCATCCTGCAATAAACTTTTACGGCCATCCGATGCAGAGAGAGCCACTCTGTGGCCCTCTCTGCACCGGACATCGATGGCCGGTATCGTTGGTGGGTGGGAGCCGGTGTGGGAGGTGGATGGCGGCCATCGATGGCCCTGGTCATGTGGAGGGGGGCGGGATCGTGGGCGGGTAAGTCCGGGGGCGCGCGCGGGTGCGCGTGCGTGCACGAGGGGGCGGGCGCGTGCACGGGGAGGGAGCGGGTGGGAACCGCTACACTACGGCTGCCAGTACCCAAGATGGCCCCCAATAAGGCTGAGAGGGAGGCTTAGAGAGCTGTTTTGGGGGGGATCAGGGAGGTTGGGGGTTAAGGGGGGATCCTAAACACAGCATATGTAAATATGCTTTTTTTTTCCCTTAAAAAAAAACAAAAAAACTTTTATTTTAGTACTGGCAGACTTTCTGCCAGTACTTAAGATGGCGGGGACAATTGTGGGGTGGGGGAGAGAAGGGAGCTGTTTGGGAGGGATCAGGGGGTGGGATGTGTCAGGTGGGAGGCTGATCTCTACACTAAAGCTAAAATTAACCCTGCAAGCTCCCTACAAACTACCTAATTAACCCCTTCACTGCTAGCCATAATACACGTGTGATGCGCAGCAGCATTTAGCGACTTTCAAATTACCATAAAGCAACGCCAAAGTCATATATGTCTGCTATTTCTGAACAAAGGGCATCCCAGAGAAGCATTTACAACCATTTGTGCCATAATTGCACAAGCTGTTTGTAAATAATTTCAGTGAGAAACCTAAAATTGTGAAAAAATTAACGTTTTTTTTTTACTTTGATCGCAATTTGGCGGTGAAATGGGGGCATGAAATATACCAAAATGGGCCTAGATCAATACTTGGGGTTGTCTACTACACTACACTAAAGCTAAAATTAACCCTAGAAGCTCCCTACATGCTCCCTAATTAACCCCTTCAATGCTTGGCATAATACACGTATTGTGCGCAGTGGCATTTAGCAGCCTTCTAATTACCAAAAAGCAAAGCCAAAGCCATATATGTCTGCTATTTCTGAACAAAGGGGATCCCAGAGAAGCATTTACAATCATTTGTGCCATAATTGCATAAGTTGTTTGTAAATAATTTCAGTGAGAAACCTAAAGTTTGTGAAAAAATTTGTGAAAAAGTGAACAATTTTTTTTATTTGATCGCATTTGGCGGTGAAATAGTGGCATGAAATATACCAAAATGGGCCTAGATCAATACTTTGGGATGTCTTTGAAAAAAAAAAATATACATGTCAATGGATATTCAGGGATTCCTGAAAGATATTAGTGTCCCAATGTAACAAGCGCGAATTTTGAAAAAAAGTGGTTTGGAAATAGCAAAGTGCTACTTGTATTTATGGCCCTATAACTTGCAAAAAAAGCAAAGAAGATGTAAACATTGGGTATTTCTAAACTCAGAACAAAATTTAGAAACTATTTAGCATGGGTGTTTTTTGGTGGTTGTAGATGTGTAACAGATTTTGGGGGTCAAAGTTAGAAAAAGTGTGTTTTTTTCCATTTTTTCTTCATATTTTATAATGTTTTTTATAGTAAATTATAAGATATGATGAAAATAATGGTATCTTTTGAAAGTCCATTTAATGGCGAGAAAAACTGTATATAATATGTGTGGGTACAGTAAATGAGTAAGAGGAAAATTACAGCTAAACACAAACACCGCAAAAATGTAAAAATAGCCTTGGTCCCAAACGGACAGAAAATGGAAAAGTGCTGCGGTCATTAAGGGGTTAAATGATGGCAGGTGTATGCTGACTCCTATTTAACATGATTTTGAATGTGATTGCTTAATTATGAACACAGCTACATCCCCAGTTATAAGACACTTATGCAACCACATTATTTTATTTATTTTTTGTTTTCCACCTAAAAGATTTCAGTTTGTTTTTCAATTGAGTTGTACAGTTTATAGGTCACATTAAAGGTGGAAAAAGTTCTGAAATGATTTAGCTTCGTCTCGTTTTTTTACATCACAGAAACCTGACATTTTAGCAGGGGTGTGTAGACTGTATGTGATATAAATATATAGTACACAACCTGAAGGGAATTTTTAATATTGGCTAATTTTAGCTTAAAGGGATACCAAACTCAGATTTTTTTTCTTTCACTGTTAAGATAGAGCATGCAATTTTAAGCAACTTCTAATGTACTCCTACTATCATTTTTTCTTTACTCTCTTGCTATCTTTATTTAAAAAGCAGGAATGTAAAGCTTTAGAGCCGGCCCATTTTTGGTTCAGCACCTGGGTAGCGCTTGCTGAGTGATGGCTAAAAATAGCCACCATTAAACAAGCACTATCCTAAAATGGGCCGGATCCTAGGCTTTTCAAATAAACGGCTAGATTACGAGTTTTGCGTTATGAGTGAAAAAGCCTCATAACGCTGCTTTTTCACTACCGCTGGTATTACGAGTTTTGTAGGTATAGCTGTACTGCACACATTTTTGGCCGTAACGCAGCGTAACTACTGCACCTTTCAAAAAAGTCCTTTTTCAATGGGACTTCCATAGCTCCGGTATTACGAGTTTTGCCTGGGAGGCCAAAAAGTGTCCTGTACACCCTATACAGTCAAGATTCGTACCGCCATCTAATGTCAGTAGTTATGAGTTTTACGTTACAAATCTGTAGCATAAAACTCATAACTCTTCAGTAGCCGTCGACAGAAGAGGATGCTCTGCGCCGGATGTCTTGAAGATGGAGCCGCTCCTCGTCGGAAGGATGAAGATAGAAGATGCCGACTGGATGGAGACTTCTGCCCGCCTGGAGGACCACTTCTTGCCGCTTGGATGAAGACTTGTCCCGGCTTTGTTGAGGACTTCTGCCCGCTTGAAGGAAGACTTCTCCCGACTTGATGAAGATGGATGTCCGGTCTTCAAAAACTGTAAGTGGATCTTCGGGGGTTAGTGTTAGGTTTTTTTAAGGGTTTATTGGGTGGATTTTATTTTTAGCTTAGGGTTTGGGCAATGGAAAAGAGCTAAATGCCCTTTTAAGGGCAATGCCCATCCAAATGCCCTTTTCAGGGCAATGGGGAGCTTAGGTTTTTTAGATAGGATTTTATTTGGGGGGTTTGGTTGTGTGGGCGGTGAGTTTTACTGTTGGGGGGTTGTTTGTATTTTTATTTTTTTTTACAGGTAAAAGAGCTGATTTCTTTGGGGCAGTGCCCCGCAAAAGGCCCTTTTAAGAACTATTGGCAGTTTAGTTTAGGCTAGGGTTTTTTCCTCTAACATTGGTGTGTCCGGTCCACGGCGTCATCCATAACTTGTGGGAATATTCTCTTCCCCAACAGGAAATGGCAAAGAGCACAGCAAAAGCTGTCCATATAGCCCCTCCCAGGCTCCGCCCCCCCAGTCATTCTCTTTGCCGCTGTGAACAAGTAACATCTCCACGGAGATGGTGAAGAGTATGTGGTGTTTAGTTGTAGTTTTATATTCTTCTATCAAGAGTTTGTTATTTTAAAATAGTGCTGGTATATACTATTTACTCTGAAACAGAACGAGATGAAGAGTTCTGTTTAAAAGAGGAGTATGATTTTAGCAGCAGTAACTAAAATCAATTGCTGTTCCCACGCAGGACTGTTGAGCTGAGAGAACTTCAGTTGGGGTGAACAGTTTGCAGACTTTTCTGCTCAAGGTATGACTAACCATTTTTCTAACAAGACTGTGTAATGCTGGAATGCTGTCATTTTCCCTCATGGGGATCGGTAAGCCATTTTCTTAGACTTAGAAAGAATAAAGGGCTTATTATGGGCTATTAACTGGTGGACACTCTTAAGGGCTAAATCGATTGTTTATTTAAGTTGTTTTTTAAAGTCTGAAGTAATTTTCACACTTTTATTGTTTGGGGAACGTTTTTTTCGCGAGGCACTAGTTAAGACACCTTCCCAGTCAGGAAGGGCCTTTCACTATAGTAGGCAGAGCCTCATTTTCGCGCCATTATTGCGCAGTTACTTTTGAGTACAGTGCATGCAGCTGCATGTGTGAGGGTCTGGTATCCACTGAAAACGTTCCTAGAAGGCTTGGATTGGTATTGTATACCCCCCTGGGATAGGTGAAGTCGCAACAAAGGCTGTGGCTGGGACTGTAGTGGGGTTAAAACGGCTCCGGTTTCCACATTTTAAGGGTTAACATCTTGAAAATTGGGGTGCAATACTTTGAATGCATTAAGACACTGTGGTGAATTTGGTAAAGATTGGATAATTCCTTCATAGTTTTTCACATATTCAGTAATAAAGTGTGCCCTGTTTAACATTTAAAGAGACAGTAACGGTTTTGTTTTAAAACGGTTTTTGTGCTTTATTAACCAGTTTAAGCCTGTTTAACATGTCTGTACCTTCAGATAGATCATGTTCTGTATGTATGGAAGCCAATGTGGTTCCCCCTTCAAATATATGTGATAATTGTGCCATAGCGTCCAAACAAAGTAAGGACAGTACTATCACAAATAGTAAGGTTGCCCAGGATGATTCCTCAGGTGAAGGAAGTAGAGATAGTTCTACATCCTCTCCTTCCGTGTCTATACCAGTTATGCCCGCGCAGGCGACCCCTAGTACTTCTAGTGCGCCAATGCTTGTTACTATGCAACAATTGACGGCAGTAATGGATAACTCCATAGCTAATATTTTATCCAAAATGCCAGCATTTCAGAGAAAGCGCGATTGCTCTGTTTTAAACACTGTAGAGCAGGAGGGCGCTGATGATAATTTTTCTGTCATACCCTCACACCAGTCTGAAGTGGCAGTGAGGGAGGGTTTGTCAGATGGAGAAATTTCTGATACAGGAAGAATTTCTCAGCAGGCAGAACCTGATGTTGTGACATTTAAATTTAAATTAGAGCATCTCCGTGCATTACTTAAGGAGGTGCTATCTACTCTGGATGATTGTGGCAATCTGGTCATCCCAGAAAAATTGTGCAAGATGGACAAGTTCCTAGAGGTCCCGGTGCACCCTGATGCCTTTCCGATACCTAAACGGGTGACGGACATAGTGAATAAGGAGTGGGAGAAGCCAGGCATACCTTTTGTCCCTCCTCCTATATTTAAGAAATTGTTCCCTATGGTCGACCCCAGGAAGGACTTATGGCAAACAGTCCCTAAGGTCGAGGGGGCGGTTTCTACACTAGCCAAACGCACGACCATTCCCATTGAGGACAATTGTGCTTTCAAAGATCCTATGGATAAAAAATTGGAGGGTTTGCTTAAAAAGATTTTTGTACAGCAAGGTTACCTCCTTCAACCTATTTCGTGCATTATTCCTGTCACTACAGCGGCGTGGTTCTGGTTCGAGGAACTGGAAAAGTCGCTCAGTAGGGAGACTCCATATGAGGAAGTCATGGACAGAATTCACGCACTTAAGTTAGCTAATTCCTTTATTTTAGACGCCGCTTTGCAGTTAGTGAGGTTAGCGGCGAAAAATTCAGGGTTTGCAATTGTGGCACGCAGAGCGCTCTGGCTAAAGTCTTGGTCGGCGGATGTATCTTCCAAGACAAAATTGCTTAATATCCCTTTCAAAGGTAAGACCCTTTTTGGGCCAGAATTGAAAGAGATTATTTCAGACATCACTGGGGGAAAGGGCCATGCCCTCCCACAAGATAGACCTTTCAAGGCTAAGAATAAGTCCAATTTTCGTTCCTTTCTCAATTTCAGGAACGAACCGGCTTCCAACTCTGCAGCCTCTAGACAAGAGGGTAACGCTTCCCAGACCAAACCAGCTTGGAAACCAATGCAAGGCTGGAACAAGGGTAAACAGGCCAAGAAGCCTGCTGCTGCTACCAAAACAGCATGAAGGGGTAGCCCCCGATCCGGGACCGGATCTAGTAGGGGGCAGACTCACTCTCTTTGCTCAGGCTTGGGCAAGAGATGTTCAGGATCCCTGGGCACTAGAAATAGTCTCTCAGGCTTATCTTCTAGAATTCAAGGAACTACCCCCAAGGGGAAGGTTCCACATGTCTCACTTATCTTCAAACCAAATAAAGAGACAGGCATTCTTACATTGTGTAGAAGACCTGTTAAAGATGGGAGTGATACACCCAGTTCCAACTGTGGAACAAGGTCAAGGGTTTTACTCAAATCTGTTTGTAGTTCCCAAAAAAGAGGGAACTTTCAGACCAATTCTGGATCTAAAAAAATTTCTCAGAGTTCCATCGTTCAAAATGGAAACCATTCGAACAATTTTACCTACAATCCAGGAGGGTCAATATATGACTACCGTGGATTTAAAGGATGCGTATCTACATATTCCTATCCTAGACCATTACAACTGTGCATGCTCAAGCAGTGGAATGGGGACTATACAGACTTGTCTCCAAAGATTCAAGTAGACCAGATGACCAGAGACTCATTCCGTTGGTGGTTGTCCCAGGAACACTTGTCTCAGGGAATGAGTTTCCGCAGACCAAAGTGGGTCATTGTCACGACCGACGCCAGTCTATTAGGCTGGGGCGCGGTCTGGGATTCCCTGAAAGCTCAGGGTCTATGGTCTCGGGAAGAGTCTCTTCTCCCGATAAACATCCTGGAACTGAGAGCGATATTCAATGCTCTCCGGGCTTGGCCTCAACTAGCGAAGGCCGGATTCATAAGATTCCAGTCAGACAACATGACGACTGTAGCTTACATCAACCATCAGGGGGGAACAAGGAGTTCCTTAGCGATGAGAGAGGTATCCAAAATCATTGAATGGGCGGAGGATCACTCCTGCCACCGATCTGCAATCCACATCCCGGGAGTAGACAACTGGGAGGCGGATTATCTGAGTCGTCAGACTTTCCATCCGGGGGAGTGGGAGCTCCACCCGGAGGTGTTTGCCCAGTTGACTCAATTATGGGGCATTCCAGACATGGACCTGATGGCGTCCCGTCAGAACTTCAAGGTCCCTTGCTACGGGTCCAGATCCAGGGATCCCAAGGCGACTCTAGTGGATGCATTAGTGGCGCCTTGGTCGTTCAACCTAGCTTATGCGTTTCCACCGTTCCCTCTCCTTCCCAGGCTTGTAGCCAGGATCAAACAGGAGAAGGCATCGGTGAATCTGAAAGCTCCTGCGTGGCCGCGCAGGACTTGGTATGCAGACCTGGTGAATATGTCATCGGCTCCACCATGGAAGCTACCTTTGAGACAGGATCTTCTAGTACAAGGTCCATTCGAACATCCAAATCTAGTTTCTCTGCAGCTGACTGCTTGGAAATTGAACGTTTGATTTTATCCAAGCGTGGGTTTTCAGATTCAGTGATAGATACTATGGTCCAAGCCAGAAAACCTGTGACTAGAAAGATTTACCATAAAATATGGAAAAGATATATCTGTTGGTGTGAATCCAAGGGATTCTCCTGGAGTAAGATTAAAATTCCTAAGATCTTCTCCTTTCTCCAAGAAGGTTTGGATAAAGGATTGTCAGCGAGTTCTTTAAAAGGACAGATTTCTGCCTTATCTGTCTTGTTACACAAACGACTGGCAGCTGTGCCAGATGTACAAGCTTTTGTACAGGCTTTGGTCAGAATCAAGCCTGTTTACAGACCCTTGACTCCTCCCTGGAGTCTAAATTTAGTTCTTTCATTTCTTCAAGGGGTTCCGTTTGAACCCTTACATTCCATAGATATCAAGTTACTATCTTGGAAAGTTCTGTTTTTGGTTGCTATTTCTTCTGCTAGAAGAGTTTCTGAATTATCTGCTTTGCAGTGTGATCCACCCTATCTGGTGTTCCATTCAGATAAGGTTGTTTTGCGTACCAAGCCTGGTTTTCTTCCAAAAGTTGTATCCAACAAGAATATTAACCAGGAAATAGTTGTTCCTTCTTTGTGTCCGAATCCAGTTTCAAAGAAGGAACGTTTGTTACACAATTTAGATGTAGTCCGTGCTTTAAAGTTCTATTTAGAAGCAACAAAGGATTTCAGACAAACTTCTTCTTTGTTTGTCGTTTATTCTGGTAAGAGGATAGGACAAAAAGCTACTGCTACCTCTCTTTCTTTCTGGCTGAAAAGCATCATCCGATTGGCTTATGAGACTGCCGGACGGCAGCCTCCTGAACGAATCACAGCTCACTCTACTAGGGCTGTGGCTTCCACATGGGCCTTCAAGAACGAGGCTTCTGTTGATCAGATATGTAAGGCAGCGACTTGGTCTTCTCTGCACACTTTTGCCAAATTCTACAAATTTGATACTTATGCTTCTTCGGGGGCTATTTTTGGGAGAAAGGTTATGCAAGCCGTGGTGCCTTCTGTTTAGGTAACCTGATTTGCTCCCTCCCTTCATCCGTGTCCTAAAGCTTTGGTATTGGTTCCCACAAGTTATGGATGACGCCGTGGACCGGACACACCAATGTTGGAGAAAACAGAATTTATGCTTACCTGATAAATTACTTTCTCCAACGGTGTGTCCGGTCCACGGCCCGCCCTGTTTTTTTAATCAGGTTTGAAAAATGTCTTTCTCTATACACTACAGTCACAACGGCACCCTATAGTTTCTCCTTTTTTTCTCCTAACCGTCGGTCGAATGACTGGGGGGACGGAGCCTGGGAGGGGCTATATGGACAGCTTTTGCTGTGCTCTTTGCCATTTCCTGTTGGGGAAGAGAATATTCCCACAAGTTATGGATGACGCCGTGGACCGGACACACCGTTGGAGAAAGTAATTTATCAGGTAAGCATTAATTCTGTTTTTTTATTGGGGGGGCTTATTTATTTTGATAGGGCTATTAGATTAGGTGTAATTAGTTTAAATATTTGATCATTTCTTTTTTTATTTTGTGTAATTAAGTGTTTATTTTTTTTTTGTAATTTAGGTAATTGTATTTAATTAACGTAATTTATTTAATTGTAGTGTAATGTTAGGTGTTAGTGTAAGACAGGTTAGGTTTTATTTTACAGGTAAATTTGTATTTATTTTGACTAGGTAGCTAGTAAATAGTTAATAACTATTTACTAACCAGTCTACCTAGTTAAAATAAATACAAACTTACCTGTAAAGTAAAAATAAAACCTAAGATAGCTACAATGTAACAGTTATATTGTAGCTAGCTTAGGTTTTATTTTATAGGTAAGTATTTCATTTTAAATAGGAATTATTTAGGTATTAATTGTAATTTCTCTTGTTAAGTGTATCCAGTCCACGGATCATCCATTACTTGTGGGATATTCTCCTTCCCAACAGGAAGTTGCAAGAGGATCACCCACAGCAGAGCTGCTATATAGCTCCTCCCCTCACTGCCATATCCAGTCATTCTCTTGCAACTCTCAACTAAAATGGAGGTCGTAAGAGGACTGTGGTGTTTTATACTTAGTTTATTTCTTCAATCAAAAGTTTGTTATTTTTAAATGGTACCGGAGTGTACTGTTTATCTCAGGCAGTATTTAGAAGAAGAATCTGCCTTCGTTTTCTATGATCTTAGCAGAAGTAACTAAAATCCTTTGCTGTTCTCACATATTCTGAGGAGTGAGGTAACTTCAGAGGGGGAATAGCGTGCAGGTTTTCCTGTAATAAGGTATGTGCAGTTAAACTATTTTTCTAGGGATGGAATTTGCTAGAAAATGCTGCTGATACCGAAGTAATGTAAGTAAAGCCTTAAATGCAGTGATAGCGACTGGTATCATGCTTATTAATAGAGATACATACTCTTATAAAAGTGTATTTTAAAACGTTTGCTGGCATGTTTAATCGTTTTTTATATATGTTTGGTGATAGTTTTTTCCACATGGCTGGCTTGAATTTTGCCTAGAAACAGTTCCCTGAGGCTTCCCACTGTTGTAATATGAGTGGGAGGGGCCTATTTTGGCGTTTTTTTGCACAGCAAAAATTACAGACACAGACATCCAGCTTCTTCCTGCATGATCCAGGACTTCCCTGAAGGGCTCAAAAGGCTTCAAAAGTCGTATTGAGGGAGGTAAAAAGCCACAGTAGAGCTGTGACAGTTGTGACTGTTTAAAAAAACGTTTTTGTCATTTGTTATTCCGTTTTTGGTATTAAGGGGTTAATCATCCATTTGCAAGTGGGTGCAATGCTCTGCTAACTTATTACATACACTGTAAAAATTTTGTTAGTGTAACTGCATTTTTTCACTGTTATTTCAAAATTTGGGAAAATTTGTGTTTCTTAAAGGCGCAGTAACGTTTTTTATATTGCTTGTAATCTTGTTTTAAAGTGTTTTCCAAGCTTGCTAGTCTCATTGCTAGTCTGTTTAAACATGTCTGACACAGAGGAACCTACTTGTTCATTATGTTTGAAAGCCATGGTGGAGCCCCATAGGAGAATGTGTACTAAATGTATTGATTTCACCTTAAACAGTAAAGATCAGTCTTTATCTATAAAAGAATTATCACCAGAGGGTTCTGTCGAGGGGGAAGTTATGCCGACTAACTCTCCCCACGTGTCAGACCCTTCGCCTCCTGCTCAGGGGACGCACGCTAATATGGCGCCAATTACATCAGGGACGCCCATAGCGATTACCTTGCAGGACATGGCTGCAATCATGAATAATACCCTGTCAGAGGTATTATCTAGATTGCCTGAATTAAGAGGCAAGCACGATAGCTCTGGGGTTAGGAGAGATACAGAGCGCGCAAATGCTGTTAGAGCCATGTCTGATACTGCGTCACAGTATGCAGAACATGAGGACGGAGAGCTTCAGTCTGTGGGTGACATCTCTGACTCGGGGAAACCTGATTCAGAGATTTCTAATTTTACATTTAAGCTTGAGAACCTCCGTGTATTGCTTGGGGAGGTATTTGCTGCTCTGAATGACTGTAACACAGTTGCAATTCCAGAGAAATTGTGTAGGCTGGATAGATACTATGCGGTGCCGGTGTGTACTGACGTTTTTCCTATAGCTAAAAGGCTTACAGAAATTATTAGCAAGGAGTGGGATAGACCCGGTGTGCCCTTTTCCCCACCTCCTATATTTAGAAAAATGTTTCCAATAGACGCCACTACACGGGACTTATGGCAGACGGTCCCTAAGGTGGAGGGAGCAGTTTCTACTTTAGCAAAGCGTACCACTATCCCGGTTGAGGACAGTTGTGCTTTTTCAGGTCCAATGGATAAAAAATTGGAGGGTTACCTTAAGAAAATGTTTATTCAACAAGGTTTTATTTTACAGCCCCTTGCATGCATTGCGCATTGCGCCTGTCACTGCTGCGGCGGCATTCTGGTTTGAGGCCATGGAAGAGGCCATCCAGACAGCTCCATTGAATGAAATTATTGACAAGCTTAGAACGCTTAAGCTAGCTAACTCATTTGTTTCTGATGCCATTGTTCATTTGACTAAACTAACGGCTAAGAATTCTGGATTCGCCATCCAGGCGCATAGGGCGCTATGGCTTAAATCCTGGTCAGCTGACGTGACTTCAAAGTCTAATTTACTCAACATTCCTTTCAAGGGGCAGACCTTATTCGGGCCTGGCTTGAAGGAAATTATTGCTGACATTACTGGAGGCCAGGGTCATACCCTTCACCAGGACAGGGCCAAATCAAAAGCCAAACAGTCTAATTTTCGTGCCTTTCGAAATTTCAAGGCAGGAGCAGCATCAACTTCCTCCGCTTCAAAACAAGAGGGAACTTTTGCTCATTCCAGACAGGCCTGGAAAGCTAACCAGTCCTGGAACAAGGGCAAGCAGGCCAGAAAGCCTGCTGCTGCCCCCAAGACAGCATGAAGGAACGGCCCCCTATCCGGAAAGGATCTAGTGGGGGGCAGACTTTCTCTCTTCGCCCAGGCGTGGGCAAGAGATGTCCAGGATCCCTGGGCGTTGGAGATCATATCTCAGGGATGTCTTCTGGACTTCAAAGCTTCTCCTCCACAAGGGAGATTTCATCTTTCAAGGTTATCAGCAAACCAGATAAAGAAAGAGGCATTCCTAAGCTGTGTGCAAGACCTCCTAGTAATGGGAGTGATCCATCCAGTTCCGCGGACGGAACAAGGACAGGGATTTTATTCAAATCTGTTTGTGGTTCCCTAGAAAGAGGGAACCTTCAGACCAATCTTGGATCTAAAGATCTTAAACAAATTCCTCAGAGTTCCATCATTCAAAATGGAAACTATTCGGACCATCCTACCCATGATCCAAGCGGGTCAGTACATGACCACAGTGGACTTAAAGGATGCCTACCTTCACATACCGATTCACAAAGATCATCATCGGTTCCTAAGGTTTGCCTTTCTAGACAGGCATTAACCAATTTGTAGCTCTTCCCTTTGGGTTGGCCACTGCCCCGAGAATTTTTACAAAGGTTCTGGGCTCACTTCTGGCGGTTCTAAGACCGCGAGGCATAGCGGTGGCTCCGTATCTAGACGACATCCTGATACAGGTGTCAAGCTTTCAAATTGCCAAGTCTCATACAGAGATAGTTCTGGCATTTCTGAGGTCGCATGGGTGGAAAGTGAACGTGGAAAAGAGTTCTCTATCACCACTCACAAGAGTCTCCTTCCTAGGGACTCTTATAGATTCTGTAGAGATGAAAATTTACCTGACGGAGTCCAGGTTATCAAAACTTCTAAATGCTTGCCGTGTCCTTCATTCCATTCCACGCCCGTCAGTGGCTCAGTGCATGGAAGTAATCGGCTTAATGGTAGCGGCAATGGACATAGTGCCATTTGCGCGCCTGCATCTCAGACCGCTGCAATTATGCATGCTAAGTCAGTGGAATGGGGATTACTCAGATTTGTCCCCTCTACTAAATCTGGATCAAGAGACCAGAGATTCTCTTCTCTGGTGGCTTTCTCGGGTCCATCTGTCCAAGGGTATAACCTTTCGCAGGCCAGATTGGACGATTGTAACAACAGATGCCAGCCTTCTAGGTTGGGGCATAGTCTGGAAGGAGAAACTCCTCCCAATAAATATTCTGGAGTTAAGAGCAATATTCAATGCTCTTCTAGCTTGGCTTCAGTTAGCAACCCTGAGGTTCATCAGATTTCAGTCGGACAACATCACGAACTGTGGCTTACATCAACCATCAAGGGGGAACCAGGAGTTCCCTAGCGATGTTAGAAGTCTCAAAGATAATTCGCTGGGCAGAGTCTCACTCTTGCCACCTGTCAGCGATCCACATCCCAGGCGTAGAGAACTGGGAGGCGGATTTTCTAAGTCGTCAGACTTTTCATCCGGGGGAGTGGGAACTCCATCCGGAGGCGTTTGCTCAACTGGTCCATCGTTGGGGCAAACCAGAACTGGATCTCATGGCGTCTCGCCAGAACGCCAAGCTTCCTTGTTACGGATCCAGGTCCAGGGACCCGGGAGCAACGCTGATAGATGCTCTAGCAGCTCCTTGGTTCTTCAACCTGGCCTATGTGTTTCCACCGTTTCCTCTGCTCCCTCGACTGATTGCCAAAATCAAACAGGAGAGAGCATTGGTGATTCTGATAGCGCCTGCGTGGCCACGCAGGACCTGGTATGCAGACCTAGTGGACATGTCATCTCTTCCACCATGGACTCTGCCTCTGAGGCAGGACCTTCTAATACAAGGTCCTTTCAATCATCCAAATCTAATTTCTCTGAAACTGACTGCATGGAGATTGAAAGCTTGATTCTATCAAGGCGTGGGTTCTCCGAGTCAGTCATTGATACCTTAATACAGGCTCAGAAGACTGTCACCAGGAAAATCTACAATAAGATATGGCGTAAATATCTTTATTGGTGTGAATCCAAGAGTTACTCATGGAGTAAGGTTAGGATTCCTAGGATATTGTCCTTTCTCCAAGAGGGTTTGGACAAAGGCTTATCAGCTAGTTCTTTAAAAGGACCAATCTCTGCTCTGTCTATTCTTTTGCACAAGCGTCTGGCAGAAGTTCCAGACGTCCAGGCATTTTGTCAGGCTTTGGTTAGGATTAAGCCTGTGTTTAAAACTGTTGCTCCCCCGTGGAGCTTAAACTTGGTTCTTAAAGTTCTTCAGGGAGTTCCTGTTGAACCCCTTCATTCCATTGATATTAAACTTTTATCTTGGAAAGTTCTGTTTTTGATGGCTATTTCCTCGGCTCGAAGAGTCTCTGAGTTATCTGCCTTACATTGTGATTCTCCTTATCTGATTTTTCATTCAGACAAGGTAGTTCTGCGTACCAAACCTGGGTTTTTACCTAAGGTGGTTTCTAACAGGAATATCAATCAAGAGATTGTT
Organism: Bombina bombina; assembly: GCF_027579735.1. Lineage (NCBI taxonomy): Eukaryota > Metazoa > Chordata > Amphibia > Anura > Bombinatoridae > Bombina > Bombina bombina. Next base: position 1,295,550,366 of record NC_069499.1, on the reverse strand, counting down.
GTTCCATCATTGTGTCCTAATCCTTCTTCAAAGAAGGAACGTCTTTTGCATAATCTGGACGTAGTCCGTGCCTTGACGTTTTACTTACAGGCTACTAAAGATTTTCGTCAAACATCTGCCCTGTTTGTCGTTTACTCTGGACAGAGGAGAGGTCAAAAAGCTTCGACAACCTCTATCTCCTTTTGGCTTTGGAGCATAATACGCTTAGCCTATGAGACTGCTGGACAGCAGCCCCCTGAAAGGATTACAGCTCATTCTACTAGAGCTGTGGCTTCCACCTGGGCCTTTAAAAATGAGGCCTCTGTTGAACAGATTTGCAAGGCTGTGACTTGGTCTTCGCTTCACACCTTTTCAAAATTTTACAAATTTGACACTTTTGCTTCTTCGGAGGCTGTTTTTGGGAGAAAGGTTCTACAGGCAGTGGTTCCTTCCGTTTAAGTTCCTGCCTTGTCCCTCCCATCATCCGTGTACTTTAGCTTTGGTATTGGTATCCCACAAGTAATTTATGATCCGTGGACTGGATACACTTAACAAGAGAAAACATAATTTATGCTTACCTGATAAATTTATTTCTCTTGTAGTGTATCCAGTCCACGGCCCGCTCTGTCCTTTTAAGGCAGGTCTAAATTTTAATTAAACTACAGTCACCACTGCACCCTATGGTTTCTCCTTTCTCGTCTTGTTTCGGTCGAATGACTGAATATGGCAGTGAGGGGAGGAGCTATATAGCAGCTCTGCTGTGGGTGATCATCTTGCAACTTCCTGTTGGGAAGGAGAATATCCCACAAGTAATGGATGATCCGTGGACTGGATACACTACAAGAGAAATAAATTTATCAGGTAACCATAAATTATGTTTTTTATTAAGATTTATTTTAATTATGTTAAAATTAGGTTAGGGTTAGGTTTAAGGGTTAATAACTTTAGTAATAAGTGTGATGTAGGTGTCGGGGGTGGCAGATTAGGGATGTTTAGACTCAGGGTTTATGTTAGGGTGTTAGGTGTAAACATAACTTTTCTTTCCCCATAGGAATCAATGGGGCTGCGTTACGGAGCTTTATGCTCCTTTATTGCTTTTTTTTTTTTTTTTAGCCGACTCTCCCCATTGATGTCTATTGGGAAATCGTGCATGAGCACGTAAAACCAGCTCAAAGCAGCGCTGGTATTTGTGTGCGGTATGGAGCTCAACGCTGCCATATTGCCTGCTAATGCCGGGTGTTTGCAAACCTGTAATAGCAGCGCTATAGGGATGTGAGCGGTGACAATAACTTGCAAATTATTACTGAGCCGCTCATAATGCAAAACTCGTAATCTGGCCGAAAGATAGCAAGAGAATGCCGAAAAATAGATAATAGGAGTAAATTAGAAAGTTGCTTAAAATTATATGCTCTATCTTAATCTTGAAAGAAACAAATTGAGTTTAGTGTCCCTTTTAATATTGGCTTAAATTTTAGCTGGGTGGTTAGTAAAATCAGCCGGGTGGTGTGCCCATTAAATAGGTCCTGGGAAGAACACTGAATATAATTATACCTGTTAGTATATAGACAAATAACACAATTAAAGTTGAATTTGTGTTTAACAGCTACAAGGCATAGAAAGGATCCAGCTGCACCAAGCTAAATTTTAAGGGAGTATGGTGTCGTGGTTTCTAACCAGGGCCTAATTTTACGGCGTCATTGGCTCCCTGGCACCTAGGTTTGTCAGGCCCTATTGTTAACTGAGAAAACATGGAAACATTTTTTACAGTAATGCCTTTAATAAAAATATTAAACTAATTTTATAAGTGATCAATTTGTTATGATATAGAGCTGTTTCTTTTAGAGATAAATGTGGGGTCCAAGCCCCTGGCCTTAAAGGCTTCATTCTCTTGGTGTCCTTAGTTGAAAGAACAGCAATGCACTACTGGGATCTAGCTGAACTCATCAGGTGAGCCAATGATGTTGCATATATATGCAATGATCAATCACCAGCTAGCTCTTAATAGTGTAATGCTGCTCCTAAACCTAGGTATACTTTTCAGCAAATGATACCAAGAGAGCAAAAGAAATTAGATAACAGAAGTAAATTGGAAAGTTGTTTAAAATTGTATGCTCTGTATGAATCTTGACTTCACTGTACCTTTAATTCATGCTGATACTTACTGAGAGTTATTTCTTGGCAGGAAATAGAACGTGAGATCTCTTTCAGGACAGAATGTGGCCTCTATTATTCATACTACAAACAAATGCTCCACGCCCCATCTATCAAACAAGGTGAGATTACAATGTTTGTTTTCAAGATTTTATATTTATTGCGCTGGAGAATGTTGCAACAGAACAGTTTGTAGATGGATATAAAGGAATAGTAAACATCTTGTAATTGTAATTAATTTTGTTGTCTTGATATAGAATACAACCTGTTTTACCTTGAATGGGGCTCACTGATCTGATGCTGTGGTCAGTGATCCCCCCACACTACACGAGTAATGGTGGTATAGTGGGTGGCACTCCTAAGCTTACAAGGGAGTACCAGTTGTGTCACCACAAATGTGCGTGGTGACATCACAGTGGGGCAGAACCAGGAAGGGATCTGGATGAGGGGGTTGTTTAAACTCCTCAATCTTAGCTCCCTTACTAGCCACAGACCTCCAAGACCCCTCATTTTGAAAGAGTCACAAACATCCAACACTTTTTTTTTTACAGGGTAAGTAATGCAACAAAAAACATGTAATAAAGCAATAATAGCAAATCACAACATGTCTTAAACTATATTGAAATAATTTAAGATAACAAAATAATTATGAAAAATGAATTGTAACTGAAGCGGCAGCAACCTGTCTTTCGATAAGTAAATATTTATTTAGTATAGTCCCAAAGTTCCCAGCTGGGTCCAGCTCTGAGCTATCAATTAGTGTTATAGTTCAATTTACAAAAGGTTTCCAAACAACCACTGAGTAATTTTATAAATAAGATGATCTAACAATTAAAGTCTACTAAATGTGTTCTTACTGACATTAAATAATTAGCTTACTTATGCTACATAAAAAGATAAAATAGAACACAGTTTAAACCATAATGCCATCAAAATTGAGCGAAAGGAGAAGCAAAACCGGAAAATATACAGATACTCATCTTATAAAGACTAGTGATCAGTGGTCTCTAATGGAAGTCACTGGGTTGTCAGCGATACCAGAATCGAGATATAGTACTGTCTAGAGTAACTGGATGAGCAATTGGAAGTCAGATAAGAAAAAAGTTGCATAATTGCTTTTAAAACGAGTGAATTAAAGAAGCAGATCATCTGATACAAACATCTCCAAAATCAGATTGAGGGAAATGGAACATTTATTGACTCAATAAAAAAAATCTGTTGTGTATAGAGGTCATTGATAATGTTTTTTTGCATTTATTGGTGAAGTTTTATCACATGTTATGAAATATAAATATAATAATATTATTATTAAAGGAAGCAAAGAGAACCTAAAAAATATTCTGTTCCCTTTGTGAGCCAATTTGGATACCACAGCAGAGATCTGAAGAGATCTATACTTCAACATTGGCATCTCTTGAGAGATGATGTCCAGGTGGGGCATGTATTTTCTGATGCCCCACTTTTTTCATTCAAGAGAAATAGGAACCTCAGAGATGTTCTAATTCGGGCCGATTGGGGATCCCAGAAAAAACAAGTGGAAATAACCAAGAAAGGCTCATTTCCATGTATGAATTGTGCATTATGCCATTCTATGCAACAATGGGACAGTATTACACCCCCCCTATCTGGCAAGAGGATACCAATTCATGGCAGATTCTCATGCTCATCAAAGTACATTATATACGTCATCAAGTGCCCATGTGGTCTAGCCTATGTAGGGGAGACCACTCAAATGGCCAGAGACAGAATACGTCAACACAAAACAGCAATAGGGAGTAATGATGAAGACGCCCCGGTAGCACACCATTTTTCTAGATTTGGCCATAATAAAAGTCAATTACGTTTTCAGATTGTTGATGGAATTCCACCCCTACGTAGAGGGGGTGATAGACAACAATTACTATTTAGAAAAGAAGCTCAGTGGATCAGAAAATTGGACACAATGGACCCTAAAGGTTTGAATAGGGACATCTCTTGGGGTAACTTCATTTGATTTTCAAATAAGTTTAACTTTACATTGTAGTCAGTGAGTCCTAGGATTTCTGAAAATTCTCTTGATATTACTTTCCTTGGTTAAGATAAACATCTTTGTCGGTTTCTAGACTGCGATTCTAAGGTATCATACTGTATACTTTGTGGTTTGGTCTGTCTCCTATTCAGTGTAGTGGTGCAATTATTATTATTTCTATTTTTATTTGAGCTAGAATGATTTTACAGAAGTATGATGTTAGGCCCGATGTTGGAGCCATATACCATAACTCTAGTAGAGTAATTTGTGATGACTTAGAGGACAAAATATTACTAGACATTGACTTTAATATTAAGATAGAATTTAAGGTGCTTATAGTCATAGTACTTGATGTTTATACATAGACTGATACTATGGTATTTCATGACTTTGCATTTCTATGCTCTTTGCACACTATTCAAGCTATGAAACTGGTGATTAAAACTGTCTAGGAATATATATATATCTTAATTATACAGACCTTTTTGGAGTAATTTTTGAATATTTTAAATGAGCAAAAAAATATTAGCTCCAACTTAATTTCTATTATCGGTCCCTGATGAATATATATTGTTTTTCAAAAAAAGATAGATTGGTGGTTTGGACATATTGCTTTGTTGTTTTTAGTACCAAAGGGCCGCTACACAATATTGCTTTAGTTTTTTTACTGTTTATTTTATTACTTTTGCATTATTATTCATTTTTATGAAAGGTTCCTGATGGATATAGATTGGCTCCGGTATTTAAATGATATAGCGGTTTGTATACACTGGCTTTTTTTTTCCTAGTACCGTTATGTGATTTTTCTTTTTTTCTTTTTTATTACTTTTTTCTTTGCATGGCAGATATAATTTGTGTGACATGAGTGGCGGTCTGTGAGTCTTAACCATATCCATATTAAGTTTGTAAGTTTCACGTTTTTTGCAGGGAAGCATATTAATTAACCAATAGTCAATCTTTCATGACGTTTAAATTGCACCTGCAAACTGTGGCTGGATATTCCTTGACAAAGGGGAGGAGTCCCCGAAACGCGCGTCAGAACCAGCTCAGACGCCAACACCTGTACTGACCCTGCTAAACGGCTATCTCAACCCACATCAACTTTGAGCATTGGCATTACCCCCAGGAACAAGATGGGACATTGATACTAGTAAGTACATTTCCACACTGAAGGGATGAGTCTCACGGTAAAGTCTCAAGACGCTGGCTAAAACCGAAGTGTCAGGTAATATCTTGGCTAATGACTGGCCCTGCAAAGCTGTGATCTTGTATGCAAAGTTACCGATACTGCACTATACTGGTCTGTCCTGGTACAGATTAGGCTCATACGGTTATCAACACACTAGAACATAAGCTTTACCGTGAGTGAAGATTATATAGAGTGTGAGGTTGTACTTATTACACGGACATATCTCGCTAGTGGGAAGATGACCAAGAATTTATTTTGTGGGCTATATAAGTGTAATGCAAGCTACTCTTGACAAGGACTGCACTCTGAACACTTTTTTCATCTGTTCCGTTAGCCGCAGAATATCAGGGTGGTACTCAGTACGCTTCAAGTAACTCTTTATTAGGAGTTCACAAAATCCTCACAAGGACACTTTTTTCAATATAATTTGACTAGATAATGTCTCACATCTTAGTCAAAACAATCAGTTTGTTTTCTGTCAACAAGTAAGGACATTAGTATCTACATCAGTGGAAAAGATCCTTTAATGCACATTTGGATTTTTTGTTTCTATTTCTACAAGATAATCATTCTCTCAGTTTGGATACAAAATTTCTATATGGATTATTTTTCCTTAGTCATTTTTGATACAAGTGTTCTATAATACGAACATTTTTCCTTTTTTGCAGCCATATGAGGTTATACTGTTGTTGTGAAACATTATTTAACTATTGTTATATGAGGTTATATTGATTTTGTGAAACATCATTGTACTACTGTTGTTTGTGAAGCGTTTTAGATATATTTGGGGGAGTGACAGGTGTGTGAGCGTCTGCACTCACTGGGGACGCCCGGTCGGTATACCTTTTGCTCTTTTTGGTTAAGAGCATTATTGAGTTTATTTTCTGTTTTAGATTGCTTGATGGGAGTATGGATGTGGTTGGTGGTTGGGGTATGTGAGGTGATGAGTGAGCTTTCATCTTTTTGGCTATTCCATTTTTTTTTATGCTAGAACTTGTATTCATAGGTAATAAACATTGAGTGTTGAATCAACTTCTAATACTCTGTGGCTGGGATTTTTTATATTTTTATATTTTTATAAATATAATAATGGTATATTCTGAATCTGCTGGGCCTGCTGAAAAAAAATATAACTTGTGTGGGTTACTCACTAAAATATAATCTTTGCTGGTAGTCTTTAGTGTAGGTGAACACATGACTCAATCTGATCACTGTATATGAACATGCTAGTGTTGCACATATTTCTTCTATAAGGTACGACGAGTCCACGGATTCATCCTTTACTTGTGGGATATTATCCTCCTGCTAACAGGAAGTGGCAAAGAGCACCACAGCAGAGCTGTCTATATAGCTCTTCCCTTAGCTCCACCCCCCAGTCATTCTCTTTGCCTACTCTAAGTACTAGGAAGGGTAAAGTGAAAGAGGTGATAAAATATTAGTTTTCTTCTTTGGTGGTTGTCTCAGGATCATTTGTCCAAGGGAATGTGTTTCCGCAGGCCAGCGTGGGTCACAGTGACGACGGAAGCCAGCCTATCAGGCTGGGGTGAAATCTGGAATTCCCTGAAAGCACAGGGTTTGTGGACTCAGGAGGAGGCTCTCCTCCCGATAAATATTCTAGAACTGAGAGTGATATTCAACGCGCTTCAGGCGTGGCCCCAGCTGGCTTCGGCCAGATTCATAAGATTCCAGTCGGACAATATCATGCCTGTAGCATATATCAATCATCGGGGGGAACAAAGAGTTCTCTAGCGATGATAGAGGTTACCAAAATAATTTGATGGGCAGAGACTCACTCTTGCCATCTATCAGCAATCTATATCCCAGGAGTGGAGAACTGGGAAGCGGATTTTCTAAGTCGTCAGACTTTTCATCCGGGGGAGTGGGAACTCCATCCCGAGCCGTTTGCTCAATTGATTCAGCAATGGGGCACACCAGAATTGGATTTGATGGCGTCTCATCAGAACGACAAACTTCCTTGTTACGGGTCCAAGTCAAGGGATCCTCAGGCAGTACTGATAGATGCTCTAGCAGTACCCTGGTCGTTCAACCTGGCTTATGTGTTTCCACCATTTCCTCTCCTTCCTTGTTTGATTGCAAGAATCAAACAGGAGAGAGCTTCCGTAAAATTTTATGGCACCTGCGTGGCCACGCAGGACTTGGTATGCAGACCTGGTGGACATGTCATCCCTTCCACCATGGACTCTGCCACTGAGACAGGACCTACTGATTCAAGGTCCGTTCCAGCATCCAAATCTAGTTTCGCTGCGGCTGACTGCTTGGAGATTGAATGGTTAATTTTATCCAAGCGGGGTTTCTCTGAGTCTGTCATAGATACCTTGATTCAGGCTCGAAAGCCTGTCACTAGGAAAATTTATCATAAGATATGGCGTAAATATCTTTATTGGTGTGAATCCAAAGGCTACTGATGGAGTAAGATCAGGATTCCTAGGATTTTGTCCTTTCTCCAAGAAGGATTGGAGAATGGGCTATCGGCTAGTTCCTTAAAGGGACAAATATCTGCTTTATCAATTCTACTGCACAAGCGTCTGGCAGATGTTCCAGACGTTCAGTCGTTCTGTCAGGCTTTAGTTAGAATCAAGCCTGTGTTTAATCCTGTTGCTCCGCCATGGAGTTTGAATTTAGTTCTTAAAGTTCTTCAAGGGGTTCGGTTTGAACCTATGCATTCCATAGTGTTTAAGCTTCTATCTTGGAAAGTTCTGTTTTTAGTTGCTATCTCTTCGGCTCGAAGAGTTTCTGAACCATCGGCATTACAATGCGACTCGCCTTATCTTGTTTTCCATGCCGATAAGGTGGTTTTGCGTACCATTCCTGGATACCTTCCTAAGGTTGTTACTAATAGGAATATCAATCAGGAAATTGTTGTTCCTTCTCTGTGTCCTAATCCTTCCTCTTAGGAGCGTCTGTAGCACAACTTAGACGTGGTTCGTGCTTTGAAGTTTTACTTGCAAGCAACCAAAGATTTCCGTCAAACATCTTCTTTGTTTGTTGTCTATTCTGGAAAACGTAGAGGTCAAAAAGCTACGGCTACCTCTCTTTCTTTTTGGCTGAAAAGCATCATCCGTTTGGCATACAAGACTGCTGGACAGCAGCCTCCTGAAAGGATTACAGCTCACTCCACTAGAGCGGTGGCTTCCACATGGGCTTTTAAAATGATGCTTCTGTTGAACAGATTTGTAAGGTTGCGACTTGGTCTTCGCTTCATACCTTTTCCAAATTTTACAAATTTGATACTTTTGCTTCTTCGGAGGCTATTTTTGGGAGAAAAGTTCTTCAAGCAGTAGTGCCTTCTGTTTAACCATCTGTCTTGTCCCTCCCGTTCATCCGTGTCCTGTAGCTTTGGTATTGTATCCCACAAGTAAAGGATGAATCCGTGGACTCGTCGTACCTTATAGAAGAAAAGTAAATTTATGCTTACCTGATAAATTAATTTCTTCTATGGTACGACGAGTCCACAGCCCGCCCTGTCATTTTAAGACAGATTTTATTTTTTGATTTTAAACTTCAGTCACCTCTGCACCTTTTAGTTTCTCCTTTTTCTTCCTGTACCTTCAGTCGAATGACTGGGGGGAGGAGCTATATAGACAGCTCTGCTGTGGTGCTCTTTGCCACTTCCTGTTAGCAGGAGGATAATATCCCACAAGTAACGGATGAATCCGTGGACTCGTCGTACCATAGAAGAAATTAATTTATCATGTAAGCATAAATTTACTTTTTTATTGTGTATGCGTGAGATGTAGTCTCTTGTCACAGGCAATAAGAAGCAGTCAGATGAGGCAGATAGCAAATTGTTGGAGTAACATTTGTGTCTGTACAAATAATGCATGCCACAAATGGTAGGGATGCAGCCAAGAGCCATGGACCTCTCCTGAAAGCACAAGGTTTGGACATTTACAGGCAGCCAGGGTTCATTTTTTTGTCACACTTGGGTCCATGTGCCCTGGGTTAATTAGTTACATTTGTCTGCATGTGGCTCTTTGTAAAATAGTATGTTATGTGTGAGAAATTGAAGATTAAAAGAAATATTGTAGGCAAAATAAATGATTGGGGGGGGGGGGAAATTGCAATTAAGGAAGCTGATATAATAGACTGTATAAGTAGAGGGCTTTCTTGCTAGGTACAACTTTTGAAATACAGGGTCTGAAAAGTTCAGTATCTGTAATCACTGCTCAAAAGCCAAGCCGCCAACTAGATTTTTCTTTGAATTGGGATCAGAAGAACCTAGAACATGACTCCCATTCTGGAAGAAACCATGATTGTGCTAGGGATAGATTTTTCAGTAATAGAAACCAGTGTCTTCGTGGCCAATAAGTAATTACCATAATGGCCTTGAGATTCTCCTTCCTGATTCGACACAGGAGAAAGGGTATGGGGAAGAGAGGAGGCAAAATATTAGCCACTTTCGGTTTTCAGAGATGGTTCAAAGCTTCTGCTCCCAAAGAGCAAAACATAGGACAAACTATCTGGGAATCTGGACAATAACTGGATACCATAAAACCTATTTGAGGATATCCCCAATGTTACTCCAAGACCTAAAAACCTTATAGATGGATTCCACTTCCTGAATAAATTGGCGGCTCCTTTTTTCACCCTGATACTTGAGTTATGAAACTGTACTCAGATTGTCAGAGAAAGTTTTAATGGATTTCTTGTTAAGAAAGAGTCAGAATTGCTGAAGTGCTAGTCTGACCGCGTTCAACTCCAAAATATTATTGTGAAAGAGGGATTCTAATGTCCATGTACATAGTGGTCTTGGCACAGAGCTCCCTAACCTTTGGAATTTGAATTTGTGGTTAATATAATCAATCTGGGTTCTACTTGAGGATGCCCGTGCTGGAGAAAGGATGTGTTTGTCCACTAACATAATAGTTTCCTTTTCTGGCTGGAAAAAGAATCTTGGTTAACAGGCCCTGATTTAATTACAGTTGGTTAGGAAGTTATGCTGGAAGGGTCTTATCCTCCCACTGGCGTGCTTCATCATGTCATTTATTGAGGGCATCTTTCCTAGAAGAGTCATTTACATCTGTGCTGGCAGATTCTTCTTCCATCCCATGACCTTTGGAGCTTGTCTGGAAGTAAGCATGTAAGATGTTGTTTTGTTAAGATTTGTGCACATTTTCTTCTGTAATGGAAGGAGCTGACTCTCTTGGTTATGTTTATCAACCATCTATGGGATTTAAGAAAACGTAATACCTTTGTGTCAAAAGTCCCGTGTTCTTCACAAGATATCGCTCAGATAATGGAAAAACTTACTGTCTGAGCTGTATTGTTAGAGGAAGCAGCTCCTTTGAGAAGATTACGGTAGCTTTTAAGATGTCAAAAAGTAGTGCAGAAACCTGCACTACCACTGAGAGAGTGGTGAGAGTGACTCAATATGTGCAAGATTATGCAAAGTGCTAATAATAATAATAATTTTTGGTGTTTTTAAAGGTCTGATGTGGGACCATAAAATATGCATTTAAATTATTTAGGACACCTGTGTTATTTGCTACATACTGCATAGAAAATTTAACATAATGGGCCAGATTATGAGTGGAGCACAAACGTTTGCACACGAGCAATAAGGGGTATATTGCAGGTGTTTGTACTCGTCTGGCTTACCGCTGGTTTTACAAGCTGAAAGTAAACGTGATCTTTTGAGCGCAATCGCGATTTATGCTTGAATGATTACCTTGACTTAAGAGCTCTGGTTAACTGTTTTGGGAAACATTAAAGTTGCACAAAACATATGAAAAATACATTACATAGTAATAATAAAAAGTATATTTAAAAATAGAGCTCAAAGAGAGGAGGTTTCAGGTGTTAGAGAAAAAAGGCAGGCAAATGCTTTAAATAGAGATACATAAATATACATATCTAAATATGTATATGTATGTATATTTATATTATCTATATATGTATACATATGTATTTATATGTGTGTATAGATGTATTTACAGACATATAGTCACATATAAATACATATATATATATATATATATATATATATATGTATGTGTGTGTTCGCGTGCATGGGAGCCCTTAGAGGGACAGTAAAGTCATAATTCGATATTCATGATTTAGACAGAGCATACAATTTTAAACAACTTTCCATTTTACTTCTATTATTTAATTTGCTTCCTTCTCTTGTTATCCTTTTGCTGAAAGGTTTATCTAGGTACGCTCAGGAGCTGCAAAGAACCTAGGTTCTAGCTGCTGATTGGTGGCTGCATATATATATATTGGTCATTGGCTCACTCATGTGTTCAGTTAGAAACCAGTAGTGCATTGCTGCTCCTTCAATAAATCATACCAAGAGAATGAAGCAAATTTGATAATAGAAATTAATTGGAAAGTTGTTTAAAATTGTATGTTCTTCCTAAATCATGAAAGAAAATTTTTGGGTTTCATGTCCCTTTAAGTAGATGAGAACATGAAAAAACATATTTATGCAATATTAGTATTTGATATGGTTTTAACTATGTAATTACTGTAAATACCATAAACCAATAGGTTCTATGTATTTATAAATAGATATTCCCATATATATATATATATATATATATATATAGTACAAAAAAACATCATATATATACGTAGAAATATTTATTTATTAATAAATTGAACATATTCTTTTATGTGCAGAACATTAAAAATGTGAAATATTCATATTTTCATGTTGGGTTAGCACACATGAGAATATGCGATCAGGTTCTAAGGGGGAATACGTGATTGTGCATGCGATATTCTAACTGGCTTTTCCATCTTAATATGAGGAGAGTCCACGGCTTCATTCCTTGTGGGAATTCAGAACCTGGCCACCAGGAGGAGGCAAAGACACCCCAGCAAAGGCTTAAATACCTCCCCCACTTCCCTCATCCCCCAGTCATTCTTTGCCTTTCATCACAGGAGGTTGGCAGAGAAGTGTCAGAAGATACAGAGTAGTTCCTTATGAAGGGTAGTACGCTTCGGAATGGAACTGGAGTTTTAAGTAGTCTTGTCAGCCTCTCAGTGAGAGCATTGATGAAAGTTAGGGTCTGGAGATGCAGGGAGAGTCTTTCTGCGAACCCATCCAGACTCTTATTAACAGCTCCTTAAGCAATCCATGTTGACGAGTTTCACTGCCTGCTTCTATCACTCAAGTCCATGTCAGGAGTGATGCTACAAGACTGTCAAACTTGAGAGGCCGTGTTCCTGTTCCACGGCATAGATTCCGGTAAAATTGTTTCATTTAGTTATACACACATGATAACGCAAGAAGACAGGGTCACAGTGGGACTCCTTTATCTAAGTGGAATCAAGGGTTAATATCTCCAGAAGGGGATTATTGATATTATTTTTAATTTCATGTTTATTCGGTGACATGTATGAGATGAGGCTCAGGCGGATGTTGGAACATACAGGTTTTTACTTTCAGTTTGGTGCTGCACAGCTCGTGAGGCTTGGCGCTCTTTTAGTGGAGTGGTACAGGGGCAGTTCTGCATGGCGAACCACCTGACCGGGTGTGGTCACTGTTATTCTCTTCTTCCTGACCGTGCGGTTACTGGATACAAAGCGGTTTCTCTCTTGAGCCTGGGTCATAGGAGGTGGTGAGTGCCCCAGCCATTGGGGGTATAAAAGTGCCATTTATTTTTGTCCTTAGTCCTTTTTTGTAAGCGCAAGCTAAGGAGGACTCTGATACGTTAGAGGGTACTCCCTCTTTACCTAAAGCTAATGCCTGTCTATATTTTGAGGAGGCTACGGTATACCCGCCTGCTCAATTATGTTCCATTTGCCTTGATAAGGTAATCTTATCAAAGAAAACTAATATGTTTAGTACTACTGAGCCTTCGACCTCTGAGGGGTCTCCTTCCTGTGAGGTGCGTACCCTACACTCATCTCCTATTACACATGCAGCTTCCCATAGCACTCCTATTCTTTCATCGGGAGGGGACCTTTTACCGCCAGACATTACTGAACAGTTACAGACGGCAGTGTCTGCGGCCTTTAGTGCTTTACCTTGCACTGCTAAGCGCAAGCGAAAGGTTAAATATTTCCATCCTTCCCAGGGGTCATCTACTAGCTTATTCGAATTATCTGATACAAGATTATCCGATAATGAAGACGCCTCTGATACTTCAGAGGATGCTCTTTCTGGGTCTGAATCTGCTGCCTCTAAGCCTCCAGCTGTGGAGGAACCAGACTTTAGATTTAGGATTGAACACTTACGCTTTCTGCTAAAGGATGTGTTGGCTACTTTAGAGGTTCCAGAACCTAAATTACCTGAGGAACCTTGCGTTCCTAAATTAGATAAGGTCTACGAGGACAGGGTTGTACCACAGATCTTCCCGGTTCCCATAAAGATGGCGAACATTATTAAGAATGAATGGGAAAAACTTGGTTCTTCCTTTTCCCCTTCTTCTTGTTGTTCCTGGTTCCGGACTCTCAGTTAGAGTTGTGGGTTCCGTCCCCAAAGTAGACGTTGCTATCTAAACTACTATTCCACTTGAGGATAGTTTGTCGTTTATAGAGTCCATGGATAAGAAGCTGGAAACTCTATTATGAAAAATGTTTCGGCATACAGGATATTTGTTCCAACCGGCAGCGGCTGTTGCTGCAGTTGCGGGAGCGGCTACTTACTGGTGCGACTCCTTATCTGAGTTGATTGAGGTGGATTGTCCCCTCAACACGATCCAGGAAAGAATTAGGGCCTTAAGGGTAGCTAATTCTTTTATTTGTGATGCAAATATGCAAATTATTCGCCTTAACGCCAAGGGATTTTTCTGTGCTAGCCCGCAGGGCACTTTGGCTGAAGTCCTGGTCTGCAGACATGACTTCGAAGTCAAGACTTCTTTCCCTCCCATTCAAGGGAAAGATTCTTTTTGGTCAAGGCCTAGACTCTATCATATCCACAGTTACTGGAGGCAAAGGTGCATTTTTACCACAGGATAAGAAGAACAAGCCTAAGGGACAAGATCCTATTTTTCGCTCCTTTCGTTCGGATAAATCCCAATGTCAGCAGCCCTCTGCAAAGCCGGAGCAGGCCAAGGAAACTTGGAAGCCTCCTCAGTCCTAGAATAAATCCAAGCAGAATAAGAAGCCCGCTGAGTCAAAGTCGGCATAAAGGGGCGGCCTCCGATATGGCTTCGGATCTGGTAGGGGGCAGACTGTCACTCTTTTCAGAAGCTTGGTTTGGGGACGTATAAGACCCGTGGGTACTGGAGGTCATCGCTCAGGGATACAGAATAGGTTTCAAGTCTTATCCTCCCAGGGGCAGATTCCTCTTATCAAACCTGTCTTTAAGGCCAGAAAAGAAAGAGGCCTTTCTGGGGTGTGTGAGGGATCTCTCCGCTCTGTGGGTCATTGTACCGGTCCCTCCAGCAGAGAGGGGTCTGGGATACTATTCAAATCTTTTTGTGGTTCCACAGGAGGGCATTTTTTGCCCGATTCTGGACCTAAACTGCTTAAACAAATTCCTGTTTGTTCCCTCATTCAAGATGGAGACAATAAGGTCCATTCTTCCTTTAGTCCAGGAAGGACAATTTATGACCACAATAGACCTGAAGGATGCCTACCTTCACATCACTATACACAAACAACACTTCAAGTTCCTAAGATTTGCGTTTCTGGATCATCACTTCCAGTTTATTGCACTTCTGTTTGGTCTTGCTACTGCTCCAAGAGTTTTTACGAAGGTTCTAGGGGCTCTGCTCGCAGTGGCCAGAACCAGAGGAATGGAGTGGCGCCATACCTAGACGACATTTTGGTTCAAATGTCGTCTGGCGGAGGACCATTCAAAAGCACTTCTTTCTCTTCTTCGATCTAATGGATGGAAGATAAACGTACAAAAGAGTTATCTTATACCCAGTACCAGGGTAGACTCCAGGTCTATGAGGATATTTCTTACAGACCAGAGACGTCACAAACTAACTTCCAGTTGTCTTTCCCTCCAGACCTCCTTCAGGACATCTGTGGCTAGGTGTATGGAGGTAATTGGGCTCATGGTGTCCTGCATGGACATCGTCCCTTTTGCCAGATTCCACCTCAGACCTCTTCAGTTGTGCGTGCTGAGACAATAGAACGGCAATCATTCAGATCTGTCTCAACAGATTTCTCTGGACAGCCCATCGAGAAAATCCCTCTCTTGGTGACTTTGTCCAGATCATCTGTCCCAAGGGACGTACTTCTTGAGACCATCCTGGGAGATTGTGATTACGGACGCGAGTCTCTCAGGATGGGGTGCCGTTTGGGGTCAAGAGGAATCTCTACTCCCGATCAACATCTTGGAACTTTGAGCGATCTTCAATGCTCTGAAGGCTTGGCCCCTTCTGGGTTTGACACAGTTTATCAGATTCCAATAAGACAACATAACCTTGGTGGCTTAGATCAACCATCAGGGGGGAACGAGACGTTCCCTAGCAATGAGGGAAGTATCTCAGATTCTAGAGTGGGCGGAGGCTCACATCTGTTCGCTGTCAACGATCCACATTCCGGGTGTGGACAACTGAGAGGCGGATTTTCTCAGCAGACAATCCTTCCATCCGGGGGAATGGTCTATCCACCCGAAGTGTTTGCGGAGATATGCAACAGGTGGGGGATGCCACAGATAGATCTCATGGCGTCTCGTCTCAATACCAAGCTACCCAGATATGGGTAGAGGTCCAGGGATCCTTAGGCAGAGCTAATAGATGCATTAGCAGTGCCTTGGAGGTTCAGGCTAATCTACATTTTTCCGCCGTTACCATTCCTCGTGTAGTGCCCTGCATCAAGCAGGAGCAAGCTTCAGTAATACTGATTGCTCCATCGTGGCCTGTGAAGAATGTGGTTTGTGGATCTAGTGGGGATGTCATCTTCTCCTCCATGGAAGTTACCTTGTTGCAGGGATCTGCTGAAACAGGGTCCTTTTGTTCATCAAAATCTAGATTCTCTGAGGCTGACTGCATGGAGATTGAACGCTTAGTCCTAGCCAAGAGAGGTTTTTCTAAGAGAGTTATTGATACTCTCATTCAAGCACGTAAGCCAGTTACTCGTCGAATCTATCATAAGGTGTGGAGGACCTACTTATTCTGGTGTGAAGAGCGTGGATTTCCCTGGCATAAGGTCAGGGTTTTTCAGGATACCTTCCTTTTTCCAGGATGGTCTGGAGAAGGGCCTTTCGGCTAGCTCTCTTAAGGGACAGATTTCAGCCCTATCTGTTTTACTGCACAAGAAGCTTTCGGAGCTTCCAGACGTCCAGTCTTTTGTTCAGGCTCTGTCTAGAATTAGACCTGTGTTTCGACATAGCGCTCCTCCTTGGAGTTTAAATCTTGTTCTAAAGGTGTTGCAGAGGGCTCTCACCTTGATATTAAATTACTATCTTGGAAGGTTCTCTTTTTATTGGCTATTGCCTCGGCACGCAGAGTATCTTAGATGGCTGCCTTGCAATGTGGGCTCCCTTACCTAGTTTTCCATGCCAATAAGGCTGTCTCCTGTACTGGGTTAGGTTTTCTTCCTATGGTTGTTTCTGATTGCAACATAAATCAGGAGATTGTTGTTCCTTCCTTGTGTCCTAACCCTTCTTTTTCGTGGGAGTGGTTACTTCATAATTTGGATGTGGTTCAGGCTTTGAAGTTCCATCTTCAAGCCACTAAGGAGTTTAGACCGACTTCTTCCTTGTTTGTTGTCTATTCTGGGAAGCGTAAGGGTCAGAAAACCTCGTCCTTGTCTTTTTGGTTGAGGAACATTATTCGCTTAGCTTATGAAACAGCGGGACATAAGCCTCCTCAGAGGATTAAGGCTCATTCTACTAGAGCAGTGGGTTCCTCTTGGGCCTTCAAGAATGAGGCATTTATGGAGCAGATTTGTAAGGCGACTACCTGGTCCTCCTTACATACCTTTTCAAAATTTTACAAGTTTGACGTTTTTGCTTTTGCTGAAGCATCTTTTGGGAGAAAGGTTTTGCAGGCTGTGGTGCCCTCAGAAAAATAGGGTCTGCCTCTCTTTTTACCCTCCCGTTTTCATTCAGTGTCATCTAGAGCTTGGGTATATGCTTCCCACAAGTAAGGAATTAAGACGTGGACTCTCCTCATATTAAGATGGAAAACATAAATTATGCTTACCAGATAATTTCCTTTCCATCATTATGAGGAAAGTCCACGGCCCCCGCACTTTTTCTCCGTCGGGTGGACCGAAATTTTTTTGTTTATTCTTCTGACACCATTTATACTCTATTTCTCCTACTGTTCCTTGTTCCCTCAGCAGAATGACTGGGGGATGAGAGAAGTGGGGGAGGTATTTAAGCCTTTGGCTGGGGTGTCTTTGCCTCCTCCTGATGGCCAGGTTCTGAATTCCCACAAGTAAGTAATGAAGTCGTGGACTCTCCTCATAAAGATGGTAAGGAAATTATCTGGTAAGTATAATTTTTGTTTTTGCGCTCATCGGGTTAACGTTCGAGTGAAAACACTTTACTTTCAACTCATAATACAAGCACAACCCGACATGCACGAAAAAACTTCTAGTGCAATTAATGCTCGAGCGGGAGCGTTAATTAGCGATCTACTTGTAATCTGGCCATGTGTGTTTGTTTTTTAGGATATTTAAGTATTTATGCAATCTAAAAATCTAAAATTATTTTCTAAAACTACCGGTCTTCCTAAAATAACAAGGTATGGTCTTTGCAAATAATTCACAGAAAATGATGTGTGTTTGCAATTATTATGAAGATGGTTAAAAAAACAAACTAAAAATAACACTGGCATGTGTATTGACTCGGCACCGATGCAGTTTCTTTTTTCCTTTAGGCATTACCGAATTGATATATGACAATAAGACAGAATCCATGAGAACAATTAATATTCTTGAACGAATGAATGTGTACCAAGAAGTGTTCCTTGCTGTACTGTACAGGGTCCTGCCTTTTTGGGTAAGCTTCTTGAACTACTCAATTTCAACAATAATACACACACCTCAGCTAAGTTATAATTTTTAATAAACATTATTGTCAATAATATGGCAATGTATAAACAAATATCACACATTAAAGTGATTAACCCTTTCATGTCGGGTCTAATCTGTCTACATCGGAACAACGTTTAATGATGGGATCGGGTTAGATGGGCCTCCCTATGACGCTAGGCACTCCCTCCAGACCGCAATCCCATTCTGGAAGCGCCGTTGGTTCCATGCTGTCCTAACAGCGCTAAAGCCCAGCACAGTTAAGATGACATGGAATGTCCTAATGTTGTGAAGGGGTTAAACAGAACCTGTCCTGTCCTTTACATAGGGTTAATTAGCAACCATTTTTTAACCTCTTTTATTTAATACATTTCTTATTACAAATTAATGGGGGCCAATCTTTTCCTCTATTTGAAACACTTTGTTGTAGCCCTCCTCCTTTTTGAAATAAAAGCTATGTTTGCTGTGAAGCGCTAGGGACATTTATTTTGCTCTTTGCAGATCAATTGAAACTTCAGCTCCTACATAAAAAAAATAAACATTAATAATAATGTCACACATTTTTTTTCCCCAGAATAATTTGGAGCCTGTGTACTTCTACATTTACACTCTGTTTGGACTTCAGACAATGTATGTAAGTTCTTTGTTCCTCACCAGCTGGTTACTTAGTGGAACATGGTTCTCTGGATTATTGGCAGCGTTATGGTACATTGTTAATAGGTAAGTTTTTATTTGATTGCAGTTTTACTGTTTTTTGTTTATTTATCTAATCATCTATACTGAGGACAATTAGGACCTGCTATAAATGAGTCTCTAAAGTGTGCAATCTATGACTGTGTTGAATATAGCTGTGTTAAGTCTGAAATATGCATTTACAGTTCTTGTAAGAACTGGAAAGCCCACAGTTTTCAGGGGACAAAATAATTCATGTATATTGCAAAGGTACATAAACTGTGTATTACAATCTAAAAGTGTTTAATGTCAGATTAAAAAGACAAACTTGTAACCAGTATGTATGGCTTGTACAAAGTGCAATAAAAAAAGACTCCTCTATGCATGTGCTTGGCCAATCTTGGAGTCAACAAAGGCACTGTATAGTCACACACCCTACCCAAGCTTGCGGGTCAATCGGGCATGTGCACAAGAGTGTATAAACCACTTAATAGCCACGCTTGGGGTTGGGTTATTTTAATGGTGCCAATCTCCTTATTAAGCTGAAGGAGTCTTTTTAAATAATTTATTGTGCTGAGTGCATTGTAATTGTTTGTACAGCTGTACAGCCCCAATATTCAAATGCCTTTTATGTCCTTTTAAACATGAAACTTTGAAGACAAGTGTTATTTTGTTATTCCTCGATATGCAACATGTGTATTTTTAAACCTTTACTGATTTACTATTTAAACGAAATTATTTTGTAAGTGTGTATTTCCCTAACTGTTTGTTATCTAATGTTTTTATTTTGTACAGAATTGATACTACTAGAGTAGAGTTTACCATCCCTCTAAGAGAAAATTGGGCACTACCGTTTTTTTCTATCCAAATAGCTGGAATTACATATCTCCTCAGATCGGAATTAACAGCTTTAAGAGAAGTGAGTGTTGAAAATATATTAAGAAATTATGCAAGTTGTCAATGTAGAACATCTCTAAGATTAAAGTGAGCAAGTTTAGTTCTATAACCATACATAGCATTGCAGGTATTATTGGTACCTGATTTATCAAACTGTTTCTTACACCTCTTTATAACATTTATAGTCGCTGGTCAAGAATGCCTTTTTTGGTCATTTTTTTTGTCAGTATATTTCAAGGTTCACTTACAAACCATTGTTCAAATGTATATGACATTGTCTATCTATAAAAAAAAAACTTGAATTTATGGAGGAAAAAAAAGTGAGTATTAACTGCGAAAACTCAGTTTCTTGTCCAAAATAAAAAAAAATGATGAATGAAACCACTATTGATTTAGGGGAACAAATATTATTAGATATTGCGATCTTCACTTTATCTTCACTTTAATTTTAATCCAATGCATTCTGGGGATTCAGAAAAACAATTAGTAGCCTTAATATATATAAACATTTGTTTCCAGTTTGGAAAACAAATAAAGACAAGTTCATTTGCACTAAAATTGCACTACTTAATTAGCTAGCATCCATTGTGATTATTTTTGAAACTCTACAATTTACCAGTGCAACAAATAAAGGGGTCTTTCATGCTGAAAGTTCCTTTATTTGTCTGTAGTGTATGCTGCGCTGAGCACCTCAGGACGCCCACAGCACAACACTATTTTTCAGTGAGGTGATCTTAGCCAATAGCATGCTAGCTATCCTGCATAATGCCAGTTGGGCCACACGGCTATTGGCAAAGAAGTTGAAGCACCATCTCATTGAAAAAATAGCGTTCTGCTGCGGGCGGCCTCAGGCACTCAGTGCAGCATACGTTACAGGCAAATAAAGGAACTTTCAGCATGAAGTATTTTATACTACACGACTGAAAGTCCCCTTTATTTGTTGCACTGGTAAATTCTATAGTTTCAAAAACCCTAGTAATTACCATCACTTTAAGGGGTTAAGGTTTATCTGCAGCTATGTCTAAAATGATGTATTGGAGTAACTCCCATTTGATATAGCAGGGCTGCCCAAATTGACCCTTAAAACTAATATAAATATATATACATATATATATATATATATATATATATATATATATATATATATTCGGTAGATCTATTCGGTAGTGTAGAGACCCTCCTCTCCCTCCTCTCCCTCCTCCTCCTCTCCCTCCTCCCGCAATGGGCCTCCCACACGCCTCCTTCCATCCCTGGCACTGGCACCAGCTCACCAGTACAGACAGTAATACACTACAGACAGTGACACATTGGGTTAATAATACCAGGGATACATATACAAGTTTGTGTGTAGACAAGACATGGATTAACTATAGCATAATGCAACTGCTAAATTGGATATTATATTGATCCTTCTGTTTACACACTGTCCGTTTTGCTTTTACAGAAAATGACCATGTTTTTAGTGTTTATTTCAACATTTATCTTCAGTCTTACCTGGCAGTTCAACCAATTTGTTCTGCTAATCCAAGCTCTAGTGTTGTTTGTCCTGGACTGCGTGGACTTGATTCCTACGGCTAAGGTACGTTTGGACAATGAACAAGGATAGGGCAGGGAGTGCTATTAGCAGGCTCATTGCACTTATATTACAAGTGGTGGTATAGTGTGTGCTCAAGTACATTCCAAAATACAGTTATAAAATTTGGGCTTTTTAATACCTGAAGTAAACAATTATTATTAATTGTATAGAACAGCACTATACAAAGGCCTCCACTACTAGTTTACCTTCAGCTTAGTGCTCAAATTAATTTTACTGAGTTCCCCCGTATAAGTTTATTTGAGGGATTTAGCGCACCTGCACTATCCGACATACAAATGTTTGCACACTCTAGACTATCACTTGAGCGATAAAAGGAAACTTTGGACTTGTTATATAAGAGTAAAAATAACTCAATAGCCATGATATTTTTGTGAAAAGCACTGTACTAATGGCTTTATAAAAGATCATGTTTCAGGAATCACTCCCTTAACATATCACCTAGTTGTATATCTTTACTAGTAGATGTGTATCATTCATCAGTGAATATACTACAAATAATTATAAATAAAAAGGCAAAAAGTAGTACAAATACAAAAAAATTAAATTAAATTCTCTTGTTTGCTGTAGGTGACAAGGCTGTACCTGATGCAAGTTATCTGTCTCCTCATGGTGTGTGTGTTGCAGTTTTTTAACTCCATGATTCTGGGTTCATTACTACTGAGTTTTGTTCTGGCAGTTATTATAGTCAGATGCTTACAGGTAAGTAGTTATATTCAAATGTAACTAGTAACAGCATCTTTGTCTTTAAAGGGACCCTCAAGTCAAAATTACATTTTCATTATTCAGATAGAGCATGCAATTTTAAACAACTTTGTAATTTACTTCCATTAACAAAATGTGCACAGTCTTTTCTTCATAAATGGAAAGAGTCCACAGATGCATTCATTACTTTTCGGAAATTCAGAACCTGGCCACCAGGAGGAGGAAAAAACACCCCAGCCAAAGGCTTAAATACCCCTCCCACTTCCCTCATCCCCCAGTCATTCTTTGCATTTTGTCCCAGGAGGTTGGCAGAGAAGTGTCAGAAGTTTTCGATAGTCTCTTATGGAGGGTAGTACTCTTCGGCATGGGACTGGAGTTTTAAGTATTCCTGTCAGCCTCTCAGTGAGAGCATGGGTGAAAGTCCGGAGATGCAGGGAGAGTCTTTCTGTGAAACCATCCCAACTCATATTAACAGCTCCACAAGCAATCAGTGTTGACGAGTTTCGCTGCCTGCTTTTTTCTCTCAAGTCCATTGCAGAAACGACGCTATCTGTCACACTTGAAGGGTCGTGTTCCTGTTCCACGGCGTAGATTCCAGTAAGATCATTTCATTTTACTTTCATCATGGATGTATTTTAATTACAACTGTTTATCCGAGAGGGGCTACAATCTTTCTGGGATAACTTTAACGTAGGGTCTCAGTGAGGCTCCTTTTTATATCTAGGAATCAAGGGTTAATATCTCCTGAGGGGGGTTTATAATTATGTTTGTTATGGGATTTTGTCTGCTACTATGTAGTGTTGCTTCAGCTCATGGCTATTTTGGAACATAACAGCCTATGTCTAGTGACACGGCCTTTAAGGTCGGGCGTGCTTTTGCATGGACTGCACAGTTTACCTTGTGACTCCATTTCCGCATTCTTGACCTTGTGGCGATGCAGAAATCCTGGTCCGCTGGTGTCTGGTTCTCAGGAGGTGGTGAGTGCTCCAGCCATTGGGGGTGTAAGGTGCCGTTTAGATTTTTCTTATTGGTCCATTTTTTTTCAGTGTCCCAGTTATGGAGGATTCTGATTTTTTGGAGACGGATGTCTCTGATTCAGACTCTACTTCTTGCGAAGAATATGAATTGGCCCGGGTGATACATGCCCATCATTTATGTTCCGATGGCCGTTTTAGAGTACTCTGTTCCTCGGGATCGAGGAATCGGGTGCCCACTGAGCCATCTGCCTCTGGGGATTCTATTTCCCACAAGACAAGTTCCCTACCACCAACTCTTACTATGCATGCAGGTAACGCAATCGCTACTTATCCTTCTATGGAGTGTGGCCTGTTCCCACCGGAGGTTGCGACACGGTTCCGCCTGGCCATATCTTTTGCGCTGGCGCATCTGCACCTTCCAGGAGTGTGCTTACGATATTGTCCGTGTTCCATTAACCGGGGCTCATCAGGCGTGTGATCGCCTGGTCCAGTTCAGCCCTCTGAGGGAGCGACTGCCCCTGAAGCCTCAGGGGGCCAACCTTCAGGGCCGGTGTTTTCTTTTGTTCCGTCTGATATATATTGTGGTGTGAGGTTCCCTTTGGGAACTTTCTTCTCTTGAATTGATACTCGAGATTTTATGGTCGCATTGTTCACAAAAGTCTGTCCTCCATCTCGGGGGAGACTCTATGTGGCCTTGACAGTGCTGGAGCCCTTGGTTTCAGACTGGTCCTGACTGGGTACAAATCCTTCTGTCTTTGAGGCCTAGTTCAGACACGTGGCGCCTTTTTATGTCCGTTTGGTCCGGTGAGGGCGCCTAGTGATCACAATATGATTTGTGTTGTTTACTTGTTTAATTTACAAGCTTCAACTAGCATCCTGAGAGGACTTGAGGGTCTGTGGTTGCTTAGGGGCATGGGGGATTGGTTCAGTCCTCATTTGGCCTAACAATCTAGTGGGCTGGGACTCTGTTGAGATCTGCAGCAACAGCAGTCGTTGGAGGCTTGGAGGATTTAGGTCCTTCATACCACCGTTCTTACGGTTTTGCCTTTCATGGTTTCTTTGGAAGTGTCCTTTTAGGACTTGTTCCTTTTAGGAGGTTCTCTTCCTTTGGGTTGAGACTTTCTGGACTTCATCCGGTTTTTCTGGCGGCTTTTGCAGCCTAATTAGGAAGTGAAGGCCGTAAGGCTCTGTCTTCCTTCGGGAGTAGTCGTCTCTATATCAGGGGCGATAGGAGGTGTTATCTCTCTTTCCAAGCTTTTTGCTAAGGGGATGTTTTTCTGCCTGGGTTCAGGATGCCTTCCATTCTTCTCCATTGGGTGTGGTCCTCTGGAACGTTAATCTGAAAGGATTATGGAGACTAGCCTTTCTACTGTCTTTCGGGTGACTCTGTTCTCTTTCTCATTTCCCATAGTGTTGCCATTGGGGCCTTTGGGCTCTAGAGAAATTGCGGGAATTTGTCGCAGTCTAGCACCTTGTTGGGGGGGGGGGGTGTTGACCTCCGGCTAACGGTGTTCTCTTCCCTTTGGGCTGGGAATTATGAGTGAGTCCTGTACCCGTTCTCTGGGTTTCCTGGTTCGCACCCCCTGTGAGGTCTGATTGCTTTAGATGGGGTATCTTGTGTTCCCTGGGGGGTGTCATTTGTTCTAGGACGATTCTGGGTCCCGGGTCCAGGGTTCTTGTCTTGGATCCTTCTTGGATGTCTGGAGACTTATTATCCTGTGGACTGGTTTGGGACGACCCAGTTTTTTCAGGGACCCTATGTTGCAACATAGGGGCTAGCTCATTGGGTTTGCAAGCAGGAAGGCCAGAGTTCACATCCACCTTTGGGTACTGGTTATAAACTTTAAGGCCTGACTTGTCCTTCGGACAGAGTGTGCTCCTTTTCATGGGGAGTTCTTTCTCTGTTGGGTCAACAGTGGTGTCTGGATGATTTTTTCATTTGGTCCGTGTTTTGATTATACTACGGCTTCATGTCTTGTGGACATGTACGCTGTTATTCTCTGTGCCCTTCCTTTTTGAGGCGATAGTTTGTCTTCCTTATAAGCTGAGGTTTCCTCTCTCTGGAGGGTCTTTGTCCTGCCCTGTGTGTAGGAGGGTGGATCAGGTGGCTTATTTCTGAAAGGGGCAGCATCTGCTGCTCTGTTGACTCTGTTCCACCTGTTGGAATTTGATCTCTCTACGTAGAGACTGTCTAAGAGAGCTGTGACAGGTCTTCCTACGGATCTATTACACTTTTCTCTGTTCCAGGTCCTAGGGGGTTCTCCTTGGTAGTACCTTATTTTGGAGGAGCGGATTGGGTTGGCACCCGAGCTCTGTTAGGGTGGGTGAGTCCCCCCTTTTTCTTAATCCATTCCCTGGGGGCTTGTGGTTGGGGTTTTTCTGTCCCCCCTGTCTATCAGACATGTCTGTCGCTTGGGCTGGGTGTGGACGCAGGATCTGAGATATGTTGCTCTGCTAAATTCGTCCTCGGGGCATTCGAGATACGGTAAGCCTCTTGAGGTTTCTCCTTTCTCCATGTTCAAGATTTGTGGGAAGGACTGACGGCTCTTAGATAGCCTGCAACGTTTTTCGCTGGTTAGTGGATACTTAGTAATCTGAAGGATCCTATCTTCACCTGCTTTCTGCTTGCCCTGCAAGTATTTAAGTTTCAGAGTCATTTTTAGATGACTGCAGCGTGCAGTGTTTTTGCTTCAGGTGTTGTTTGTCAGACCTATCTGAGCTTGCTGCTCGAGGTTTTGTTTCTGAATATTTCGGTATTCTGAGCTACCTTTTTGCGACTTGGGGACCTTCATCTTTCACGGTTGCACTGTGTTAGGGGAAGATCCTCTTTGTTTAAGACTCCTGGCATTATTCCGTGGTTTCTGTTTTTATGGGGTCTGGGCGTTGCCTCCCCTTGTTTCTATGAGACTGGTGGGTCTCGGTTGGTCTGGATTTCCTTATGCTACCTTGACAGCTAGCTCGGCATACTAATGCACTGTGGCTACTCTGCACTGTACCAAACCGAGGGTTGCAAGTTCGATCCCCGGTGAGTTCTACTCAGCCTTCCTCCTTTTGAGGTTGATAAGATGAGCGTACATTCATGTTTTCTCCGTGTTTTTTCTTCTTTGTGGAAGACTATGGTAGCTTGTTACCTTTCTTTAGTAAGGGCTGTGTTGTTTGTAGACCTACTGCTGGGCGTCTAGTTCCTGCGGTCTCTAGCAAGCCTTTTGGACTATCTGCGGTCAGTGTCCTTGGGCCTTTTCCTTTTTTTCAAAGTTGTTCTCGGCTTCGGACGAAGCAGGATTTTGTTGGGTAGGAGTTTTCAGGCCTCGTGCCCTCAGGTTGGGCCGCCTCTTGTACCCTCCCGTTTTTGCATTCAGTGTCCTCTATAGCTTGGGTATTGTTTTACAAAAAGTAATGAATGCAGCTGTGGACTCTTTCCATTTATGAAGAAAAACATAAATTATGCTTACCTGGTCATTTTCTTCAGATGGAAAGAGTCCACAGCTCCCCACCCGTATTTTCTGTGGGGCGTCTGTTTGTTTTTTGTTCTTCTGGCACCTTTTCACCCTGATATTTTTTCTACTGTTCCTTGTTCATCTGCAGAATGACTGGGGGATGAGGGAAGTGGGAGGGGTATTTAAGCCTTTGGCTGGGGTGTCTTTGCCTCCTCCTGGTGGCCAGGTTCTAAATTTCCCAAAAATAATGAATGCAGTTGTGGACTCTTTCCATCTGAAGAAAAGAAAATGATCAGGTAAGCATAATTTATGTTTTCAGACTAAGTGCTATTGCATTGTCTTGTTATCTTGCATTTGTTGATTAAAGGGACACTGAACACAAATTTCTTATTTCATGATTCAGATAGAGCATGATATTTTAAGCAACTTTCTAATTTACTACTTTTATCAATTTTTCTTCGTTCTCTTGCTATCTTTATTTTAAAAGCAGGAATGTAAATCTTAGCAGCCAGCCCATTTTAGGTTCAGCGCCATGGATAGTGCTTGCTTATTGGAGGCTTACATTTACCCACCAATAAGCAAGCATAACCCAGGTTCTCAAACAAAAATGGGCTGGCTCCTATGCATTACATTCCTGCTTTCTAAAAAAAGATAGCAAGAGAACGAAGACAAATTGATAATAGGAATAAATTAGAAAGTTTCTTAAAATTGCATGCTCTTTCTGAACCATGAAAAAAACAATTTGGGTTTAGTGTCCCTTTAAGCAAATCTACAGTATTGACTGGTCCTTTAAGGAGACGTGCTTTCCTTGAAACATTGTACATTGCACTTTAATCACTAACTTCTTTTTTATCACACATTCCTAAAAGCTATTTTAAAGTATTCCAAATAAAAAAAATACTTTAGCCCTTAGGTGCTAAGGATTGTTTTCCTTTTATCCTCAACACACTCTAGATGTGTTGGAATCCCCTGTAACCTATTGTGTATTCCTTTCATTAGAATGGATTTGCTGATCACATGTAATCAGATAATGTTACAGTAGATGTTAAAGGGACATAATACTCATATGCTAAATCCCTTGAAACTGATGCAGTATAACTTTAAAAAGCTAACAGGAAAATATCACCTGAGCATTTCTATGTAAAAAAGAAGACATTTTACCTCACAATTTCCTCAGCTCAGCAGAGTTCTGTGTAAAACAATATACTTCAGCTGTTGCTCAGCTACAGGTAAAAAAAGAAAAGAAATGAACAGCAGCCAATCAGCATCAACAGTGCTGAGGTCATGAACTATTTTACTGTGATCTCATGAGATTTGACTTAACTCTCATTAGATTTCATAGTAAACTTCCTTAAACTGAATAGGGAAATAAGATGAGTGTGCACGTAAGCTAACTTCCTTAGCTGTCCTGGGACAGACATACTGATTTGCTGCTTAGAAGTCCTTTACAATGGGATGTGGCTACTGAGGAATTTTTGAGGTAAAATATCTTTCTTTTTTACATAGAGATGTTCAGGTGATATTTTCCAGTGAGCTTTTTACAGCTATGCTGCATCACTTTCAATTGTTTCAACATTTGGGTATCATGGCCCTTTAAGTAAGTATTCACAACTTTTTATACTAGAATGATAATCCCATTCTAAAAGAGCATATGTATTTCACCCCATGTCATTTTTGGCCCTTTGTCTAAAACTATGTTCTGCCAAGTTATGGATGAGGTGTTAAGGTATAGAACCTAAAATATGTAACTCAGTTGCATATGATAATTAAAAGCCATACCCTTTAAATGAATTGTGTTTTCTGTTTAAACACACTGTGTACTGTAAAATTAATTTCCCCTTAATGAGTTTCCAGTGACTTATACCAGCTACAAAGTATAACAGAGGTCGACAAATCTGTTTTAAATTTAGGAGCCAGTAAGAATATTTAGGAGCCAGACAATGGTATTTGTATATAGACCTATGGAGAATAACCCTAAAAGGTAGATTAAAGATTTGGTTAAGCACTTTTACCACCTTAGAAACTTGTTTGTGGTGAAAATTAAACATTTAAATTTTAATCTCCAGGCGATTCTGTGGATCTTAGTCAATTGACTATACAGGAGGTGTCTCCTGTTTATTTTGACCTGAAAGGTATCAATGCTTTCTGTAAGCAATTCGTATTCTGGGAGTATAGAACAGTAAGCGAGATTCCTTGGTCGCCAGTCCGTACTCCCGGGAGAGTGGTCTTTATGTTTGAGTTCACCCAGTTGGTTTCTAGATGGGGTCGCTCAGAAACATATCTGCTGGCCTCTCACCTAAAACCTCAAGCTTCAGGCTGATTATGCCAGTATCAGGGATTTAAAAGCAGATGATTGATGCTTTAGTGCATACATTTTTTTTTCTTTCTAGCATCCTATTTCATCCATTTGTTGTTCTTCCAAGAATTATAGTTCAAATCAAGTAGAACTCTACTTTAGTCCTTCTAATAGTTCTTGCTTGGCCATGCTGATCCTAGCATGAAGACTTGATTCAAATGTCACTCTCTTCTTGTTTTTTTTTTTACTCCGTGCCAGGACCCATTGTTCAGAGTCCGCTATATAATACTCATCTTAAATCTCAGAATTGATGACATGGAGTTTAAATTAAGCAATTTGTTAAATTATTTATTATTCTTTGCACTCATTTTTTTTTCTTTTCTTCATGTTACATTTAGGGGCATATTTATCAAGCTCTGTATGGAGCTTGATGCCCTGTGTTTCTGGCGAGCCTTCAGGCTCGCCGGAAACACAAGTTATGAAGCAGAGGTCTAAAGACTGCTCTGAGGCGGCGGACAGACATCGCCAGAAATCAACCCGATCGAATACGATCGGGTTGATTGATACCCCCTGCTAGCGGACGATTGCCCGCGAATCTGCAGGGGGCGGCATTGCACCAGCAGTTCACAAGAACTACTGGTGCAATGATAAATGCCAACAGCGTGTGCTTCAGCATTTATTGATGTGCAGCGGACATGATCTGCAATATCGGATCATGTCCGCTCGTGCAATGATGATTCGGCCCCTGAGTGTTAATCAGTATAATTTGGGCTAATAATATCTATACTAAATGGGCAATTCCTCTCTCTTTTTTGACATAGGACCATAGATACAACATTGTAGTATCATTTATCATTCTAACTATATAGGAATATATGTATTAAATTAATATGTTAAAGGGACAGTCTACTCCAGAATTTATATTGTTTAAAAATATAGATAATCCCTTTATTACCCATTCACCAGTTTTGTATAACCAACACGGTTATATTAATATAATTTTTACCTCATTGATTACCTTGTATCTAAGCCTCTGCAGACTGCCCCCTTATTTCAGACTCATAAATATACCCTCATATCTTTGGACATACTTATAATGTCATAATGAATGTAAATGTTAAAAGGTACAGTCTAGTCAAAATTAAACTTTCATGATTCAGATAGGGCATACAATTTTAAACAACTTTCCAATTTACTTTCATCATCAAATTTTCTTTGTTCTCTTGGTATTCTTTACTGAAAGCTAAACCTAAGTTGGCTCATATGCTAATTTCTAAGCCCTTGAATGCCGCCTCTTATCTCAATGTTATCTATATAGCACACATCAACTAGCGTTTTCTATCTGTAAAAACCTATCAAAATGCACTGAGATAAGAGGCGGCATTCAAGGGCATAGAAATTAGCATATGAGCCAACTTAGGTTTAGCTTTCAATAAAGAATACCAAGAGGACAAAACAAATATGTCCACAGATATGAGGGGATATTTGTAATTATGCTATTTTACTTGAATCTTTATTAGAAATCATACTATATAGAGGAATTCAATTGCTGGAAACTTCAGTACCATAGTTTGCCACCCACTAACAGGCAGGGTAGCTGTGATACAGAACAGATTCTATTCACTGGTTGCAGTAGAAGGATGTGTTCCAGGTAAAAAAGGAGCAGCCGCACTTTATCCCTTGAAAAAGCAGAGTTATGGCAAAACATAAGGGAGGGTTAGGGTTTGTGGTAACCTTATAGTGTTTTTATAAGTGAAACAGTCGAAGGTCTGTTCCTACCAGGACACACTGCTATTTTCAGAGGTATAGCCATTTTAGCTTGTATTAGCACAGGGTACTTTAGCAAACGCCAGAGTCCTTTATATGATTATAATAAAAGTACATAATGGCTTGGAAGCATGTTGGTAGAAATATATGAAGGGCAGCAAATAGTATATTTAATTTAAAGGAACAGTAAAGTCAAAATTAAATGTTCATATTTCAGATAAAGCATGCAATTTTTAACAACTTTCCCAATTACTTCTATTATCAAATTTGCTTTTTTTCTCTTGGCATTCTTTGTTGAAGAATAAATCTAGGTATCTTGATATAAATGTGCACGTGTCTATAGCAGTCTATGGCAGAGTGTTTCTAACTATGTATAACATGGCTATTAACAATGTTGCACTGCTGCCAGGTGGCTAAAAACACATGACTGCTCCTGAGATTACTCTTCAACAAAGGTTACAAGAAAACTAAGCAAAATGGATAATAGAAGTAAATTGGAAAGTTGTTTAAAATGTTGTGCTCTATCCAATTAATTTAAATTTTATTTTGACTTTACTGTTCCTTTTAAAATGAAACTTTATTTTTTCAGATAGAGAATGCAATTTTAAACAACTTTCCAATTTACTTCTATTATATCAAATGTTCTTTGTTCTTTTGATATCTTTGTTGAAGAGTAAATCTTGGGAGCCTGAAGGAGCTCAGGAGTGTGCACGTATCTTTAGCAGTCTATGGCCTAGATTTAGAGTTGGGCGGTAGCCGTCAAAACCAGGGTTAGAGGCTCCTAACGCTGGTTTTTACCGCCCTCTGGTATTTGGAGCCAGTCATTAAAGGGTCTAACGCTCACTTTCCAGCCGCGACTTTTCCATACCGCAGATCCCCTTACGTCAATTGCGTATCCTATCTTTTCAATGGGATCTTTCTAACGCCGGTATTTAGAGTCGTGTCTGAAGTGAGCGTTAGAATTCTAACGACAAAACTCCAGCCGCAGAAAAAAGTCAGTAGTTAAGAGCTTTCTGGGCTAACGCCGGTTTATAAAGCTCTTAACTACTGTGCTCTAAAGTACACTAACACCCATAACCTACCTATGTACCCCTAAACCGAGGTCCCCCCACATCGCCGCCACTCTATTAAATTTTTTTATCCCCTAATCTGCCAACCGCACGCCGCTGCCACCTACATTATCCCTATGAACCCCTAATCTGCTGCCCCTAACACCGCCGACCCCTATATTATATTTATTAACCCCTAATCTGCCACCCCTGCTATCGCTGACCCCTGCATATTATTATTAACCCCTAATCTGCCGCTCCGTACACCGCTGCCACCTACATTATAGCTATGTACCCCTAATCTGCTGCGCCTAACACCGCCGACCCCTATATTATATTTATTAACCCCTAATCTGCCCCCCTCACTGTCGCCTCCACCTGCCTACACTTATTAACCCCTAATCTGCCGAGCGGACCGCACCGCTACTATAATAAAGTTATTAACCCCTAATCCGCCTCACTCCCGCCTCAATAACCCTATAATAAATAGTATTAACCCCTAATCTGCCCTCCCTAACATCGCCGACACCTAACTTCAAGTATTAAGCCCTAATCTGCCGATCGGAGCTCACTGCTACTCTAATACATTTTTTAACCCCTAAAGCTAAGTCTAACCCTAACCCTAACACCCCTCTAAGTTAAATATAATTTTATTCTAACAAAATAAATTAACTCTTATTAAATAAATTATTCCTATTTAAAGCTAAATACTTACCTGTAAAATAAACCCTAATATAGCTACAATATAAATTATAATTATATTGTAGCTATTTTAGGATTAATATTTATTTTACAGGCAACTTTGTATTTATTTTAACCAGGTACAATAGCTATTAAATAGTTAATAACTATTTAATAGCTAAAATAGTTAAAATAATTACAAAATTACATGTAAAATAAATCCTAACCTAAGTTACAATTAAACCTAACACTACACTATCAATAAATTAATTAAATAAAATACCTACAATTATCTACAATTAAACCTAACACTACACTATCAATAAATTAATTAAATACAATACCTACAAATAAATACAATTAAATAAGCTAACTAAAGTACAAAAAATAAAAAAGAACTAAGTTACAAAAAATAAAAAAATATTTACAAACATTAGAAAAATATTACAACAATTTTAAACTAATTACACCTACTCTAAGCCCCCTAATAAAATAACAAAGACCCCCAAAATAAAAAAATGCCCTACCCTATTCTAAAATAAAAAAGTTCAAAGCTCTTTTACCTTACCAGCCCTGAAAAGGGCCCTTTGCGGGGCATGCCCCAAAGAATTCAGCTCTTTTGCCTGTAAAAAAAACACATACAATACCCCCCCCCAACATTACAACCCACCACCCACATACCCCTAATCTAACCCAAACCCCCCTTAAATAAACCTAACACTAAGCCCCTGAAGATCTCCCTACCTTGTCTTCACCTCACCGGGTCCCGATCTGTCCAGAAGAGGGTCCGAAGTCTTGATCCAAGCCCAAGCGGGGGGCTGAAGAGTGACGTCCATCCTCGGGCTGAAGTCTGGATCCAAGCGGCGGCTGAAGAACTCCATCATCGGGCTGAAGTCGGAAGTCCATCATGGGGATGAAGTCTTCTATCAAGCCGCATCTTCAATCTTCTTTCTTCCGGAGCGGAGCCATCTTCTTCCAAGCCGACGCGGAACATCCTCTTCAACCGACGCCTACTCGCCGAATGACGGTTCCTTTAAATGACGTCATCCAAGATGGAGTCCCTCGAATTCCGATTGGCTGATAGGATTCTATCAGCCAATCGGAATTAAGGTAGGAATATTCTGATTGGCTGATGGAATCAGCCAATCAGATTCAAGTTCAATCCGATTCAAGTTCAATTCTATTGGCTGTTCCGATCAGCCAATAGAATGCGAGCTCAATCTGATTGGCTGATTGGATCAGCCAATCGGATTGAACTTGAATCTGATTGGCTGATTCCATCAGCCAATCAGAATATTCCTACCTTAATTCCGATTGGCTGATAGAATCCTATCAGCCAATCGGAATTCGAGGGACGTCATCTTGGATGACGTCATTTAAAGGAACCGTCATTCGGCTAGTAGGCGTCGGTTGAAGAGGATGTTCCGCGTCGGCTTGGAAGAAGATGGCTCCGCTCCGCTCCGGAAGAAAGAAGATTGAAGATGTGGCTTGCTAGAAGACTTCATCCCGATGATGGACTTCCGACTTCAGCCCGATGATGGAGAACTTCAGCCGCCGCTTGGATCCAGACTTCAGCCCGAGGATGGACGTCACTCTTCAGCCCCCAGCTTGGGCTTGGATCAAGACTTCGGACCCTCTTCTGGACAGATCGGGACCCGGTGAGGTGAAGACAAGGTAGGGAGATCTTCAGGGGCTTAGTGTTAGGTTTATTTAAGGGGGGTTTGGGTTAGATTAGGGGTATGTGGGTGGTGGGTTGTAATGTTGGGGGGGGGTATTGTATGTGTTTTTTTTCCATGCAAAAGAGCTGAATTCTTTGGGGCATGCCCCGCAAAGGGCCATTTTCAGGGCTGGTAAGGTAAAAGAGCTTTGAACTTTTTTAATTTAGAATAGGGTAGGGCATTTTTTTATTTGGGGGGGCTTTGTTATTTTATTAGGGGGCTTAGAGTAGGTGTAATTAGTTTAAAATTGTTGTAATATTTTTCTAATGTTTGTAAATATTTTTTTATTTTTTGTAACTTAGTTCTTTTTTATTTTTTGTATTTTAGTTAGTTTATTTAATTGTATTTATTTGTAGGTATTGTATTTAATTAATTTATTGATAGTGTAGTGTTAGGTTTAATTGTAGATAATTGTAGGTATTGTATTTAATTAATTTATTGATAGTGTAGTGTTAGGTTTAATTGTAACTTAGGTTAGGATTTATTTTACAGGTAATTTTGTAATTATTTTAACTATTTTAGCTATTAAATAGTTCTTAACTATTTAATAGCTATTGTACCTGGTTAAAATAAATACAAAGTTGCCTGTAAAATAAATATTAATCCTAAAATAGCTATAATATAATTATAATTTATATTGTAGGTATATTAGGGTTTATTTTACAGGTAAGTATTTAGCTTTAAATAGGAATAATTTATTTAATAAGAGTTAATTTATTTCGTTAGATAAAAATTATATTTAACTTAGGGGGGTGTTAGTGTTAGGGTTAGACTTAGCTTTAGGGGTTAATCCATTTATTACAGTAGCGGCGAGATTTGATCGGCAGATTAGGGGTTAATAATTGAAGTTAGGTGTCGGCGATGTTAAAGAGGGCAGATTAGGGGTTAATACTATTTATTATAGGGTTATTGAGGCGGGAGTGAGGCGGATTAGGGGTTAATAACTTTATTATAGTAGCGGTGCGGTCCGCTCGGCAGATTAGGGGTTAATAAGTGTAGGCAGGTGGAGGCGACGTTGTGGGGGGCAGATTAGGGGTTAATAAATATAATATAGGGGTCGGCGGTGTTAGGGGCAGCAGATTAGGGGTACATAGGGATAATGTAGGTAGCGGCGGTTTACGGAGCGGCAGATTAGGGGTTAAAAAAAATATGCAGGGGTCAGCGATAGCGGGGGCGGCAGATTAGGGGTTAATAAGTGTAAGGCTAGGGGTGTTTAGACTCGGGGTACATGTTAGAGTGTTAGGTGCAGACGTAGGAAGTGTTTCCCCATAGAAAACAATGGGGCTGCGTTAGGAGCTGAACGCTGCTTTTTTGCAGGTGTTAGGTTTTTTTTCAGCTCAAACTGCCCCATTGTTTTCTATGGGGATATCGTGCACGAGCACGTTTTTGAAGCTGGCCGCGTCCGTAAGCACCGCTGGTATCTAGAGTTGCAGTGGCGTTAAATTATGCTCTACGTTCCCTTTTTGGAGCCTAACGCCTTGAAAACCCAGCCATTCTGTGAACTCTAAATACCAGCGGTATTTAAAAGGTGCAGGGGAAAAAAAGCACGTGTAGCTAACACACCCCTTTGGCCGCAGAACTCTAAATCTAGGCGTATGTCAGCAGTGTTTGCAACTATGTATAGCATTACTATAAACAATGTTGTTAACACAGCTGCCAGATGGCTAAAGACGTGCAGGGTACTGAGCTCACCCACGGTTATTCTTTAAGAAAGGATACCAAGAGAAATTAGGAAAAATGATAATAGAAGTAAAGTAGAAAGTTGTTTAAATAACTTCATGATCTTTACAATCAATTTAAGTTGAATTTTGACTTTACTGTCCCTTTAATGTATTTTGGATTCTTCTGCTTTCATTCTATTTATGTTTGTCCATTAATCTGTTTCAGTGTCTTTTAATGTTTTTAATGTTCATGTGCTATTTATTGCGTACCAGATAAGTAAAGTGCATTACAATTGCTATTTTATTTCTGTTCTGTTCATGTCATTAATATTTCTCCTACAAAGATGAACTTCCAATGGTAAAAACAGTAGAAGAGAATAACTGGTTCATGGATGTACAATTTGTAATAACAAACTCACTTTTTTATTTTTTTGCCTTACCAGAAAAACCTTAAAAGTGGAGGTCTTATTAAAAGAGTCTGGAGTCTCGTTGTTCATGTCTTTTCCGTTCTCTGTCTCACTGTGCTGATAAATAAGTCTATTAAGGTACGTCAAATCCTTGTTTTATTGTTTACAAGGTTTTTATGAGTACACCTTTAACCAGTATTTTGCAACTCCATTCCTCAAAGCACACTAATAGGCCGAGTTTATGTACAAGTGAAATAATCAGCTGATCAGTAACCATGGTTACTAACCTGCTGTCACCCATCAGCTGATTATTTTACCTGTGCTCTATTCAGATATCATGAATATCTGGACAGTTGGTGTGCCTTGAGGAATGGAGAGGGAAAAACATTGTCTTAAATCAGGGATTATAATTGGGTCACCTATTGCTGCGTGTAATATAGGAGTGTTAGGTCTGGAGTCTTAACTTCCACTTTAAAATAGAAAGTTTTAAATTCAATCTTAAGAAAAAAGAACCAAATAAATAATAAATATATTGCATATACATAGTATATGTTTGTCCTACATATAATTGTACATCTACAGAAGTGTTGTTGTATATCACTCTCAGATTATGTAAACATTGTTAAACCTTAGCTATTCATATTTTATGTAATACTTTTATTTTGGGTAACTAATTCTTTCATTATACTTCCAATAGCAAAGATGCTTCAAGTTAAAGTCATGACTGTATTTCTGTGGCATATGCACCAGAGAGCTGAAGATGGTGTGTATTGCTTCTGTGAAGACATCTGTCATACACGCTACTGCTGACTTTCTGACAAGGTGTAGTGTCTGAATACTGGTGCACGGCCCTCACAGGATATGTGCGTATGCTGCAGAAAAAAACAGTAAAAACTTTTACTAGAAGCATTTTTGCTAATGGAAGTATATTGCAATAATATTTCTATTTCACATTGCAATTTTGACCTTTCTATCCCTTTTAAAGTGTATGTTTTTATCTTTGCTCCCATAGAAGCTGTTCAGACTACAATCAGATGAACATATTTTTAAATTCATACAAGCAAAACTAGGATTTGGAAAAACAAGGTAATAGTTTTTGAATTTCTATAGCCCAAATTCGGCACAATTAAGGGAGATGCCCAGTAGTTTTGCAAATTATTAATAAATTTGCAGTCTTAAATGCTTTTAAAACAGTTATTTTGTATATAGGTCTTATGAAGTTAGTTAAAAGGATATTTTTTTTGTATACAAATTATGCTTTGTCCCACATTCCATATGAGGTCAAAAAGCAAATTCAGTAATTTAGAATTTTTAAAATGTAACAAGTTGCGGGACATTAAAGTTAAAAAATAAACGTTCAATTTACTTTTTTTCAGTGCATTTTGACAGTTTTTCACAGGTAGACAGGGCTAGTTAATGTAGATAAAATTGAGCTCACTCCCGTGGAGTTATTTATGAGTCGACACTAATTGCCTTAAATAAAAATGTCTGTAAAAAGAACTAAAATAAGGGGGCAATCTGCAGAGGCTTAGATACAGGTAATCACAGAGGCAACAATTATATTAATAAAACCGTGTTGGTTATGCAAAACTGGGGACTGTGTAATAAATGGATTATCTTTTTAAACAATAAAAATTCTGAAGTAGACTGTCCCTTTAAATTTATTGGACAAGGCATGAAATCTTAAACAATGTTCCAATTTACTTATATGATCAATGTTGCTTAGTTATCTTGGTGTCCTTTGTAAAGAGTAATGTGTGGTGTCTAAAGCCAACTGGCAACAGTGTTTGCAACATTGTGTTTGTAGCAATGTTACTCATAGTTACAAACACTGCTGCTATAGACACATGCACACTCCTAAGCTTTTATCAACCCACCTAGGAAAGAG
Organism: Bombina bombina; assembly: GCF_027579735.1. NCBI lineage: Eukaryota > Metazoa > Chordata > Amphibia > Anura > Bombinatoridae > Bombina > Bombina bombina. Next base: position 1,295,512,381 of record NC_069499.1, on the reverse strand, counting down.
CAGAGCAAATTTGATAATAGAAGTAAAATGGAAAGCATTTAGTTGATTTGCAGCATTTGAAGGTTACAGAATTGGCTCTAGGGAGCATGGAACAAAGCACAATTTTTACACAAAAGCAAAATGTGTCCTTTTTAATGCTGATAAAACAAAATCATGTTACTGGCCTTTTAAAACGTGTGCTGTGTTTTTTTTAAACTAGTTTTATAGCTTGTTAGGAAGATCTAAAACTTCACTTATACAAGAGCAACTAATCAATATGAAATGTTATGCTTTTGCATCCATCAGGGATTTTGATGCCAGTCTGTACCTGTGCGAAGAAGCTTTCCGCCGCCTCCCTCTAGATACGTTTGACAGATTCGCTGATACTTTGCTACTTTATCCATATATCTTTGTTCTTTTCACCTTAATTATAGCTGCCACAGTTGCTGCCTTTAACAATCTCAGGTAACCAATTATTTTGTCATCCCATTATAAATAACTGTTTAACCCTTCGGTGCGAGTGTGGCTGCAGATTATACATTTCATAGTTGGCACAAATATAACCCTGTGCTATCACAATTTTTGGTGATGGTATTTTCTAATGATTTTCTCTTTGCTTTAGTTGGTCATCAAGCTCAAAGACTTCGGACAAAAAGGAAAAGAGAGCTTATTCCATGAAACCAGAAATTGCCTACAATTTAATGCACTCAATCCTGTTTGGATGTTTGGCCCTGAGTACAATGAGGTATTACCAAATACAATGTATTTTACATTTAGACATTTATTTAATTGCTGTCTTTTTGGGGGATTTTAGGGTCATGAAAATAAAAAAAATAAAAAAAGTCATATAGTTTCATTATTTATTTACAAATGTGTGATTTTTACAATTCTGAGAATTCTAAGGACACATTGGTGAATTCACAAGGCTAACACTGCTACTTATCTGTCACTAACTGGTCTTAGCAGGGCTGATGAGATATCGTACTGCAAAACAATGCAAGCTTTGCTAACAAATGACAGTGCAAGCTTTGTCTCCTCACGTAACAAGTCCACATTGGCTATAGAAAGACAGTTGTCACAAACAAATTGTTAATGTATTCAGATTTGGCTGTTACTTTATTAAGACTATAGAGAACTATTGTAATCACAAGGTTGTATTTTCTTTTAACACTAACTATATATTGTAATTCAATCATTTAATCCTGATCAATGCATGAGGCTGTATACTCATGGCTGCAATGTTTAATTTTTTGGGTAAATGAATTCTGTTAATCTATTCACGTCATGCTCTCCCTGAGGTTTCTGTAGATGACTTTGGGCATTTTTTTAATCTATAAGATATTACATATTCTTGGTTTTGTAGTTCTCAGAACTGTCTGCAGATATAGCCTGTTCTTCGCAGCAAAAAATGTATAAATAAACAAAGTTTTGAAATAGATCTTAAACAGCATAAAAAAAGATTTTATTTAGATAGAGCATACCATTTTTTACTTCTGTTATCACATTTGCTTTATTCTCTTGGTATCCTTTTTTGTAGGAGCAGCAATGCACTACTTGGAGCTAGCTGAACACACTGGGTAAACCAATGACACAAGGTATATATGGACAGCCACCAATCAGCAGCTAGCTGCCAGTAGTGTATTGCTGCTCCTGAGCCTACCTAGGATTTCTTTTCAACAAAGGATATCAAGAGAATGAAGCAAATTTAGATAAGAGCAGTGCATTGAAAAATTGTTTTAAATATTGTATGAATCATGAAAGTTTAATTTTGTCTTTACTGCCCCTTTAACTCCTTGCACCATATGGACAGCGTATTGTGTTGACGTAGTCTCTATGTTGAGCACAGAGGTGCATGTTGCTGTCCCCACTGTCGGCTTAGACAGCGGGAGCCATAACCAGGGGGCAGAAAGCCTTCAGTGCTGGTCGTGCTCCCTTACCATATGAAGCTATATCACCCAACGCTACAGAGGGACACACTGTCTGTACCTTAAGTGACACTTATAAACCTTTGGTTATTAAATACACAAATACTATTTCCTAAAAATGTCCAGTGGCACAGGGCCAGATTCAGTTAAGATTTTAGGATACCCTCTATCTGCTGCTCTCCCTACCAGATGTCCCCAAAGCACACATTTTTAGCTCTGCTTTTTCCTAGGGCCACAAAAACTATGGCACAAATTATTTGTTCTGCCCTTTCTCAGGGGCTGCAGATACTAGTAGAGGGTCACATGGGGCTCATGGCTGCCAGTCAGCCATCCCTGGTTTAGGAGGTACTTTTTAATTCTTAAAACCTAAAATAGATTATTTGAAAATGTATTTTATTGAAAATGAAATGTTCTTGTCATGAATAAAGATCTGAGGGTCATCTTTATTAGCCAATGAGCAGTCTGTCTCAATGTAGGTGTTGGCACAAACTTGCATTTCCTGTTAGTTTCAATATATGTTGCCAATAAAAAAATAAAATAAATCAAAGCTACTGGTGTAGATTGTCTAATCAAACATACAATACGTTTTATTTCCTATACAACTAGAATTACAAGAGTATATCATTGTTATCAATTACAGATAACATTATTAGAGATAACACATGTGTCAAAATTGTATTATTACTAAGAAAGACCTGATCAGGTTATGTGTGTACTGAAATTACAGAATGAAGTATCTGTGGACATCACACATGTGTGTCATGGCTTCGTTTGGACTGTTTAGTATGGAAGTATGGGGAACCCTTTTGAAAACTTTGCGTCTGTACACACCACAGAGGGTAAGAACTTTTATATTCTATATGTGGATATTTCTGTTTGTCACTGCACAATGTTCCATTAAAGGGACATGAAACTCAAAATTTTTCTTTCATGATTCAGATAGAGAATACAATTTTAAACAACTTTCAAATTTACTTCTATTATTTAGTTTGCTGCCTTTTCTTGTTATCCTTTGCTGAAAGGTTTATCTAGGTAAGCTCAGGAGCAGCAAAGGACCTCGGTTCTAGCTTCTGATTGGTTGCTGCAAATATATAGCGATTGTCATTGGCTCACCCATGTGTTCCGAAAACTGTAGTGCATTGCTGCTCCTTCAACAAATGATACCAAGAGAATGAAGGAAATTTGATAATAGAAGTAAACTGGAAAGTTGTTTAAAATTGTATGTTTTACCTAAATCATGAATGAAAATGTTTGGGTTTCATGTCCCTTTAAAAACATTAATACATATTTCCTACTTGTATTTACTGTATTTATAATTATAATTTCCTTCCTTGGAGAAATCATTTTATAATACATAAAATCCAATGATTTTGGCTTTATATGCTGTATATATTAGATAAACTGTACAATAGCATCTATTAACAGAGCTCAGGTTGTGATAAAGAGTAAAACAAGGCCATTAAAATACTTTGATACAGTGTTTTAGCATGGAAGAGTGAAAAAACAAGATCTTTTCAACATGCCTATACCCAAGAATCTCTTAGCATGTTTAAAATAGAAATGTTCTCACAATTAAAACTATTATTACTTTAGGTTGTATTTATTTATGTATTTTTAAATTTGAATACACTCTTGGTAGTAATTGTAAGAATTCAGCATTTAACGGTGGCAGAGCTATCAGACTGGCACTACTTGTTTTCAGTAGGTTATCACTGTCTGTGTGTCTGTCTATATATACAAATGCAGCACTTCACTGCCAATCTTGAGATTAACACGGCCTGTGACTTTTTTTTTTTAAATATCTTTATATTGAGAGAATACATGTAAGTACATAAAATCATCACAGCATCACTATGTTCATTCCAATGTATTCAGATATTATAACATTTTGTTTAGTGACTAGTACCAAAAGCATGAGACAATACTGTTCAATCAAGATTTCTAATAAAAATTCTATTGCTCATCACACAGCTTGTCCCAATCTTAAACATGTAACTCTCTCATATTTTTCCTTTCTTTTAACGGGGGATAGGGTCGTTTCCCCTCACTTCCCAGTCAAACCTATAAACTACTACCACTACTATTAAACTACACAAAAGTGTCCCTATTCTATTCAGTATCAAGCCTCGGGGATCCAGGAGAAAAAAAATAATAATTAGGATCAAATGTGCATTCTCCCCTCATTGCTCCCTTCCCTCACTGGCAAACGCAATATTCTCCCATTCCCCCCGTAAAGAGTCTTCTAAGTATATGTTGGTGTGTCTAAATGGCAAAAGTACCTGCCTCTGAACCTCCAGTTCAAAAGTTAAAATTAATCTACGCAATTTTCGCAGAAACAAGGTCAATCTTCTACAGACATCTACTCTAACATCAATCTGTTCTATAAATAATTGCGATCTCAGCATATTACGGAAGGAGGCCACCGTAGGAGCTGTATTGTCAGTCCAGTGCTTAAGTATGCATTTCCTCGCTAAGGGTCAGTTCTGAGTCATGTTGTCTGAGTTTTTTGTCCCAAATAAGGAACAATACATCGTTAGGACCAAGGGTAATCGGGATATTCATCTTTTTATTAATCCAGAATTGTAGTTTACTCCAGAACTTCCTTATCATTGGGCAATCCCATATACAATGTAACAGGCCAGGGGCCTCTGCGGAGCATTTGGAGCATTTATTAGGCCAGTCAGGGATCCATTTAGCCAGCCTGTTGGGAATCATGTAAGCTTTATGTAAAAATTTAGTTTGAGTTTCTCTCAGGTTGGCAGAAAGAGTGGTTTGTTTAACCTTTTCGATACCCTCCTGGGCCTCGTCCCACGTAACATCCCTGATTCCCTCCCGTGCCCATCCGCCAAAAAGACAGGTTGTATCTGTAGCAGTCAAGTCTGTAAGAAGATTTGATATATTTCAGATAGGGAGAATCTACCCATTTTAAAGAGAGATTTAGTGAGTCGAAAGGGAGACCCTTCCCAGAAATCTGGGTTATCTCTAATCAATGTGTCTATATAATGGCGGGTCTGTAGATAGGCATAAAAGGTCTGTGACTTTTTAACGAAATCTCTACAGCCAACATATTTTTCAGAGAACATAACTAATGTTTCTTGGAATTATTTAGATGCTTTATAATTTCTTAAAGCTCATAAATATTACAATAGGATAACATCTAAGGCTTGAATATGTAATCACACATGACCTGTAAGTTATTTTCTACATAGTCAATGAAAGGTTAGCCATAATTATCTGATAAACAAAGCCTTGCTCATTATAAAAAAGGACACTCATTGCCTTTTGAAATATAAGGTAAATGCACTAAAAAAAGTGAGTTGCAGCAATTAAAAAATGGGATTTGATGAGTGTTTAAATATTTTCATAATTATTAAACATATGCTTCATAAACTGATTATGTTTTTGTGTGATTTACCATTGCAAGCGTTGGAACAGTTTTGAGAGCTAATTTTCATTGGGTGTTCAGGAGATGGGAAATATTTGACAAGGAAGGAGAAAATCCTAAAAGGGATATAATGCACACTACCTATTTAGATATCTCTGTAACAAAGAATACCATGACAACAAAGTAAATTGCATGTTTTGAATCACAACAACAATTTTGAGTTTCATGTCCATTTAATACTCTCAGCCAGATTACGAGTTTTGCGTGGAGTATAACGCTGCTTTTTCCCTAACGCCGCTATTACAAATCTTGTAGGTATAGCTGTACCGCACATTTTTTTGGCCGTCAGTCAACGTCAGTACTGCACTTTTAAAAAAAGTCCTTTTTTAATGGGACTTCCATAGCGCCGGTATTACGAGTTTTGCCAAAAAGTGAGTGGTACAGCCTATACCGACAAAATTCGTACCGCCATCTAAAGTCAGTAGTTATGAGTTTTACGTTACAAAGCTGTAGCATAAAACTCATAACTAAAGTGTTACAAAGTACACTAACACCCATAAACTACCTATTAACCCCTAAACCGAGGCCCTCCCGCATCGCAAACACTAAAATAAAATTATTAACCCCTATTCTGCCGCTCTCCGACATTGTCGCCACTATAATAAAATTATTAACCCCTAAACCACCGCCCTCCCGCATCAAAACACTATTTAAATATAATTAACCCCTAATCTGCCGTCTAACCACTCCGCCGCTATAATAAACCTATTAACCCCTAAACCTAACCCTAACACCCCCTAACTTAAATATAATTAAAATAAATCTAAATAAAACCTACTATTAATAACTAAATAATTCCTATTTAAAACTAAATAGTTACATTGTATCTATCTTAGGTTTTATTTTTATTTCACAGCTAAGTTTGTATTTATTTTAACTAGGTAGACTAGTTAGTAAATAGTTATTAACTATTTACTAGCTACCTAGTTAAGATAAATACAAATTTACCTGTAAAATAAAACCTAACCTGCCTTTTACTAACGCCTAAAATACAATTATCTAAAGTACAAAAAAAATAAACACTAAATTACACAAAATAAAAAAAGAAATTTTCAAAAATAAAAACGAATTAGTCTTAATCTAATAGCCCTATTAAAATAAAAAATAGCCCCCCCAAAATAAAAAACCCCTAGCCTACACTAAACTACAAATGGCCCTTAAAATGGCCTTTTGCAGGGCATTGCCCCAAAGAAATCCGCTCTTTTACCTGTAAAAATACAAACAACCCACCAACAGTAAAACCCACCACCCACACAACCAAACCCCCCAAATAAAATCCTATCTAAATAAACCTAAGCTCCCCATTGCCCTGGAAAGGGCATTTATCTCTTTTACATTGCCCAAAACCCTAAGCTAAAAATAAAATCCACCCAATAAACCCTTAAAAAAAAACTAGCACTAACCCCAGATGAATGAAGAATGAAGCTTCCCTTTAAATGATGTAATCCAAGATAGCGTCCCTTACATTCCGATTGGCTGATAGAATTCTATCACACAAGAGTTGACCAAATGTCCAAAAACAAATATGGCAAAAAATATATATGCAAAAGACATCATTGAGGAGCAATATGCGGTGTGTTAAAGTATTTGCCCCCAATTATTAACAGAGTGTAATCATGCATGGAGCGTCACATCCTATATTATAGCCATGCCAAAATAAAAAACACACAGTAAATATAGTTGAGGGCTAACAATATTGAGGGAAAGCATAATACGCAATTGCATCCTATAATATCATAGCTAATAGTAAAGCAGCGAGGAACAAGCAGCCTAACATAAGAAAAGTGCAATTAAACAAACCTGCTGTGGGTAAGCTGCACTGGGGGGCCCTCATCGCTAGTAAAAGACCGGGAATGTGAGTCTGTTGCGCTCAGGTTTGAATCACCTCACATTCCCGGTCTTTTAGTAGCGATGAGGGCCCCCCAGGGCAGCTTACCCACAGCAGGTTTGTTTAATTGCACTTTTCTTATGTTAGGCTGCTTGTTCCTCACTGCTTTACTATTAGCTATGATATTATAGGATGCGATTGTGTATTATGCTTTCCCTCAACTATATTTACTGTGTGTTTTTTATTTTGGCATGGCTATAATATAGGATGTGACGCTCCATGCATGATTACACTCTGTTAATAATTGGGGCATCTACTTTAACACACCGCATATTGCTCCTCAATGATGTCTTTTGCATATATATTTTTTGCCATATTTGTTTTTGTACATTTGATCAACTCTTGTGGTAATATTTACCTATGTGCTTAACTTATTTTACCTATGTGCTTAACTTATTTTACCCATGTGTTTTAACTGTGTATGCTTTGTTTCTGTCTATCTATAACCAAATATCCTGCTGTTCACATTGTAATTTTAATTGGGCCACTCTCATTCGTTGCTGGAGGGGTAACATCACCAGGTGGGTGGCACCCTATTCTGGAGAGCGAGTAATTGGATGGCCTACCTTACATAAGGGTGTCCGGTGTGGGTTTATTCACATTGTATTTTTGTATGTCTGAGGAAGGGGCTAATCCCCCGAAAACGTTCACATATTTGGAATAAATTTCTGAAAAGTCCTGACGAGTGCACTCTCTCTTTTGTTTCTATTTGCCTATCTGTTGCACCCTGGGCACTTGTGACTTGATTTCTGGAGTGCTTGTCTACTTTAACCTTATATATATATATGTATGTATATATATATATTTTACATATGTATTTACAGACAAATATACACGTATAAACTCATAAATACATATGTATACGCATATATATAAGTTCACTGGAGCCCTTTGCAGTTTTATAGCTGAAAACATAAAATATATTTATGCAATATTCATATTTAATAGTGTTATACTGTGTTTGTACTGTAAACATTTCACATTCCAATATTTTAGCTTCCAGTGTTCTTCACATAGGGAAATATGTTCTAAGTATTTATTAATAGATATTCCTATATAGATAATATATATATATATATATGCGTGTGTATATATATTTTACCCAAAATTTATATATATATATATATATATATATATATATACGCATTTATGAATAAATAGAACAAATTATTTTATATGAAGAACATTGTAATGTGAAATATTTCATGTCACATAAATGTTAAGAATAAACAGTTGACTCTTCCACTACATAATTGTTCTATCAATCTATTTATCTTAAAATCATTTGATAAAATTTAAATACACAATGCAATTTTATGGGTCCCCTATAAAAAAAATAATAATAATGAAATGTTTGAAAAATTCAACTTATACAGGGGTATCTTTTGTTGTTTAAATTGTAAGTTTCTATTTATGAATATTTTCAGGGAACATTATTGAACTGTTAATTTCTGCTGGCATGTAATTTTATAATCCTATCACTAGATGGCAGGCTGCAAGACACAAATTCCACCATTAGAATCTGTCTGAAATGTTCTCATAGCTAATATGAACATTCAAAATGGGTTAACAAAACAATGAGAATCCTTTTAAAACACAATAAAATAAAGTCCAAAATACAAAAAGAAAATGTGTTAAGTGCACAAAAATAGAGTATGCGTCCTGGAATCTTCCTTGTAGGTGTCCTTAAAAAAAGGAAACAAAATATAGTGACTTCACTATACTTTGTTTCCTTTTTTTAAAGACACCTACACTGAAGATTCCAGGACGCATATCCTATTTTTGTGCACTTAACACATTTTCTTTTTGTAATATGCATATTCAGTATAAGAACATTTCAGAAATAATTTTAGGAAGAACTATTTGGAGGCTGAAGACATCTTCAGCTCAGTAGAAGTCTTATAATAACACTGGGGGCAACTGGGTATGATATGCATCATACATGGTGATGTGAAGAAAAAGTGTTAGAGGTTTCATTTATTCCACAAAAGTCATATCAGACTCACAATAAACATATTTTTTGTTATAGGTCATTACAGCAGAAACATTCTTACAGTGAATTTCTAATTATAATTTTATTTAGATTATAGTCATTGTCCTATTGAAGTAAAACTGAGCTTGCAGTAAACTTAAAGGGACATGGTACTCTAGAATCACCCCTTCCCAATGGTCTATTCTACCTGCTGGAGTGTATTTAATTATTTACAAACAGCTACCTTACCTTTATTTGCTAATTGGACTTGCCTGTTGTATCCCCACCTACCTGAAAATATAAAAGTAGCAGACATTTTCTCTGTAGATAAGCTATGTAAATATGAGCCAACAGCTTTGCTTAATCTTCCAGTGGGTGAAGTAAGAGGGAGAGGGAGAATTTGTTTGTGAAATAGCTGCTTGTGTTTATTCAACCCCCAGCCATAATTACCACCTAACATAAATACTTGCAAACTCAGCCCATTATTATGGGCATGTCCTATGTGATGGTTTTAATGAGAGAAAAATACAGAAATTTATATCAAGGAACAATTTACTATACATTTAATACTCCACAGTAAGTGTGTTTAGTACAAAAGCTTTGCAATACACTTTAAGTATTTATTTTGCCCCCCCTTTTCTGTAATTTAACTGTAATGTAATGGGTAACTTCATAGATTTTAAAGCTTGGTTTTTGTATTCATTTTACTATTATATCCGTCTCTCATTGTCCTTAGCAGAAGATATTAGATAAGGGAAATCTAGGTTTCAGCATGGTGGTGCTTTTTCTTTAATCAAACAAACTTATTTCTTTAATATGCAAACTATTATTATTTTAAAAAAACTTTAGTTTGCTAGTTTTCGATTTTAGTAATGCACAAGAGAGAACTTTTTAATGTAAAACAGCAGTTGCCATGGCAACATGGTAAGATCTGTCCTTGAAAACACCCATAATACTTAATTTCATTTTTAGAGCATATTAGTGAGATTCCAAGACCTTCTGATCTTGCACAAAAGTTCTAGTCACAGTAGCAACTTACATGAAAGTTCAATACGAGGTGGCGATTCCACCTCTAGAGGTGCGCTATATGTCACACAGTCCGGGTCCTGAACGGTTAACTGAAACGGAAGATGATGCAGGCTGCTCTCCCAAATTTACAACGATGACAGAAACTTCCTAGAATGGAAACAAAGAGGCGCCAATCGGGTGATAACGTTTGGACAAACAGGCGTGACAGCACACGGCAAAAGAACTACTCACAAGCGGAGCGGCACTACAGGTGCCAGACACAGCAGACCGGGACCTATTCGTCGCCCGGCAGACAAACACTCAGCTCGATACTCCGGGCAGTCACGAGGGATCCTTCCACCAATCCAAAGAGGGATTGACTCCACACCTTCGTCCGGGAACCAAACGACCAATCAGCGGTCAGCGGTTCGGTTCCGGACGAAGGTGTGGAGTCAATCCCTCTTTGGATTGGTGGAAGGATCCCTCGTGACTGCCCGGAGTATCGAGCTGAGTGTTTGTCTGCCGGGCGACGAATAGGTCCCGGTCTGCTGTGTCTGGCACCTGTAGTGCCGCTCCGCTTGTGAGTAGTTCTTTTGCCGTGTGCTGTGTGCTGTCACGCCTGTTTGTCCAAACGTTATCACCCGATTGGCGCCTCTTTGTTTCCATTCTAGGAAGTTTCTAACTTACATGAAACATGTATCTCAGGTTGAATAGCCTATAGCTAAAACACTTCACACATATCTGTACTTGGATGGGGGATTTCAAAGGTCAGTATAATCAGTTAGAGCATGTAATTCTAAGACTATAACTCCACTCTACGGTATGTTTAAAGGGACATTGTACTCTAGATTTTTCTTTGCAAAAATGTTTTGTAGATTCATTTTATATAGCCCATCTGGAGGTGTTTTTGTAACAGTTTATAGTTATGCTTATTTTTTTAATAACATTGTTCTGATTTTCAGACTCCTAACCAAGCCCCAACATTTTAGATGTGTACTGATGTCTACAGACTCCTGCTTGCTTCTGTTTGTGTAATGGGACTTTTCATATGCTGGGGATGGGGGAGAAGTCTACTTTTCCTGCTTTCTCAGCCCATTTCAGTGGGTATCCCAGCCTAACCTCATCAACAGTACTAAATTGGGAGCCTCTAAGTATGTTTTTCTTTCCAATGGCATGGAGAGTCCACAAATCCATTCCAATTACTAGTGGGAATTCAACTCCTGGCCACCAGCAGGAGGCAAAGAACACCCCAGCAGAGGTATTAAGTATCACTCCTACTTCCCATAATCCCCAGTCATTCTTTGCCTTGTACATCGGGAGGATGTGTGAAGATGATGTCTGAAGATATTTAATCCTTTAATGGGTACTTTTCCCTGCAAGCAAGGATTGGGGCGTCGATGTAATCCTCTTTAGTAAGAGTTATGGTGGCTTTTAGCAGTTAGAAGACGGCGAGGTAGTCCTTGCTTACCTTCTAACATTTATGCTACACCTTGATAGAAAACGAGGGTTGGTTACTCTGTTTTTCTTTTCCTACAGGTCCCTGTCAGAGGTCGGCTGAATCTGTCATACCTATGGAACTGTTCCTGCCCTGCAGCTGGATCCACAGCCCTGCCTTCTAGGTTTGAAGGACAGCACTTTAGGGGTTAATTCCTCAGTAGATTTGGATTGGGACATAATAATCCCTTTATGTAGGGATTTATTTTAAGGGCAGCACTGCAGGCACCGTAGCTGTTAGGAGAATAAGGGGTTACTGTTATTTCCCCTTAAGTTAAGGCTGGCTTATGAGAAAGGCTTATTGTGAGACTGAACAGGGCTCTAAAGAGCTCAAAATCAATTTATTAGCCCTGTTATGGTGTTTAACTGTAACTTTATAGTGAAACCGTATTTTATTAATTTTACAAGCGCAGGATGAGGGTTGAAAGTAACTTGCGTGGTTTTTTGTATTTGTGGCGCAGTTAGTTTTCCTTAAGTGCCAAGCATGTGTTACACTCCGCTCTTCCGCTTCAGTCTTCTAATGCCGGCTTGGAAAGCGGAGTTGCGTCTAAGCTGTTTGTTATCGGAGAGTGTGTCTGACGATAGCGATTGTCTTTGGGCACTATTATCAGAGTTATTTTACTAGTGGGACCTCCTGGTCACCGTTGCTGTCAGTCTCCTCAGCAAGGCTAAGGATATAGCGGTGCTAAGTTTTGCTCCCTCTTAGTAGCGTTGACAAATTTATATAATCTTCTACACTTCTTTGCAGTAGTTTATATTCTGCGTTAGTCTTCTGGTAATTGCCTTTATCCGGTATTTCAGAGACCCCAGTTCTATCCCTAATAGGATTTTAAGGGCATATTATTTTGAAGCAACACAACATTTTAACTTGCTGATTGTGTGGGAAGCTTTATTTTCAATATGGACACTGATACAAATTTAAATGTAACTTTTGTGTTTGTATTGCTTGAAGGCTCAGAATATTGATTAAATAATAAATGTTTTTGTCTAGGGATAAAGATACCCCTTCTGAGCCATATGTCTCACAGGATAATGTTGTCCGTTACCAGGAGATTTTGCTGCGCTAATAACTTCTGCAGTTTCTGCAGCCTTATCAGTCTTCCCTATTGCTAGTAAGAGAGAGAGGAAATCTAAGAACATATCTCATACAAAGAGTTCTGACTTCGCTAAGTCTGCGTTAGTCTCTCCCAGTTATCTGAAGAAGATCATTCCTCAGTGGCTTCTGAGGGTGAGATCTCTGACTCTGAGACTGCGGTGGCTAGTACAGCAGATCCAGAAGAGGTTAATTTTATATTTAAGCTGGAGCACCTCCAGTTGCTCTTGAAAGAGGTCCTAGCTACCATGGAGGACTCCAACTTTACTGTTGCTGAGACTCCTAAAAAGTTTAATAAGCTTAACAGGTAGTTTTTTATGTCGAACCTTCATCTGTAGAGGTATTTCCAGTTCCAGATCGTATGTTGGATATTATAGCTCAGGAATGGGAGAAGCCAGGGATTCCCTTTTCCCCCCTCTCCTGTTTTCAAGAAAATGTTTCCTGTTGCTGATTCTGTTAGTGACTTGTGGCGCACCGTACCTAAGGTAGAGTGGGCTATATCTACTCTAGCCAAAAGAACTTCTATCCCTCTTGAGGATAGCTCTTCTTTCAAGGACCCTATGGATATAAAGCGGAAGCTTACTTAAGAAAGATGTACATTCATCTGAGTTTACAATGGCAACCAGTGGCAAGTATTGCTACGGTTGCGGGTGCATCATCTTATTGGTGCGACTCCATCATCTTATTGGTGCGACTCCTTGACTGACCTAATTTCAGAGGAGACTACTATAGAGGAGATCCAAGATAGGCACTAATATTTTTATTTGTGATGCCAGCATGCAAGTTGTTAGGCTGGGAGCCAAAATTTCGAGCCTTAAAGTTCTAGCTCCCAGAGCTCTGTGGCTAAAATTTTGGTCTGTGGATGTAACATCCAAATCAAAACTTCTGTCTTTACCCTTTAAGGGCAAGACTTTATTTGGTTCTGGTCTGGCCGAGGTCATTTCCGAAATTACTGGTGGAAAGGGATATTTCCTACCTCAAGACAAGAAGGCTAGAGCTAAGGGTCGCCAGAATTCTAATTTTTGTTCCTTTCGTAACTTCAAGGGACAAGTGTCTTCTTCCAAGCCGGAGAAATCCCGGACTTCATAGAGGTCCAGTCAACCTTGGAATAAGGGGAAGCAATCCAAGAAACCTTCCTCTGAGTCTAAATCAGCATGAAGAGGCTGCCCCCGATCCAGTCTTGCATTAAGTAGGGGGCAGACTTGGATTAGCAATGTCCCATATCCTTGGGCTGTAGAAGTAGTATCCCAGGGATACAGGATAGGGTTCAAGTCTTGTCCCCCAAGGGGCAGATTTATCCTGTCAAGGTTATCTGCAAACCAGGTGAAAAGAGAGGCCTTCTTAAACTGCGTAAAGGACCTATCTTCTCTGGGAGTGATTGTCCCAGTTCCTGTAGTGGAACAGGGTCAGGGATTCTATTCAAACCTTTTTGTAGTTCCCAAAAAGGAGGGACCTTGCCGACCCATATTGGACCTCAAGTGTCTCAATAAATTTCTCAAGGTTCCATCCTTCAAAATGGATACTATACGTTCTATTCTTCCCTTGGTTCAGGAGGGTCATTTTATGACTACCATAGACCTGAAGGATGCGTATCTTCATGTTCCTATTCACAGGGAACATCACCAATTCCTGCGGTTTGCCTTTCTAGTTTGACCTCCAGTTTGTGGCCCTTCCTTTCGGCCTTGCCACGGATCCCAAGATCTTTACAAAGGTCCTAGGGGCCCTTTTAGCAGTGGTCAGATCTCAAGTGTTTGCGGTGGCGCCATACCTAGACGACATTTTAATTCAGGCGCCATCTTTTCAATTAGCAAAATTCCACACAGATTCTCTGTTGTCTATTCTTCGTACCACCAGGTGGAAAGTAAATCTGGAAAAGAGTTCTCTGGTGCCAGACACCAAGGTATGCTTTTTGGGGATGATCATAGACTCTCTGTCATGAGGATTTTCCCGACGGATGTCAGAAAATCCCAAATTCTTACTTCATGTCTTTCACTTCAGGCCTCTATCCATCCTTCAGTGGCTCAGTGTATGGAAAAATTGGTCTAATGGTTGCTTATTTCTTTTGCTCGTTTCTATCTGAGACCTCTAGAGTTATGTATGCTCAGTCAAAGGAACGGAGACGACTCAGACCTCTCTCAGAGGATATCTCTAGACTTCCTAGCGAAAGACTCTCTATCAAACAGGAGAGGGCGTCTGTGATTCTAATAGCTCCTGCCTGGCCTCGCAGAATCTGAATCGTGGATCTGGTGAAGATGTCATCTCTTTCCCCTTGGAGGTTGTCTTTGAGGAAGGACCTTCTACTTCAGGTTCCCTTCCTCCACCCAAATCTAGATTCTCTGAAGCTGACTGTTTGGAGATTGAATGTCTAGTCTTGGCTAGGCGTGGGTTTTCTGAGAAGGTCATTGATACCATGCTTTAGGCTCGTAAACCTGTTACTTGCAAATTGTACCACAAGGTATGGCGTAAATACCTTTTATTGCTGCGAATGGAAGGTTTTCTCTTGGAGTCGGATGAGGATCTCTCACATTTTGTCTTTTCTTCAGGAGGGCCTGGAAAAAGGTTTGTCAATCAGTACAGACAGAAGGGTCAGATTTCTGCACTGTCTATTCTTTTACACAAATGTCTGGCAGATTTGCCAGATTTTCAGTCTTTTGTTCAGGCCTTGGTCAGAATCAGGCCTGTGTTTAGACCTGTTACTCCTCCATGGAGTCTTAACCTTGTTCTTAAAGTTTTGCCGCAGGCTCCGTTTGATCCTATGCATTCGGTTGATATTAAGTTGTTATCGTGGAAAGTTTTATTTCTCCTCGCTATTTTATCTGTTCGCAGAGTCTCTGAGCTTTCGGTTCTGCAGTGTGATTCCCCTTACCTTATTTTTCATTCGGATAAGGCGGTCCTTCGTACTAAGTTGGTATTTCTTCCCAAGGTAGTGTCGGATTGCAAGATCAATCAGAAAATTGTTGTTCCTTCTTTTTGTCCTAATTTTTCTTCTCAGAAGGAACACCTGTTGCATAACCTGGATGTTGTGTGTGCTCTAAAATTTTATCTACAAGCAACTAAAGATTTTCGGCAATCTACTGCCCTGTTCGTTGTTTTCTCTGGTAAGGGTTCAGAAGGCCACTTCTACTCTTTCTGTCTGGTTGAGAAAAGTTATCCGGTTGGCTTACGAGACAGCTGGACAACAGCCTCCTGAGAGAATTACGGCTCATTCCACTAGGGCTGTCTCTTCTTCCTGGGCTTTCAAAAATGAAGCTTCTGTGGAACAAATCTGCAAGGCGGACACTTGGTCTTCATGGCATACCTTTTCCAAATTCTACAAATTTGATACTTTTCCTCGGCTGAAGCTTCCTTTGGGAGAAAAGTTCTTCAAGCGGTGGTGCCTTCTGTTTAGGTCTGCCTGTCTTGTTCTCCCTCCCTTCCATTTTGTGTCCTCTAGCTTGGGTATTGGTTCCCACTAGTAATTGGAATGGATTTGTGGACTCTCTATGCCAGGAAAGAAAACATAATTTATGTAAGAACTTACCTGATAAATTCATTTCTTTCATATTAGCAAGAGTCCATGAGCTAGTGACGTATGGGATATACATTCCTACCAGGAGGGGCAAAGTTTCCCAAACCTCAAAATGCCTATAAATACACCCCTCACCACACCCACAAATCAGTTTAACGAATAGCCAAGAAGTGGGGTGATAAGAAAAAAGTGCGAAAGCATAAAAAATAAGGAATTGGAATAATTGTGCTTTATACAAAAAAATCATAACCACCTCAAAAAAGGATGGGCCTCATGGACTCTTGCTAATATGAAAGAAATGAATTTATCAGGTAAGTTCTTACATAAATTATGTTTTCTTTCATGTAATTAGCAAGAGTCCATGAGCTAGTGACGTATGGGATAATGAATACCCAAGATGTGGATCTTCCACGCAAGAGTCACTAGAGAGGGAGGGATAAAATAAAGACAGCCGGGGGGCGGAGCCTATAGCTGTTGCGGTAGGACGTGTGTGAGGGGAGCTCCTGGACCTAATCAGTCTATTTAGAATTATATTCTAGGTTTTACTTGTTTTTTCTTGAAAAATCTGGGATAATCTGATTTAAGATACTTGAGAGAAGACTGGGATTACCAGACACAACACCAACCTACCTATGTTCCTCAGCTAACTTCACTGCGACTAGCCACGAGGCTGTGAGGCCTCTACTGTCTGCCTGTCAGTGCTGTTGGGGTTGCCGCATTTATACCCCCCCAGGTCCCTGGGTCATCAAACCAGTTTAAACATAACTGGACAGTTCTTTGTACTATAGTGCAACTGCTGCAGGACAATAATCTAACGATAGTGCTTTTGTTTTACTACGGCACCAAATAAGTGCTCAGAATATGGAGGTCACCGAGGTGCATTCAACAGGACTTTTAAGTATTATGGAGGCTCACTTTAACGCTCTTGTGATGACAATTAGAGAGGCTTTCAATCCTTTCCACGCTGCCTCGCAAAACAATATGGCTAAAACGATCTGCACTGCCAATCCTGTTGAAGATGGCGGAGTTGTGAAGCCTGAGACCTTGTTACCCCAACTAGGGCTGCATGAGGAAAATAAGCCGGAGACAACCCTGATGTGCACATTGCCTACCACTAATCGAATTACAGAGGACTGCTGTAGTGAAGATCCATTTATAGCCATGCCGTCAACAAAAAAATTCAGTACTAAGGATCCCCAAACTCAGCAGGGCTTTGCGCACCGCGCGATTAGTGATACAGCCCGAGCTCCTAAGAAACCGTGGGGTAAAGTTGTCACACCCCAATTGGCGATTAAGAAGGCTACTGAATCTACAATTTCTTACCTCTGCATCAGTGAGGGTGGCTCCAGCCGCAGTGTCCATGAAACTGTGGAGCCTACCATTGCGATGTGTCATGGGGCCGGACATGAGATGGTGTTCATTTCTGAGGACTGCTGTCCGGTTTCTTCATCCAAATCACTGCTCTGCTGGGATCCCGGAGGACAGCGCCTGCTTAACCATCTGGGGAGCTGCTCTCCCCTCCTGAGAACATACGGTCTGCCTGGGAGAGGTTGGTTACTTTTGCACGCTGGAGTGGGGTAATTATGTTTGCTGACACATCTTGTCACCGCACAGCTACCGGTTGTCACATGTTCTGGCCCATCTAGCCTGGGGAGCGGAGTTCAGCTTACTAGACTTTTGGCTGTTCCTACATAGGCATAGGTGCACTCAACCTTACAGAACTTATGGGACCGGATGGGTCTAGACTGCTTACTTGTGTCATTGGTACAGAACACCTACATCCTGACCGTGAGACAGAAACAGGGGATTGATTGTAAGACTTTTGAATTGACCGCACTTTTCCTTGTGAAAAACATTTGCATACAAAGAGAGAAGCGCTCTACCAGGAACGAACAACAGCTCAGTGGCTTGTTCTATGGCGATTTACAACCCGGAAGCAGCCTCTTTTAAAACATTGTTAGAGAGGGCAAATAGTTTGACACGGACTAACTATAACTCAACCACAATATATTTCCATGTTATTTTTATTGTTTTTCACTCCCTATATATAGTGTAAAATGTCTTTTAGTAATGGAACCAAATCCTGCCTAGCCCGCTGAGTTTGCATGTTGCCACAGGATATATACTGTTTAACTGTTTTCAGACTTCCTGCACATAGCTTAAGATCGGCTATATCACTTGAAAAGGGTTTGCATCACAGTCTCTGGAAGATATACCATTGCCACTGGACTGAGATAATAGTTATTTGCACCACCTTTTGTATGTCCGATCTTTGTTACAACTTAAGCTTAGTGGGTTCAAGCCTAGCTGGTTGTCGCTAACTTATATTATTGATATTTGATGCGATCATGCCAACCTGTTTCACGTTACTATTTTTATATGCTGTTCATTCTCACTTGGTTTCCTGAGCCACTGGTGACTTGTGGATCAGGACAGTATCTGCGCCAACTAGAGATATCCTCTCTCTATGTAACGTAATTTCATATAGATAGCTAGACAGGTACTATATATGAGTAACCACAGTTAATCTCTGCTTATAGTAGTCAGCCTTTCTGGTACAATACGTTACAGCACTTAGGAGGGGCAGCCGCATTACACTTATATATGTATATATGTTTGATATATCAAATCTCTATTACATATTTGGAGCATTTGTTCTTTGCTCTCTACGCTATTTTGTATATATGGTTAGATGTTAGGGACCAGTCTGGAGCTATATTATACAAAGCTAGCCACAAGGGGCCGGCATGTATACATATATATAGTTGATTTCTTAGATTCAGGGTTCTATATAACTTTTACCTCACATAATACTATTAACCCTCTCAGTCCTAGTTTTAGTTCTCTTACTGACGATGATTACTACCTAGCTCTATCATCATGGCCCAAGAGTTGCCTTTGAAACTTATCGGTCCCCCCTATTTATCCCACATAAAACTGTATAGGCCCAAAAGTGGCCTCCTGGTCAAGGGGGAGACCCTAAAAAGTAAAACCAAGGTTTATTCAACACATAGCAAACTTATTTTAAGTACGTCATTTTACAAGCTAATCGTTTCCTATTGGGGTCCAAAAGTGGCCCGTTTTGTTGTCTTGTTATTTTTCTTTTCTTTTTCCCCTAGAACTCCCTTCCCTGATTTAAATTCCTCTCCAGGGGGTCCAAGAGAGGCCTCTATTTTTCATTGAAGGGAAACTATTGTACCTGATTTTATATTATGTTGTATGGGGTTATTTCTCTATTGAAAACCTGAGGTTAATTTTCAGTTACATAACTAGGCATTTATTTGTATGTTTATCTGGTCATCCAACTTGTAAATTATATTGTGACTCTATTGTGTCTTTGAATATATGATGTTATTTGCCTGTATCACTTTTATAACCTCAAATAAAAAAAAAATTAAAAAAAAAATACAGACAGCCGATTCCGCTGAAAAATAATCCACACCCCAAAACAAAGTTTAAATCTTATAATGAAAAAAACCCTGAAATTATAAGCAGAAGAATCAAACTGAAACAGCTGCCTGAAGTACTTTTCTACCAAAGACTGCTTCAGAAGAAGAAAACACATCAAAATGGTAGAACTTAGTAAAAGTATGCAAAGAAGACCAAGTTGCTGCTTTGCAAATCTGATCAACCGAAGCTTCATTCCTAAATGCCCAGGAAGTAGAGACTGACCTAGTCGAATGAGCTGTAATCCTTTGAGGCGAAGTTCTACCCGACTCGACATAAGCATGATGAATCAAAGACTTTAACCAAGATGCCAAAGAAATGGTAGAAGCCTTCTGACCTTTCCTAGAACCAGAAAAGATAACAAATAGACTAGAAGACTTTCGGAAATCTTTAGTAGCTTCAACATAATATTTCAAAGCTCTAACTACATCCAAAGAATGCAACGACACAAAGAAGGAACCACGATTTCTCTACTAATGTTGTTAGAATTCACAACCTTAGGTAAAAATTTAAATGAAGTTCGCAACACCGCCTCATCCTGATGAAAAATCAGAAAAGGAGACTCACAAGAAAGAGCAGATAATTCAGAAACTCTTCTAGCAGAAGAGATGGCCAAAAGAAACAAAACTTTCCAAGAAAGTAATTTAATATCCAGCGAATGCATAGGTTCAAATGGAGGAGCTTGAAGAGCCCCCAGAACCAAATTCAAACTCCAAGGAGGAGAAATTGACTTAATGACAGGTTTTATACGAACCAAAGCCTGTACAAAACAATGAATATCAGGAAGATTAGCAATCTTTCTGTGAAAAAGAACAGAAAGAGCAGAAATGTGTCCTTTCAAGGAACTTGCAGACAAACCTTTATCCAAACCATCCTGAAGAAAGTGTAAAATTCTAGGAATTCTAAAAGAATGCCAAGAAAAATGATGAGAACACCAAGAAATGTAAGTCTTCCAGACTCGATAATATATCTTCCTAGAAACAGATTTACGAGCCTGTAACATAGTATTAATTACGGAGTCAGAGAAACCTCTATGACTGAGAATCAAGCGTTCAATCTCCATACCTTCAAATTTAAGGATTTGAGATCCTGATGGAAAAAAGGACCTTGCGATAGAAGGTCTGGTCTTAACGGAAGAGTCCACGGTTGGCAAGTAGCTATCCGGACAAGATCCGCATACCAAAACCTGTGAGGCCATGCTGGAGCCACCAGCAGAACAAACGAACGCTCCTTTAGAATCTTGGAAATCACTCTTGGAAGAAGAACTAGAGGCGGAAAGATATAGGCAGGATGATACTTCCAAGGAAGTGACAATGCATCCACTGCTTCCGTCTGAGGATCCCTGGATCTGGACAGATACCTGGGAAGCTTCTTGTTTAGATGAGAAGCCATCAGATATATTTCTGGAAGTCCCCACATTTGAACAATCTGAAGAAAATCCTCTGGGTGAAGAGACCATTCGCCCGGATGTAATGTTTGGCGACTGAGATAATCCGCTTCCCAATTGTCTATACCTGGGATATGAACCGCAGAAATTAGACAGGAGCTGGATTCCGCCCATACAAGTATTCGAGATACTTCTTTCATAGCCAGAGGACTGTGAGTCCCTCCTTGATGATTGACATATGCCACGGTTGTGACATTGTCTGTCTGAAAACAAATGAACGACTCTCTCTTTAGAAGAGGCCACGACTGAAGAGCTCTGAAAATCGCACAGAGTTCCAAAATGTTGATTGGTAATCTCGCCTCCTGAGATTCCCAAACCCCTTGTGCTGTCAGAGACCCCCATACAGCTCCCCAACCTGTCAGACTTGCATCTGTTGAGATCACAGTCCAGGTCGGAAGAACAAAAGAAGCCCCCCGAACTAAACGATGATGGTCTGTCCACCACGTCAGAGAGTGTCGTACAATCGGTTTTAAAGATATTAATTGTGATATCTTTGTATAATCCCTGCACCACTGGTTCAGCATACAGAGCTGAAGAGGTCGCATGTGAAAACGAGCAAAGGGGATCGCGTCCGATGCAGCAGTCATAAGACCTAGAATTTCCATGCATAAGGCTACCGAAGGGAATGATTGAGACTGAAGGTTTCGACAAGCTGAAACCAATTTCAGACGTCTCTTGTCCGTCAGCGACAGAGTCATGGACACTGAATCTATCTGGAAACCTAAAAAGGTTACCCTTGTCTGAGGAATCAACAAACTCTTTGGTAAATTGATCCTCCAACCATGTTCTCGAAGAAACGATACAAGTCGATTCGTATGAGATTCTGCTAAATGTGAAGACTGAGCAAGTACCAAGATATCGTCCAAATAAGGAAATACCACAATACCCTGTTCTCTGATTACAGATAGAAGAGCACCGAGAACCTTAAAAATCCTTGGAGCTGTTGCTAGGCCAAACGGCAGAGCCACAAACTGGTAATGCTTGTCTAGAAAAGAGAATCTCAGAAACTGATAGTGATCTGGATGAATCGGAATATGCAGATATGCATCTTGTAAATCTATTGTGGACATATAATGCCCTTGCTGAACAAAAGGCAGAATAGTCCTTATAGTTACCATTTTGAATGTTGGTATCCTTACATAACGATTCAATATTTTTAAATCCAGAACTGGTCTGAAGGAATTCTCCTTCTTTGGTACAATGAAGAGATTTGAGTAAAACCCCAGCCCCTGTTCCAAAACTGGAACTGGCACAATTACTCCAGCCAACTCTAGATCTGAAACACATTTCAGAAATGCTTGAGCCTTCACTGGATTTATTGGGACACGGGAAAGAAAAAATCTTTTTGCAGGAGGCCTTATCTTGAAGCCTATTTTGTACCCTTGTGAAACAATATTCTGAATCCAAAGATTGTGAATCGAATTGATCCAAAGTTCTTTGAAAAATCGTAATCTGCCCCCTACCAGCTGGGCTGGAATGAGGGCCGCACCTTCATGTGGACTTGGGAGCTGGCTTTGGCTTTCTAAAAGGCTTGGATTTATTCCAGACAGGAGATGGTTTCCAAACTGATACTGCTCCTGTAGGGGAAGGATCAGGTTTTTGTTCCTTATTGTGACGAAAGGAACGAAAACGATTAGCAGACCTAAATTTACCTCTAGATTTCTTATCCTGTGGTAAAAAAGTTCCTTTCCCCCCAGTAACAGTTGAAATAATAGAATCCGACTGTGAACCAAACAATTTATTACCCTGGAAAGAAAGGGAAAGCTAAGTTGACTTAGAAGACATATCAGCATTCCAAGTTTTAAGCCATAAAGCTCTTCTAGCTAAAATAGCTAAAGACATATACCTGACATCAACCCTAATGATATCAAAGATGGCATCACAAATAAAGTTATTAGCATGTTGAAGAAGATTAACAATGCTATGAGTATTATGATCTGTTACTTGTTGTGCTAAAGCTTCTAACCAGAAATTTGAAGCTACAGCAACATCCGCCAAAGATATAGCAGGTCTAAGAAGATTACCTGAACATAAGTAAGCTTTTCTTAGAAAGGATTCCATTTTCCTATCTAAAGGATCCTTAAAGGAAGTACTATCTGCCGTAGGAATAGTAGTACGTTTAGCAAGAGTAGAGATAGCCCCATCAACCTTAGGGATTTTGTCCCAAAACTCTAATCTGTCAGATGGCACATGATATAATTGCTTAAACCGTTTAGAAGGAGTAAATGAATTACCCAAATTATTCCATTCCCTGGAAATTACTTCAGAAATAGCATCAGGAACGGGAAAAACCTCTGGAATGACTACAGGAGGTTT
Source organism: Bombina bombina (assembly GCF_027579735.1). Classification (NCBI taxonomy): domain Eukaryota; kingdom Metazoa; phylum Chordata; class Amphibia; order Anura; family Bombinatoridae; genus Bombina; species Bombina bombina. The sequence goes on along the minus strand of NC_069499.1, from coordinate 1,295,488,859 downwards.
AAAAACCGTATTCAAACGTTTAGATTTAGTATCAAGAGGACCAGATTCCTCTATTTCTAAAGCAATTAAGACTTCTTTAAGTAAAGAACGAATAAATTCCATTTTAAATAAATATGAAGATTTATCAGTATCAACCTCTGAAACAGAATCCTCTGAACCAGAAAAATCATTATCAGAATCAGAATGATGATGTTCGTTTAAAAATTCATCTGAAAAATGAGAAGTTTAAAAAGACCTTTTACGTTTACTAGAAGGGGGAATAACAGACATAGCCTTCTTAATAGATTTAGAAACAAAATCTCTTATGTTAACAGGAACACCCTGAATATTAGATGTTGATGGAACAGCAACAGGTAATGGAACATTACTAAAGGAAATATTATCTGCATTAACAAGTTTGTCATGACATTCATTACAAACAGCAGCCGGAGGAACAGTTACCACAAGTTTACAACAAATACACTTAACTTTGGTAGATCCAGCATCAAGCAGCAATTTTCCAGAAGTATCTTCTGATTCAGGGTCAATCTGAGACATCTTGCAATATGTAATAGAAAAAACAACATATAAAGCAAAATTGATCAAATTCCTTAAATGACAGTTTCAGGAATGGGAAAAAATGCCAATGAACAAGCTTCTAGCAACCAGAAGCAAATAAACAATGAGACTTAAATAATGTGGAGACAATAAAGACGCCCATATTTTTTAGCGCCAAAAAAGACGCCCACATTATTTGGCGCCTAAATGCTTTAAGCGCCAAAAATGACGCCACATCCGGTGACGCCGACATTTTTGGCGCAAAAACGTCAAAAAATGACGCAACTTCCGGCGACAAGTATGACGCCGGAAATGACAAAGGAAATTTTTTGCGCCAAAAAAGTCCGCGCCAAGAATGACGCAATAAAAAAAAAAGCATTTTCAGCCCCCGCGAGCCTAACAGCCCACAGGAAAAAAAGTCAAATTTTAAGGTAAGAAAAATTGATTATTCAAATGCATTATCCCAAATAATGAAACTGACTGTCTGAAATAAGGAATGTTGAACATCCTGAATCAAGGCAAATAAATGTTTAAACACATATATTTAGAACTTTATATAAAAGTGCCCAACCATAGCTTAGAGTGTCACAAAAATAAGACTTACTTACCCCAAGACACTCATCTACATGTAGTAGAAAGCCAAACCAGTACTGAAACGAGAATCAGTAGAGGTAATGGTATATATAAGTGTATATCGTCGATCTGAAAAGGGAGGTAAGAGATGAATCTCTACGACCGATAACAGAGAACCTATGAAATAGACCCCGTAGAAGGAGATCATTGAATTCAAATAGGCAATACTCTCTTCACATCCCTCTGACATTCACTGCACACTGAGAGGAAAACCGGGCTCCAGCCTGCTGCGAAGCGCATATCAACGAAGAATCTAGCACAAACTTACTTCACCACCTCCATGGAAGGCAAAGTTTGTAAAACTGATTTGTGGGTGTGGTGAGGGGTGTATTTATAGGCATTTTGAGGTTTGGGAAACTTTGCCCCTCCTGGTAGGAATGTATATCCCATACGTCACTAGCTCATGGACTCTTGCTAATTACATGAAAGAAAGACATTTATCAAGTAAGCATAAATTTTGTTTTAATGGTTTTATACTGGATGTGTATATCAGTATCTGTGCATATTATTATTTGTAGTAGTATCTATAAAATGCATTTATATGAAAATTGGTGTATACTGTCCCTTTAACCCCTGCAAAGTGGATAAACACACAGTAGAAGTAACTCTAGGGACTCGCATAGTACTGCTGGTCCAGACCGCAAAATACTAATAGTATTTCTGCTGTTCATTTAACTCCTTTGTGGAGGTTAAACACGCTGTAGTTAAGGGTCGATAGTTTTAAATTTAACTGATTAGTGCATGTCATCTTTTGACTATAATGGCCCCTTTAATATATTGGTGATTTTCAACTAATATCAAACCTAGATGTTTAAGATTTTCAGCCACTTTTTAAAAGGACTGTACCAGCCATACAATGTGCACCGCTTTATTGCTGTCCGCAAATGTTAAATGCACAGTGATTCTTTTGTGATCACTTACTGTGCACGCAACCCACTGAACCCACTGAACACACAGCACTATTTTGCATGAGCTCTGTTGATGTCAGCTATCTATACTCATAAGTTCACATGCACAGAAGTACTTTTCACAAAATCTGTTACATTTTTAATTTGGAGTATTTTTTGCAAATATGTTGTAAAACTGCTTCTGCTATGCATTTTAAATTTGATCTTTCTTGTCTCTTTAATACATTTTCAGACTTATCTATAATTATTGTTATTCAACCTTAATATGTTATATGGTTTACAGGAAATATTAGCTAATAAGCTAATGGCAGCTAAATTATATTAACACTCTCTTTCAGACCAACGTGGCTAGATATTCAGTTTCTATCTTGGTCATAGTCTACCTCATTTTTAAGGTAAGTCATTTTGAGTTTGTTTTATGTATTGAAAGGTCTTTTGCCAGGTGAAGATGGTTTTTATGCTTGATCCATACATAATCATTGTTTTTCTGTTAACAAATGTATTTATTTTCTTCTTAAAAGGGAAGAGTCCACAGCTGCATTTATTACTTTTGGGAAATGCAGAACCTGGCCACCAGGAGGAGGCAAAGACACCCCAGCCAAAGGCTTAAATACCTACCCCACTTCCCTCATCCCCCAGTCATTCTTTGCCTTTCGTCACAGGAAGATCCAGCGAGGGATGATTTTGCCTTCCATTACAGGTTGGTTCGTGTTCTTTTAAGACATGTTTTGGCAATGTTGGAGGATCCCAGTCCTAGTGTGCCGAGGGATCCAAGGCCTTAGAAGCTGGATGGAAAAATGGATATGACATTTGGGGATGAAGCCAATCTCCTTAACGTCTCCGTTTAATTTTTTCTTTAGGTTTTCGTTTCCTGTTCTGAGCTTGGGTGAATGGGACTTCTAATCGGCTGGTTCCATTGACATTTTCATTCACCTTGGGCGTTCACCTGATGGGTGCTGCCTTCATTTTATTTTTTGATCCAGATGGATGTATTAATTTGTTTTCCTTAAGCTCATGTCTGTTAGATCTTCGTTTTATGAACGTTCTTCTCTGAAACCGATTCTTGTGATTAGTGATTGCGTGGGCACTCCTTAGAATTATGTTTTCTAGTTCATTTATTGATCCTTCGGGATGAATTTTCTTGGACCTTGAGCAGTTCAGGAGTGTCCTTATACCAGGCTGGTACTGGTTGGACGCTTTGTCGGCTGTTACCAGGGTTCATGTCACCTTTGTGGTGCTGATTAAATCCTGTTCGATTCTGAATGCCACTTGGCCTATTCTATGGACTCCGGGCTCGGATCCTACCGAATTATGAGGCCTGTTGTTTATATGCAACCCCTCCTGACGGAGGGTTGTGAGTGCCAATCTAAGGTTGGTCGGTTCGGGCTACTCGCCTGGGATACGGATCTGTTTTTGCAGATGGCATTGTGGTTCTTCTGGTCCCTGGGGACTCTGAACTGTTATTTCAATTCTTTGGAAGTTGTGAGATGTGTGTAACCTTTATGGTCTGGTGTGCCGAGTGATTACCGATTTGAGTTTCTTCCAGACGCTGATTCTTTCGCCTATTACGCATTTTCTTGCGGTGGCGGAGTCTCATTCCTTCCTGCCTTGTGTAGATCATCTGGTCTGGATGCACAGGCATGTTTTTCCTTCTCTACTCCAAGTTGTGTTACTCTAAGAGGGGGTGTGCAGGGGTTCCCAGCCTTCTGTGGGGGTCTACGGCTCCAGCGCTTGCCTGCTTAAAGTAGTTCCTTTGGAAAATAGATCCTTCAAGGATCTCTGACTGTTGTCTATTCCACTTTATACCCTTGGTCTGACCACGGTCTTTGACATATGGGTGTCTTGCGTCTCGTTGCAACTCTAGCCTTGGGGCTTGTCAGTGAAGAGTCGAGGTCTGGTTCAGATGGCCGCCCTTCTGGGGTCAGGTAGTTGACCATTTCTCCTCGATGCTCTGTTAGGGGTTTTGTGGGCAGTGCCTTACGTTTATCTCTCTGAGATGGCGAGCAAGGTCCAGGGTTATCATTCGCCTTTGGGTGTTGATTGCTACCCTGCCTGTGTGTGTAACACGTGTTACCGCTTGCCTACGAGATTTCCTTGCGATCCATATGCACTGGGTGCTGAATCTTAGACCGTTCAGGAGTTCTTTGTGACTCTTGGGTTTGAGGTTATTGATAGATCTCCAAGTCTATGGACTTTAGAGGTGCACTCCTACTTGTAGGAGGCAGTTTGGGGTCCCTCTGGATGCTGGATCTTTCTATTGACTCCTTGTAGAGGACCCTGGCCTTGGTCCATGTCTCTCCTTGGATGGGTGTGGATTTCACACTAGATATTTGTGGTCCCACGGCCTCTCTCATAGGGGCTGGGGATCTGTGAGAGATGCCTATTGGACTGTGGCTTAGGCTTTAGGTCCTTCTGACGGGTCCCTACTGGTCTTCTGGTGCATGTAGGATGTTCCTGTAGACTCCAGGTGTCTTTCAACTGGGTTGGCGATATGGCCGAGGGGTCTCGCCTCTATGGTAGGGTGTTTTTCTGTTGTTTTCATTCCCATCTCTTCTAGGGTGGGGGTTGGGTTCTCCGGGTTTGGAGTTACCTTAGTTTCGTTGCGTTCCGGTGGGTCCTTCGTTCTTGCCTTGCAGGGTTTTTTCCCTTCATGCGTTTCAAGATCCTGGAAGGGGAGCTGCGATGTAGTGTCTGATTCATCCGTCCTGCAGCGGAAGGCTGAGGGATTGCACCCTTTGGGGCTTCTGCTATGTGTTAGATCTGTTATATGGATGCTGAGGGTCTGAGGGCCTTCTTCCTTTGGGAAGTGTTCCTTTTTTGACGAAGACAGCGTGTAGGGGGTCTCGTATCCGAGCACAATGTTTATCCTGACTCACGGTAGCATGCTATTTGTAGCAATGGTCTTCCTTGTTGATCCTTCTTTCTCTTCCAGAAGTCTTGGACTCTTGTCTTCGTTCTTTGACTAGCCTTTAGGCTGGGACCATTATCCTGGACGGAGGGTTGGGGATCGGTTACTCTATGCATTGTTGACCGTTTTCTTAATGTTGGTCCTCTCCTTTGTGGGAGGACTTTGGATTTCCTCCTCTTTTCTACTGGCGTCTGGTCCCGGGAAGGGGCGCTACTTGGAGCCCGCTATTCAGAGGGCTGTAAGCCCTTGCAAGCTTTGCAGTTGGAACCATCTACAGCTAATTGCTATTTTCTGTATGCTAACAGGTTTTGATGTGCCTTTAGGTGGTTTGGGTTAGCAATGGTGCGTCAGCCTTCCTCCTGGAAGCTGGTCATTGAGAGTTCCTGTGCAGGCAGTTTGCAATTCCTTTGGAGAGCTCTTTTCTAGTTATCCTGTTGTCTCTGCCTGTCTAGTCTGCTGGTCTAGATATGTTATGAGGCATCAGGGGACTCATGGTTTTCCTGGAGTACCTTAGAATATGGTACAGGATCGGGGATAGGAGGGTGCTCCTTGAGTCCTTTTTGGGACATGTTTCCCTATGTATGGATCCTTTTTCTTCGGTCCTTGTGTTTCTAGGGAGCTCATCTCCTTGGGCTTTGCTATTGTAAGACAAGCATGGGTTGTTCTATAGGTGTTGAGTGGGAAAAGTTCCTTTGGATTTTTCTTGGACTGTTTTCCCTTTTGGGGGACAGATGCAGTCCTTGTCTTTGGCCGGGTACATTCTTGGGAGTTGTGACCCGTGGAGCGGACACCTCAGAGATTGTTTGGACTTGACGGACTCTAGGCCTAAGTAGTTTTTTAGTTTGGCTTTGCCGGCGGTGTAACTAATGTGCAGTTACCTGGGCTCGGATTTTCTTCCTTGTCGTTTGTACTTAAATTTTAGGGTGTTGAGTAATTCAGGCTGTGGTGCCTTTCGAAGGGGCCACATTTTGTACCCACCCGTTGTTTGCATTCAGTGTCCTCTAGCTTGGGTATTGTTTTCCCAAAAGTAATTAATGCAACTGTGGACTCTTCCTTCAGAAGAAAAACAAATTATGCTTACCTGATAATTTAATTTTCTTCTGAAGGGTACAGTCCACAGCTCCCACTCGTGTTTTTTCTCTGAGGCGGCTGTAATTTATTTGTTCTTCTGGCACCTTTTTTCACCCTGATATTTCTCCTACTGTTCCTTGTTCCCTTGGTAGAATGACTGGGGGATGAGGGAAGTGGGGGAGGTATTTAAGCCTTTGGCTGGGGTGTCTTTGCCTCCTCCTGGTGGCAAGGTTCTGTATTTCCCAAAAGTAATGAATGCAGCTGTGGACTCTTCCCTTGAGAAGAAAATGAAACTATCAGGTAAGCATAATTTATGTTTTTTTATATTATATTATTTGCAACAAAGCTGAACAAAAAATACTGATGTAAAAATTAGAAAATTTAAATTTTCTTGTAGAGCACTTCCCTTAAAGGAATATAAAACAGTCTGTTTCATTGGTTGTAATTAAAAAAACACTGTTATTGATTACACTCGATAGAAATCATTGCAATATGAATTGTTAATCATGTTAAATGGATTTTATCTTTATCTTTTTAAACTTCATCTGTGCAGTGTTCATTACTTCCTGACACAGCCAAACAAGGGGGCTGAGGTCTCTACAGTAAGGCATATCTAGTCTTTAGCCTTTGAGTAGCAAGGATGCATACCAGGACATGAACTATATAAAGCCCACTTATCAAACTTAAGTCAAGCCACCCCATTCCTCCAACAATAAGCTGGGCTGATATCAGTATAAAAGTTTTATGTAAAAGGGCTTAAAGTGAATGTAAATTTTCACTGTGGCGATGCCTCCTAAGCATTTGTGTACTGTTAGTTATTCAAACCGCTAAGTATTTTTCCTTCCTAAGATAGGGAGAGTTTACGGCTTCATTCCTTACTGTTGGTAAATACAACACCTTGCCACCAGGAGGAGGCAAATACACCCCAGCCAAAGGCTTAAATATCCCTCCCACTTCCTCATTACCCCACTCATTCTTTGCCTTTCGTTATGTTAGGTGGTGGCAGAAGATTCGGAGAGTCCTGAAAAAGGGTATCTGCCCTTCGAGATAGGACTGGAATTTTAAGTAGTCATGAAACCATCCAGACTACTGTTAAGCAATCAGTGTTGACGAGTTTCACTGCCTGATTTCTCTCGCGCTGCTATAAGACTGTCACACTTGAGAGACTGTGTAAGACAGCATGGATCCTGGAGGTAAGATTGTTTAAATTTTTACACATAAAATGCTATAACAGGGTCACAGTGTGGCTCCTTTATACCTTGATAGGATCCAGGGTTAATATCCTCTGAAGGGGGTTTATTCAACAGTTGGGGTTAATTAATCAGTGTATTAATTATTTACATGCTGCTTTGTGTGATATTTTCCTGGGCTGATAGACTGTGTGTTTTTGGCTGGAACAAACAGGTTTCACTTTTTAAGTTTCACTTTCGTTTTTGAAAGTGTTGCACAGCTCCTATTACTTACTGTACTTGAAATAACAGGGGAAGTACTGTCTTGCACTCCATGTGACCGGATGTGGTCTATGTTCATTTCCTCCATTCCGGCTGAGACCTGAACCTGAGGAGAGCGTTTCCTCTGTTAACTGTCTGGGTCTAGACGTGCTAAACGTACTACTATGCCTCTTAAGGATAGTTCTTCGTTCAGAGAGCCGATGGATAAGAAAATAGAAACCTTTCTGAGAAAGATGTTTCCACATACAGGATTTTTGTTTCAACCGGCGGCTGTAGTTGCCCCGGTTGCCAGAGCCTCTACCTACTGGTGCGACTCTTTGTCGGAACTCATTGAGGTGGAGTCTCCCCTCAAGGATATTGAAGACACAAGAATGAAAGCTCTGAGAATTGCTAATTCTTTTATCTGTGATGTGAACATGCAAATTATTTGCCTAAATGCAAAGGCCTCTGGCTTTGCGATCCTAGCCCGCCGGGCGCTCTGGTTGAAGTCTTTGTCTACGGATATGACTTCTAAGTCCAGACTCCTTTCTCTTCCCTTCAAGGGAAAGATTTTATTTGGTCCAGGCCTGGACTCCATTATTTCTACAGTTACCGGAGGCAAGGGTGCCTTCCTACCGCAAGATAAGAAGAACAAGTCTAAGGGGCAACAATCTTCTAATTTCCGTTCCTTTTCATTCCAAGCCCGAGCATCCCAAGAGTACTTGGAAGCCGGCTCAGTCCTGGAATAAATCCAAGCAGAATAAGAAGCCCGCTGAAAACAAATCGTCATGAAGGGGCGGCCCCCGATCTGGGATCGGATTATGTAGGGGCAGACTGTCTCTCTTGTCTGACGCCGGATTCAAGGACATACAGGATCTGTGGGTCCTGGAGGTGGTATCTAAGGGGATACAAGATATGCTTCAAATCTAATCCGCCAAGGGGCAGATTCCTCCTCTCGAATCTGTCTACCAGACCAGAAAAGAGGGATGCCTTTCTAGGGTGCATTCAGAATCTATCCTCCTTAGGAGTTGTTGTCCCAGTGCCTATCGAAGAAAGAGGTTTGGGGTTTTATTCAAAACTTTTCGTGGTCTCAAAGGAGGAGGGAACTTTCCGCCCAATTTTGGACCTAAAGTGCTTAAACACATTTCTCAGTGTCCCTTCCTTTAAGATGGAGACGATAAGGTCCATCCTTCCTTTAATTCAGGAAGGCCAGTTTATGACCACTATAGATCTGAAGGACGCTTACCTTCATGTTCCAATCCACAGGGAACACTTTCAGTTCCTGAGGTTTACATTCCTGGGCCAGCACTTTCAGTTCATTGCCCTTCCGTTTGGCCTAGATACTGATCCAAGAATCTTTATGAAGGTTCTGGGGGCTCTTCTAGCTGTTGCCAAAACTCAGGGTATTGCAGGAGCTCCATACTTGGACGATATTCTGGTGCAAGCACCATCCTTTCGTCTTGTGGAAGAATTTTCGGAGTCCCTTCTAAGTCTTCTTCGATCACATGGATAGAAGATAAACTTGGAAAAGAGTTCTCTTATCCCAAGTACCAGGGTGGAATTCCAGGGGATAACAGACCAGAGACATTGCAAGCTAACTTCGGCATGTCTTTCCCTCCAGACCTCCTTGAATCCCTCTGTGGCTCAGTGTATGGAGGTGATTGGTCTCATGGTGTCCTGCATGGACATCATTCCTTTTGCCAGGTTCAGTCTCAGACCTTTACAACTGTGCATGCTTATATTAGACAGCCAGTTGAGAGAATCGCTCTCTTGGTGGCTCTGTCCAGATCATCTGTCCTGAGAGACATGCTTCTTAAGACCATCCTGGGAAATTGTGACTACAGACGCAAGCCTATCCGGATGGGGAGCTGTTTGGGGTGCCAGGAAGGCACAGGGTTTGTGGACTCAGGAGGAGTCCTCCCTCCCGATCAATATTTTGGAACTACGGGAAATCTTCAAGGCCTCGAAGGCTTGGCCACTTCTGGGTTTGTCCCAGTTTATCAGATTCCAATCAGACAATATAACCTTGGTGGCTTACATCAACCATCAGGGGGGAACGAGACGTTCCTTGGCGATGAAGGAAGTATCTCAGATTCTGGAGTGGGCTGTCAGCAATCCACATTCCGGGTGTGGACAACTGGGAGGCAGATTTTCTTTCATCCAGGGGAATGGTCTCTCCATCCCGAGGTGTTTGCAGAGATATGCAGCAAGTGGGGGACGCCGGAGATAGATCTCATGGCGTCCCGTCTCAATACCAAGCTACCCAGATACAGGTTGAGGGATACCCAAGCGTATCTAATAGATGCACTTGCAGTGCCCTAGAGATTCAAAAACATATATCTTTTCCCTCCATTACCGCTTCTTCCTCGAGTGGTGACCCGCATCAAGCAGGAGCGGGTATCAGTAATCCTGATTGCTCCATCGTGGACGCGAAGGACGTGGTTAGTGGATCTAGTGGGGATGTCCTCATCTCCTACGTGGAAGTTACCTTGACGCAGAGACCTGCTGATACAAGGTCCATTTGTTCATCAAAATCTAGATTCTCTGAGTCTGAGTGGAGATTGAATGCTTAGTCTTAGCTAAGAGAGGTTTCTCTGAGAGTGTCATTGATACTCTTATTCAAGCTTGTAAACTAGTTACTTGGCTATCTACCACAATGTGTGGAGGACCTACTTATTCTGGTGTGAAGAGCGTGTTTTTTTCCTGTCACAGAGTTAAGGTTGCCAGGATCTTATCTTTTCTCCAGGATGGGCTGGAGAAGGGCTTTTCTGCTAGTTCCGTGAGGGGACCGATTTCGGCCCTGTCGGTTTTATTGCACAAGACACTGGCTGAGCTTCCAGACGTGCAGTCCTTTAAGGTTCTGACTAGGATCCAACCTGTGTTTAGATCTGGGGCTCCTCCTTGGAGCCTAAATCTTGTTCTTCGGGTTTTGCAACAGGTTCCTTTTGAGCCTCTGCATTCCGTAGTTTTACGTACTAAATTAGGTTTTCTTCCTAAGGTTGTGTCAGATCGCAACATCAATCAGGAGATTGTGGTTCCTTCCTTGTGTCCTAATCCTTCTTCATCGAAGGAACGCTTACTTCACAATTTGGATGTGGTTCACCCCTTGAGGTTCTATCTTCAGGCTACTAAGGAGTTTAGACAATCTCCCTCTTTGTTTGAGTGTCATCCGCTTAGCTTACGAGACAGTGGGACATAGTCCTCCTGAGAGGCTAACGGTTCATTCCACTAGAGCAGTGGCTTCCTCTTGGGCCTTTAAGAATGAGGCCTCTATGGATCAGATTTGTAAGGCGGCTACCTGGTCCTCCTTACATACTTTTTCAAAATTTTACAAGTTTGCTGTTTTTCGGGAGAAAAGTTTCTCAGGCTATGGTGCCCTCAGAATAGGGTACGCCTCTTCCTTTTTGTTTCCTCCCATTATTCATTCAGTGTCCTCTGGAGCTTGGGTATATTTTTCCCTACATTAAGGAATGAAGTTGTGGACATGTAAATTCCTTTCCTTTCGGATAGGGAGAGTCCACTGCACCCGTCCTTTTTTTTTCTTGTCTATGGGCGGTCCCCTATTATTTATTTTATTCTTCTGGGACCATTTATACCCTACTGTTTCTCTTACTTTACTTGTTCCCTCTGGAGAATGACTGGGGCCAGGTGTTGTATTTCCCAACAGTAAGGAAGGAAAGGAATTTATCTGGTAAGCATAAATTATGTGTTTTTTTTATAAAACTAACATTTTGTTAATATTTATTCTACAAACTTTATGCTTTTTTTATTGTGACTCCTCCCAGTCGCCACTTCCGACTTCTGCACAATGTAACATATAGAGCATTCCCCCCGCTGTATACGTATGTCTCAAGCGCGCTCCCGTTGATCTAAAGACTTGTGCATGTGTTAAAAGCCTATTTCCTAACAATTTCTCTATAATCTCAATAGTAGCGCTTGAGAGCATGCATGACGCATGAACATGCATCGAGACTGAGTAGGAAACTCAGTTTAGTGCATGCGCAGAAAAAGCGAGTGACGTAGAAAAAAAAGGGGTTGAATGCCTGGGGGGAAACAATGATTGGCAATTGGATTGCTCAATACATGTCAATCAATATGGCAGGTGGAGGATTTGAAATAAGATCAACAAGATTAAAAGGTATAATTTGGTGAAATTACTGAGTGTTAAAAAAAATGATGAATTAAAGTGGACCTAATTTGGATAGATTATTAATGTGGCGTAAACGGATGTGCCTAACTTTACATTCACTTTAAGTGGGCTTGTCTGCAATGTGGATTATAGCAGAGTCTCTGCAAATCAATCATCCCACTACCAGTGTTTCTCTGTATATTGCTTCCAGGGGGAAGTAGACCCGTGTCCACTTTCTTAACTGCAACACTTACTCTCTGGTTAAAAATCTGTTAAAATCTGACAGCGCTCAACCTTGTGTCTGTAGCTCCTAGTATTGTGTGTACCAGCGCCCCCAAAAAGGTGAATGTAGTGCTAAAAATAAATACACACAGCGCCTCCTAAAAGGCTAAGACACTAGTAGTGACAAGATTATTTAAATAAAAAATATATTGAAATTCTATAGGGGTATATAAAATATTTTATAAGCTACTTATAGCTAAAATATACAAACAAGATACAAAAGTGGATCCACTTAAAATTTACAATAAAATATGCATATATCTATATAAAAAACAATACAATTGTGGTTAAAAACCACAACAATATACAATCTTAATCACAAAATAAATTACAATAAAACAGCTGTTGATGGTTGGATAAAAAATAAATATAAAAACATCAATTTACTGAGTAGGTGTCCATAAATATGTAGGTCCCAAACTTTAAATTCTTTCCAGAGAGTGAATGTCCAATATGAAGATTCTATTTTAAAACAGTTATCCTTATATATCCCTCGATAAACGGTGAAATGATGAAGTGTGTAAAAAAGAAAAACGTAGTGGTTTTCAAATCAAATTTAAAAAATTATTGTGAATATCCAAAAAATCCTGAAAAGATGATGTGATGAAGTGGGCGTGAATAATCAAAAATGTGTGTACACAAAAATGAAAAAAGAAAAAGGAAAAAATGTAAAAAAATAATAACACGCTTATAAAGTGACCCTTATGTGAATACAAGATGTGAAGAGATGCTCCTAAAAAAGTTATTCCTGTGTGTAAACGATGAAAAAATACAGAAATGGATCCTATGTCTCAGGGATCAATTCATTCAAAGATGTACCTGTAATAAAACAAATATAACATAGTGCAAAACTGCTATTCAAACTTAGTCAGTAATTGAAAAGAAGCTTACCATATATGTCAACGCGTTTCGGCCCTAAGAACTGGGCCTTTATCAAGACTATAGATGGATTAGCATGGTAGCTCCTTTTATAGCTATTACTGGCCAATAAGTGCCAGTGTTGTTTTGGCGCCAAAAAATAACCTCTACTTCCTGTTCCTGTTGACCTGGAAGTAAAAATATATAACCTCTACTTCCTGTTCCTGATGACCTGGAAGTACTATTGAGTTTATTCTATTTTTGTATATATGTTCCTAGTTTCATGGTAAATTCATGCTATGTTTCAAATAAAGTACATGTTCATTTTTATTTGTTTCATTAATATTTGAAAGATAATATTTGCCTAAAATCGGCAAACCGGAAGTGTGTGTTCAGTCATTTATCACCATGGAAACCAATATAAGAGTGAATGAATAGAACAATTTTCAGTCATATATTTAGATTTACCATGCCTGATCTGAAAATAGGCTTAATCTATCCTAAGGTAACTAGCTATTTTTGAAAATTGTAAGGCTGCTTGTTAGGCCCTTCTTTGACAGAAAAGACGAGTGAATGAAAAATGTATTCTACTTAGGGAAGACATCAAAGTAATAAATATTATAGTGGATATGACACTATTAAGGAATACAATAAAATAAAATAGAAGATTCTTATTTAAAAAATATAACAATCTAAAAGGGTCCTAAAATGTAAGAAATAATTTCACTGTCCCTATAGAGATATCTATTTAGGAAAAGCGTATAGAATGTCTTCTGGAATGTCATAAAAAATCATATATTTTTTTGATATATAGAAATATCAAGAAACCTATTAAGATAAACATTGTCATATAGCCTCCTATATGGAGACGACCCAGGGCTAAAAAACATTGGAATGATAAACATGATAAAAACATTCGGATAATGAACATCGATTGTAAACATAATTAAAATATAATTAAATTGTTCGAATGATAAACATGATAAAAACATTAGGATAATGAACATCGATTGTAAACATAATTAAAATGTATAAAAATTAGAATATTAAAATATTTCAATATTTGAAACTCTCCATCAGTAATAGTAATGCAAAGTGGCAGGTGAAGAGGGGGGTGCATGGTTATATTAACAGAAGTTCTTGAAATCACAATTACAATAAGACCTATCTCTTTCAGTAATAGTAATGCAAAGTGGCAGGTGAAGAGGGGGGGTGCATGGTTATATTAACAGAAGTACTTGAAATCACAATTACAATAAGACCTATCTCTTTCAAATGCCTACATATACTCTATGTGGGGGTGTGCCTAATCTATGCTAGTATGAAAATACATGCACCTATTTAAGCTACACCTATAGGATAGAATAATAACAGCGGCTATAATCTTAAGTTAAGAAGATGAGATAGATCTTCTTTGTTATTAAGACCCTTACTATTATAATATGGATTTTACAAAATCCATAAGACAGGAAATAACCCTTGAGATTGACCATATTGTACCTAATCCAGATCCTAACGGTACAACTCCTATAGATTATCCATCTATTTTTAAAAATTTAGAGAAATTATTGATTCAGGAGGTTAAATACAAAGCAGAAATCACATTCCTTAAGAAATGCCTAGAACTCAATATAATAAGAAAGAATGTGCCTTTCCATTAGAGAAAACAGAATCTATAAGCAAATGGTCAGAAATTCTGATTGAGACTTCACGGAAATTAATGCAGGTCATAATTGATCACAGGGAATCTATACTTATTGGTGTAGATATAGAGATTAAAACCAATGAAGACAATCTCATAGGCCCAGAAGGAGTAATCTTTGAGACCAAAGACCTTTTAGATAGAAAAGAAAACCTCACAAAGAAGATCAACAAAATAAGGGAAGATATCACTAACAAGAAATCAAGGAAATTAAACAAAGAATTACAACAGATGAAACAGAATGAACAGAATGAGACTGAAATATATACACCTAACAATACCAATGAGACTGGAACTAATGATGGGGTCACTACACAATCTAATGAGAGAGTAGAATGGGAAGAAGTATCACATAAGAGAGGGAGGCGAACATTTAGACCGCCACACAGAAGAAACAGATACAATTCTAACCCATACTCTTTTGATGACTCTACACGTAATTTTAATCAGAGATATATATATAACCATGCACCCCCCCTCTTCACCTGCCACTTTGCATTACTATTACTGATGGAGAGTTTCAAATATTGAAATATTTTAATATTCTAATTTTTATAAATTTTAATTATGTTTACAATCGATGTTCATTATCCTAATGTTTTTATCATGTTTATCATTCGAACAATTTAATTATATTTTAATTATGTTTACAATCGATGTTCATTATCCGAATGTTTTTATCATGTTTATCATTCCAATGTTTTTTAGCCCTGGGTCGTCTCCATATAGGAGGCTATATGACAATGTTTATCTTAATAGGTTTCTTGATATTTCTATATATCAAAAAAATATATGATTTTTTATGACATTCCAGAAGACATTCTATACGCTTTTCCTAAATAGATATCTCTATAGGGACAGTGAAATTATTGCTTACATTTTAGGACCCTTTTAGATTGTTATATTTTTTAAATAAGAATCTTCTATTTTATTTTATTGTATTCCTTAATAGTGTCATATCCACTATAATATTTATTACTTTGATGTCTTCCCTAAGTAGAATACATTTTTCATTCACTCGTCTTTTCTGTCAAAGAAGGGCCTAACAAGCAGCCTTACAATTTTCAAAAATAGCTAGTTACCTTAGGATAGATTAAGCCTATTTTCAGATCAGGCATGGTAAATCTAAATATATGACTGAAAATTGTTCTATTCATTCACTCTTATATTGGTTTCCATGGTGATAAATGACTGAACACACACTTCCGGTTTGCCGATTTTAGGCAAATATTATCTTTCAAATATTAATGAAACAAATAAAAATGAACATGTACTTTATTTGAAACATAGCATGAATTTACCATGAAACTAGGAACATATATACAAAAATAGAATAAACTCAATAGTACTTCCAGGTCATCAGGAACAGGAAGTAGAGGTTATATTTTTTTACTTCCAGGTCAACAGGAAAAGGAAGTAGAGGTTATTTTTTTACTTCCAGGTCAACAGGAACAGGAAGTAGAGGTTATTTTTTGGCGCCAAAACAACACTGGCACTTATTGGCCAGTAATAGCTATAAAAGGAGCTACCATGCTAATCCATCTATAGTCTTGATAAAGGCCCAGTTCTTAGGGCCGAAACGCGTTGACATATATGGTAAGCTTCTTTTCAATTACTGACTAAGTTTGAATAGCAGTTTTGCACTATGTTATATTTGTTTTATTACAGGTATATCTTTGAATGAATTGATCCCTAAAACATAGGATCCATTTCTGTATTTTTTCATCGTTTACACACAGGAATAACTTTTTAGGAGCATCTCTTCACATCTTGTATTCACATAAGGGTCACTTTATAAGTGTGTTATTCACTTTAACACATCCTAAATATTCATTTGGATTATTTTTTTACATTTTTTCCTTTTTCTTTTTTCATTTTTGTGTACACACATTTTTGATTATTCACGCCCACTTCATCACATCATCTTTTCAGGATTTTTTGGATATTCACAATAATTTTTTTAATTTGATTTGAAAACCACTACGTTTTTCTTTTTTACACACTTCATCATTTCACCGTTTATCGAGGGATATATAAGGATAACTGTTTTAAAATAGAATCTTCATATTGGACATTCACTCTCTGGAAAGAATTTAAAGTTTGGGACCTACATATTTATGGACACCTACTCAGTAAATTGATGTTTTTATATTTATTTTTTATCCAACCATCAACAGCTGTTTTATTGTAATTTATTTTGTGATTAAGATTGTATATTGTTGTGGTTTTTAACCACAATTGTATTGTTTTTTATATAGATATATGCATATTTTATTGTAAATTTTAAGTGGATCCCTTTTTGTATCTTGTTTGTATATTTTAGCTATAAGTAGCTTATAAAATATTTTATATACCCCTATAGAATTTCAATATATTTTTTATTTAAATAATCTTGTCACTACTAGTGTCTTAGCCTTTTAGGAGGCGCTCTGTGTATTTATTTTTAGCACTTACTCTCTGGTTACTCTCCCTCGACATTACCATCTGCAACTGAGGATTTTTAGAGAGCATCGTAACTAGTTGGGGGCTTCAGTTCAGACTCAACTTGTTTAGGTAGATCCATCACCTCCTTGCAAGCCAGTCGAGTATCAGTAGAAGGTGAGACTATCATGGAAAAACATAGTGAAGTTGTGATCAGATCTACTCCACTATATATATAGGCCGAGTCATTCCAGACACTCCATCCTCATTATGCTTGTCTGCTATTAGCGGATCATTCAGCAGAAGGTGTATAATTCACAGTCCGTCCTGCATCTGCTAGGTTAGGCTAGACCATAGTACTTTGTGATGTATCTCTCTGTTGCTCAGGGTCAACACTGTATCTCCATCCTGTTGCCAACTGCCTCTCAAGCCACAAGAAGTATAACCAATCTCCTCCAACTGTATAGCTATAAAAGGCTCCATCCTTAAAGTGTATAGCACAAATCCCCACTATAAAGTATAATATCTTGCTAAGGCAGCCCAATCGTGACTACTCTACCTGGATAACTGGAGGGCTACAGAGATACTGTCTGAAAGCCGCCGCCCTGGGTCTCAACAGTCCAGACCAGGAGCCTGGGATCATACTAGCAAAACACTAATATCGTTTGAATTAGCAAACACTTCAAAATGTACTCCCAAATTCTATACAAGAGTTTACTTCAGAGTACAACATCCAGTATCATCTGCACCATGCAAACCACCTAAAAAATAACCCCCTGTGCTGAGCTTCCAATTTTTTTGTTTTAGCCATATACTTTAGAATCACAAATCTTACTGCAACTTGTCTGTCCCTTCATACGCTCTTAAAAGAAAAAGAGACCGTTACAACACAAGAACAGCAAGAATTGTATTTTGTTTTTGCTAGAATGATAAGAGCCTAGATAATTTTTAAAGGGGCAGTCTACTCCAGATTTTATATTGTTTAAAAAGATAATCTCTTTATTACCCATTCTACAGTTTTGCATAGCCAACAAAGTTATATTAATATACTTTTTACCTCTTACTTATTTCAGTTCTTTTGACAGACTTGCATTTTAGCTTGCACTTTATCAGTGCACAATGTTATCTATATGGCACAGATAAACTAGCACTGTCTAGCTGTAAAATACTGTCCAAATGCACTGAGATAAGAGGTGGCCGTCAAGAGCTTAGAAGTTAGCATATGAGCCTACCTAGATTTAGCTTTCAACAAATAATACCAAGTTTAACTGAAAAAGTTAGATAGAGTTGCTAGTATTTGAAAACAAAGTGTGTATTTTCTGTGAACACAAGTATATTCAATAATGGGATTTGTGTTCTCTTCTAGTTTTGGCCAAGACTGTCAGAGGAACTTTCAGAACTACGAGAATTTTATGATCCTGATACAGTGCAGTTAATGAGCTGGATCAAGTAAGCAATTATAAATGTTATCTGAGATTTCTATTTATATAGATTTAATTTAATGTGATTAACGTATACAGTGATGAGTTTGCACATGGCTAAACAGTATTAAATCCAAAGTAATGCTGCAATGAAACAATTGGAGAGCTATTTAAACGTTAGCCCTTGATACTGTGTAGTAAGTTAAAGTCCGTGGTAAAAGGTAGGTTGGCTGCTGAGCAGAGTTGAACAAGGTGTCTCACCTTGAGTGTCTGTGAATAGGGACTTCTGCCTTGGATCTCTCGTTCCTTTCTTCTCTAGTTCGTCACATGAGTGGCACTTGTGCTGCATTAAGCAGAATGTAGAGGGATTATGTATGGAGCCGTAATATGCCTTTTAACTGGAAAGCAGATTCCTCACCACTGTGTATATATGATAATGAAACAGGCAGTAATGCAACTGGTTTATTCACTCCAATTCATAAACAGTAGATAATAAATCTGACAATAGTACTTCCTCTAAGTAATATTTACACAAACTATTTTATTTTTTAACTTCACAATATATAACCAATTGTTCAGTATTTTGGAAATTGCTGCTACTTTACAGTTGATTTTTGGTATTAGATTTGTGAATTCCAAGTAGTCTTTCAGCCACCACCTATTTCAGGTAATATTTCTGTGTATTTGTATAAACTTTCTGCTATAATGTAGAAAGCAATTACTAATTTATAGACTGCAGTGGGATTAATATTCTATCTGTTTAGCTGTTTTCTTGCTCCTTTATATGAGATTAGTTATTTTTTATATGGTAGAAATTTTTAATTGCGAGAGAACTACCAGCTGAAATGAATAATGTTTTTCTATGCCTAAAACTGATGATCATGTTTTAATATTATTCACAATCTCAGCTAGACTTCTACAACTAAATTAGCTAGTTATTATTCATAATCAGAAATCTTTATTTATATAGATACATTCATCAAAACTTGATAAACAAAAATATAAAATCGTAAACTTTGTGAATTTGGTGATCATTTTTTTAAAAGGTTAATGGATACACTGTCCCAGACTTTTTAATCGAGTCATTCCTATGTTTCCAAAAAGACCTCAGAAAAAAAAACAGAGGGAGACAATAGTGTAATCCTGTTAAAATTAACCATGAACTGCAGAATTCAGTTCTCCATTACTCACGTGGTTCCGAGCTTTTACCAAGCTCTTTAGGGCAATGTTATGTTGGGCTCATAACCAGCCACACCTCCGGTGTATATTCAAATGTATTTATTGTTAAAATGAAATGAATTCCCTTACAGGCACATCAGGTAACAAATGGTTCATATATTGTATCAAAATCCCCAAAATGCTCTTAAGAGGATAAACAATATTTCTTTATACCTAATTGTCACTTCACTTAGCTCAGAAATAATAAATGTTCTGACTTTTTAGTCTTTTTCAAGAATCTGCCATCTACTTAAACTGATGATATGCTGAGTAATCACTAGATCAGCAAAAAAAATGATCTCCAAAGTGAGATTTAAAGGGCCAATATGGTCGAAAGATTATATGCTCTAATTCATTTGGCTTTTGTAAAAACTAGTTTCCACTGGATAGAAAGAAGTAAATCTTTTTATGTGCAAGGTACAGATGTCTATACAACCATTAGCTTGTGATTTCCAAACATGTACCCTGTACGTTGCCTGTCACAAGGGCCTTCCAGGGCTGTAACAGTGCAGGTCACACCAACAGTGTAAAGACCATACTATTTCTGTATCCTCACTGCCTGAGTACATTGGCTGTCATTAAGGTGTTAAAATAATTTGTAATAGTTTCAGGTTACTTTGCGGGACTGTGTTGTTGCAACAGTAAGCCGGAGTAAATAGGCCTTAATTTTACTTGTTACTGACTATTAAGATCTTGCTTTTGGCTTTGTACATAGCTAGACGAGATTCAGAGTTCGGCATTGTATTCTTGTGTTCAGTTCGTATGAAAGGTGATCTGTTAAAGGAGATCATGTCTGAAATGTATTGAGCATTGCCATATACATCTATAGTTGCATGAGGCACCCAATAATTGATGTGAACCACTAGCAATTTGAGAAAACAGTTAAAGGTGCCTGTGGGCTTTTGACCTTCAAGGTAGTCCTAGAGATATGGTCGGATCTAACCAATATGCAGAATTCATAAATAAGCTATTGCCCCTGTGAAGTATCTGGTTTCGCTATTTCAAGACTGTGGATTTTATATAATTTTTCACTTCACAGTGGAACTTATTCTATGTGCCAAGAAATGAGTGGGTGTGAGATAGATAAAATGGAGCTCAAATCATTACTGTAATGAAAGGCATGTACAAGTCCCTTTTGAATTTTATAAATTTTCAAGTTGCATTGATGTGGCAAGTTTGTTCTGCAAAATATACGTTTTATTGTAT
Organism: Bombina bombina; assembly: GCF_027579735.1. Classification (NCBI taxonomy): domain Eukaryota; kingdom Metazoa; phylum Chordata; class Amphibia; order Anura; family Bombinatoridae; genus Bombina; species Bombina bombina. Next base: position 1,295,468,135 of record NC_069499.1, on the reverse strand, counting down.
AAGTAAAAAACATAATTTATGTAAGAACTTACCTGATAAATTCATTTCTTTCATATTGGCAAGAGTCCATGAGCTAGTGACGTATGGGATATACAATCCTACCAGGAGGGGCAAAGTTTCCCAAACCTCAAAATGCCTATAAATACACCCCTCACCACACCCACAATTCATTTTAACGAATAGCCAAGAAGTGGGGTGAAAAAGAAAGGAGTAAAAAAGTATTAACAAAAGAATTTGGAAATAATTGTGCTTTATACAAAAAAACCATAACCACCAAAAAAGGGTGGGCCTCTGTTATATTCCTGTAGCTTTAAGAACTAAGACCAACCCACTCCTTCACCTCCCTTTAAAGGTGTGATCAGTACACCTGTGCTTTGCTTGATAATTGAAGTTTGTAGTTCCCACTCTGCTTCAAGCTCAAAAGCTAAAATCTACAGATCCTGCTTTTGTACCTGTTAAAGGAAATCCTTGTTGTCATTTCTCCAGCTTCTAAACCTAAGAAGCATTTCCTGCCGCTTTACATTTCAGGAAACAGACTTTGGCAGCATCTCTTGCAAGTCTGTGTTAACTCTGCAGTCTGATTTTCCAGCCAGCTCCGTTACTGAGTGTTTACCTCTACCAGGAAATAAGAACAGCTTCCCTGCTGTGATCCATTTTGACTCAGTGCCAACTTCGCTCTCTGCAGTTCTAAACTCACTCGCAAGTATCATTAATTTTATATACAATTGTCTCTAGCTGTATATATTCTTATCCAAAGATCTGCTGACATACAAAATGTTAAAGTGCACACAACTGGTTAAATCTGGCTCTCTCCTTCTCTCTGTATCACACACTCTGCCTGCTGTAACCTGATACCTCTTGATATATGGACATTGCAGACTGCAAATCAGTTTCTCACTTCTTAGCTTAACTAAAAAGAGACTTTGCTATAAAATTCTGCTTTTCTCAGACAAGTACCAATAAGCTGCTTGTTTGCTGCCTTCTATCTTTAAAGAACACAACTCTTTACAAGTGTGTAAAATATACAAAGGCTTCATTTCATCTGTTTTATTCACTTTATTTTGATTTTGTAAAGTGTTATAAAAAGAACTTGTACTAAGTAAACCAGCTATCTCCCTTGGTAATAACCTTTTGTATAAGCCTGTTTTACTTAAGGTTCTCTGGGAATAGCCACATTATACAAGCTTATAACAGAATTATCAAGCCATAAAGAAATTTACTAACATATATACATTATAGTTTAAAGCTTGTATATAGAAAAATCATGGATCCTGCCTCAATGGCAATTGAAATAGCTTCCTTAAACCAGAAAGTTGAAATTTTAGCACAAGGTTTGACTGAAGTTAAAAATGAAAACCACACCCTGAAGAGGTTATTGATGGCTCTACTTATTTAAAAGGCCCAATCACACACCATACTGTTCCTTTACTTGTCTCTTGTAACATGGGTCATACAGAATACATTAAGTTTGATATCATTCCTAGCTCACTACACCCCTTAATATTGAGTTATCCTTGGTTAAGAAAACACAACCCTCAAATAGACTGGAGCAGTAACACAGTAACTTTCTCTTCCCCATACTGTTCTGCTACCTGTTTTCCCTGTGTGGAAATCAAAACTCTACACCCTCATATACCATTGCAGTATTCAGACTTTTCAGATGTATTTGACCTTAAGGAAGCCGAAAATCTACCTCCACACAGACCTTATGATTGCCCCATTGATACTAAACCTGGGTCTATCATACCGTTCGGCCGAATTTTTCCACTCTCTCAAAAAGAATTAAAATTTCTCAGAGAGTACCTAGACGATAATCTAAGGAAAGGTTTTATTTCTACCTCAACCTCTCCTGCAGCAGCGGGCATATTCTTTGTCACAAATAAAGATGGGACCTTACGCCCAATCATTGACTACAGAGCATTAAACTCTATTACGATTAAAAATAGGTATCCACTTCCTTTAATACCTGAATTACTTGAACGGTTAACAGATGCAACCATTTTTACCAAACTAGATTTGAAGGGAGCATACAATTTAATCAGGTGACGAATGGAAAACAGCATTTAGAACCCGTTATGGTCTCTTTCAATATAATGTTATGCCATTCGGGTTAACTAATGCTCCGGCCACATTTCAATTTTTCATAAACAATATTTTCAAAGACTTAATGGATGTGTGTGTTGTAATATATCTAGACGATATTTTGATATACTCCAAAAATCTAACTGATCATGTAAAACATGTAAGATGGGTTTTGTCTAGATTAAGAGAACATCAGCTATATGCCAAGGCTGAGAAATGTGTATTCCATGTAAAGACAATAAAATTTTTAGGTTACATAATTTCCCCTAACGGTGTAAACATGGATCCAGAGAAGGTTACATCCATACTCAAATGGCCTGTACCTACCTCTGTGAAATCACTTCAGAGGTTTCTAGGCTTCTCTAATTTTTATAGGAGATTCATCAAAGGATTTTCATCCATTGTCCAACCTCTAACTAAGTTAACCGGTAAGAATTGACTCGTTTGGACTGTAGAAGCCCAACAAGCTTTTGAGCATTTAAAAGAATGTTTTACTTCAGCTCCTATCCTACAGCTTCCTAATCCAGAATTTCAATTTGTGTTAGAGGTTGATGCTTCTACTGTTGGTATTGGTGCTATTCTCTCCCAACAACAAACCGATACTTCAGTCCTACATCCTGTAGCTTTTTACTCTCGACTCCTGTCTATAGCTGAAAGGAATTACTCCGTGGGGGACCTGGAACTTCTAGCTATCAAATGTGCCCTGGAACACTGGAGACACCTACTGGAAGGGACACTCAAACCTTTTACAGTTCTTACAGATCATAAGAATTTACAATATCTTAAAAAAAAACAAGACCTTGTCATCAAGACAAGTCCGATGGTCTTTATTCCTGGACCGATTTAACTTTCAGATCACATATAGACCAGGTTCAAGGAACATCCAAGCTGATGCTCTTTCCCGTTCTTTCATTAAACATAATGAAAAGGAAGAACAACAAACAGTTATACCGTCGACCAAGTTTATAGCTGTAACTTCTAGCCTACAAAAAGACATTTTATTAGCTTTACTAAAAGATTCTACCATTCCATCATGCTGCGTAAAGGACACCACTTCAGGTTTATACTTCTACAACAATTTGTTATACGTTCCTCCTTCTGTAAGGAAGGAGATCCTACATCTACATCATACGAACCCTATGTCCGGTCATCCTGGAATCACTAAAACCCAGGATTTATTAACAAGGAATTACTGGTGGCCTGGTTTAAGACAAGATGTAGTTACCTTTGTGTCAGATTGCCATGTATGTGCAGCTTGCAAAAAAGAACACCACAGACCTTTTGGTTTACTAAAACCATTACCTATACCTGAAGTCCCTTGGACCATGATTGGAATGGACTTCATAGTCGAATTACCACCATCTAATTCATTCACAACCATATTAGTGGTTATAGATCATCTAACTAAACTCTCTCATTTCATACCTCTTAAGAGAATTCCAAACGCTCTCACAACAGCTAAAACATTCTTTGATCACATCGTGAAACTCCATGGTTTACCGACCTCTATAGTCACTGATCGAGGGACTCAGTTTACATCCAGGTTTTGGAAGGCACTATGTAAATTGTTAAGAATCTCCTCAAGAATGACAACAGCATTTCATCCCCAATCTAATGGCCTTACTGAAAGACTGAATCAGACTTTGGAGCAATACTTAAGGTGTTATATCTCACAGAACCAGGATGACTGGGTTGAATGGTTACCGCTTGCAGAGTTCGCATACAACAATTCCATCAACTCTTCTACTAAAGTTTCACCCTTCTTTGCCACTTATGGTTACCATCCAACCACTGTACCCAACTCCATCTCCACCTCGAAATCACCTTATGCTCTGGATTATGTCTCTAATTTGAAACAAACTATGACTTCCCTAAAGATTCACTTAGAGAAATCTAAATGTACCCAAAAAATCTAAATGTACCCTCAATACTCAGTTGGCGATAGAGTTTGGCTCTCAACAAAAAAACTCAAATTAAAGGTACCAAGCAAAAAACTGGCTAACCAGTTCATAGGTCCGTTCAAGATAAAAAGAATGATCAACCCTAATGCAGCGATTCTTGATCTACCTGTATCTTACAGGATATACCCATCCTTCCATGTTTCTCTATTTAAACCCTATCAAGGATCTGATGTTTATATTCCTCAATTCATCAAGGACTCTCCCCAGCTGATAGAAGATCAAACGGAATTCGAAGTGGAATCAATTCTGGATTTGCGCCGCCGGAGTATCTGGTACATTGGAAAGGGTATGGTCATGAGGAGGATTCTTGGATACCCCTTAGGGACTTACATGCTCCCCAATTGCTCACATCATTCCATTGTCTACATCCTGACAAACCAGGTTTGGATCCCGGAAGGGGGCGCCCCTGAAAGGGGGGATCTGTCATATTCCTGTAGCTTTAAGAACTAAGACCAACCCACTCCTTCACCTCCCTTTAAAGGTGTGATCAGTACACCTGTGCTTTGCTTGATAATTGAAGTTTGTAGTTCCCACTTTTGTACCTGTTAAAGGAAATCCTTGTTGTCATTTCTCCAGCTTCTAAACCTAAGAAGCATTTCCTGCCGCTTTACATTTCAGGAAACAGACTTTGGCAGCATCTCTTGCAAGTCTGTGTTAACTCTGCAGTCTGATTTTCCAGCCAGCTCCGTTACTGAGTGTTTACCTCTACCAGGAAATAAGAACAGCTTCCCTGCTGTGATCCATTTTGACTCAGTGCCAACTTCGCTCTCTGCAGTTCTAAACTCACTCGCAAGTATCATTAATTTTATATACAATTGTCTCTAGCTGTATATATTCTTATCCAAAGATCACAACTCTTTACAAGTGTGTAAAATATACAAAGGCTTCATTTCATCTGTTTTATTCACTTTATTTTGATTTTGTAAAGTGTTATAAAAAGAACTTGTACTAAGTAAACCAGCTATCTCCCTTGGTAATAACCTTTTGTATAAGCCTGTTTTACTTAAGGTTCTCTGGGAATAGCCACATTATACAAGCTTATAACAGCCTCATGGACTCTTGCCAATATGAAATAAATGAATTTATCAGGTAAGTTCTTACATAAATTATGTTTTCTTTCATGTTATTGGCAAGAGTCCATGAGCTAGTGACGTATTGGATAGCAATACCCAAGATGTGGAACTCCACGCAAGAGTCACTAGAGAGGGAGGGACAAAATAAACAGCCATTTTGCTGAAAAAAATTAATCCACAACCCAAATATGTTTATTCTCAAAAAGTAAAAAGAAAAACTTAAATCATAAGCAGAAGAATGAAACTGAAACTGCTGCCTGAAGAACTTTCCTACCAAAAACTGCTTCCGAAGAAGCAAATACTTCAAAATGGTAGAATTTAGTATGCAAAGAAGACCAAGTTGCTGCTTTGCAAATCTGATCAACTAAAGCTTCATTCTTAAAAGCCCAAGAAGTGGAAACTGATCTAGTAGAATGAGCTGGAATTCTCTGAGGCGGGGCTTTACCCAACTCCAAATAAGATTGATGAAGCAAAAGCTTTAACCATGATGCCAAAGAAACGGCAGAAGCCTTCTGACCTTTCCTGGAACCAGAAAAGATAACAAATAGACTAGAAGTCTTCCTGAAATCTTTAGTAGCTTCAACATAATATTTCATAGCTCTCACCACATCCAAAGAATGTAAAGATCTCTCCAAAGAATTCTTAGGATTAGGACATAAAGAAGGGACAACAATTTCTCTATTAATGTTGTTAGAATTCACAACCTTAGGTAAGAATTTAAATGAAGTCCGCAATACTACCTTATCCTGATGAAAAATTAGAAAAGGAGATTCACAAGAGAGAGCAGATAATTCAGAAACTCTTCTATCAGAAGAGATGGCCAAAAGGAACAGCACTTTCCAAGAAAGTAGTTTAATGTCCAAAAAATGCATAGGCTCAAATGGAGGAGCCTGCAAAGCCTTCAAAATTAAATTAAGACTCCAAGGAGGAGAGATTGATTTAATGACAGGCTTGATACGAACCAAAGCCTGTACAAAACAATGAATATCAGGAAGTTTAGCAATTTTTCTGTGGAATAAAACAGAAAGAGCAGAGATTTGTCCTTTCAAGGAACTTGCAGACAAACCTTTATCCAAACCATCCTGAAGAAACTGTAAAATTCTAGGAATTCTAAAAGAATGCCAAAAAAATTTATGAGAAGAACACCATGAAATGTAAGTCTTCCAAACTCGATAATCTTTCTAGAAACAGATTTACGAGCCTACAACATAGTATTAATCACTGAATCAGAGAAACCTCTATGACTAAGCACTAAGCATTCAATTTCCATACCTTCAAATTTAATGATTTGAGATCCTGATGGAAAAACGCACCTTGAGATAGAAGGTCTGGCCTTAATGGAAGTGGCCAAGGTTGGCAACTGGACATCCGAACAAGATCTGCATACCAAAACCTGTGAGGCCATGCTGGAGCCACCAGCAGCACAAACGATTGCTCCATGATGATTTTGGAGATCACTCTTGGAAGAACTAGAGGCGGGAATATATAAGCAGGTTGATAACACCAAGGAAGTATCAACGCATCCACTGCTTCCGCCTGAGGATCCCTGGACCTGGACAGGTACCTGGGAAGTTTTTTTTTTAGATGAGATGCCATCAGATCTATATCTGGAAGCCCCCACATCTGAACAATTTGAGAAAACACATCTGGGTGAAGAGACCATTCTCCCGGATGTAAAGTCTGACGACTGAGATAATCCGCTTCCCAATTGTCTATACCTGGGATATGAACCGCAGAAATTAGACAAGAGCTGGATTCCGCCCAAACAAGTATCCGGGATATTTCTTTCATAGCTTGAGGACTGTGAGTCCCACCCTGATGATTGACATATGCCACAGTTGTGATATTGTCTGTCTGAAAACAAATGAACGGTTCTCTCTTCAACAGAGGCTAAAACTGATGAGCCTTGAGAATTGCACGGAGTTCCAAAATATTGATTGGTAATCTCACCTCTTGAGATTTCCGAACCCCTTGTGCTGTCAGAGATCCCCAAACAAAAAAAGTAAAAGTGAAAGTTGGTACTCTTACAAATTGATTCAAAATCTTTAGATCCAGAACTGGTCTGAATGAATTTTCTTTCTTTGGGACAATGAATAGATTTGAATAAAACCCCAGATTCTGTTCCTAAAACGGAACTGGCATGATTACCCCTGATAACTCCAGGTCTGAAAAACACTTCAGGAAAGCCTGAGCCTTTACTGGGTTCGCTGGAATGTGTGAGAGATAAAATCTTCTCACAGGCGGTCTTACTCTGAATCCTATTCTGTACCCCTGAGAGACAATACTCTGAATCCAATGATTTTGGACCGAATTGATCCAAACATCTTTGAAAAATTTTAATCTGCCCCCTACCAGCTGAGCTTGGGAGAAGGATTAGGTTTCTGTTCCTTATTTTGTCGAAAGGAACGAAACCGGTTAAAAGCTTTAGATTTACCCTTAGGTTTTTTATCCTGAGGCAAAAAACTCCCTTCCCCCCAGTAACAGTTAAACTTATTGAATCCAACTGAGAACCAAATAATTTATTACCTTGGAAAGAAAGAGATAGCAATCTGGACTTAGAAGCCATATCAGCATTCCAAGATTTGAGCCACAAAGCTCTTCTAGCTAAAATAGCTAGACGTAGATTTAACATCAATTTTGATAATATCAAAAATGGCATCACAAATGAAATTATTAGCATGTTGAATCAACTTAACAATGCTAGACAAATCATGATCCGATACTTGTTGCGCTAAAGTATCCAACCAAAACTTTGAAGCAGCTGCAACATCAGCCAAAGAAATTGCAGGCCTAAGAAGATGACCTGAATATAAATAGGCTTTCCTTAGATAAGATTCAAGTTTCCTATCTAAAGAATCTTTAAAAGAAGTACCATCTTCCGAAGGAATAGTAGTACGTTTAGCAAGAGTAGAGAGAGCCCCATCAACTTTGGGAACCTTGAAGAAGGAATAAAAGAAGTACCAGGCGTATTCCATTACTTAGAAATCATATCAGAAATAGCATCAGGAACTGGAAAAACCTCTGGAATAACCACAGGAGGTTTATAAACAGAATTTAAGTGTTTACTAGTTTTAATATCAAGAGGACTAGTTTCCTCCATATTCAATGTAATCAACACTTCTTTTAACAAAGAACGAATATACTCCAATTTAAATAAATAAGAGGATTTATCAGTGTCAATATCTGAGACAGAATCTTCTAAATCAGATAGATCCTCAATAGAGAAGGATAATTCAGTATGTTGCTGGTCATTTGAAATTTCATCAACCTTATGAGAAGTTTTAAAAGACCTTTTACGTTTATTAGAAGGCGGAAAGGCAGACAAAGCCTTCTGAATAGAATCAGAAATAAATTATTTTAAATATACAGGTATATATTGTGCATTAGATGTTGAGGGAACAGCAACAGGTAATAGATACATGTTATGCATGTAAAAGTTTATCATGACAACTCTTACAAACCACAGCTGGTGGTATAATCTCCACAAGTGTACAACAAATGCACTTAGCTTTGGTAGAACTGTTATCAGGCAGCAGGGATCCAACAGTGAATTCTGAGACAGGATCAGATTGAGACATCTTGCAAATATAAGAGAAAAAAACAACATATAAAGCAAAATTATCAATGTCCTTATATGGCAGTTTCAGAAATGGGCAAAAATGCAAACGGAATAGCCCTCTGACATAGAAAAAGGCAAGAGGCAAATAGGAATGGGGTCTAAAATAATGAAAATATTTGGCACCAAGTATAACGCACAACAAACAGAAAAATATTTTTTGGCGCCAAAAACGTCCGGAAACGACATACTCGCATCATAGATGATGCAACCTTGTGAAAGGACCCGGCGTATTGTATATCCCATACGTCACTAGCTCATGGACTCTTGCCAATTACATGAAAGAAACTAATGTTTTAGATATTCTCAGTGTCAACAACAACTTGTCTTTTATTTAAGGTCCAACACTCCGAACAATGCTGTTTTTGCGGGGAGTATGCAATTGTTAGCTGGTGTGAAACTTTGCACTGGGAGAGTCCTAACCAATCATCCACATTATGAAGACAAAACTCTCAGAGAAAGGACAAAAAAGGTAGGTATGAAAAAGTAAGAGTTTTAATTTGGTAAAAATGCAAGTGCCTCTTATTTCTGAGCATTTTTTCACTGCTAGACAGTGCTAGTACGTGTGCCATATTGATAACATTGTGCTCACTCTTGTGGCGTTACCTACGAATCAGCACTGATTTGCTACAATGCAAGTATGTAGAAAGAACTGAAATATGGGGTAGTCTTCAGAAGCTTAGATACAAGGTAATCACAGAGGTAAAACGTATATTAATATATAGTGTTGGTTATGTAAAACTGGGGAATGGGTTATAAAGGGACTATCTTTTTAAACAATACTAATTCTGTAGTAGACTGTCCCTTTAATTCTATGTCATCAGAAGCAAGCCCCCAGTCATGTATTGCTGCTCCTGAGCCTACCTAAGTATGATTTTCAACAAAGGATACCAAGAGAACAAAGCAAATTAGATAATAGAAGTAAATGTGAAAGGTGTTTAAAATTGTATGCTCTTTCTGAATTATGACAGAATCATTTTGGGTTTTAAAAACAAGGGTATATTCAGACAGATTTATACAGGTTTTACTTAGTCATTTTTGTTCTACCAATATATCTATAAGTTATTTTAAACATACTTCAATTATGAAATATACAAGACCGAATGCAAGAGTCTAAGATTTAGGCCTAGATTATAAGTGGTAACACTGCTTAAGTTAAATAAATATGCTCCTATTCTTGCTCTTATATTACAAGTTGAAAGTAAAAAGTTTGGGCTCTAGCAAAAGCCTCAGGTGTGCTATCATCTGGAAGTCAGATTGTGCAGCCTTTATCCCATAGACTTCTTTGGGACGCACTACAAAACTTGCTTTGGCTTGCACACTAGCCCAAAGGAGCCAAGTGAGCTAAAGCCGAAGGTGCGTTAAGAAATACTTGAAATAGCATTGTTCTTCACTTAAAAGAAAATGTTATTTTTAAATGTATCTATATATATATCTATCTACCTTTATACAGTTTTTGTGTGTATATATGTGTATGTGTATGTATATGTATATATATATATATATATATATAAGAAAAGGAGACGCACTCGCCGGGTCTTAATAAATGATGTATTTAATCCACCAGTGACGTTTCGGGGTAGTAAGCCCCGTCCTCAGACCAATAAAATATTTACAAACAATGCTGACTTATATTACCTTACCCTCCACCAAGATTCTATGCCGGAAGTGTCCACAGCGTTCCCCCAGCGCCACTGCGCAGAACCGGGGGTAGTCATGGCAACCGGAGTAAACAATACTCACAATCAGACATCAGACACCGGGTCCTACGGTCACGCCCATCTGCACTGTAAGTGCCAAAGGAAGCCGTAAGAGCCGGATAACATTATACAGGGTTAGTTACAATTCTGTTGGAAAGAAATGACAACAATAAATTATTCGAAACATGTGGCAATAATATCCTAAGATCAAAATATTCAATATCTCAGACAATTTATAATCTGACTAAAGGTTATATATCTAATATAACAAAGGGATATGTATAATCTAGAGATAAATCTATAGATAAGCCATCAAATAATCCATCAAATAATCATCAACGATTTTTTAAAAACAATTTATGTGAACAGATTTTTGTTTAAAGGAAACAGTGCCAATCTAAATTTACATTTAGCCCATTTGGCGTTATAGTATTCAATGTATAAATCCATCTGGATTCTTTTTGCAGAAGTAGTTTGGCTCTGTCTCCCCCTCTATTGGGCCTGGGAACATGATCAATGATGACATAACGTAAGTTGGACACTGCATGGCCAGCCTGCGCAAAATGTCTGGCCACAGGTTGTTCAGATTGTTTTTTATCAATGGCTGCTCTGATTGCAGTGCGATGGTTGGCCATGCGGGTCCGTAGGTCATCAATTGTTTTGCCCACGTAGTATAACCCACAGGGACAATGAATCAAATAGACCACATATTCAGTGGTATATACCATTCAGTGGTATATATATATACATACATACACACACAGTTGTACACACAGTTGTATTTAAAAGTTTAGGCACCCCTGACAATTTCTATGACTTTTATTTATAAATAATTGGGTGTTTGGATCAGCAATTTCATTTTGATATATCAAATAACTAAAGGACATAGTAATATTTCAGTAGTGAAATGAGGTTTATTGGATTAACAGAAAATGTGCAATATGCATCAAAATGAAATTAGACAGGTGCATAAATTTGGGCACCCCAACAGAAATATCACATTAATATTTAGTAGCGCATCCTTTAGCAGAAATAACAGCCTCTAGACTCTAGACGCTTCCTATAGCCTGTAATGAGTGTCTGGATTCTGGATGAAGGTATTTTGGACCATTCCTCCTTGCAAAACATCTCCAATTCAATTAGGTTTGATAGTTGTCGAGCATGGACAGCCCGCTTCAAATCACCCCACAGATTTTCAATGATATTCAGGTCTTGGGACTGGGATGGCCATTCCAGAACATTGTATCTTTTCCTCTGCATAAATGCCAGAGTAGATTTTGAGCAGCGTTTTGGGTCGTTGTCTTGTTGAAATATCCAGCCCCGATGTAACTTCAACTTTGTGACTGATTCCTCAACATTATTCTCAAGTATCTCCTGATATTGAGTGGAATCCATGCGACCCTCAACTTTAACAAGATTCCCAGTACCAGCACTGGCCACACAGCCCCACAGCATGATGGAACATCCACCAAATTTTACTGTGGCTAGCAAGTGTTTGTCTTGGAACGCTGCGTTCTTTTGCCACCATGCATAACGCCCCTTGTTATGACCAAATAACTCAATCTTAGTTTCATCAGTCCACAGCACCTTCTTCCAAAATGAAGCTGGCTTGTCCAAATGTGCGTTTGCATACCTCAAGCGACTTTTGTTTGTGGCGTTTGTGCAGAAAAGGCTTCTTCCTCATAACTCTCTCATACAGCTTCTCCTTGTGCAAAGTGCGCTGAATTGTTGAACGATGCACAGTGACACCATCTGATGTTGTAGGTCTTTGGAGGTGGTCTGTGGGCTGTTTTTGACCTTTCTCACCATCCTTTGCCTCTCCGATATTTTTCTTGGCCTGCCACTTCTGGCCTTAACAAGAACTGTGCCTGTGGTCTTCCATTTCCTCTCTATGTTCCTCACAGTGGACACTGACAGCTTAAATCTCTGCGATAGCTTTTTGTAGCCTTCCCCTAATCTTTGTTTTCAGGCCATTTGAAAGTAGTTTTAGGCCCCCATGTTGCCACTCTTCAGAGAGAGAGGATATAATAAACATCTACTAACATCTACCAAACAGAAGGTAGATCAGATGGATAGGAGATCCCTTATAGAGCAACCCAAAAATGAAGCCACTAAAATATATAGTCAAACTAGCCAAAATAGTAATCTCAAATTTATAACTAAATTTAATAGTCGGCATCATAAAATTAAGAGTATTATGAGAAAACACTGGCAAGTATTAAGGTTAGATCCAATACTGAAACAGTGTATAGGTGAAAAACCTGATGTCATCTTTAGGAAAAATAGGGATCTTAAAAATATTCTTGCGCCAACTAAATTGAGAGGAAAAAAGGAACAAGGTCATAATTTGGCTCGGTGAGGACGAGTGAGCACAGGCACATATAAATGTACAACTCAGGACTGTGTCATGTGCCCCCATATTAGTAAAGAGAATAACCTCTTCTATAGTTCAGATGGCTCTAAAGAATTTAAGGTTAAAAATAAATGTACCTGCATGAGCACTTATGTAGAGTACCAATTAATGTGCAAGTGTAATTTTATCTATGTAGGGCGAACTAAAAGAAAGGTCAAATATAGATTTAAAGAGCACCTAACAAATATAGAGAAGGGATTGGAAATACATAGTGTGCCGCTACATTTTAAATTAGTTCATAATAATAATATTAAGGATTTGGAAATTAAAGTAATTGAGTGGGTTCCCCCCAATATTTGGGACACTAACAGACTCCTAAGGCTCAGACAACAGGAAACATATTGGATAAAAAAAATTAGATTGTCTCCAACCCAAAGGACTAAATGTGGATTTAGATATCCAATAGGTTCTTTATTTAGCAGAACACATAGGTTTATTTTGTAGTTCTAATATAATTTCCTACTCAGGAGAAATACACTCGGTGCTTAGATATGAATTAGTGTGTAAATATACAGTGTTCATGGAATCTGTAATATACTTAATCAGATGTTATATTTACCAACTACACAGATAGGGTTAATAGTAGGATTTTTTTAAAATTGTTTATATATTTGTATTTTTTTTATCAATGATATTTTATATTGTATATTTTGTATTGCACTGTATCATTTTTGTGTATTGCACTGTATCTTTTTAGGTTTATGGTTTTAGATGGATACAATTTTAATTTAATGTAACTGCTAATGTCTGACTGCTAGGCTTATATCCATTTATTTAATGAACCAAATTGATATTCATTGTCACTCTGCATTTAAGTCAGGAATGGGTTAATTTAAAACCTGCTCCGGAAATGGCCTAAATAAGGGGCATATCCCATTAGGCAAATCCACTCTTGAAATAGTTCCTGGTCATAGGAATGAAACGTAGGTCGAGTGAGTAAAAGAAATAGGTCTCAGTGAGGCTACCGGGTCCGCATTTAGTGGTCACATTGGTGAGCTGAGAGATCTCAGTGCTTGTCAGCACTTTGCAGCCGAATTGTACCTATTAGTTGGTTCGCTGTATGTTGCTTTTTGGACTCGCTTTACCTGCACGGATTACTCGTAGAATACACAGGCGGATTGACCAATAACCAACAGTAACACAGAGGGAGGTGGATCATTACTCAGACGCTGAAGCAAGACTGCTGGTGATATGCAACCAATGTGCATTTTTAATTTTTTTATCTTGTGAGTAGCACTCCGGGACAGGGGCTATTGGAATAAAAGCAATTTGTGTATAATCTGCACTTAGATGCGTGTTGCACTTTTCTATTTTTTCTTTTTTAGTTTACTTCTATTTAAAGGAGTTTTGCAATATACTAGGTTTAAAAATATTTTATCCCTGTATTTGAAAAGTTACCACAGCCTAAAGCCATATGAGAAAGTGTTTGAAGTATAGTTTCAGTTGTTAGCTAGATGTGGGTTTAGATTAGGTGCTATCATCAGAATTAAAGGGACAGTCTACACCAGAATTTTTATTGTTTTAAAAGATAGATAATCCCTTTATTACCCATTCCCCAGTTTTGCATAACCAACACAGTTATATTAATATACTTTTAACCTCTGTGATTATATTTTATCTAAGCCTCTGCAAACTGCCCCTTTATTTCAGTTCTTTTGACAGACTTGCAGTTTAGCCAATCAGTGCCTGCTCCCAGATAACTTCACGTGCACAAGCACAGTGTTATCTATATGAAAAACATGAACTAACACCCTCTAGTGGTGAAAAACTGTTAAAATGCATTCTGAAAAGAGGTGGCCTTCAAGGTCTAAGAAATTAGCATATGAACCTCCTAGGTTAATCTTTCAACTAAGAATACCAAGAGAACAAAGCAAAATTGGTGATAAAAGTAAATTGGAAAATTGTTTAAAATTACATGCTCTATCTGAATCATGAAAGTTTATTTTGGCCTAGACTGTCCCTTTAATGAAAAATTAAAAAACATACAGGTAATTGCTTGCCTTTTTTGTAGGGATTTGAATGTCTCATAGAAATATACACTTATGAATAAGAATTAAATATAAATACAATAATAATGTGTAGTAGTGGGAACTATAGGATATAGTGCCAAAAAAATATGGTCCACCATTCTGTGATCTTCTTTCACTATCTGGCAACGTCCAAGAGAGAAAAGAACTAGCAGTAGTTAAGTATGTAATCAAATGTATACTACATATCAAAAGTAGCCGTAGTCACATTCTTCTGAACTGTAACTCGGCATAAACCAATATCCCTTCAAAGGCTCAAAAGGGAAACAGGAACCGAATAACCGTATAACAAATCTATTAGTTAAAAAGGACATCTAGTCTCTGGTGCAATAGGCTACGACCATATACAACTGCTACACAGTACAATGCAAAAAATGCTGTATAAAAGGCGCATTCGTTACAACCGGTAAGTGCCATTCAAATGGAAAGTCACACCCTCCTGGTGACGTCAATCCATTATATCCAATGGAAGTATCACGGTATTGGCTTTTTCAAGGATGTCTTTCAATTCCATGGATATTCCTTATATATCTCATAATCAATTCCTATTGGTTTGTAGATGTTTAACTCTTTTTCCACGTTACACTGCGTTTTTCTGGCATATTGTTATTACAGATAATCTCCATACCAGTTTAAAGTACATACATTTTTCATATGCACAATATATTTATAATGCAAATTGTCAAAGACATAAAATGAACAGAAATGTTCAAAATTAGAAACGAAATATATTGCTATGATAGATGGGATTTGAACATCTATACCAAACAATAAAACAGTAAAAGGCATTAATGTTTACCACTACACTATAGTGGTTAACAATATTTGTT
This sequence comes from Bombina bombina, assembly GCF_027579735.1. Taxonomy (NCBI): domain Eukaryota; kingdom Metazoa; phylum Chordata; class Amphibia; order Anura; family Bombinatoridae; genus Bombina; species Bombina bombina. Next base: position 1,295,452,433 of record NC_069499.1, on the reverse strand, counting down.
AGTAACTTCTAGGTTATATGGAACCCCATGTCAGCACCTCTTGTGATTTTCTTTGTACAGTGCTGTTATTTATTAAATGGATACTGAACCCAAATGGTTTCTTTAATGATTCAGATAGAGCATGCGATTTTAAGCAACTTTCGAATTTACTCCTATTATCAAGTTTTCTTTGTTCTCTTTGTATCTTTATTTGAAAAAGCAGGAATGTAAGCTTGCGAGCCGGCCCATTTTTGGTTCAGGACCCTGAATAGCGCTTGCTGATTGGTGGCTGCATTTAGCCACCATGAACTATAGGAAACTATTATAAATTATCTATAAAGAAACCTAATGCTGCCACAAGATCAAAATTCTAGTTATAAGTTCAAAGTGAAATCTCTTTTCTAATATTGTGGTCATTTTGCTTTGCTTGTTTTTACATTCTATATACAATTTTGCAATTCGTAGCCACACACCTTATTTCATATAAATATCTATGCTGGCACTGCATGGTCAAGTGAAATGTTATTGGGATGTTTTGTTTTTCATACACAGGTTTACCAAGTGTATGCAAAGAGAGCTCCTGAGGATGTACATAGTATCCTACGATCATTTGGAACCGATTATGTGATTTTGGAGGACAGCATTTGTTATGAAAGGAGACATAGTAGAGGCTGTCGGCTGCGTGATCTACTGGATGTTAGTAATGGACATGTAAGTAGATTGCAGAACGATCATAAGTTACATACTCCATCACATATGTTACAAGTGGTCTACCTTTCTGACAGTGATTTATTCATCCCTTAGTTAGTTATAGTCCTGTCCAAAATAATGCTTTTTAAGAAAACAGTACAAAGTGGTCATAACATTTAAAGGGTTATGAAACCCTATTATCTAATGTGCTTCATTCTTTAGATATCCTTTGTTGAAGAAATAGCAATGCACATGGGTGAGCCAATCACACGAGGCATCTATGTGCAGCCACCAATCGGCAGCTGCTGAGCCTATTTAGATATGCTATTCAACAAAGGATATCAAGAGAATGAATCAAGTTAGTTAAAGGGGCAGTCAACACCAAAAGTTTTGTTGTTTAACCCCTTAATGACCAAGGACGTGCTATGTACGTCCTTAAAAAAAGGACAGTTAAGGACCAAGGACGTATATAGTACATCCTCAGTCAAATTGAGCAGTGGAAGCAATCGTGATTGCTACAGCCGCTCTCAGGGTATTTCAGTGATGCTTCGATATTAAGGCACCGTGCAATACCCTTTAGGCAACTACAGATGCAGAGAGGGCTACTCTGTGGCCCTTTCTGCATCGGCCAGCGATGGTGCCTATCGTTGGTGGCGTGGAAGGGATACGAGGGAGGCAGGTGGGCGGCCCATCACTGGATCAGAGTTCCGGTTCCGGCAGTGCACGGAAATGGTGGCATGAAATATACCAAAATGGGCCTAGATCAATACTTTGGGTTGTCTACTAAAAAAAAATATATATATACATTTGAAGGGTTATTCAGGAATCCCTGATATATATCAGTGTTACAAAGTAACTATCGCTAATTTTGAAGAAAAATGGTTTGTAAATAGGAAAGTGCTACTTGTATTTATGGCCCTATAGTTTACAAAAAAAGCAAAGAACATGTAAACATTGGGTATTTCTAAACTCAGGACAAAATTTAGAAACTATTTAGCATGGGTGTTTTTTGGTGGTTGTAGATGTATAAGATTTTGTGGGGTCAAAGTTAGAAAAAGTGTGTTTGTTTTTTTCATTTTTTTCATATTTTATATTTTTTTTTATAGTAAATTATAAGATATGATGAAATGATGGTATCTTTAGAAAGTCCATTTTATGGCGAGAAAAACTGTATTTAATATGTGTGGGTAAAGTAAATGACTGGCAAATTATTTTTGTATTATTTTTGTTTTTATTTTAATATTTTAGTTTTTTAGTTTTTTGTGTTTTTAAACTCCTGTTTATATTAATTTTATTAGTACCATTTTGTATACAATAAATCTATTCAGCCTTCCTCGACGTGTTTGTGTACTTACCCTTAGGCCGTTTGGCGCTGTGATCACTACCATTGTTTTTAGATTCTGTCCTTTTAGGGGATTGGTTAGACCCCTTTTTTGTGTTTCACAGCTTAGGGTATTTCTTCTGTTAAGTGTGATCAGTCCACGGGTCATCATTACTTCTGGGATATTACTCCTCCCCAACAGGAAGTGCAAGAGGATTCACCCAGCAGAGCTGCATATAGCTCCTCCCCTCTACGTCACTCCCAGTCATTCTCTTGCACCCAACGACTAGATAGGATGTGTGAGAGGACTATGGTGATTATACTTAGTTTTATATCTTCAATCAAAAGTTTGTTATTTTAAAATAGCACCGGAGTGTGTTATTACCTCTCTGGCAGAGTTTGAAGAAGAATCTACCAGAGTTTTGCTATGATTTTAGCCGGAGTAGTTAAGATCATATTGCTGTTCTCGGCCATCTGAGGAGTGAGGTAAACTTCAGATCAGGGGACAGCGGGCAGATGAATCTGCATAGAGGTATGTAGCAGTTTTTATTTTCTGACAATGGAATTGATGAGAAAATCCTGCCATACCGATATAATGTCATGTATGTATACTTTACACTTCAGTATTCTGGGGAATGGTACTTCACTAGAATTACACTGTAAGAAATACATAAAGCTGTTTAATAACTAGAGATTATGTTTAACGTTTTTGCTGGAATGTAAAATCGTTTTCATTTGCTGAGGTACTGTGTGAATAAATGTTTGGGCACTATTTTTCCACTTGGCAGTTGCTTAATCTGTTTTTCTGACAGTTTCTGTTCTCCCTCACTGCTGTGTGTGAGGGGGAGGGGCCGTTTTTTTGGCGCTTTTTCTATGCATCAAATATTTCAGTCAGCAACTCATTGTATTCCCTGCATGATCCGGTTCATCTCTACAGAGCTCAGGGGTCTTCAAAACTTATTTTGAGGGAGGTAATTTCTCTCAGCAGAGCTGTGAGAATTATAGTTTGACTGAGATAAAAAACGTTTATTCTGTAATTTGTTTCCTGCTTTCAGAATTTGTTATCTTTGCTAATGGGATTAAACCTTTGCTAAAGTTGTGTTGTTTACAAGGATTGAGGCTATAACTGTTTCAATTTATTAATTTTCAACTGTCATAGATCTTCTGTGCTTCTTAAAGGCACAGTACATTTTAATATTATTCTAATTGAATTGTATTTCCAAGTTGCAAGTTTATTTGCTAGTGTGTTAAACATGTCTGATTCAGAGGATGATACCTGTGTCATTTGTTGCAATGCCAAAGTGGAGCCCAATAGAAATTTATGTACTAACTGTATTGATGCTACTTTAAATAAAAGTCAATCTGTACAAATTGAACAAATTTCACAAAACAACGAGGGGAGAGTTATGCCGACTAACTCGCCTCACGTGTCAGTACCTACATCTCCCGCTCAGAGGGAGGTGCGTGATATTGTAGAGCCGAGTACATCTGGGCGGCCATTACAAATCACATTACAGGATATGGCTACTGTTATGACTGAGGTTTTGGCTAAATTACCAGAACTAAGAGGTAAGCGTGATCACTCTGGGGTGAGAACAGAGTGCGCTGATAATATTAGGGCCATGTCAGACACTGCGTCACAGGTGGCAGAACATGAGGACGGAGAACTTCATTCTGTGGGTGACGGTTCTGATCCAAACAGACTGGATTCAGATATTTCAAATTTTAAATTTAAACTGGAAAACCTCCGTGTATTACTAGGGGAGGTGTTAGCGGCTCTGAATGATTGTAACACAGTTGCAATACCAGAGAAAATGTGTAGGTTGGATAAATATTTTGCGGTACCGACGAGTACTGAGGTTTTTCCTATACCTAAGAGACTTACTGAAATTGTTACTAAGGAGTGGGATAGACCCGGTGTGCCGTTCTCACCCCCTCCGATATTTAGAAAAATGTTTCCAATAGACGCCACCACAAGGGACTTATGGCAAACGGTCCCTAAGGTGGAGGGAGCAGTTTCTACCTTAGCTAAGCGTACCACTATCCCGGTGGAGGATAGCTGTGCTTTTTCAGATCCAATGAATAAAAAGTTAGAGGGTTACCTTAAGAAAATGTTTGTTCAACAAGGTTTTATATTGCAACCCCTTGCATGCATTGCGCCGATCACGGCTGCAGCGGCATTCTGGATTGAGTCTCTGGAAGAGAACATTGGTTCAGCTACTCTGGACTACATTACGGACAGGCTTAGAGTCCTTAAACTAGCTAATTCATTCATTTCGGAGGCCGTAGTACATCTTACTAAACTTACGGCGAAGAATTCAGGATTCACCATTCAGGCACGCAGGGCGCTGTGGCTAAAATCCTGGTCAGCTGATGTTACTTCTAAGTCTAAATTGCTTAATATACCTTTCAAAGGGCAGACCTTATTCGGGCCCGGGTTGAAAGAGATTATCGCTGACATTACAGGAGGTAAAGGCCATGCCCTGCCTCAGGACAAAGCCAAAGCCAAGACTAGACAGTCTAATTTTCGTTCCTTTCGTAATTTCAAAGCAGGAGCAGCATCAACTTCCTCTGCACCAAAACAGGAAGGAGCTGTTGCTCGCTACAGACAAGGCTGGAAACCTAACCAGTCCTGGAACAAGGGCAAGCAGACTAGGAAACCTGCTGCTGCCCCTAAAACAGCATGAATTGAGGGCCCCCGATCCGGGATCGGATCTAGTGGGGGGCAGACTTTCTCTCTTCGCCCAGGCTTGGGCAAGAGATGTTCAGGATCCCTGGGCGCTAGAGATAATATCTCAGGGATACCTTCTGGACTTCAAATACTCTCCTCCAAGAGAGAGATTTCATCTGTCAAGATTGTCAACAATCCAGACAAAGAAAGAGGCGTTTCTACGCTGCGTACAAGAGCTCTTGTTAATGGGAGTAATCCATCCAGTTCCACGATCGGAACAGGGACAGGGGTTTTACTCAAATCTGTTTGTGGTTCCCAAAAAAGAGGGAACTTTCAGACCAATCCTGGACTTAAAGATCCTAAACAAATTCCTAAGAGTTCCATCGTTCAAGATGGAGACTATTCGGACAATTTTACCTATGATCCAAGAGGGTCAATACATGACCACTGTAGATTTAAAGGATGCTTACCTTCACATACCGATTCACAAAGATCATTATCGGTACCTAAGGTTTGCCTTCCTAGACAGGCATTACCAGTTTGTGGCTCTTCCATTCGGATTGGCTACAGCTCCAAGAATCTTCACAAAGGTTCTGGGTGCTCTTCTGGCGGTACTAAGACCGCGGGGAATCTCGGTAGCTCCATACCTAGACGACATTCTGATACAAGCTTCAAGCTTTCAAACTGCCAAGTCTCATACAGAGTTAGTGCTGGCATTTCTAAGGTCACATGGATGGAAGGTGAACGAAAAGAAAAGTTCACTCGTTCCACTCACAAGAGTTCCCTTCCTGGGGACTCTTATAGATTCTGTAGAAATGAAGATTTACCTGACAGAGGACAGGCTAACAAGACTTCAAAGTGCTTGCCGCACCCTTCATTCCATTCAACACCCGTCAGTGGCTCAATGCATGGAGGTAATCGGCTTAATGGTAGCGGCAATGGACATAGTACCCTTTGCACGCTTACACCTCAGACCACTGCAACTGTGCATGCTAAGTCAGTGGAATGGGGATTACTCAGACTTATCCCCTTCTCTGAATCTGGATCAAGAGACCAGAAATTCTCTTCTATGGTGGCTTTCTCGGCCACATCTGTCCAGGGGGATGCCATTCAGCAGACCAGACTGGACAATTGTAACAACAGACGCCAGCCTTCTAGGTTGGGGTGCCGTCTGGAATTCTCTGAAGGCTCAGGGACAATGGAGTCAGGAGGAGAGTCTCCTGCCAATAAAAATTCTGGAATTGAGAGCAGTTCTCAATGCCCTCCTGGCTTGGCCCCAGTTGACAACTCGGGGGTTCATCAGGTTTCAGTCGGACAACATCACGACTGTAGCTTACATCAACCATCAGGGAGGGACAAGAAGCTCCCTAGCTATGATGGAAGTATCAAAGATAATTTGCTGGGCAGAGTCTCACTCTTGCCACCTGTCAGCAATCCACATCCCGGGAGTGGAGAACTGGGAGGCGGATTTCTTAACTCGTCAGACTTTTCATCCGGGGGAGTGGGAACTTCATCCGGAGGTCTTTGCCCAAATACTTCGACGTTGGGGCAAACCAGAGATAGATCTCATGGCGTCTCGACAGAACGCCAAGCTTCCTCGTTACGGGTCCAGATCCAGGGATCCAGGAGCAGTCCTGATAGATGCTCTGACAGCACCTTGGGACTTCAGGATGGCTTACGTGTTTCCACCCTTCCCGTTGCTTCCTCGATTGATTGCCAGAATCAAACAAGAGAGAGCATCAGTGATTCTAATAGCACCTGCGTGGCCACGCAGGACTTGGTATGCAGACCTGGTGGACATGTCATCCTGTCCACCTTGGTCTCTACCTCTGAAACAGGACCTTCTGATACAGGGTCCCTTCAAACATCAAAATCTAACTTCTCTGAAGCTGACTGCTTGGAAATTGAACGCTTGATTTTATCAAGACGTGGATTTTCTGAGTCAGTTATTGATACCTTAATACAGGCTAGGAAACCTGTTACCAGAAAGATTTACCATAAGATATGGCGTAAATACCTATATTGGTGTGAATCCAAAGGTTACTCTTGGAGTAAGGTTAGGATTCCTAGGATATTGTCTTTTCTACAAGAAGGTTTAGAAAAGGGTTTATCTGCTAGTTCATTAAAGGGACAGATCTCAGCTCTGTCCATTCTGTTACACAAACGTCTGTCAGAAGTTCCTGACGTCCAGGCTTTTTGTCAGGCTTTGGCCAGAATTTAGCCTGTGTTTAAAACTGTTGCTCCACCATGGAGTTTAAACCTTGTTCTTAATGTTTTACAGGGCGTTCCGTTTGAACCCCTTCATTCCATTGATATAAAGTTGTTATCTTGGAAAGTTCTATTTTTAATGGCTATTTCCTCGGCTCGAAGAGTCTCTGAATTATCAGCCTTACATTGTGATTCTCCTTATTTGATTTTTCATTACGATAAGGTAGTCCTGCGTACTAAACCTGGGTTCTTACCTAAGGTAGTTACTAACAGGAATATCAATCAAGAGATTGTTGTTCCTTCTTTATGCCCAAATCCTTCTTCAAAGAAGGAACGTCTACTGCACAACCTGGATGTAGTCCGTGCTCTAAAATTTTACTTACAGGCAACTAAGGAATTTCGACAAACGTCTTCTCTGTTTGTCATTTACTCTGGGCAGAGGAGAGGTCAAAAAGCTTCCGCTACCTCTTTCTTTTTGGCTTCGTAGCATAATTCGTTTAGCTTATGAGACTGCTGGACAGCAGCCTCCTGAAAGAATTACAGCTCATTCTACTAGAGCTGTGGCTTCCACTTGGGCCTTCAAGAATGAGGCCTCTGTTGAACAGATTTGCAAGGCTGCAACTTGGTCTTCGCTTCATACTTTTTCCAAATTTTACAAATTTGACACTTTTGCTTCATCGGAGGCTATTTTTGGGAGAAAGGTTCTTCAGGCAGTGGTTCCTTCTGTATAAAGAGCCTGCCTATCCCTCCCGTCATCCGTGTACTTTTGCTTTGGTATTGGTATCCCAGAAGTAATGATGACCCGTGGACTGATCACACTTAACAGAAGAAAACATAATTTATGCTTACCTGATAAATTCCTTTCTTCTGTAGTGTGATCAGTCCACGGCCCGCCCTGTTTTTAAGGCAGGTAAATATTTTTTAATTTATACTCCAGTCACCACTTCACCCTTGGCTTTTCCTTTCTCGTTGGTCCTTGGTCGAATGACTGGGAGTGACGTAGAGGGGAGGAGCTATATGCAGCTCTGCTGGGTGAATCCTCTTGCACTTCCTGTTGGGGAGGAGTAATATCCCAGAAGTAATGATGACCCGTGGACTGATCACACTACAGAAGAAAGGAATTTATCAGGTAAGCATAAATTATGTTTTCTTAGCGCTGCAATATCACACCATTCTTCTAAAGTAAATGAGTAAGAGGAAAATTACAGCTAAACACAAACACAGCAGAAATGTAAAAATAGCCCTGGTCCTTAACGGTAAGAAAATGGAAAAATGGTCTGGTCACTAAGGGGTTAAAAAGATAGATAATCCCTTTATTACCCATTTCCCAGTTTTCCATAACCAACACTGTTATATTAATATACTTTTTAACTCTGTGGTTACCTTGTATCAAGAACAGCCTCCCTAACGCAGATCTTTTGACAGACTTGCATTTCAGGCAATTAGTGCTGATTCTTAAATAACTCCACGGGGTGATCACAATGTTATCTAAATGGCACACATAAACTAACGCCCTATAGCTGTGAAAAACTGTCAAATGTTTTTTAGAAAAGAGGCGGTCTTCAAGGGCTTAGAAATTAGCATATGAGCCTACCAAGGTTTAGGTTTCAACTAAGAATACCAAGAGAACATATCAAATTTGATGATAAAAGTAAATTGGAAAGTTGTTTAAAATTAAATGTCCTATCTGAATCATGAAAGTTTAATTTGTATTTTACTGTCCCTTTAAAGGGACATAATACTCAAATACTGTCTATTAAAATTAGTATTTCAAAATGTATGGCTTTGCTTTGTTTTGGGTAAATAATTAATATTTCTTTTCTGAATAAACCAAAACTTTTTCTTTTGGTGTTGTTCAGCCAGCAAAGGGCAGATACCTAGGTATTTAGTTTTAGTTTTTTTATATTTTTTGTTTACTGGAGAAGTTTTTTTTAATTACATTTCAGAGTTTTACCCCCATTATCAGACACACACACACAACATTTTAACTTTGATAGTCATATACTTCAGTGTGAGCTAATGGAATCCCTATTTAAATCTAATATTTTAATGTTACATTCAAATATTCAAGTTAAAGTCAATGTTCAAATGTTAATGTGTTTTAGAAAAAATATTACACTGACAAATGTCAAGGAGAACATTCATTTTGCATTCAGATGCCAAAACATGTTACATTATTTTGTTTTTATGTATTTATTTTAAATAAAAATAATTACTAAAATACATTTTCTTCTCTGTCGAATCTTATAGTTTTAAAGGTGTTTTGATCTTTTAGGAGAATGAACATTTGAAGTTTGACTGAGTTTTCTGTCAACCTCATATTCAGTATCAAAATAAATTAAAAAAGTATATGCAATGTGTACAAAATAACTTTTTGTTTTTTACTTTTTTTATTGTAAATGTCTGCAATTAGGTCATGGATGGACTAGGGGATAATGATCCAGATCTGAAGCCATCTTCCTCACCACGTTTTTGTGAAGAAATAAAGAAAGACCTGCCATCCTACTTAAAATACTTCACCAGAGTCTTTAAGAACAAAACCTTTCATGTTTACAGATTATCACGAAAGGCTGCAGTAAAGTAGCTAATTCCTATGAGCTGGGACTCTATATTGCAGAATGTAGGCGGCTTCTCCAAGGCAACATCCCCAATGAAAGATGAGGTTATTGATTGTTTCTGTACTTCTAGAATCCAGCCAAAAGACCTTTAAAAACATATGTGAAAGTATTGTTTTTCCACAGTGGGCAGATCTTTTCTAATTTTTTTAAGCACATATAATTGAAGTAGAAAAAAATTCATTTTGTATATAGTGGGAAGACTTGAACCAGCAGTATTATTGTGTTGTTGTTTTTTAATTGAGGATATAGGGTGCTGTCTTCTCATTTAATAGACAGTTGTCAAATGAACCTTTATTTGCTGTAAGTGAGCTGTAGTATATTGGTAACACAATCCTCTGCTTAACATTTTATTCATTCATAAAACATGTGCCAATCTTATCTAGGTTTTATGTCACTACAGGGTAAAACATTAAATATTTTTTATGTTTAGAAAGTTTCCATTTAACTTATTTAGTGTGGAAATACTTGTCACACATTGTGATGCATTAAGACTTCATGTTGCCAATTTGGAATAAAACATTGTTTCTATTTCTGTGTTAGATTTTTTTTTTTATACTACCAAACTGTCTCCGTTTCACTATAAGTTTGTAATAAAAGGAACTTTTCAAAATGCACATTGCTCAGTTACAAAAATCTAGAGTTTCATGGCAGATTAGAACCAAAAGTTCAATAAAGTCTTCATAGAATTCCCCTTGGACATTCTACATTTTCCTTAAAGGGACAGTAAAGTCAAAATTAAAATTTCGTGATTCAGATAGAACATACAATTTTAAACAACTCTCCAATTTACTTCTGTTATCAAATTTGCTTAGTTCTCGTATATTTTATTGAAGAGTAAAACTAGGTAGGCGCATAAGAGCTCAGGAGTGTGCACGTGTCTTTAGTACTGTGTGGCAGCAGTGTTTTGCAACATTCTATAACAAAGCTACAAATAATGTTGCAAAACACTGCAATAGAGTACTAAAGACACATGCACACTCCTGAGCTCTTATTCGCCTACCTAGTTTCACTCTTCAATAAAAGATACCAAGAAAACAAAGCATATTTGATAACATTAGTAAATTGGAAAGTTGTTTAAATTTGCATGCTCTATCTGAATCAGGTTTCATTTTGAATTTACTGTCACTAATTACAAGTTATAGCTGAATCGTGCAAATTTATTTTTGACTTTCCTATCCCTTTAAGGTTTTTCTCCATACCTCCTGTTTTTTTAAAGTCTATTTTTTTTTTAAACCTTTTTAATTATATCCAATAGAAGATACAACATGTACCAACAAAAAATAATGAAAACACATCCATTTTTTTTCTGCCGTACAGGGCATTATAGTAAATTATAAATCACAAAATGTTCCGCCTCGCAGGGCATAGAGCTAAATGTTCAGTCACATATATGACTTATTTCTTCTACTAGATACGACGAGTCCACGGATTCATCCATTACTTGTGGGATATTATCCTCCTGCTAACAGGAAGTGGCAAAGAGCACCACAGCAGAGCTGTATATATAGCTCCTCCCTTCTCTCCACCCCCAGTCATTCTCTTTGCCTATACTAGTAATAGGAAGAGGTAAAGTGAAAGAGGTGTTAAAATGATAGTTTTTAGTTTCTTCAATCCATAATTTTTTATTTTAAATGGTACCGGTGAGTACTATTTTTCCTCAGGCAGCATAATAGAAGAAGATTTCTGCCTGGAGGTTGATGATCTTAGCAGATGTCACTAAGATCCATATGAGTTCCCACAGAATGGCTGAGGAGTACTTGAGAAGCTTCAGCGTGGGGAACGTTTTTTCATGGTACAAGCATTGAGGTATGTTCAGTCATTTACTTCTGAAGAGACTGTGATATTTCAGAACAGGCTGACATAGTTCCCAAGAGGGAAGGGGTAAGCAGTAAACCTATAGACATAAGAAAGGGTATTACTGGAGACCTGTGTGTTACTTGTTTTAGGCTAAATGCAGCAAGAAAATGATGGCAGCATGGTTAGACACTGGGGCAGCATAACTTTTTTATTTGCACAAACGGTTACTAATTACTGGTGTTTGGGCATTGTGCTGGGGTTTCACATGGCTATATTATATAACTAGGACTAAATCCACATGGCTAGTTTCTGTACCGCTTCCTTGCGTTTTTTTAGGCTGAGAGTACATCGCATATGATGGGCGGGGCCTAATTTTCACGCCTCAGATGCGCAGTTGATTTTGACAAGAAGGCAGCAAACTTCAGCTTCGGTTGAGCCCAAACTGAGAGATTTGTCTACCGGAGTCATAGTGAGACGTTTGTCAGAACCCTGAGGGAAGGTAGGCGCAACAGCAGAGCTGTGGCAAGGTGCAGGGGGTGTTTAAGTTGTTTCATAACGTTTTTAGGTGTAACGTTTTTTCCTATAGAGGGTTAATTTGTCCCTTACTTGTGGTGCAATATCAGGATACAATATAAGAAAGATATATGCTAAAATTGTAAGCTTAATAGCGTTTGGAAGCAGATTTGGAAAAATTGTGTGCTTTTTTTACTTCTTAAAGGCGCAGTACGTTTTTTTCAAATTGGTATTTTTTTCAATAAATAAAGTTTTTTTCACGACTTTTGTGGTTATTACTAGCCTGTTCAACATGTCTGACATTGATGAAAGTCAATGCTCTATGTGTTTAGAAGCCATTGTGGAACCCCCACTTACATTGTGTCCCTCTTGTACTGAAAGGGCCTTACACTGCAAAGAACATATTTTAGGTGATAAAAGTATAACTAGGGATGATTCTCAGTCTGAAGAGAATCAGGTTATGCCATCCAATTCTCCCCAAGTGTCACAACCTTTAACGCCCACTCAAGCGACGCCAAGTATTTCTAGTGCGTCTAATTCTTTTACTCTGCAAGATATGGTTGCAGTTATGTCTACTACCCTTACAGAGGTATTATCTAAACTGCCAGTTTTACAGGGTAAACGCAGTAGGTCAGGTATTAAGGTAAATACTGAGCCCTCTGATGCCTTATTGGCCATTTCCGATGTACCCTCACAGTGCTCTGATTTGGGGATCGGGGAATTGCTGTCTGAGGGAGAACTTTCAGATTCAGGAAATGTGTTGCCTCAGACAGATTCGGACATGATGTCCTTTAAATTTAGGCTTGAACACCTCTGCCTGTTACTCCGGGAGGTTTTAGCGACTCTGGATGATTGTGACCCTATTGTGATGCCACAAGAGAAATTGTGTAAGATGGACAAATATCTAGAGGTACCTACTTACACTGATGTTTTTCCTGTCCCTTAAAGAATTTCGGACATTGATACAAAGGAATGGGATAGACCAGGCATTCCGTTCTCTCCCCCTCCTAATTTTAAGAAAATGTTTCCCATATCTGACACCATTCGGGACTCTTGGCAAATGGTCCCTAAGGTGGAGGGAGCTATCTCTACCCTAGCTAAGCGTACAACTATACGTGTGCTTTCAAAGATCCTATGAATAAAAAATTAGAGGGTCTTCTAAAGAAATTGTTTATTCATCAGGGTTTTCTTCTACAACCTATAGCTTGCATTGTTCCAGTTACTACTGCAGCAGCCTTTTGGTTTGAGGCTCTAGAGGAGTCTCTTAAGGTTGAGACCCCATTAGATGATATTTTGGATAGAATTAAGGCTCTCAAGCTCGCTAATTCTTTTATTACAGATGCCGCTTTTCAAATGGCTAAATTAGCAGCGAAAAATACAGGCTTTGCCATCTTAGCGCGTAGAGCATTATGGCTCAAGTCTTGGTCTGCTGATGTGTCATCAAAGTCTAAGCTGTTAGTTATTACTTTTAAGGTTAAGACCCTATTCGGGCCTGAATTAAAGGAAATCATTTCTGACATTACTGGAGGTAAAGGTCATGCCCTGCTTCAGGATAAGGCTGTGAAGATGAGGGGTAAACAAAATAATTTTCGTTCCTTTCTGAACTTTAAAGGACCCTCTACTTCCTCTTCCGCCACAAAGCAGGAAGGGAATTTTGCTCAATCCAAGTCAGTCTGGAGACCTAACCAAGCCTGGAACAAATGTAAACAAGCCAAGAAGCCCACTGTTGCTACCAAGACAGCATGAAGGGGCAGCCCCCGATCCGGGACTGGGTTTAGTAGGGGGCAGACTTTCTCTCATTGCTCAGGCTTGGGCAAGAGATGTTCAGGATCCCTGGGTATTGGGAATTGTGACCCAGGGGTATCAGCTGGAATTCAAGGAATTTCTCCCAAGAGGGAGATTTCATCTTTCACGGTTGTCTGTAGACCAGACAAAAAGAGAGGCGTTCTTTCGCTGTGTAAAAGACCTCTCTACCATGGGAGTAATTTGCCCAGTTCCAAAACTAGAACAGGGACAAGGGTTTTACTCAAATCTGTTCGTGGTTCTCAAAAAAGAGGGAACTTTCAGACCAATTTTAGATCTCAAATGTCTAAACAAATTTATCAGAGTCCCATCATTCAAGATGGAGACTATACGAACAATTTTGCCAATGATCCAGGAGGGTCAATATACTATATTATATATATATATATATATATATATATATATATATATATATATATATATATATATATATATATATATAAGAACTCACAGTTGGAAAGTGAATATAGAAAAGAGTTCACTAGTTCCACTAACAAGAGTTCCATTCTTGGGAACTCTGATAGACTCAGTAGACATGAAAATATTTCTGACGGAGGTCAGAAAGTCAAAGATTCTAAATACTTGCTGAGCACTTCAGTCCATTCCTCGGCCATCAGTGGCTCAGTGTATGGAGGTCATTGGATTAATGGTAGAAGCAATGGACATCGTTCCGTTTGCTCGCTTTCATCTCAGACCACTGCAGCTGTGCATGCTCAGACAGTGGAATGGGGATTATACGAACTTATCTCCTCAGATAAATCTGGATCAAGAGACCAGAGACTCTCTTCTTTGGTGGTTGTCACAGGATCATCTGTCCCAGGGAATGTGCTTCCGCAGGCCAGCATGGGTAATAGTGACGACGGACGCCAGCCTCTTGGGCTGGTGTGCAGTCTGGAATTCCCTGAAGGCTCAGGGTGTTTGGACTCAGGAGGAGTCTCTACTACCAATCAATATTCTGGAACTGAGAGCAATATTCAACGCGCTTCAGACGTGGCCTCAGTTGGCTTTGGCAAAATTGATAAGGTTCCAGTCGGACAATATCACGACTTTAGCATATATCAATCATCAAGGGGGGACAAGGAGTTCTCTAGCGATGATAGAGGTTTCAAAGATAATCCGATGGGCGGAGGCTCACTCTTTCCATCTATCGGCAATCTATATCCCAGGAGTAGAGAACTGGGAAGTGGATTTTCTAAGTCGTCAGACTTTTCATCCGGGGCAGTGGGAACTCCATCCGGAGGTGTTTGCATCATTGATCCGTCAATGGGGCACGCTGGAATTGGATCTGATGGCATCTCATTAGAATGCCAAACTTCCTTGTTACGGGTCCAGGTCAAGGGATCCCCAAGCTGTACTGATAGATGCTCTAGCAGTACCTTGGTCGTTCAACCTGGCTTATGTGTTTCCTCCTTTTCCTCTCCTACCTCGTCTGATTGCAAGAATCAAACAGGAGAGAGCTTCAGTAATCCTAATAGCGCCTGCCTGGCCACGCAGGACTTGCTATGCAGATTTAGTGGACATGTCATCTCTGCCACCGTGGAAACTGCCATTGAGACAGGACCTTCTCATTCAAGGTCCGTTCCAACATCCCAATCTAAATTCTCTGCAGCTCACTGCTTATCTTAGTCTTATCTAAGCGGGGATTCTCTGACTTGGTTATTGATACTTTGATTCAGGCTCGCAAGCCTGTCACGAGAAAGATTTACCATAAGATATGGCGTAAATATCTTTGTTGGTGTGAATCCAAGGGCTACTCGTGGAGTAGGGTTAAGATTCCTAGGATTTTGTCCTTTCTCCAAGAAGGATTGGAGAAGGGATTATGAGCTAGTTCCTTAAAGGGACAAATTTCTGCTTTGTCAATTTTACTACACAGGCGTCTGGCAGATGTCCCAGACGTTCAGTCTTTTTGTCAGGCTTTAATCAGAATCAAGCCTGTGTTTAAACCTATTGCTCCGCCATGGAGTTTGAATTTAGTTCTCAATGTTCTTCAAGGGGTTCCGTTTGAACCCATGCATTCCATAGATATTAAACTATTATCTTGGAAAGTTTTGTTTTTAGTTGCTATCTCTTCGGCTCGAAGAGTTTCTGAGCTTTCTGCATTACAATGTGACTGGCCTTATCTTACATTCCATTCTGATAAGGCGGTTTTGCGTACTAAACCTGGATTTCTTCCTAAAGTTGTTTCTAATAAGAATATTAATCAGGAAATTGTTGTTCCTTCCTTGTGTCCTAATCCTTCTTCTAAAAAGGAACGTCTCTTACATAACTTGGACGTGGTTCGGGCTTTGAAGTTTTACTTACAAGTGACCAAGGATTTCCGTCAAACATCTTCTCTATTCGTTGTTTATTCTGGAAGACGTAGGGGTCAAAAAGCTACGGCTACCTCTCTTTCTTTTTGGCTTAAACGCATCATCCGACTGGCATACGAGACTGCTGGACAGCAGCGCCCTGAAAAGATTACTGCTCATTCTACTAGAGCTGTGGCTTCCACATGGGCTTTTAAAAACGATGCTTCTGTTGAACAGATTTGTAAGGCTGCGACTTGGTCCTCCCTTCATACTTTTTCCAAATTTTAAAAATTTTATACTTTTGCTTCTTCCGAGGCTATTTTTGGGAGAAAAGTTCTTCAAGCAGTGGTGCCTTCCGTTTAGGTATCTGTCTTGTCCCTCCCGTTCATCCGTGTCCTGTTGCTTTGGTATTGTATCCCACAAATAATGGATGAATCCGTGGACTCGTCGTATCTAGTAGAAGAAAAGGAAATTTATGCTTACCTGATAAATTGATTTCTTCTACGATACGACGAGTCCACGGCCCTCCCTGTCATTTTAGACAGATTATATTTTTGTTTTTCAAAACTTCTGTCACCTCTGCACCTTTTAGCTTTTCTTTTCTCTTCCTATACCTTCGGTCGAATGACTGGGGGTGGAGAGAAGGGAGGAGCTATATATACAGCTCTGCTGTGGTGCTCTTTGCCACTTCCTGTTAGCAGGAGGATAATATCCCACAAGTAATGGATGAATCCGTGGACTCGTCGTATCGTAGAAGAAATCAATTTATCAGGTAAGCATAAATTTCCTTTTCTCTCTTAATCAGCTCTTAAATCTGACTGCGTCAAATGTAAACAAATATAAATATAGATTGTTTAATACCTCATAGTCTATTGGGTATTTTATCATATTCTGGAACAAACACAAAAAAAAGGGAATCCCCGTAGAGGGTACTAGGGAAACTTCTAGTTCCTCTCCCTCTTCTCTCCCCCGCTCCTCCCCATCCTAGGTCATCTTGTCTATGGTTTTAGCATAATGTGTGGATGGAGTCACACAAATTACCAGATTTCCAGTAATACTATCTCTGAGTTTCTAAAGGGATAGATCAATTGGTCAATTTTGCCTGGGGACAGTGTTTTAATAAATGGGGCCCACTTTTTGTAAAAGAGGATAATGTCTCGATCTGAGTTCATATCTGTGTCAAATTGTTCAATAATGCATTGTTTTTTAAATAATTTTTAATTTCCGTCAGATTGGTGGCTTCTTTCTTTTTCCATTTTTTGAATATTAGATTCCTCACCACTAAGATTATATTTTTGACAATTTTCTCATATTCCTGTAAATGAGTTTCCCCTTTAAGAAAGATTATTCTTAGGTGTGAAATCCACGAGTTAATTTTTAAAACTCTTGTGACCCAATATTCCACCTTTAACCATAGCTGTCCGATCTTGGACACAGCCATAACATGTTTGCTAAGTCAGCTGCTGGTAATGCACATTTTGGGCATTCACTTAAATTGGAGTTTGTGTCCTTTAATGGTGTATAATAAATTTGGTTTAGCAATTTTAAATGGGATTCTTGCCATGACGTTAATAGAGTTGCATAAAAAGATGCAGCAAAGGATTGGGTTATGAAAGCTGGAACTATATCCTCAGGGAACAAAATGTCCCATTTATTTGCAATGGCCACTAGATTCAATTCACCCCTCCGTGAAACTAATAGCTCATATCCTGGTGAGACCGATAGCAGTCCATTCTTGGCTAGAAGCAACCAGTTATCAATTTCACCTCAAGTCCATCTCCATCCATACTCAGAAACTAATTTAAATAAATAATGTTGAATTTGGAGGTAAACAACGCGATTCGTCCTGTCATGGAAATAGTGAGGTTCTGCCAATTTCTCATGTCTTCTTTTATTGTTTTTAAAATCGGGAGTAAATTACGATTGTACCAATTTTGAGGCTGAGTTGAAATATTTATTCCCAAATATTTAAAAGAATTTACTACGATTTTAAAAGGTATAACTTACGGCAAGTTTTCATTTTATCTAATCCAGAGTAATTCTGACTTTGAGGCGTGATTCTGTACCCTGAGAATGAACCAAAAGAGTCTATCAATGATAAAAGTTTCGGAATATTCATCCGCATAGAGTGCGACCTTCAATTCTTTGCTACCTATCTTTATACCTTCTATTTTATTTCTGATTATTATTGCAAGTGGTTCAATCGAGATATCGAATAGTAATGGGGAGAGTGGACAGCCCTGCTGTGTACCTCTTTTGAGGGTTAACACGGATGATTCCATATTGTTAATTACAAGTTTAGTGTGTGAATTATTATATAGGTTTTTCCACTAGCTTTAAAAAATTGTCTCTAAATCCAAATTTTGGTAATGAAAAGAACGAATGATCTTATTGGATTGAGTCAAACTCTTTCTCGGCATCTATTGGGATAATTGCTACCTTAATGTTATTAAAGTAGTCAACAACTAGGAAGACTTCCCTAATTTTAGATGCCGAATTACGTTTATATAAGATCCTGCTTGGTCTTTATGTATAATGTCCTTCAATACTGATTGTAATCTCTTCGCTAGAATAGTAGTGAATATTTTATAGTCAGTGTTAAGCAGGGCTATAGGTCTTTAAGATTCTTTTTTGGGGGAGGTCTTTGCCTTGTTTAATGATTAGAATAGTTTGGGAGGCTGCAAAGTTTGAAGTTATCTGATTATTCTCTACGTAGAAAAAAAGTAAATAATCTTGCTAAATGACTAACAATCCTGGGAGAGAGGATTTTATAAAAATCATTCGGTAATGCATTGGGGCCTGGCGCTTTCTCTGATTGTAAGGTTTTAATAGTCTGAGTAATTTCCTCTTCCGTGACTGGAGCATTTATTTTGCTTAAAGCCTCATAGTCTATAACTGGGTTTGTAATATTGCTCCAAAATTCAGTCTTATTTATTCTATTTGAATCCTTATATGAATACAGCTCCTTGTAATAAACTGAAAATACCTCTAGAATTTCTTTCAGGGAGTTGACAGTTTTATCTGATTCAATTAATGACTCAATCAGAGTAGATTTTTTTTTTTATTGTTCTTAACAAGGTTAGCTAGCAACCTAACTGCCTTATTACCATGTCTATAAAATTTCGCCAGCATCCTGAGATCTTTTTGAGATGATGTCTCTGTGACAGACCCTTCGGTCAGAACTAAAAGAATTGACCGTGTGCAGCTTTGAGAAGCTGTTTTCTAAAAGACAGGTTTGCTGGCCTCAGCTATTGTGGGCTATAATTACGTTTAAGTGATAAACATTCCCATTGTTTAATCACCTCCAGAGAGCAGACGCCTAGTGATAAGAAAAGCCAAATGTCTTGTGTTTAAATTGTTATCTGCTTGAATAATGTAATCCTATTGTGGCCTGTCAAAGGCCGTTGTCTCTCTATCTAATGTACAACATTCTTTCAACCCCCCATCTGGGGTTAGACCTGCATATATACTGGGCATATGGCCCTTAATAAAGTCATTCTGTTTTAAAACCTGAACTGGCTGGGTTGTGAGCTGTTGACTCCCAAACTGTGTTTCGTCCGGTTATTGGGAGTATTGGGATATTGCCTTACTTTTCAGCGCTGACTGTGGATTTACCGGTTATACAGCGGAGATCGTAGATTTTAATATTGCCCTCCGCTACAATTGGTGGCAAGCGGGGGGATCCGACCTTACAGCCGAAAAGCGCAATTCGTGCAATTGTAACTGCCGAATAAGAAAAGGGAATGGCAAGCAGAATACAGCGAAAGAACCGACTACCGAAGTGAATGGAGACGGATTATTCTAAGCTAAAGAGACAAACGTTAAAGGAACTGCTAGAAGCCCGGGGAAAGATAGCCAGCAGCAAACCCAAGGCTATATTAATTGCCGAGCTGATGGAGGGAGACAGAGCTCGCAGCGCTACGCCTCCAGCAGCCATGGAGGAGACCCTATACCAGAGGGAAATGAGGACCAGGCTGGAATTTTTACCCCAACCTGTACCACGGGACATGCTATCCGTGGTAATGGCAGATGTGCAGGAGTACGTGATGGCACACAGTCCGCGGAATGCATCCTCCCGAGCAGAGTCCATTTCAGAAGCACTCAGCAACCCAGTAAGACCCAAAATCCCATACCATGACTTTAAAATGTTTTGTGAGGAGAAGGATGAGATCGATGGGTATTTACAGGATTTTGAGAGACTGTGCGAGTTACATGATTTGGAGCAGTCCATATGGGTGCCGGTGCTAGCAGGCAAGCTAGCCGGTAGGGCAGCGGAAGCGTATCGCGCTGTACCCAGGGAGGACAGCAAGGATTACGCTAAAGTGAAGAGAGCGATCTTGGAAAGATATGCCATTACCCCGGAGGCATACCGGAGGCGGTTCAGAGACACTGTTAAATTAGCTGGTGATTCCTACGTTGAGTGGGCATATAAGGTGCACCGCACAGCATCTTACTGGATGGCGGGGTGCCAAGCCGTATCTGGGGAAGAGGTGCTGCAGCTATTCCTGTTGGAACATTGCTTCGACAAGTTACCCGCAGGAGTTCGAGAGTGGGTTCGGGACCGTAAACCCTCCACCCTGCATGAAGCGGCTCGCTTGGCAGATGAGTATACGGATACCCGCAAACTGGACACTGCTACCACTAAGCCCCCTGCTAGAGTGGAGTACAGACCCCCAGTCACCCCAGCAGCTGCCAGTTACAAACCCCCGGCGCACCGCTATACCCCATGGCCTCCGGCCACGAACTACCCTCAGAGAGCTCGGTTCAATTTGCAGGGCTACTCACAACCTATTCGGTGCTTTGGATGTAAGCAACTAGGGCACAAAAGACCAGAGTGTCCCCTAAATGCAGTGAACCAAGCACAGTCCTGGAGAAGACCTGCCGGCGGAATCACACCCTCAGCCTGCGCCCCGCTACGTAGAGGCGCAAGAATGCTGGGGCATCCTACATGAGGCAGACCTTGTGCAAGCTGCCCATCGGAATAACCGGCAACTGGTTAAAGTGAATGGGAAGGAGGTCAGTGGTCTACGGGATACTGGTGCTACCATGACCTTGCTTCAAAAGGACTTGGTGTCTGAGAAACAGCACACTGGAGACACTGTGGCTGTGAGGGTAGCAGGGGGCGCTGTGTTCCGCCTACCTGTTGCCAGGGTACAGTTGGATTGGGGAGTGGGCTCTAGACCTGTGAATGTGGGGGTCAAGAAGGACTTACCTGCTGATGTTCTCCTTGGAAATAACTTGGCCCCCCTTGGTTCTGCCTACGCTCCTATGGGTCCCGCTGATGTTAACCCTGTGACTACCCGTGCCCAGATCCGTGCAGCCGAGACTGACCCACCTGCTGCTAAGCCCCAGGACGCTGAGCTCAGTAAATCTCTATCCGCTATTGATACGTGGAAGTCCCGTTACAATGCGCTGATTAAGGAGAAGAGGAGCGCAGAGGAAAAAGCATGTTTAGAACGTGAATCTCTGCTAGACAAGCTGCACCGACAGACTGCAGAAAACACCAGCTTGAGAGTGGGACATGAAACATTAAAGACAAACTTAGCGACACTTGAGGAGAAGCTGACGCTGGCTCATAGTGAGGTGCAGCAACTCAAGGGCACCCTATGTCAGTATGAAGGGATTGTGGATACCTATAAAGAGCAGGTACAGAAAACTCGTAAAGAAGCTGATGGGATTTTGAAGGACTGTTTAGCCCTAGTCTGGGCACTGAGGAAGTTGAACCCTTGTTTGTATGGACAGGAATTCTCTCTCATAACGGGAATACAGATGGATTGTCCCAGCAAACTGACATGCCTACCACCTCCTAGTCCGGTCATCCCCAAGTTAACCCGCCAAAGGGTCAAGCCGGTTCCACAAGGGGGGAGCTATGTGACAGACCCTTCGGTCAGAACTAAAAGAATTGACCGTGTGCAGCTTTGAGAAGCTGTTTTCTAAAAGACAGGTTTGCTGGCCTCAGCTATTGTGGGCTATAATTACGTTTAAGTGATAAACATTCCCATTGTTTAATCACCTCCAGAGAGCAGACGCCTAGTGATAAGAAAAGCCAAATGTCTTGTGTTTAAATTGTTATATGCTTGAATAATGTAATCCTATTGTGGCCTGTCAAAGGGCGTTGTCTCTCTATCTAATGTACAACATTCTTTCAACCCCCCATCTGGGGTTAGACCTGCATATATACTGGGCATATGGCCCTTAAGTCATTCTGTTTTAAAACCTGAACTGGCTGGGTTGTGAGTTGTTGACTCCCAAACTGTGTTTCGTCCGGTTATTGGGAGTATTGGGATATCGCCTTACTTTTCAGCGCTGACTGTGGATTTACCGGTTATACAGCGGAGATCGTAGATTTTAATATTGCCCTCCGCTACAGTCTCTGTAGCAAAAATGTATCTTTCTTGACTCTAGTATATTTGTCCCAGTTTACCCTCGTTGTTTGTTGTAGATAGCGGTTGTATGCATTAACCAGGGCGTTTAAAATCTCTCTCTAATTTTGTGTTTCTTTTTTAAATGTGCTATATACGCGATAATGTCTCCTCTTAGCACTGCCTTTGCAGCCTCACAAAATACAGCAGGGTTATCTACTGATCCTAGGTTAAAGCCAGAGTATTCAGACATCCTTTCATTTAGCCAGTTTTTAAATGTAATATTAGTTACCAGGTATTTTGGGGGGAAAAAACAAAAGAGTGGGGGAAGCCCAGTATATAATTGAATTTATAGTGAAATCAGTGCATGATCCGAAATACAAAATGGTGTGATGCCGGCTTTAACCCCTTTTTTAATTAGACTCTCATCAACCAAAAACAGGTCTATTCTAGACAGAGATTTACAAGCTTTTGAGATACAAGTGAAATCCTGTGTAATTGGATTTTGCGTTCTCCAGACATCTCTTATTGCTAAGTTTCTAAAAATATTTCTGAACATTTTACTTTCTAAGGCGTCTCTTTTTGTTTTCTTTTTGTTAAGGCCTCTTTTGAGCCTGTCTAAAGGATATTGAGGAAACATATTAAAATCACCGGCCATAATCAGAAACCCCTCCCTTTGCTGCAAAATCCTAAATTGAATTGAGTCCCAGAAGTCTGTCGTACTCATTTGAAGCATAAAGATTACATAGCATATATATACAATTTTCTGTTTTTAACTTTACTCACACATATCTACTTTCTACGTCTGTCAGGACAGATAACATTTTATAATTAAGCTTTTTGCCCATTAAAATTGCTAAACCTCTCTTCCTAGCAAGGCTTGGAGTAGCTATAACTTCTTTCACCCAAGATGATTTTAATTTTGTGACTTTAACCAAGTTTAAAGGGACACTGTACCCAAAAATTTTCTTTCGTGATTCAGATTGAGCATGAAATTTTAAGCAACATTTTAATTTACTCCTATTATCAAATTTTCTTCATTCTCTTGGTATCTTTATTTGAAATGCAATAATGTAAGTTTAGATGCCGGCCCATTTTTGGTGAACAACCTGGGTTGTCCTTGCTGATTGGTGGATAAATTTATCCACCAATAAAAAAGTGCTGTCCAAAGTACTGAAATAAAAAAAAGCATAGATGCCTTCTTTTTCAAAAAATGATAGCAAGAGAACGAAGAAAAATTGATAATAGGAGTAAATTAGAAAGTTGCTTAAAATTGCATGCTCTTTCTGAATTACAAAAGAAAAATTTTGGGTACAGTGTCCTTTTAAGTGAGTTTCTTGCAGGAAGGCAATGTCGGTATTTATTTTTTTTAAGATGGGAAATTATTGCCTTTCGTTTTTTTTGTTCCATGATGTTATAGTGAGAGAGCTAAGTCTAGCCATTATTTATAGTAAATATAGAATACGAGGAGGGGGAGAAGCAGGGGAAGGAAGAAGAGAAAAAAAAGGGGGGCAAAAGAATAATCTCATAACAGCACAAACCAACTATATTACCCCGTCTGGAGTAATATGAACCCTTTTTCATGTACCTCTTCAACAGACCAAGTACTGATAACCTTAGGTCAACCCAAACAGACTAGCAGCCTTAAATCAGGGAAATATTTTTTTCCGTAATGAATTTCTCTGCCTCTAGCTACTTCAAAAGAATATTTTTGACCATTTAAAGTAATTTTTAGAGTGGCTGGGTACATTATTGTTTGCCCTATGACCTGTTCTAATCAATTTGCTACAAATAGGGGACAGATCCTTCCTTTTCAATGATGTTTCATAGGAAAAATCTTGGAATAAAAGTATTTTAACATTGTCTATAAAAATCGGTTGATTTTTACGAAAGTATTGCATAATCGTTACCTTGTGCTGGAAGTTCAGGAATTTGGCAATGATGGGCCTTGAATTAACCTTCCCCCATCACTTGGTTGGGGTTTCCCCAATCTATGAGCTCTTTTAATCACTACGGTGGAGTCAAAACTGGGGATGTTTAAGAGCTGTGGTAGAGTGATGGTTTAGCAAGATCCTCATTCTGTTTATTTTCATGAATGCCTATTATTCTAATATTGTTCCTTC
The DNA here is from genome assembly GCF_027579735.1 of Bombina bombina. Taxonomy (NCBI): domain Eukaryota; kingdom Metazoa; phylum Chordata; class Amphibia; order Anura; family Bombinatoridae; genus Bombina; species Bombina bombina. The sequence continues at coordinate 1,295,428,060 of NC_069499.1, read as the reverse complement.
TGGAACGATTTTCAAGGTCCTTAATTTTGTTCTGTAACTTGATAATGGAAATATTATTGCTTTCCAGTTTAGACTCATGTATTACGGTCACATCCTCTAGATCAGAAACTCTTTGCTCGGTCTCTCTCCTGTAACCTCTTAGAGAATTGTCTCACCTCACTAGGTAAAGTTGAGATGTCATGTTTAATCTCAGTTTTAAACAATTCAAACTTGGGGTTTAAGGCCACTAAGATGTTATCAACGAAGACTTGAGTGTCTATAGAATCACTCAACGGAACGGTGTAATGTTTCCTAATTCAGAATGTATATCAACCAGGGTTTCTAGTGAATTCTTATTCTTTCTCTGTGTTTTGCAGCCATAACTGGAGTTGAGGTCTTATTGTAGGGGGTGATTTAAGGAATCTATCCATAAACAGTGCAAAAAAATAAAAATAGTGTTATGCATGCTTATTGAGTAGCAGGTGCTCTACTATAGAAAAAAATGTATATTTGTGAATGTTGAGATGTTATATTGGTTTCACTGGTAAAAATAAATAATTGAAATGGGTATATATTTGTTTTTTGTTAAGTTGCCTAATAATTATGCACAGTAATAGTCACCTGCACACACAGATATCCCCCTAAAATAGCTATAACTAAAAACAAACTAAAAACTACTTCCAAAACTATTCAGCTTTGATATTAATGAGTTTTTTAGGTTCATTGAGAACATGGTTGTTGTTCAATAATAAAATTAATCCTCAAAAATACAACTTGCCTAATAATTCTGCACTCCCTGTATGTCTACCCTGTGTTTATTGCCCTTAATACTTTGATAAGGTAAACCTAGCTGTGGCTGGGTTTAGAGAAATAAGCTCCATTCAAGTTTAAAAGCTTATATGGTATAAATTGTATATAGAATTGCTATAGAACAATCACAAACAAAATGTATCTCTTGCCCTGTGGGTTTGATTAAACCCAAATTACAATATATGACAGAATTAAGCAAGATATAGATAGATTTGTCTCTGCTGATAAGTTGCACATGGTTCATCAGAAGATGATCAATATTAAATTCACTTTTTTATATATCTGAACTTTAATGGTTTTAAGACCCTGAACCCCTCAAACAAGTAGTTGATATTAGCTAATATATATTCTCAGTAAGAAACACAAAGGGACTAATGGGGTGCTAGTGAACTAATTTCTCAAGCACTAAAGCTGTCATAGCTGGTCTTAACCTCACCGGATTCACTCCCTTCCCCCCCCCCATCTTTCTCACTTTTTGTAACACATATTTCTGACATTCAAAAACAAAACAAAAACAAATCAGTGACCAATATAGCCACCTTTCTTTGCAAGGACACTCAAAAGCCTGCCATCCATGGATTCTGTCAGTGTTTTGATCTGTTCACCATCAACATTGCGTGCAGCAGCAACCACAGCCTCCCAGACACTGTTCAGAGAGGTGTACTGTTTTCCCTCCTTGTAAATCTCACATTTGATGATGGACCACAGGTTCTCAATGGGGTTCAGATCAGGTGAACAAGGAGGCCATGTCATTAGATTTTCTTCTTTTATACCCTTTCTTGCCAGCCACGCTGTGGAGTACTTGGACGCGTGTGATGGAGCATTGTCCTGCATGAAAATCATGTTTTTCTTGAAGGATGCAGACTTCTTCCTGTACCACTGCTTGAAGAAGGTGTCTTCCAGAAACTGGCAGTAGGACTGGGAGTTGAGCTTGACTCCATCCTCAACCCGAAAAGGCCCCACAAGCTCATCTTTGATGATACCAGCCCAAACCAGTACTCCACCTCCACCTTGCTGGCGTCTGAGTCAGACTGGAGCTCTCTGCCCTTTACCAATCCAGCCACGGGCCCATCCATCTGGCCCATCAAGACTCACTCTCATTTCATCAGTCCATAAAACCTTAGAAAAATCAGTCTTGAGATATTTCTTGGCCCAGTCTTGACGTTTCAGCTTGTGTGTCTTGTTCAGTGGTGGTCGTCTTTCAGCCTTTCTTACCTTGGCCATGTCTCTGAGTATTGCACACCTTGTGCTTTTGGGCACTCCAGTGATGTTGCAGCTCTGAAATATGGCCAAACTGGTGGCAAGTGGCATCTTGGCAGCTGCACGCTTGACTTTTCTCAGTTCATGGGCAGTTATTTTGCACCTTGGTTTTTCCACACGCTTCTTGCGACCCTGTTGACTATTTTGAATGAAACGCTTGATTGTTCGATGATCACGCTTCAGAAGCTTTGCAATTTTAAGAGTGCTGCATCCCTCTGCAAGATATCTCACTATTTTTTACTTTTCTGAGCCTGTCAAGTCCTTCTTTTGACCCATTTTGCCAAAGGAAAGGAAGTTGCCTAATAATTATGCACACCTGATATAGGGTGTTGATGTCATTAGTCCACACCCCTTCTCATTACGGAGATGCACATCACCTAATATGCTTAATTGGTAGTAGGCTTTCGAGCCTATACAGCTTGGAGTAAGACAACATGCATAAAGAGGATGATGTGGTCAAAATACTCATTTGCCTAATAATTCTGCACTCCCTGTATAGGATATATACAAATCCCCTTTACCGTCTCTGGCCCACACACAACACGTCCTACTGGCTATAATCAGCAGAACCCTTACTACTCCAGTATTACTAATTTCCTCGGCTAGTACGAGGATGTGGGGCGCGATCCGATATCGATCGCAGTTTGCGGCGCAAGCGAGGGAACCCACGTCGCCCGCAGTTTCAGCTCGCAACTCGAGCCATCCAATATGCGGCGCCGTCACTTGCTAAAGTGGCGCAAGTCTCACAAACCAGCGATGTCCAGAAATCTGCGTAAGTACAGATTTTTGGAGTCGCCAGTGACTTGCGCCACGTTAGAAACTGCTGGCGCCTATAAAACCTGACTAAAGTCTTAATCACCCGCACTGTCTAACACGCCTCCCTAACATAGCCCGACACGTCTAACCCTCTATCCGCTATCCCCCCTCACTATCCTAACAATAAAAAAGCTATTAACCCCTAAACCGCCGCTCCCGTACCCCACCGCAACCTAATAAAGTTATTAACCCCTAAACCGCCGCTCCCGTACCCCGCCGCCAGCTATATTATATCTATAACCCCCTAAAGTGAGCCCCTAACACCGCCGCCATCTATATTAAAATTATTAACCCCTAATCTAATCCCCCTATACCGCCGCCAGCTATATTAATATTATTAACCCCTAATGTAAGCCCTTTACACCGCCGCCATCTCTATTAAAATGATTAACCCCTAATTTAATCTACCTACCCCGCCGCCAGCTATATTATCTATATTAACCCTAAGTATATTATAGTTAATATAGGTATTACATTATATATATTAACTATATTAACCCTAATTATATTAGGGTTAATATAGTTACTATAGTATTTATATTAACTATATTAACTCTATCTAACCCTAACACCCCTAACTAAATTTATATTAAATTAATCTAATTCATTTATAAACTAAAATATTCCTATTTAAATCTAAATACTTTCCTATAAAATAAACCCTAAGATAGCTACAATATAATTAATAATTACATTGTAGCTATGTTAGGGTTAATATTTATTTTACAGGTAAATTGTTAATTATTTTAACTAGGTATAATAGCTATTAAATAGTTATTAACTATTTAATATCTACCTAGTTAAAATAATTACCCAATTACCTGTAAAATAAATCCTAACCTAAGTTACAAATACACCTAAACTATCAATAAATTAAATAAACTACAAACATCTATCTAAAAATACAATTAAATTAACTAAACTAAATTACAAAAAAACAAACACTAAATTACAAAAAATAAAAAAAAGATTACAAGATATTTAAGCTAATTACACCTATTCTAAGCCCCCTAATAAAATAATAAACCCCCAAAATAAAAACAATTCCCTGCCCTATTCTAAATTAAAAAAATTTCAAAGCTCTTTACCTTACCAGCCCTTAAAAGGGCCTTTTGTGGGGCATGCCCCAAAGAATTCAGCTCTTTTGCATACAAATACAATACCCCCCCCCATTACAACCCACCACCCACATACCCCTATTCTAAAACCACCCAAACCCCCCTTAAAAAAGCCTAACACTACCTCCCTGAAGATCTCCCTACCTTGTCTTCACCACACCGGGCCGAACTCCTGATCCGATCCGGGCGATGTCTTCCTCCAAGCGGCAAAGAAGAATTCTTCCTCCGGCGATGTCTTCCTCCAAGCGGCAAAGAAGAATTCTTCCTCCGGCGACGTCTTCCGCCAAGCGGCAGCAAAGTCTTCATTCTTCCGGCGGCATCTTCAATCTTCTTTCTTCGCTCCGCCTCCGCGGAGCATCCATCCCGGCCGACGACTGAACGACGAATGAGGTACCTTTAAATGACGTCATCCAAGATGGCGTCCGCCGAATTCCGATTGGCTGATAGGATTCTATCAGCCAATCGGAATTAAGTTAGAAAAATCTGATTGGCTGATTGAATCAGCCAATCAGATTCTAGTTCAATCCGATTGGCTGATCCAATCAGCCAATCAGATTGAGCTCGCATTCTATTGGCTGATCGGAACAGCCAATAGAATGCGAGCTCAATCTCATTTAAAGGTACCTCATTCGTCGTTCAGTCGTCGGCCGGGATGGATGCTCCGCGGCGGCGGAGCGAAGAAAGAAGATTGAAGATGCCGCCGGAAGAATGAAGACTTTGCTGCCGCTTGGAGGAAGACGTCGCCGGATTAAGAATTCTTCTTTGCCGCTTGGAGGAAGACATCGCCGGAGGAAGAATTCTTCTTTGCCGCTTGGAGGAAGACATCGCCCGGATCGGATCAGGAGTTCGGCCCGGTGTGGTGAAGACAAGGTAGGGAGATCTTCAGGGGGGTAGTGTTAGGCTTTTTAAGGGGGGTTTGGGTGGTTTTAGAAGAGGGGTATGTGGGTGGTGGGTTGTAATGGGGGGGGGGGTATTGTATTTGTATGCAAAAGAGCTGAATTCTTTGGGGCATGCCCCACAAAAGGCCCTTTTAAGGGCTGGTAAGGTAAAGAGCTTTGAATTTTTTTTAATTTAGAATAGGGCAGGGAATTTTTTTTATTTTGGGGGTTTATTATTTTATTAGGGGGCTTAGAATAGGTGTAATTAGCTTAAAAATCTTGTAATCTTTTTTTTATTTTTTGTAATTTAGTGTTTGGTTTTTTTTGTAATTTAGTTTAGTTAATTTAATTGTATTTTTAGATAGATGTTTGTAGTTTATTTAATTTATTGATAGTGTAGGTGTATTTGTAACTTAGGTTAGGATTTATTTTACAGGTAATTGGGTAATTATTTTAACTAGGTAGATATTAAATAGTTAATAACTATTTAATAGCTATTATACCTAGTTAAAATAATTAACAATTTACCTGTAAAATAAATATTAACCCTAACATAGCTACAATGTAATTATTAATTATATTGTAGCTATCTTAGGGTTTATTTTATAGGTACGTATTTAGATTTAAATAGGAATATTTTAGTTTATAAATGAATTAGATTAATTTAATATAAATTTAGTTAGGGGTGTTAGGGTTAGATAGAGTTAATATAGTTATTATAAATACTATAGTAACTATATTAACTATATTAACCCTAATATAATTAGGGTTAATATAGTTAATATATATAATGTAATACCTATATTAACTATAATAGACTTAGGGTTAATATAGATAATATAGCTGGCGGCGGGGTAGGTAGATTAAATTAGGGGTTAATCATTTTAATAGAGATAGCGGCGGTGTAAGGGGCTTACATTAGGGGTTAATAATATTAATATAGCTGGCGGCGGTATAGGGGGATTAGATTAGGGGTTAATAATTTTTATATAGGTGGCGGCGGTGTAAGGGGTCAGATTAGGGGATAGATAAGGTAGATGACAGCGGTGTAAGGGGTTCTAATTAGGGGATAGATAAGGTAGATGGCGGCGGTTTTAGGGGCTCACAGTAGGGGGTTAGTTTATGTAGATGGCGGCGGGGTCCGGGAGCGGCGGTTTAGGGGTTAATAACTTTATTAGGGATTTCGGGGGGAGTATCGCGGTTGACAGGGAGATAGACATTGCGCATGCGTTAGGTGTTAGGTTTATTTTAGAAGATCGCGGTTGACAGGGAGATAGACTGCGCATGCGTTAGGTGTTAGGTTTATTTTAGAAGATCGCGGTTGACAGGGAGATAGACATTGCGCATGCGTTAGGTGTTTATTTTAGCAGCCAGTTTAGGGAGTTACGGGGCTCCAATAGTCAGCGTAAGGCTTCTTACGGCTGCTTTTTGTGGCGAGGTGAAAATGGAGTAAGTTTTCTCCATTTTCGCCACGTAAGTCCTTACGCTGCATATTGGATACCAAACTGCGCTGGTTTGGTATACCTGCCTATGGCCCAAAAAACTACGGGCGACGGCAGAAATATACACGCGTAACTTCTAGGTTACGCCGTATATGTGATACCAAACCAGCGTAAATATTTTATCGGATTTTTATCGGATGGACCCCGTGATGTATAACCTTAGCGCCTCTGTCTAATGTGATTTCTGTGAGCTTTCATATCAATAGAGCAAATAGATAACAAACAGTGATACCTATATTAATCAAATATCGTGGTGTCCAAATAAAATTAGTTTAGCTAGTTAGTACCACTTATTAACTAAATTAGACCGCAAAATTTGAGGTGCTTTGTTTTTCTAGTCACTTGCAAATTTCAAAAATATCTGGATCATAAAAACCTTAATAATCTCTATAGATCATTTTTATATAGCAGACTCAATTTTTAGTATGATTAATTTCTATGCCTGGTTACACCTATGCAGATATGTATATACTCTTCCAAAGATAGTACACAATTATTAGCAGTAGAACAATTTTTCTTTAGGGTTAACACATTTAGGTGTACAGTATAACCTATGGTCCACAAGAACCTTTTTCTTCAGTTGTGTCAAGAAAGAGGGATCCTTGACCCCCACTTCTAGTTCTTTGCAGGATACTAGAGACACAGCAGTCAATTTAAACCCCTCTAGATTTTTTTATTTCTATTTGTAATAGCAAGAATGTGGGGTGCAGCTCCAGGGATATGAAGGTGCTTGAGGCTATTGATTGCCAGAGTGTGGAAAGAGCATATTTTATGCCAATTTCAGTAGGCCATGTAAAGTTAGTATTGATATACCAAGGCTCCAATTAACCTATTGTGCAGTAAATAAAAAGTTTTTAGGAAAGGAAAAGATCCCAATTGGTTACTCACAGTTTTGCAGACATGCCAGGTACAGCTTGCATAACAGGTAGGTTTATCTTGTGTTGCAATAAGCAGCAAACCCTAAGCTGGTGGGTGCACAGAACTACTTTCCATTAGAGCCTGGAAATAGTATGCCCTCCGCGGGTTTCGCAAATGCCAAAGAGATTACCGCCCAGGGCTAACAGCAGGGGGGAGGTGCGTTATCCACAGTTGAAGGGTATCAGGCTTCCGATTTACCCTTGCTCAATCCCCACTGTGCCCTCCTTTTTGGGGAACCCAGCTTTCAGCTTGGTGTTTGTGTAGCCTTCTGGCGTGGTCAGAGATGGTAACATGTGGCTGATAACCGATTCAATGATGCTGGCTCAGTGGTCATCTTTTAAACCGAAGAGACCTGCACAGTCCCCCCTCACGCAGCACCAGTGGGAGGGAGGAAAGATCCTGTCGATGGTCCTGGATTTCTCCTAGGATGGAGCCTTGTGGGGTGGTGCCGCGCCGCTGTTTCACAGCCCGTGTAGTATGGCGCTTGTCGAGTGTCCGGATAGCAGATTCTTCCTCTAGGCCCTGATAGCCTGACATACACAGGTTTTCCAGGGCAAGAGTCCAAAAATCTCCGCCTATGGAACAGGGCTGGGTAAGCTTCACACGAGCTTCAGTCAGGTGCAGCGTGACTTGCACCCTGACTCCTCCCCGGAAACTCTTTTTGAAAGTCTATTGATGTACTGTGCAATCTAAATCTTCCCAATGCATATCTGCTAGTTTTCTAATGCATTGACCCAACTCGTCAATCTTGGTTACTATGGGATACACAAAGAAGAAGTCATATGTAGGAGAGGAAGTATTGTTACCCACAGCATGCAGAGTCTCTTCATTTAAAAGAACACTAAAATGCTACATAGAATATTAGATTAGTTTGGGCATAGTATGCAGATATTTATTTAAATTATATTAGCTGTTTAAACACTGAAAAGATACATGTAAAGTTTTAGTCTCAATAAAGCAGTTGTCACTGCCATGTTGTAACTTAGGTGTCCTTCTCTGATGAGGCGAAATATGGACAGTTACAAATGGGTAACTAGTATGCAACCAATTATTGTGTGAAGCAGTATTAAGCTTGAAGTCCGCACTTCCACCTTTAACAGGAATTGGAAAGCCCACAATTTTCATAATTAGTTTACAGGAAAGGGAGAAAAATAAATAATTGCAGAGGTTTTCTACTATACGTAATTAAATACAGTTAACATAACCACACATGCGTTTTGTTAAATGCTGTATATAAAGAGAAGCGTCTGGCAGACCTGTAAGACCACACTGGAAGACAAGGAAACTGAGGATATCACCTTTCAATTCAAGATGGAACACCTACATTCCCTATTGAAGGAGGTGTTGAAAACTTTTGGAGTACAGGATTCAAGACCTGTGGAGGAGAAACCTGTACATAAGTCAGACCTAAGTCTATGGCACCTGATAACTTTTCCAGTACCAACCTTAATCTCTGAGACAATTTCTAAAGAATGGGATAAACCGTGAGTTCCTTTTACCTAGTCTCCCACCTTTAAGAGACTTTTTCCAGTTCCTGAGGAGAATTTGGAAATATCTCTACTCTCACCAGAAGAACCACTATCCCGCTAGAGGATAGTACATCTTTCAAAGATCCCATGGATAGGAAGCTGGAATGGTTTATAAGGAAAGCCTTCCTTCAGGACGGCCTGTTATTTCAACCAGCAGTTTGTATTGCTGCTGTAGCTGGTGCTGTGGCATTCTGGTGTGATTCTCTCAATTATTTGATTTCTGTGGAATCCCTTCTGGAGGATATACAGGATCGTATCCAATGTTTAAAGAGCAAATTCTTTCATTTGTGATGCCGTCATTCCAAATGTTTGTCTTAATGCTAAGAACACAGCTTTAGCTGTTATTTGCCAAAGGGCCCTTTGGATGAAATCTTGGTCGGCGGACATGGGTTTAAAATCTAGATTACTGACTTTAGTATTTAAGGGAAAAACGCTTTTTGGTCCATTATTTCTACAGTCACAGGAGGATTCTTACCCCAGAATAAGAGGGGCAGACCCAAGGGCAGGTTCAGTAACGGTTTTCATTCCTTTCACCAGTTCAAAAAACAGAAATAATCCTCTTCTCAAAATGCGGAGGCTACTAAGCAGACCTGGAGACCAAGTTCTTCCTGGAATAAATCCAAGTCTGACAAAAAGTCCACACCGACAACAAGTCAGCATGAAGGTGCTGCCCCTGATCAGGACTCTTCTTTGGTAAGGGGACAGACTAAACCTTTTTTCAGGAGGACTGGGCCCAGTCTGTCCGGGATGGAAATAATAACCCAAGGGTACAGGATAAGCTTCAGAGCTCCACCTTCTCATGGAAGGTTTTTCCTGTTGCACGTATCCAGACTCCCAGAAAAGAGAAATGCCTTCTTACAGTATGTGCAAGATCACAGTACCTATGACAGATCACAGGAAAGGTTTTTACTTGAATTTGTTTATGGTACCAAAGAAGGAGGGAACATTACGACCCATTCTGGATTGAAAAATTATGAACACATTTTTAAGGGTTGCTTCATTCAAAATGGAGTCAATAATATATATCCTCACTCTAGTGCTCCAGGGACAATTCATGACCACCATAGATCTGAAGGATGCGTACCTGCACATCCATTCATCTGGGACATCATCAGTACTTGAGATTTGCCTTACTGAACAAACATTACCAGTTTGTAGCATTGCCCTTTGGGCTAGCCACAACTCCACACATCTTTATCAAGGTTCTGTGAGCACTTGTATCATAAATCTGAGTCCAGGGGGTATCAGTAGCACCATATCTGGACGATATCTTGGTTCAAGCTCCCTCTTTACCTTTAGCAAATGTACATACACAGAAACTACTCTGGTTTCTTCACAGCCATTGCTGGAAGAGCAATGTAACCAAGAGTTCTTTAACTCTTCAAACAAGAGTAAGTTTTTTGGAGGGAATTATTATAGATTTGGTGGCCAAGAACCTGTTTCTGACAGAACCATGAAACATCAAACTGCAGTCAGCCTGTCAAAGGCTACAGTCTTTGACTCAGGCCACAGTAGCTCAGTGTATGGCGGTAGTGGGTCTTAAGGTGACAGTGGTGGACACCATGTCTTTTGCCCTTTTCCATTTGCTTCCTCTTCAACAGTGTATGCTGAAGCAGTGGAATGGGGATCACTCAGATCTATCACAGGTGATCCACCTAGATCTCTCTGTCAGTCATTCTCTATCTTCGTGGACTTTACCAGACTTGGTGGCTCGGGTAATGTGTTTCCTCATCCTGTCTTGGAAGATTATCACCACAAATGCCAGCCTATCAGGTTGGGGAGCATTCTGGGGCCATCAGAGAGCGCAGGGTGTGTGGTAAAATCATGAGGTGACCTTACCCATGAATATCTTGGAACTCAGAGCTATCTTCAAAGCTTTACAGGCTTGGCCTCTCCTTTGCCTGGTTCCGTTTATAAGATTCCAATCAGATAATATAAGGTGGCTTACGTAAACCATCAGGAGGGGGTACCCGCTGCTCTCTGGCAATGCAAGAGACTTAGAGGCCCATTTATGGGCCCGTGTTTCTGGCGAGTCTTCAGACGTTATGGATCATATATATAACCCTGTCCACCTGCTCTGATGAGGCAGACAGGAATCGCCACAATACAACCCGATCAAGTACGATCGGGTTGATCGACAACTCCCTGCTGGTGGCCCATTGGACGCGAGTCTGCAGGTGGCGGCGTTGCACCAGCAGCTCTTGTGAGCTGCTGGTGCAATGCTGAGTACGGAGAGCGTATTGCTCTCCGCATTCAGAGATGTCTGTCGGACCTGATCCACACTGTCGGATCAGGTCCAACAGACATATGATAATTCGGCCTCTTATTCTGGAATGGGCAGAGACACATCAGTGCACTATTTCAGCCATCCTCATCCCAAGTGTGGGCAACTGGGAGGCAGACTGTTTGAGTCGACAAGCTCTTCACTCGGGGGAATGGTCTCTCAATCAGGAAATTTTCAGGGATTTGGTGGTCCATTTGGGGAGAAATATAAAAAGAGAGACGCTCTCAGCTGAGACAGAACAAACGCTAGAATAACTTCCATGCCTGTTCATTTTCAGTGCCACTCAGGGTGCATACTCTTTTAGCACACTATGCCTTTTCACAGAGAAAAAATATCCTGTAGCACATCAGTCTGACCCTGCCCAATGACTGTCCAGTGCCGAAATACCAGGCAATTCTTCTCTGAACAAAAGAAACAACAACCCCAGACGATTATTTCGGCCTTCTGTGGGCCTCATCAGTGAGGTGCAGTTGCATCTCTCTAAGGGCATGTGTGCAAGGAGTCCATGTCTGGTTTCCCCATTACTCTTAGGAAGACTCAAGAGGAATTTGCATAAATATAAAATGAGAGAGAGACGTACTCAGCAGAGACAGAACAAAACGCTAGAATAACTTCCATGCCTGTTCATTTTTAGTATTGCTCTCCGCATTCAACGATGTCTGTCGGACCTGATCCACACTGTCGGATCAGGTCCAACAGACATATGATAATTCGGCCTCTTATTCTGGAATAGGCAGAGACACATCAGTGCACTATTTCAGCCATCCTCATCCCAAGTGTGGGCAACAGGGAGGCGGACTGTTTGAGTCGACAAGCTCTTCACTCGGGGGAATGGTCTCTCAATCAGGAAATTTTCAGGGACTTGGTGGTCCATTTGGGGAGAAATATAAAAAGAGAGACGCACTCAGCTGAGACAGCACAAAAGCTAGAATAACTTCCATGCCTGTTCATTTTCAGTGCTACTCAGGGTGCATACTCTTTTAGCACACTATGCCTTTTCACAGAGAAAAAATATCCTGTAGCATATCAGTCTGACCCTGCCCAATGACAGTCCAGTGCCGAAATACCAGGCAATACTTCTCTGAACAAGAGAAACAACAACCCCAGACGATCGTTTCGGCCTTCTGTGGGCCTCGTCAGTAAGGTGCAGTTGCATCCCTCTAAGGGCATTTGGGCATTTGTGTAAGGTTCATTTGGGGAGGCCGGAAATAGATTTGATGGTGTCCCGCTTTAACCACAAGCTGCCAAGATACAGCTTGCTCAATATACCCTCAAGCGGAAACGGTGGATGCTCTGACGGCGTCATGGCATTATCAGCTGGTGTACATTTTTCCTTTAATTGTCCTTCTACTGAGGGCGGTAGGTTGTGTCAAAGAGGAGAGAGTCTCAGCAATTCTCATAGCCCAGCCTGGCCTCGCAGGACATGGCATGCAGATCTGGTTCGACTGTCCAGTGCACCTCCGTGGAGGCTTCCTCCAAGTCCAGACCTTCTAAGTCGAGGTCCGTTCTTTTATCAAAACCTTGTCTCTTAACTGCTTGGAGGTTGAATGGTTGGTTCTGTCTCAGAGAGGATTCTATGATTTGGCATTTGTTTTGACATTTTGATACAAGCTCGTAAACCTGTAACAAGGAAAATATACCATAAGGTATGAAATATCTTTTTTTCTTGGTGTTTTGCTAGGGGTTACTCCTGGCATTCAATAAGAATTCCTTGGATTCTTCAGTTTCTGCAGGAGGGCCTTGACAAAGGTTTACCGGTGAGGTCTATCAAAGGCCAATTATCTGCTCTCTCTGTATTATTTAACAGAAGTCTAGCCTGTCTTCCTGATTTTCTGTTTTTTCCTTCCATAAGGCAGGGAGAGTCCACGACTTAATTTCTTACTGTTGGGAAATACAACACCTGGCCACCAGGAGGAGGCAAAGACACCCCTGCCAAAGGCTTAAATATCCCTCCCACTTTCCCTACCGCCCAGTCATTCTTTGCCTTTCATCACTATACAGGGAGTGCAGAATTATTAGGCAAGTTGTATTTTTGAGGATTAATTTTATTATTGAACAACAACCATGTTCTCAATGAACCCAAAAAACTCATTAATATCAAAGCTGAATAGTTTTGGAAGTAGTTTTTAGTTTGTTTTTAGTTATAGCTATTTTAGGGGGATATCTGTGTGTGCAGGTGACTATTACTGTGCATAATTATTAGGCAACTTAACAAAAAACAAATATATACCCATTTCAATTATTTATTTTTACCAGTGAAACCAATATAACATCTCAACATTCACAAATATACAGGGAGTGCAGAATTATTAGGCAAATGAGTATTTTGACCACATCATCCTCTTTATGCATGTTGTCTTACTCCAAGCTGTATAGGCTCGAAAGCCTACTACCAATTAAGCATATTAGGTGATGTGCATCTCTGTAATGAGAAGGGGTGTGGTCTAATGACATCAACACCCTATATCAGGTGTGCATAATTATTAGGCAACTTCCTTTCCTTTGGCAAAATGAGTCAAAAGAAGGACTTGACAGGCTCAGAAAAGTAAAAAATAGTGAGATATCTTGCAGAGGAATGCAGCACTCTTAAAATTGCAAAGCTTCTGAAGCGTGATCATCGAACAATCAAGCGTTTCATTCAAAATAGTCAACAGGGTCGCAAGAAGCGTGTGGAAAAACCAAGGTGCAAAATAACTGCCCATGAACTGAGAAAAGTCAAGCGTGCAGCTGCCAAGATGCCACTTGCCACCAGTTTGGCCATATTTCAGAGCTGCAACATCACTGGAGTGCCCAAAAGCACAAGGTGTGCAATACTAAGAGACATGGCCAAGGTAAGAAAGGCTGAAAGACGACCACCACTGAACAAGACACACAAGCTGAAACGTCAAGACTGGCCAAGAAATATCTCAAGACTGATTTTTCTAAGGTTTTATGGACTGATGAAATGAGAGTGAGTCTTGATGGGCCAGATGGATGGGCCCGTGGCTGGATTGGTAAAGGGCAGAGAGCTCCAGTCCGACTCAGACGCCAACAAGGTGGAGGTGTAGTACTGGTTTGGGCTGGTATCATCAAAGATGAGCTTGTGGGGCCTTTTCGGGTTGAGGATGGAGTCAAGCTCAACTCCCAGTCCTACTGCCAGTTTCTGGAAGACACCTTCTTCAAGCAGTGATACAGGAAGAAGTCTGCATCCTTCAAGAAAAACATGATTTTCATGCAGGACAATGCTCCATCATACGCGTCCAAGTACTCCACAGCGTGGCTGGCAAGAAAGGGTATAAAAGAAGAAAATCTAATGACATGGCCTCCTTGTTCACCTGATCTGAACCCCATTGAGAACCTGTGGTCCATCATCAAATGTGAGATTTACAAGGAGGGAAAACAGTACACCTCTCTGAACAGTGTCTGGGAGGCTGTGGTTGCTGCTGCACGCAATGTTGATGGTGAACAGATCAAAACACTGACAGAATCCATGGATGGCAGGCTTTTGAGTGTCCTTGCAAAGAAAGGTGGCTATATTGGTCACTGATTTGTTTTTGTTTTGTTTTTGAATGTCAGAAATGTATATTTGTGAATGTTGAGATGTTATATTGGTTTCACTGGTAAAAATAAATAATTGAAATGGGTATATATTTGTTTTTTGTTAAGTTGCCTAATAATTATGCACAGTAATAGTCACCTGCACACACAGATATCCCCCTAAAATAGCTATAACTAAAAACAAACTAAAAACTACTTCCAAAACTATTCAGCTTTGATATTAATGAGTTTTTTGGGTTCATTGAGAACATGGTTGTTGTTCAATAATAAAATTAATCCTCAAAAATACAACTTGCCTAATAATTCTGCACTCCCTGTACATTTCTGACATTCAAAAACAAAACAAAACAAAAACAAATCAGTGACCAATATAGCCACCTTTCTTTGCAAGGACACTCAAAAGCCTGCCATCCATGGATTTTGATCTGTTCACCATCAACATTGCGTGCAGCAGCAACCACAGCCTCCCAGACACTGTTCAGAGAGGTGTACTGTTTTCCCTCCTTGTAAATCTCACATTTGATGATGGACCACAGGTTCTCAATGGGGTTCAGATCAGGTGAACAAGGAGGCCATGTCATTAGATTTTCTTCTTTTATACCCTTTCTTGCCAGCCACGCTGTGGAGTACTTGGACGCGTGTGATGGAGCATTGTCCTGCATGAAAATCATGTTTTTCTTGAACGATGCAGACTTCTTCCTGTACCACTGCTTGAAGAAGGTGTCTTCCAGAAACTGGCAGTAGGACTGGGAGTTGAGCTTGACTCCATCCTCAACCCGAAAAGGCCCCACAAGCTCATCTTTGATGATACCAGCCCAAACCAGTACTCCACCTCCACCTTGCTGGCGTCTGAGTCGGACTGGAGCTCTCTGCCCTTTATCAATCCTGCCACGGGCCCATCCATCTGGCCCATCAAGACTCACTCTCATTTCATCAGTCCATAAAACCTTAGAAAAATCAGTCTTGAGATATTTCTTGGCCCAGTCTTGACGTTTCAGCTTGTGTGTCTTGTTCAGTGGTGGTCGTCTTTCAGCCTTTCTTACATTGGCCATGTCTCTGAGTATTGCACAGCTTGTGCTTTTGGGCACTCCAGTGATGTTGCAGCTCTGAAATATGGCCAAACTGGTGGCAAGTGGCATCTTGGCAGCTGCACGCTTGACTTTTTTTCAGTTCATGGGCAGTTATTTTGCGCCTTGGTTTTTCCACACGCTTCTTGCGACCCTGTTGACTATTTTGAATGAAACGCTTGATTGTTCAATGATCACGCTTCAGAAGCTTTGCAATTTTAAGAGTGCTGCATCCCTCTGCAAGATATCTCACTATTTTTTACTTTTCTGAGCCTGTCAAGTCCTTCTTTTGACCCATTTTGCCAAAGGAAAGGAAGTTGCCTAATAATTATGCACACCTGATATAGGGTGTTGATGTCATTAGACCACACCCCTTCTCATTACAGAGATGCACATCACCTAATATGCTTAATTGGTAGTAGGCTTTCGAGCCTATACAGCTTGGAGTAAGACAACATGCATAAAGAGGATGATGTGGTCAAAATACTCATTTGCCTAATAATTCTGCACTCCCTGTAGGAGGTGGCAGAGAAGTGTCAGAAGATTTTGGATAGTCCTGTAATGGGTATGTTCCCTTCAAGAAAGGACTGGAGTTTTAAGAATGCATGTCAACCTCTCAGTGAGAGTATTGATGAAAGTTAGAGTCTAGAGATGCAGAGAAAGTTTTTCTGCGAACCCATTCAGATTGACGCCTAACTGCTTGCTGTTACACACTCAAGTCCATGTCAGAAGCGTCGCTGCAAGACTGTCACACTTGAGAGGCTGCATGGATCCTGGAGGGTAAGACTGTTTTATATATACACTTTACTATACAGGGTCAAAAGGTGGCTCCTTTATGCCGCAATAGGATAAATGGTTAATATCTCCTTCAGGGAGATTATTTGAACAGCTAAGGGTTATTTATAACTGCTTTAATGTGAGAGTTTTTGGGCTCATAGACTGTGTGCTTTTGACTTGGAACAAACAGGTTTCTATTTCGTATTTGAGTGCTGCACAGCTCATAACAGCATAGCACCTTTTTAATAGCAGGGGAAGTCCTGTCCTACGCTCCACGTGACTGGTTGCGGTCTTTTCATTTCCTGCGTTCCTGTTGTGGACAGCTGTCTGGGTCTAGGAAGTGGTGAATGCCCCAGCCATTGGGATTATTAAGGTGTCGATTTTTGAATAAAAGTGTTTACTTTTTGTCTGTCCTCCTGTGAATATATCTTAGCTATTGAGAACTC
Organism: Bombina bombina; assembly: GCF_027579735.1. Taxonomy (NCBI): domain Eukaryota; kingdom Metazoa; phylum Chordata; class Amphibia; order Anura; family Bombinatoridae; genus Bombina; species Bombina bombina. The sequence goes on along the minus strand of NC_069499.1, from coordinate 1,295,411,139 downwards.
TGATACTACATTAGAAGGTTCCCCTCCGTCTGTACTGATTAATAATTCCTGTTTATATTGTGAGGATGCAATGGTTTGCCAGCCTGCTCAATTTTGTTCCATTTGCCTAAGCACTGTTCTTAATCTAAGAAGGGAGACAAGCCTGCTAATACTCATAGCGCTATTAGCCCCTCTGAGCCGTCTTTCTCTCAGGAATCTGAGTCCCGAGAGATTACTTTCCTTTTTACACTAACCGCTCCACATGCAGTTCCCCGCAGCTCAACTAAGCCTTCATCTGGAGGGGGCTTTTTTCCTGAGGACTTTACCGTGCAGTTACAATAGGCGGTGTCTGCGCCCCTAGATGCCTTACCTCGCTCTAGCAAACGCAAGAGAAATGTTAAACATAGTTCTCCTGACCTAGAATCATCTAAATATTTTTCGGATTTAGCTACTATTTCCCAGCTATCCGAGGATGAGTTAACCTCTGTAGCTTCAGAGGGTGAACTTTCTGAGTTCTAAACTTCCTTCAGCGGAGGAACCCTCCTTTAGATTTAAAATTGAGTATCTGGGTTTTTTATTAAAGAAGGTTCAGTCTACGCTAGAGGTTCTAGAGGCTATACTCACTGAGGAACCTAAGATCCCTAAATTAGACAGGGTTTATGAAGAAAGGAAGGTCCCTCTGACTTTTCCTGTGCCAGTTAAGATGGCGAACATTATTAGTAATGAATGGGATAGAATAGGAACTTCTTTTTCCCCCTCGGCTACTTTTAAAAATGTATTCCCGGTCCCTGACTCTCAATTAGATTTGTGGGGCACCATCCCTAAGGTGGATGGCGCTATTTCTATGCTGGCTAAGGGTACTACTATCCCTCTGAAAGATAGTTCTTCTTTAAGGGAGCCTATGGATAAGAAGATGGAAACCTTTCTGAGGAAGATCTTTCAACATACAGGGTTTTTATTTCAACCAGCAGCAGCTGTAGCCACGGTTGCTGGAGCAGCTACCTACTGGTGCAACACTCTGTCGGAGCTCATTGAGGTGGAGACTCCCCTCGAGGATATTCAGAAGAGAATTAAGGCTCTGAGAATTGCTAACTCATTCATCTGTGATGCGAATATGCAGATTATTCGCTTAAATGCAAAGGATTCTGGCTTGGGGGTCCTAGCCCACCGGGCTCTCTGATTGAAGTCTTGGTCTGCGGATATGACTTTTAAAATCCAGACCCCTTTCTCTTCCTTTCAAGGGGAAGACTTTATTCGGTTCAGTGCTGGACTCCATTATTTCTATGGTTACCAGAGGGAAAGGTACCTTCCTACCACAGAATAAGAAAAATAGGCCTAAGGGATGGCAATTGTCTAATTTTCGTTCCTTTCCTTCTGATAAATCACCACAGCAATCCTCATCCAAGTCCGAGCAGCCCAAGAGTATTTGGAAGCTGGCTCAGTCCTGGAATAAATCCAAACAGACTAAGAAGCCTGCCGAGAGCAAATCGGCATGAAGGGGCAGCCCCCAATCTGGAATCAGATCGAGTATGGGCAGACTGTCTCTTTTTTCAGACACTTGGTTCCAGGATGTAAAGGATCCTTGGGTCCTGGAGGTTGTATCTCAATGATACAGTATAGGATCTGCCCAGGAGCAGATTCCTACTCTCCAGTCAGTCTTCAAGACCAGAAAAGAGGGCTACCTTCTTAGGTTGCATACGGATCTCTCTTCTTTAGGAGTAATTGTCCTGGTACCTAAAGCAGAAAGAGGTGTTGGTTCCAAAGAAGTAGGGAACTTTTCGTCCAATTCTGGACCTAAAGTGTCTAAACAAGTTTCTGAGTGTTCCCTCTTTCAAGATGGAGACAATACGGTCAATACTTCCTCTGTTTCAGGAAGGACAGTTTATGATCACCATAGGACCTGAAGGATGCATATCTTCATGTTCCGATACACAAGGAACATTTTCAGTTCCTGAGGTTTGCCTTTCTGGATCAGCACTTCCAGTTCATAGCTCTTCCGTTTGGCCTAGCTACTGATCCAAGGATTTTTACGAAGGTTCTGGGGGCTCTTCTATCTATTGCCAGAACACGATGCATTGCAGTAGCGCCTTACCTGGACGATATATTGGTGCAGGCACCATCTTTTCATCTAGCGGAAGAACATTTGGAGTCCCTTCTCAATCTTCTTTGATCACATGCATGGAAGATAAACTTGGAAAAGAGTTCTCTTACTCCAAGTCCAAGGGGAAATTTCCTGGGGACAATAATAGACTCCATATCCATGAGAATATTCCTCACAGATCAGAGACGTTGCAAGCTAACTACTGCATGTCTTGCCCTCCAGGCCTCCTTGAGATCCTCAGTTGCTCAGTGTATGGAGGTGATCGGATTAATGGTGTCCTGTATGGACATCATTCCTTTTGCCAGATTCTATCTCAGACCCTTACAACTATGCATGCTGAGACAATGGAATGGCAACAATTCAGATCTGTCTCAACAGATTGTGTTGGACAACCTGTCGAGAGACTCACTCTCTTGGTGGCTCTGTCCACATCATCTGTCCCAAGGCATGTGCTTCTTGAGAACCATCCTGGGAGATTGTGACTTTGGACGCAAGCCTTTCTGATTGGGGAGCCGTTTGGGGTGCCAAGAAGGCACAAGGACTGTGGACTCAGGAGGAGTCCTCCCTTTCCGATAAATATATTGAAACTATGGGCAATCTTCAATGCCTTGAAGGCTTGGCCCCTTCTGGGTTCATCTCAGTTTATCAGATTACAATCAGACAATATAACCTTGGTTGCCTACATCAGCCATCAGGGGGGAATAAGAAGTTCCTTGGCGATGAGAGAAGTATTTCAGATACTAGAGTGGGCGGAGACTCACAGATGTATGCTGTCATCGATCCACATTTCGGGTGTGGACAACTGGGAAGTGGACTTCCTCAGCAGGCAATCCTTTGATCCAGGGGAATGGTCTCTCCACCCGAGGTGTTTCCAGAGATATGCAGTGAGTGGAGGATGCCGGAGATAGATCTCATGGCATCCCACCTCAATACCAAGCTACCCAGGTATGGGTCAAGGTCGAGGGATCCTCAGGCGGAATTGATAGATGCCCTATCAGTACCATGGAGGTTCAGACTCATATATCGTTTTCCTCCATTACTGCTTCTCCCTCTTGTGGTGGCTCGCATCAAGCAGGAGCGAGCATCAGTGATTATGATTGCTCCATCGTGGCCGCGAAGGACGCGGTTCGCGGATCTGGTGGGGATGTCCTCATCTCCTCAGTGGAGGTTACCTTGTCACAGAGATCTGCTGATTTCATCAAAATCTAGATTGTCTGAGGCTGACTGCGTGGAGATTGAACGCTTAGTCTTATCCAAGAGAGCGTTCTCTGAGAGTGTTATCGACACTCTAGTTCAAGCTCGTAAGCCAGTTACTCATCGTATTAACTCACTCATATTAACAGCTCCTCAAGCAATCATCGTTGTGGAACTTCGCTTCGCTGCCTGCTTTTTTCTCTCAAGTCCATGGCGGAGGCGATGCTACTATCCATCACACTTGAAGGGCTGTGTTCCTGTTCCACGGCATAGATTCCAGTAAGATTGTTTCATTTTACTTTATTCATCAATGTACTGTAATGTGAATGTTTCCTGAGAGGCTACCACCTTGCGGGTCTAACTTATACATAAGGGTCTTAGTTAGTCTCTTTTAGTATCTTGGAATCGAGGGTTAATATCTCCTGAGGGGGGTTATTGAACAGGGGGTTTTATAATTATGTTTGTTATGTGATTCAACCTGCTTATGTGTGATGTTTACTGGGCTCGTGGTTGGAACATTGAGGCCTTTGGAAGTGATGCAGCCTTTTGGTTGGGCACGCTTTTTTTTTGCACTGTACGGTTCACCCTGTGTTCATGCGTGGTTCAGTTCCTTTCCCTATTTCCGCATTCCTTACCATGTGGCGAAGGAGATATTCTAGTCCACAGGGGACTGGCCATATGAGGTGGTGAGTGCCTCAGCCATTGTGGGTGTCAGGTGCCGTTTTTGTTTTACTGCTTTAGTCAATATTTAAATATCCTCTATCCAGTTATGGAGGATTCTGATGCTGAGACTGTGTTAATATCAGATATAGTTAAGGAGGATTCTAAAACTGAGTCTATTTTTATTTCAGATTCTGTGTCCGATGATGAATCCGGAGTGGCCTCATTGACTCTCGTCAATGAGTTTTGTTCTGTATGCCATTTCAGAGCGCCTGGTTCCTCGGGCTCGGGGAATCAAGGGACTGCTGAGCCATCCTCCTCTGGGGGTCCTGTCCTCCATGAGGCGAGTTCCCTTCCAAATCACACTTCTGCACATGCGGGTAACCCAGTTTATGATTCCTCCATGCGGGGTGTTGCGTGTTTCCCATGGAGGTTGCAGCACGTTTTCCCTTCCTCATGTTGGCGATTGTTCGTCTGCAGAGTCCAGATGTTTATTTGAGAATGTGCTCGTGCCCTATTGTCCCGGGCCTTCCGCTTTGGGGAGGTCCTCTACAGTTCCTCGCGGGGGTATCTGTCCCTGAGTGTTGTGCCTTTCATTACAGGATTGCGCACCTTCGCGTGTTGCTCAGACATGTTTTTCAGTTATTGAATGACCCTATCGTTACATGGATTTTCAGTCTGATAATTCGAACGGTGCACCTCATTAGACATATGGGGATGAAGTAATCTCCTGATTGTCATTTGTTTGAGATCTTTCCCAGTTTTGTAAGCTAGGGCTCCGTTTGGCTGGTCTTGAAGGTAGGCCTGTGTTTTTTTGGGCGTTAACCTCCGGGTTGCCTTATATTTTATTTATATCCGATGGGATGTCTTTTATTTGTTTTTGTTTCCTTCGGGAACTTCCTGGGATTGATACTCTGTATCCTATGTTAAAAATGTCTGTTTTCTGTTTTTTTCCCTACGAGGGAGAATTTACGCAGCTTGTTGGTTGGAACCCTAAGTGCAGGCTGGTCCTGTCGGGTTCAACAGGTCTTGCGGATGTTCAGAAATGTGGCGCTGTTCTGCTCAGCTGGTTCGGTAGAAGCACTGAGTGCTCAGGTTATCATTGTTTTTCATGTCCAACTAAGCATTCGAGAGGACCTGTGAGTCTGTGAGGCAGGAAGGATTGTTTCAGTCCTTATAGCCTTCAGTCATAGATGGCCGGGCAGGGGACTTTTCCCACTGTGTCACTTTATCTGACATCTGATTTCATCAGAACCTAGAGCCTCCCCCATGTGGTGGAGGGTTGGAGGGCTTAACGCCCCTTACCGCAGTTGAGCGGTTTGGCATCTGGATTTGTCCTTTTGAGCTTGATCCAACAGCTCAGGATAGCTGTCTAGCATGCGGAAGGTTTGCAGTTTGAAACAAGTTATAGCTCTTCCCACCTTGCAGGTATATGCTTAAGCTGTTTATTTTGTTTCTAGATGCAGCTTTTACTCTTTGTCGTGTACTGTCTGTGAGTTATAAGAGACCTTTGGGTCTTCTTCAATTATCTTCAGATGAGTTGGATCTCCTTTTAGGGATCTGTGTTTCCAGGTGATGGTTGTTCCCTGCGGGGACTTTGTTTAGCGCTGGGTTTTCTGGAGCTGGGTAGGCTTAGTGCAATTCTCTTCCTTGTGTCCTCTGCTTGAGCAGAGGTGATAGGGAAACTAGTCCTACTAGTAGGATTTTTTTGACCTCGAGGTATCCCTTGGTTGTCCTGAGACTTTGGGAGGTAGCTTCATATGACTTCTAGCCATGCTCCTTGGAGCATTGGACTTTAGATAGGTGTGGTTCCTTCCTTTGGTCGGGGCTTTTGAGTTCTTCTCACTATCCAGATTCTCTGGATATGCATCCATATCCCTTGTGTCTGGCTTTTTGGCCAGATGGGGTGTTTAGTTCTAGGGTAAGGTTTGCCTGAACTATTAGGTGCCCGGACCTGTTTTTCTCCCTGAGACTTCTCGTTGCTGAAGCTTCACTTGGCCTTTTTCCTGACCCAGTTTTGGAATCTTGAATCTCAGGGCTGGTTGGGGTGTTCCACGGTTGTGGGAACTTGGGCCCAGATGATCTTCAGTGGTCTGGGGTTCAGGCTTCAACCTGTAGCTGTCTAGGGACAGAGTGGTTCAGTTCCACCTTCTTCCATCTACCTGACCGGGTCATGGTTGGCCAGGTTTATGGAGTATTTTTTACTCTTTGCTACAGGAGTAGCCCATGTCATCTTGTGGTTAGTTGTGTGGCTTGCGCCTCAAGGGTTGTTGGTTCATACCCAGCTGCTGGCGCTGAATGTCCACTTTCCGGTGTGCTTTAGGGTTGCATTCCCCTGGTCAGCTTGCCAGTGTTCCTGTGGATTCCCTGCTCTGCAGGCAAATGGGTTGACTATGCCTTTGCTTGGCAAGCTATTTGTAGGGGGGTCCTTTTCTAGGACATCTGTGTTGGGAATTTATATTTCCATTAGCCGGTGCCTTCAGGCCTTGAGGAGTTGTTGCCCTTCCGGCTTCATCCCTTTTCTTTAGGGGATATTCTCCTCCCTATAGAGATGGGGTCCATGCTTGGGGCTTCTCCTGGATAGATGGAAAGGTGGGATTTGTTCCCCCTGGGGTCTTGCTGGCTCCAAGTCAGACTTGTTGGGCCTTTATTTGGATAGATCCTTCGGTCTATGGCCTTGTTATCTGTTTTCAGATTCGGGTTATACTTGTACTCTGTGGGGATGGGTGTGCTATACTTACACTTGTTCCTGTACCTGTTTTGGGATTCTTTGTTCCCCTGTGTTGGATCCCTGAGGCTGGGTTGGTCCAGCTGGGTTGGATCTGCGGGTCAGGATGGTCGAGCAGTTTAAGGCGCTGCATTTGGGTCGCAGTCTCCTATGGATGTGTGAGCTTGTTGAGTCTATCCTGTTAGGTCAGTCTGCTAAGGTATAGATTTTTCTTTCACCTTGCTCCATTGATTTCAGAAGAGGGTTTACTTCGGGTTTTGAGGGTATACTCTCCTTCTCGTGGGCCTCGATTTGAGGTTTTGTGTTCCCCTTTTTAGGGACCTGGGTGTAGGTCCGGCGATTTAGGTTGCCTAGAGCGTGCCCTCTGTCCGGGGGTTGCTTTTGCTGTAAGTTTCTTGCTTGACTACTTCTTCTTCCTCGCAAGTACTCTCTGTGTTGTCCTGTTATGGACTCTGTGTTCTCAAACTTGGGGTTTTTCACCTGAGTGTATTACACACTTTTTCATGGTCAAATACCTTGGTGTTTTATGGTCACACACTGGGAGGACTTTGCCTCTTCATTTTTATTCCGTGCTTGCATGATTTTGGAGAGACGTCTGTTCTGTCTCTGTGACCGGCCTTCTCCCGGGTTTCGCTTGGTGTTGGCATAGCCTCCTTTCCCTGTTTGGGTCCATTTGGGTCTCTGTGAGCTGGGCTCACTCTTAGAGGTGTTCTTTTTTGTATTAGGGGACCTTTCGGTTTCCTCTATCCTCATTTGCCTTGTCCCCTTGGGGGTTTCGGCTGGTATCCCCTTCATTTGTGGGGCGGTGAGTGCTGGGGGACCGTTTGTTCGGTGACAGTGTCTCCTGGAGGACTGTTGGCTCAGGCGAGTCCATTTGCGGCCTCTGGTTTGGCTTCTGGACTAACTGCGAGTCAGTGTCATTGGGGCTTTTCCTCTTAAACTTTTCTTGGCTTTGGATGAAGCAGAGTTTTTTATTGGGTAGAGGTCCAGGCCTGGTGCCCTCAGTATGGGCCTCCTATGTGCCCTCCCGTCTTGGCATTCAGAGTCCTCTATAGCTTGGGTATTGTTTTCCCTGTCAGGGCATCCGAGACAAGGTTTCCATTTGGAGCGTTTCCAATTTCACCAGTGAGGTGAACCCATATAAAGTGATTGCAACATAGAGAGAGACAGATTTTGGCTGAGCTGACTTGTAATTGGATGCTGGCGTGAAATACCATTTACTCAAGCAAAGCTGATCTACCCTTCTCATTGACTGCAAAATTATACTTATTGGTAATTCTGAGGTGAAAACATTCCTATTAAGGAATATTGGATATCGATTGGTTTATTTGGTAAAGTATTGAAATTACATGTGATGTTTTAGAATAAGTTATATGCATAGTCACTACAGTTAAATTACAATTGGAAGATTGGAAAGAGCAAATTGGGCTTTTAAATTGTATTGCATAACCTTGAATAGCTCTTAGCTTGCCTATTTGTATGCAAGCATTTAAAGTAAACATTTACTATTGCTGTATGTAGCAGAGTTAAGGAAATAGTTTATATTTCAAGTTAGCATTTCATAGCCTATGTATTGTTAAACTAATCCCAATCTTAAATTGTTTATCTATGTAAATATATAATAATAATTCAGAAGTGTATATTGTATTATTGTTTAAATTTGTATCTGGTAGGCTAAGTAATTTATCTGTGAAGGTTCTGATTAGGATTGTATTGCTTGGATGTTAAAAGTTAAAGGTTTTAGTCCCATTGTGTTAACTGAATGAAAGGCTATTTGTAAATAAGGCTGATTTTTTAAGGTAAATTTTTCTGGGCATTGTAAGAAGGATAGCATATCTTAATAGTTGGTTTTAACATATATAATATTGTGTCATATTCTGGTATTGCAAATATATTTCAAAATGTTCATGGATATTAACTAAATAAAAGAATTCAGGTATTTATATTAATTGTATGGTTTCTAGTAGATGCATGTTGATTAAGGGTTTCTATTTTTAAGGATAATTATTAAATATATTGTGTTATTACCCTGCCATAAGCTGATATATTATTTGGAGAGCAATACTTAGATTTTCATAAATATACTGACATATTGATTGGAGGCATTGCATGAGATTTATTAAAATTCATCATATTGATATCATATATATTTGTAGTAAATAGAAATTATTATAAAAGAGAGAAAAAGTTTCATATTTCGATATTAATATTTTGAAGATATAATTTTTGAAAAATTTGAGATTGATATTAATATCTTGAAATATTATTAAAGATAAATTTTTGAAAAATTATTAAAAATATTAATTTTTCATATTTCAAAATGAATCAAAAATATTAATTTTTCATATTTCGAAATTAATATTATTTAAAAAAAAAAAAAAGAAAGAAATATATATTTTTTTTTCTCTCTTTTTTTTTTTTTTAAATTTTATTTATATCCAACACAAGGTAAAACAATCAACAGTAATGTACCACACAGGGTGCCATAAGGATTACAGAATTGATGAGGCAGCAGAAAGAGAACAAATAAATGTTGTAATCCAATAATCACAGTTGTATTGTTAGCTGTAAGGATCGTTCTAGAATGTAATGTCGTCCAAGATACCTCCATAGGCACCTCGATGTTGGGGTTTTATTATTTTATAAACTAAAACTAAACAAACTAAACTAGACCTAAAAAAAAAAAAAAACAAGCAAAGCAAAACAAAACAAGTCTCAGATAGGACAAGGAGTATGTGAGCTATGATTATAATGGGGCAAAGTCGTAATTGACTAATTCTCAACTAGATATTAGTGACAAGCACACCTGACTATGCTGCTCAGCGCAATAAAATAGATATGATTGCATAGTGCAGGGACTCTAAAACTCATAGAAGTATATCTGATATAAATGTTCTTCGCCAGAAACACAGTATCAATCAGCATAATATTACTCTAAACGTGATGCAACCCGTAATCCCGTTACCTAATAAAACAAATAAATACTAACCTCTAGCGCTACATGTTAGCCTTTGCTGATATAACTAGTCAAATACTGTCGGGTAGTGGGCTCGGATGGGTAGGTCTCAAATGATAAGTAGGCAAAGATCTTCTACTTCGCATGAATATAAGTGGTGAAGGCAATGTAGGGAAAACCCATGCTACTCATTCGCCAAACATGCCACCCAGATCGACTAAGATAATAATGAACCCCAGTATCAGATGTGTAGCGCAGCCTTTGCAGTTATTGCAGCTGGTTAGATTTTACCGGGTGTCAGACTCAGCGGCAACAAAAAGCAGAGAGTTTTGATTCGGTCTTATAAGATCACTCAGATAGATACAATATGTATAGGGATATGAACTACGTAATCACTCAAATAGGTATGATATGTGCAAGGATATAGGCTATTTGAACATTTGTGATATATATAAAAATGTAAGTAGGAGGCTGTAGGTAACTAGGTATTCAACATAAGGTGGGCAGAAATCTCGTACTTTGCACTAAGATATGTGGTAAATGTAGGGTAGGTGCTGCGTGTATAAAAGATGAGGCATAGACTATTAAACTGCAAGATCGCCCAAGATGATATAATGACTTGCCTCATCTAAGGAGCGCATAACATAGCCCACAAGTAAGAACACATATGCATCCTACAAAATGGTCAGTTCATTAAGACAATTAGAGTGACGGTAAAGCCTTTACACTGATTCTACTGTAAAGTGACTCATTACCAAGTGACACAGTAGTTTGATTGAGCAGAGTTATGACACTATATGTCTAGCGTCCCTTGGTGGGTTAGGTTCCTGCAACATAGAGCTATTAATTTACATTTACACTAATATTTTCCACGAGTGAGCATTGTAATAATAATCCCGTTCAGGCAGTCTGTAGCAGCTATGTAGCTAGTCTTTAATGTCCAAAAGCTCTGAGGCTAGGGGATAAACATGGGAAGCTGGCAAAAATAACAATATCAACCCGCCAACTTGTATACATGTGTACTAACACTGAGAGCGTGACACTTCACGAGAAGGGCTACACTAATTTGAACTAGCTTTCCCTCCTGATCTTATACGCTCATCCCACTCCAGCCCTTGGTGGATCCAGTCCGTTTATTAGTCCAAGATGGACAACGTGTCTGGAGTGTTGTGTGGTTGTAGAGTTGGGGCACAGCAAGGTGTTAGTTGCTGATGTACAGGCTCTCAGTACATCTGAGCCACAGCTTGTAGAGCCATAGAGATGAGTCCTCCAGATGCGTGTCAGACCCCTTGAGGTATGAGCTGCTGCCTCTAGATCGTGGATGAGGTTGTCAGTTTTGCGCGACACCTTCGCTCTACCTTCCATCCAGGCTCCCACAGTGGTCTGACAACTTGGTTGCGTTGGGGCAGCAGCAAGGCAAAGGTCCGTCACTGATGCTACATTGCCGAAATCCAAGATGGCCGATGTCAGGAAAGCCCCGTCTGCATTCAGGTTAGTTGGTGAGATTTTTTGCGGCTCCATCTGGCAGGCAAGGGGGGATCTAGGAAGATCAGTCATTTGAAGCGTTTTCACTTCTAGCAAAAGTGTCCCCATAGATGATACCAGGGAGTCAAACAGTGGTTTAAAAACTTCAATGAGGGAAGAGGAGATGTGCTCCATCTTGCCAGAGAACTTGAGCTTTGAAAAACTATATACAACGTGGCAGCGCTAGGTCCCGCCACAACGCCAGTAGGTTTCTATCAGTAGATATTGCTTCTCGGCGGCCAAGAGATGGTAATACTTGATCCTAAAAAGTTCCCGGACACAAATATTGTCAAGGGCAATACGGATGGCAGAAGTTATGACCACAAAATAACTTATTAGATGACAGCTTAGACTGAGCTACACAAGTTAGTGGCCATCTTAAAGTGCCGCCTTTTTTCTCTCTTTTTATTGGCAAAAATTGTATTAGCGTTTTAATTTAACTAAATACTAAACCAATATAATAATGTCTGTAGCCAGAAGTGACTCATTTAATTCTATACATAGCGATGAAAATGGTCCCATTACAATACCCATTACTAAAGGTCAGGTCCTTAAGAAAGATATCATAAGTTACATTAAAGGGAAGTTTAATATTGTGGGTGAATTAAATGATTTTATGGATATGCTTGAAACAAGGGCTAACGATATTACCGTTAACAATAATATGTGGAATGAAGAGAATGAATTCTTCCAGGAATTATTAATGATTAATCAATGCAAGACTCTCAAAAAGCGAGACGAACTAATACTAAAATCTTAGCCCCTTTTAATATGCATTATTGACGAAATGTCGTTTTTTGTCATAGACAAATGATTGCAAATACAGGAGCTAGAAAGTAGTATTTGTTCCTCACGCAGATGCGAAGAGGATTTAAAAATAGCCAAAAATAAAATGGATGAATTTGCCCAAAACCTAACCGCCTTAGATAAGCATAACATAGGCTTACTCGCACAGATACAAGAATTAAATAAACAGCTTGCGCAAAGCCAGAGAGAATTAAGTGATTTAAAAAGTTCATATCGCCATAATGAAAACCCTTATATTAACAGTGAGAATAATGCAGATAATGCTAACTCCTTTAGCGAACGCGTCAGGGACGAGGTACAAAAATATATGGAACAGTATAGACACATGACCCCTAATGGGTCAGAAATAGATTTCCCAAATAGGCAGTCACCTCATGATATAAATCCAGAGGACTGCTGTAACGCAGCTGGTGCGGGGGAGGGAAACTCTAACAGAGAATCCCAAAATAAGTTTGATAAAGTATATGATTCCCATAAAATAATCACCTTCATACAGCGCGCAGTACCTATATTCTCCAATAAGGGAACAAAACCTATAATTGATCATTTAGAGGCTTTTGAAAATGCATTAGCTATAATGAATGTTACAAGTGAGAAATTGAAAATTGAATTTCTGCCTTGGGTATTTGATGGTAAACATCACAAATTCTTTGCTTCACTAAAGGATATGAATATTCATTCCTGGAGTGGGATAAAACGACAATGCAGAAAAGAATTCGGGCAATATCGCACTAAAACTGCCGTGAAAATAGCTGTATATGGTTTAAAATGTAGTGCGAATTAGAGTCCAATCGAATTCCTTTCTGAATTGAAGAATGCGTACAGTATGGCTGAAAATAATCCCAGATTTGATGGCTCAGAATTTATAAATTTATTTTTTGAAGCATTGCCTACACCCATCAAATTAACTTAGCTAGAGATTTTGATGAGGACTGCTCATTGGAATGGCTGATCAAAGAGAGTACAAAATTATACTCTATTCAGCAATCCAGTGAACAGGGGGTGAAAAAGGAGTCAAAACCCAAAATTGTAGCAGAAACTAGAGTGTCACCTAGCCCCCTCAATTTGGAGTCTAAAAATAAAACCTATGCGGAGGTGGCCAGTCAAAACAGGCTATCTCCACAGAGGTTTGACTCTGCCCCCTCCCCTACACGGGTTGAGGCGCAGGGAAACTATAACCAAAGTAGGGGACATAATCAGGTAAATAATTACTCACAAAGAGAATACTCACCAAATAATTGGTATCCGCGCAAGGGTAGATACAATAGACGGCAAAGATATTCTCAGGGTAACCAGACACCCCAGGTATATAATGCTCCCCAAAATACTAATACTGAACAAGCTGAACCCCAGGGGCAACCACGCCAGAATAGAAATAACGGCCCTGATTCTGAGGGAACCCAATGGTCCAGGAATCATTATTATGGGGCACCAAGAGATAGGCCCAGGGGTAGAGGTAACTTGTACAATCAGGTAGATATGCTTTTTACCCAGTTAAATCGGTTGAGCGAACAATTCGCTAATATGAGTCAACTTTCTACGGCTCAGCAGCCGAACAATACTTTTTTAGGGGTACAGCCAGTGGTCAGCAGTGGACCACAGGCACAGTCATAAATACTGCAGTATCACCTGAGAGGGAGGGGAGAGATATACAAAATGTAATAATAAATATCAATGATACTAATCTTGTTCTCTCCCCACAGACTGAAAATGGACAATTTAGCTGTGATGACAGGCAACCTCATCCAGGAAAAATTAACAAATCTCTTCCTTTGCAGCACTCCCTTAACCTTATTTCCACAGATGCAGTACACAAGAATCCAGCCGAACCTGTCATAGAGGAGACCGGTAGGTATGAAGCTTCTTCTGCATCAGAAAGCATGGCAAACTCAGGTAACACGTGGCGAAGCCCCCAGATGTATGATAACGCCAACTTTATGTGTGAAATAGTAGAAAATGCAGGAAGGTATTATATATTAGTTGAGCTGCAAGATTCAGTCTCCAACCCTATCATGGGATTAATTGACACCGGTTCTCAGGCAACTATCTTATCCCACAGGTACTACACACAGCTAAATGAGCTAACACCCCACAAACCTAAAATAAGAGAATTTGACGGTTCTCTAATAGGTGTTGGGGGTGACTCCCTAAAAGTTTACGGTACTGTCTGATTAAAATTTAAATTGGGGAACAGGGTCATAAGACACCCTGTCATTATAGTGGATCTGCCAACTGATCGTTTAATTATTGGTAGTGATCTCCTGAAGCGATTAAGCACCATAATTGATTGCATAAATAATGTAATTTGGTCACAAGTTAAAAGGCCTATCAATTATGAAAAATCTGGTATATCTCGCACCCGACATAGCTGTCACGTGGTGGAAGAGAAACCAGATGCTGTGGAGATTCATTTCAGGAATAACTCTGTACCTGAAATCACTATTCTACAAATAGATGATCAGACTCCTTTTAGTGGCTCTGATGGTAATACTTTTAAAATTTCGCCTGGAAAGATAGCGAATATCTCCCTAGATGGTGATGTATTAACCATATCACTCCACAAGGGGGATCATAAAATCCCTAAAGGGGCAGGCCACGCTCAATACCTCACAGGGATTGAGAGAGTTAAAGAGGATCTATTTATCCCTATACAAGTGCATGACCTTGGTACAACAAAATATGCCAAGTTGAGTTTAAAACAGGAAGCTAGCTATATAAGCGAAGGTTTATTAGCGCAAATAACTGAACCTAAAGTGATTAAATATCTTTCTCCCAAAGACCACTTGGATAACAGGTCTGAAAGTTATAACATCACAGCTAAGTGCTTATTATCTATCTCTATTGGTAATAAGTCAGTGAAGCACTTGTTTTTAGTTTTAAATACTCCCCATAATCAAATATACATTGGCAATGATATCTTACATAGATATGCCATACAAATAGATTTGATTAACTCTTGCCTCTGGAGCAGGTTAAAGAGGGATCCTGAAGTATTTCAGGATGAAAATGCAGCCCTGAAATCAAACCAGCAATTGCCATATGCTGTGAATATGCAGGTATCTAGCGATGTTATAATTCCTGCTGGGGCTGATAAATTTCTTTTACCCTTACAGGTAAAGAGAGGTCAGAAATTAAAAACTCCTGAAACACTGATTTGCCTCTCCCATAGAATACAAAATCTGGTTGTCACAGTGACCTACACTCCTATGGTGAATATTGGAACTGTTCCAATACATATTATTGTACATAACATGACCCTACAGGATCTAACGTTATCCAAGGGAACTACCATAGGATATGCACTGGAATCAAGTTATTACACTTTTGGATTCCAGAATAATGTAATTGGGCTAATACCTGAAGGATACTAAACTGAAGAACAATTAATAGAACAATCCTTTGCATCTATGCCAGAGGGTCTATTTAATATTCAGTCTATCTATCCCTTCAGCTCAGAGGAAGGCATCTGTAAAATTGAACAAGCCTCTCTACTGTTTGATCAGCCAATCAAACAGCAAGATTACTCCAATTCCCATAGTCATGGGGGCAATGTAAATTATAATCAAGGGGATCTCACCTCTAGGTTGGAAGAAGCCTATGAAATAGGACAGCCTGAAATCTTTTCAGGATTTCAGCAAATAGTCGAAGAGAAAAAATATCCTTAGCTAATGGCTGTTCCAGCGATGATGAACGCCAACAGCTGCGAGAACTTCTGATGGAGTACAAGGATATTTTTGCTAAGGATTCTTATGACTGTGGTACTACAGATTTGCACATTGCAAGAATACAAACAGATCCCGATGTACCACCTGTATTTGTCAAACAATACAGACTTCCCTTAGCCTCATATGATTCTCTTGCAGAGATCATAAGGAATTTGGAAGAAAGAGGTATTATCAGACAGGAGCACAGCTCATATAATAATCCTATTCTAGGTGTTCTCAAGCCCAATGGACAATGGCGTTTGTGTGCTGATTTAAGACAGCTAAACAAACGAGTGTACATGTCTGGCTGGCCTGTACCATACATTGACCAGTGCCTTGCACAAATGCAGGGATCCAAAATATTCACTGCCATTGATTGTGCACAGGGATATTGGACCATAAAGGTACATGAAGAGGACCAATATAAGCTGGCATTCTCTTTCCAAAAGGTCCAATATGCATTTCAGAGACTTCCTTTTGGATACATAAATTCTGGACATGAATTTGCTGTATTCACGCAGAAGGCTATGCCTGATGCACTGGAAAGGGGGACCTTATCTTATTTTGATGATGTTTTAATCAAAAGCACAGACTTTGAAAAACACATTGCAGAACTTAAACACGTCCTCAGCCAACTTAAAAGGGCAGGTGTCAAATTATCCCTACAGAAAGCTCAATGGTGCCGCACTCGTGTAAACTTCTTTGGACATGAAGTTACCTCTGAAGGATTAAATCCCCAGAAGAAAAAGGTGGAAGCTATAGTGAATTCTAAAAACCCAACTAACTTAAAGGAATTGAGATCATTCCTGGGTATGACAAATTATTCTCGCAAATTAATTGATAATTATGCGGAATTAGCTAAACCACTACTACTTCTTCTAAAGAAAGATGTGAAATGGCACTGGAGTGAGTCTCAAGAGACAGCCATCAAAGAGCTGAAGAGAAAACTCACACAAGCACCTTGCCTAGCATACCCTGAGGAAGGTAAACCTTTCTTCTTAGAAACAGGTTACACAGATGTAAGCATGAGTACTGTTTTATACCAAAAGCATGATAATTTAAACAAAGCCATTGCTTATGCGAGCAAAAATCTATCCCCAGTAGAAATAAAGTTTAGCGATTGCGTAAAAGCCCTCTTATCTACTGTATGGGCTCTACAAAATTTCCGCAGCTATATACAGGGCGAGAAAATTATTGTAGAAACGGCCCACCAGCCTTTGCTATATTTGCAAAGTGAAAGAATAAGAGATGGGAATTTGTCAAATAGACGCATAACAGCGTGGACTCTTTCCTTACAAGGCTGGCCACTAGAAATTCGCTACAAGCAGAATAAAAAGAATTCAGTCGCACAAGGGCTTGCTGAGCTCCACGACTGTACTGCTAGAGATCCGGGGGAAGAATTATCAGAAGATGATTTCCTGGAGGAACAATTGCTTTCCCCATATAAAATGTACAATGAGAACCATTGTCAAACATTACCTTGGGTATATGTTGATGGTTGTTCTTACCATGCCACCATTGAAAATGAGCGCAGATTAGTCACTGGCATTGGTATAACTGGGGCAAATGGATTCCCAAATATATCCATAGGTTTCAACATTGGACCAAGATCCAGTCAAGTTGCTGAACTAACTGCTGTTTTCAAAACCATTGAAATGGCTATTGAACATGATATTCATGAATTTGTGATCATAACTGACTCAAATTATGTGCGCAACAGCTTTGTTGAATACCTGCCAACTTGGAAAAGAAATAACAAACCAGTCAAGAACGGCAAGTTGTTCTGCAAGATTGATAATCTGGTGGTATCCAATGATTTAACCATACACTGGAAAAAGACCAAGGGTCATTCCAGGGTTCTAGGTCCGGATAAGGAAGGCAATGACCTTGCGGATTCATTAGCCAAACAAGGAGCCATAACTGGAGAACTCCTTAATATTGACCATTTAATGGGTGCAATTCAGATAGAAGCCATTACCAGAAACCAGGCCAAACAACAGAGTGAGCCTAACCTGGTACAATAGAGTCAGGATTCTCCTAGTGAGGACCTAATCACTAGTCAAAAAGAAGACCCCATTGTAGGCATCTTCTATAAACACATAGAAGATCCTGAAGGCAACCCCATCTCAAAAGATGATTGTATTGGCAAAGAAGATCTTAGAATCTTAATGAAATCCAGATCACAATTCAAATTACAGGATGGTTTGTTAATTAGAAGCTCCAAAACTGGCATTCAGCAATTGGTAGTACCCACCAAGTTCAGAGGGCTAATGCTTCAACATGCCCATGATGCCCCCACGTCTGGTCATCGTAGTTCCAAACTCACGTATGAAATATTACGTGATTACGCTTTTTGGCCACACATGTTGAAAGATGTTCAAACCTACTGTCAAGGGTGTTTAATCTGCCCACAGTTCCAACCCAATGCACCAACGCATAGAGCGCCATTGCAGAAAAGGGGGATGGTAATGCCATGGTCAGATATACAAATTGATTTTATTGGCCCTGTAACTAGGTCATCAAGAGGTAACAAATACATGTTAACCGTGACATGCCTGTTCACTAAATGGGTAGAGTGCATCAGTGCACCTAACAATAGTGCTGAAACATGCGCAGCATTGCTCATCAACCACGTATTTTCCAGATTTGGTTTACCCCAAAGAATCGAGTCAGATCGGGGGACCCACTTCACTAGTGAAGTGATGACCAAAATGTGGAAAATACTAGGGGTTAAAAGAAAGCTCCATATTGCTTATAGAGCTGCCTCAAGTGGTGGTGTAGAGCGTTACAACCAGTCCATTGTTAAAATCCTCAAAAAGTTTGTGAGTGAAACGGGTAAAGACTGGGATATAAAACTACCTCTAGTCCTAATGGCATTAAGAGCAACTCCAAGTAGTGCTACCAAGATGTCGCCTTTTGAACTGATGACTGGTAGAAGAATGGTTCTACCTCAGCATCTGCTGTACCGTACCTCAGACCAAAACTTGATAAACGCTGCCAATACACATCAATATGTAGAGAACCTAAGAAAACACCTGCAATATGCCTTTGCATTTGCTCAAAGGAATTTAGAAATAGCCGCAACTGCCACTAAAACCTATTATGATCTCAAAACGTCCAAAAAGGAATATGAAATAAATGATAAAGTTTATCTTTATAACTTTGTAAGAGATCAGGTTAGGGAGAAGAAATTTCTTCCCTCATGGAAAGGTCCTTTTGTCATTACTGACAAAATTTCTCCAGTGGCCTATAAAATAAGGATCCCCAAAAATGAAAGTTTCATAGATAAATGGGTCCATATCAATCACTTGCGGGCATGTCATACCAGATCCCAACTACAAGTCATAGAGGGAGAATGAAGTGTCATATCCCCAAATGCACTAAAGACATACTGTAGTTTGAAGATGACTGGCTCAAAAATAGCAGACTTTCTACTTAAAGGTCTGCCTATGATGTATACGGCCAATATCCTCACCGAGTACCACTGACTTTGATCCAATTCAAATACATGTGTCCTTCATATATTTGAATTTGAAAGGGGGAATTATGTCAGGGCACAGGTAAATACATATTTATATATATATATATGTATGTCAATAAGACAGGGAAATGTGTTTATGTATGAAACCATATTTTTATCAGATATTACTGGAATAAGGTTTAAATTCTGATGTCAGGATTTGATTCGCAAAACCCCCACAAGTTTGAATAAACATTTCAGGACTAAACCACAGACAGGATGTCTCCAAAGGCTTGACACTAAAACATTTACTCAATAGATGAAAATACAAACATGTTTTACCATAATTGAGAGTTTAATATAGCATTTGAGGCCCACTTCCTGCTGTGTCAAAGACAGCCTTTTGATACATAGATCAGGATACCTTTTGTCTTTCAAACTGGAAAGGTGTGATAGCATTTCCAAAGTGACATGTTTTGTGAGAATGTCAGCATTACTCTCAGGTACAAAAATGACCCCATGTGGTGAATAAGAGACGAAGAGTCTAGGGAGGATAACACAGAGAAAACACATGGCTCACAATGAAATTTTAAAACAACTATGTTATAGGCAAGTAGAATACACTTCAGCATTATAAGAATATATATCTATTTTTAATGGATATGTGATGGTCTTTTATATGATAATAAATATAAACACATGATTATATATTGAAATTAAACACATTATATTAAATAGATAATTGCTGCATGGGATATTTATATAGGAAATAAATTCAGAATTAGTATAGATTAAATAACCATTTTAATAATCCCATATTTGAAGTGCATATATATAACATAAATTTTCTATTTTTCAGATGGATCATAGAGGAATACATTCAGGCAGAACTATTGGAAATGTGAAATAGGCTGAAATTGTGTAAATACATATATGCCAGATGTTTAAATGCCATTAATTTCAAAAGAGTTAGCAGCATAATTCTTTTAATATAATGTAATATTTAAAAAAAAAAAACATGTTTCATATCAAAACAATCAGGAAATTGATCTGATGCTGCTCCATCTATAATTAATATTGGGAGAGATTAATACAACAAAATTATGGCAGTTATTACATAGTTTAATGAAATATTTTACTGTCTAAAAATGTTGGTTAAATTAATTTGTATGTATAAAGACAAACAATTTAGAGGACTGGTTTTACTTCAGGGAGATCATGTCAGACTAATCTAATTGTCTTCTTTGATTATGTAACAAAAGTATTAGACAAGGGTGGAGCAGTTGATGTAGCATATCTAGATTTCAGCAAAGCATTTGACACCGTCCCACATAATAAACTAATTCACAAACTGTATCTCCTTGGTCTAGATTCAAAAATTGTGAACTGGGTGGAATGCTGGCTTAAGGACAGAAAACAAAGTGTCTTAGTAAATGGAGTTCATTCAGCAGAGGGTGCTGTTACTAGTGGTGTTCCTCAGGGGTCAGTTCTGGGGCCTGTTTTGTTTAACATATTTATCTGCGATATCAGCAAAGGGCTACAGGGGAAAGTATGTCTCTTTGCAGATGATACAAAAATTTGTTACAGAGTGGATGTTCCAGGGGGGGTAGACAAAATGAGAAGTGATATACAACAATTGGAGGATTGGACAAACGACTGGGATCTAAAGTTTAACACAGCAAAGTGTAAAATAATGCATTTAGGGAAGAAAAATCCAAATGTTAATTACAGACTCAATGACACTTTACTGACTGTTACAGATGAGGAACAGGACTTGGGAATTATTATTTCAGATGATTTAAAACTTAGTAAACAATGTAGTAATGCAAAGAGTAAGGCTAGCAGAATGCTTGGATGTATTGGTAGAGGTATTTGCAGCAGAAATACTTAGGTTCTTGTGCCACTTTATAGATCATTAGTTGGGCCTCATCTTGAGTATTGTGTGCAGTTCTGGAGGCCATATCTTCAGAAGGATATTAACAAACTTGAATCTGTGCAAAGGAGGGCTACCAAAATGGTACATGGTCTAAAAAATAAAACTTACCAGGATAGGCTCAATGACCTAAATATGTATAGCTTAGAGGAGAGAAGGGAAAGAGGTGATATGATAGCAACTTTCAAGTACATTAAAGGGTTTAGTAAAACTGAGGCTGTGGGTATTTTACATAAAATGGAAAATTCAAGAACAAGGGGTCATGAGCTCAAGCTAAAGGGTAGTAGATTCAGGAGTAATTTGAGGAAGCACTTCTTTACAGAAAGAGTGATTGATTTATGAAATAAACTTCCTCAAGAGGTAGTAGCAACAAACACTGTGGGGGACTTTAAAAATGCATGGGACAAGCATAAGGCTATCCTACGAACTAGATAAGTTTATACTGTTAGGTAATGTCGGGCAGACTTGCTGGGCCTATGGCTCTTATCTGCCGTCAATATCTATGTTTCTATGTTTCTATATATTGTCATGCTGCATGTATTGCTGTGTCTGTTTGTAATGCTGCCACCCGGTGTTGCCATACGAGAACTACAACCAGAAGGCTTTTTGGCTGTTTTAAAAATGAAATCTCTAAGAACCAATCCGAGACAAGGTTTCCGTTTGGGGCGTTTCCAATTTCACCAGTGAGGAGAACCCATATAAAGTGATTGCAACATAGAGAGAGACAGATTTTGGCTGAGCTGACTTGTAATTGGATGCTGGTGTGAAATACCATTTACTCAAGAAAAGCTGATCTACCCTTCTCATTGACTGCAAAATTATACTTATTGGTAATTCTGAGGTGAAAACATTCCTATTAAGGAATATTGGATATCGATTGGTTTATTTGGTAAAGTATTGAAATTACATGTGATGCTTTAGAATAAGTTATATGCATAGTCACTACAGTTAAATTACAATTGGAAGATTGGAAAGAGCAAATTGGGCTTTTAAATTGTATTGCATAACCTTGAATAGCTCTTAGCTTGCCTAATTGTATGCAAGCATTTAAAGTAAACATTTATTATCGCTGTATGTAGCAGAGTTAAGGAAATAGTTTATATTTCAAGTTAGCATTTCATAGCCTATGCATTGTTAAACTAATCCCAATCTTAAATTGTTTATCTATGCAAATATATAATAATAATTCAGAAGTGTATATTGTATTATTGTTTAAATTTGTATCTGGTAGGCTAAGTAATTTATCTGTGAAGGTTCTGATGTTTTAAATCAATATTGTATTAGGATTGTATTGCTTGGATGTTAAAAGTTAAAGGTTTTAGTCCCATTGTGTTAACTGAATGAAAGGCTATTTGTAAATAAGGCTGATTTTTGAAGGTACATTTTTCTGGGCTTTGTAAGAAGGATAGCATATCTTAATAGTTGGTTTTAACCTATATAATATTGTGTCATATTCTGGTATTGCAAATATATTTCAAAATGTTCATGGATATTAACTAAATAAAAGAATTCAGATATTTATATTAATTGTATGGTTTCTAGTAGATGAATATTGGTTAAGGGTTTCTATTTTTAAGGATAATTATTATTTGTATTGTGTTATAACCCTGCCATAAGCTGATATATTATTTGGAGAGCACTACTTAGATTTTCATAAATATACTGACATCCCAAAAGCAATGAATGCAGCTGTAGACTCTTTCCATTTAAGAAGAAAAACATAAATTATGCTTACCTAATAATTTCCTTTTCTTCTGATGGAAAGAGTCAACTCCCCACCCGTAATTTTATGTGGGGCGTCCTTATATTCTTCTGGCACCTTTCACCATGATATTTCTTCTACTGTTCCTTGTTTCTCGGCAGAATGATGGGGGATGAGGGAAGTGGGAGGAGTATTTAAGCCTTTGGCTGGGGTGTCTTTGCCTCCTCCTGGTGGCCAGGTTCTTATTTCCCAACCGTAATGAATGCATGTTTTTTTTTAGATATATTTACGATTTATCATTTTATATTACCATCTCAAAGTGTTTGTCTCTTTAAGGTATTGTAAATATACTGTTAGAGACATGTAAAATATTTTTATTTAATTAAAAGTCACAGACTATCATATGAGATTTAGCCTTAAAGGGACACTGTACTCAAAATTTTTTCTTTTGCGATTCAGATAGAGCATGACATTTTAAGCAACTTTCTAATTTACTCCTATTATCAAATTTTCTTCATTCTCTTTGTATCTGTATTTGAACTACAAGAATGTAAATTTAGATGTTGGCCCATTTTTGGTGAACAACTTGGGTTGTCCTTGCTGATTGGTGGATAAATTCATCTACCAATAAAAAAGTGCTGTCCAGAGTACTGAATCAAACAAAAAACTTAGATGCCTTCTTTTTCAAATAAAGATAGCAAGAGAACAAAGAAAAATTTCGAATAGGAGTAAATTAGAAAGTTGCTTAAAATTGCATGCTCTATCTTAATCACAAAAGAAAAAATTTGGGTTCAGTGTCCCTTTAAATTGATATGAAACCTAATTTTTCAGGTAAAGCATACAATTTTAAGCAACTTTCCAATTTACTTCAATTAGCAAATTTGCTTTATTCCTTTAGGATTCTTTGTTAAAGGAGCATCATTGCAGAACAGGAAGCTAGCTGAAAACACTGGGTGAACCAATAACAAGAGGCATATATGTGCAGCCACCAATCAACAGCTAGTTCCCAGTAGTGCATTGTTGGTCCTGAGCCTACCTAGGTATTCTTTTCAACAAAGGATATTAAGAAACAAAGCAAATTAGATAATATATGTACTTTGGATTTTTTTTTTAAATAGCATGCTGTATCTGAATCAGGAAAGGAAATTTATGGGTTTCATGTCCTTTAACATTTAAAAATGGCACATTATAAATAAATCAATAACCTATAAATAATTTTGAAAAGCTACAAGTTTAAAAGGCATACAAAGTCAAAAATTCAACTGAAATTGATTTAATAGAGCATGAAATTCTAAACTTTCAATTTGAATTTTTTTTATGTTATGGTGGTCAAGGGCTCAGCACCAGACTTGGAAATTTAGGGATGCAGGTGATGTTAGCAAGGTGAAGAGGGCTGGATGGAGGGTTAGTGCTGAAACCTCTCGATCTCCCTTAAAGGGACATGACACCCACATTTTTTCTTTTATGGTTTAGAAAGAGAATGCAATTTTAAACATCTTTCTAATTTACTTATATTATCTAATTTGTTTTATTCTCTTGATATTCTTTGCTGAAAAGCATATCTAGATATGCTCAGTAGCTGCTGATTGGTTGCTGCACATAAAAGCCTCGTGTGATTGGCTCACAATGTGCATTGCTTTTTATTCAACTAAGGATATCTAAAAAATGAAGCAAAATAAATAATGGAAGTAAATTGTAATGTTGTTTAAATTTATATTCTCTATCTGAATCATGAAAGAAAGATTTTGGGTTTAGTGGCCCTTTAAGCCTTAAGAAACATACATCACCATTTGAAAGGTAATTTCATCTTCTTTCAAACAGTGTGCGTCTTGAGGGTTTAAGTATAAACATTTTTAAAAAGAAATAAATAAAAGTATAAATATGTTTAAGAACAATATAAAAATACCCCTCTAACAGGCCATCAAAAAGGCCCGGAGACCCCCAAGAACCCTTGTTCTAAGTCCCATAAGTAGGGTGACCATATTGCCACTTTAAAAAGGGACACATATGAAAAATACATATGTCAGGGTTCTTATACAAAAACATTTCTTTAAACTGCCCTGAAAACAGCCCTGACATACAGTATGTATTTTTCATATCTGTTCCTTTTAAAGCGGCAATATGGTCACCCTGCCCATAACCAACTTATATAAGTTTTAATAGCCAGGGGACATTGTGTTAAAGGGACACTGAACCCAATTTTTTTCTTTCGTAATTCAGATAGAGCATGACATTTTAAGCAACTTTCTAATTTACTCCTATTATCAAATTTTCTTCATTCTCTTGCTATCTTTATTTGAAATGCAAGAATGTAAGTTTAGATGCCGGCCCATTTTTGGTGAACAACCTGGGTTGTCCTTGCTGATTGGTGGATACATTCATCCACCAATAAAAAAATGCTGTCCAGAGACTGAACCCAAAAAAAGCTTAGATGCCTTCTTTTTCAAATAAAGATAGCAATAGAACGAATACAATTTGATAATAGGAGTAAATTAGAAAGTTGCTTAAAATTGCATGCTCTATCTGAATCACAAAAGAAATAATTTGGGTTCAGTGTCCCTTTAATAGTGATCCCCTGGCGTGAATAAATGTGCAATTATTTGCACAGAGGCTCTTGGGAGCCCCTATGTTCAAATCAAAGTTACATAACTATACCCACAGCCCCTTATCTATATGTGTATAACCCCTTATTTTTACTATTATGTTTAGAGGAAAAAAAGGGCACCCCAGCAGGTGGGCGTAAACTTTAAGAAGATGATGATTGTTTTGCAGCAGTAATATGGTCATTTATTTTTTCTTTCTAATTACTGGGCAGCAGTGTCTAAAATATTGGCCAATAACATGTGCTTGCAGCGTGAGTGAGTTATGCTGCCCCACAGTGTGATGTAACACACTACTCACCCCTAACCACCAATAACGTGCAGCCTCCTCCCCTTTAGCCTCCCTCTTTCCCGCACGTGTTTCCTTCTGCAAAGAAGAAGGGGCTAGCTTGGAAAGATAAGGGTGGCAGGGTGAAGAAACAGGCTGCATCTTTGTAGAAAAAAAATCAGGTAATCTTTTAGTGATGCACTGCTGCTTTTTTACAGGGGCTGACTGGGCTAAGGACAGGGGCATAGAGTTTAAAGCAGGTCCAGTAGTAGTGTTTACTCACAACTCCTTAGAAGTGTTACATTTTGGGCCGTTCAGACTCAGAGCAGGGAAGCTAACTGTCCTGTAAATAACTCAGAGAGATGTGATTCTTTCATCTGTGCTCAGGCTCTCATTTCATACAGGGTGCCTGACAGAGAGTTACAGCCTTGCCAGTGTAAGCTATTTTCATGGGAGGATGGGGGAGGGAGGGGGTGTTAGTGCTTTTCTCTATTACATACTCTGGGTTTCCCTCTTAGGATCCTGAATTTAAATTACTACTCTATTACTATATCAGTACTCTGTGTATTTCTGTTTTGCAGATGTTTTGTTTTGTGGCAAAATCTGATATCTGATAATTGAATATGCATAGCTTTCATAATTAGGATACAAGAATATGTGTATCTATTTATGTAAAAGCATTTAAAAAAAGTGGCATCATTGCCAGTGACAAATTACATCCCTAACACTAGGCTTACCAGAAGTCCCACTTTTACTGGGATTGTCCCGGTTTGGAGGCTCTGTCCCAGTGTCCCACCCGGTTGTTCATTCTGTCCCAGTAGGGTTGCCACCTCTGGGTTTCAAATCATGTGTCTGGGTTTCAGACCGCCTGAAACCCGGACACATTATTCAAAATGACTGGACTGTGACTCTCCAGCATAGCTGGATGCTGATACTTTGTTACATACAGCCCTGCTTAGCTTAGAGTCTGTGTCCTTCAAAGTTTACATTTAGTAATACAGGCTGAGTGAGCAGCGTAGGTTTTTCTTTATTTTGTAGTACTACTTGGTTTATTTTTCTAAGAATTTAACCCCCCGACCCCTGGTGACATCACCGGTGATACACCTTTGGCCTGGATCTTGCTTTACTTCATGCAGAATAGCATTTTGGCTGTAATCTTCCTGCATTATGGTATAGAGTAGCCTCTTAAACAGCTTTAGCAGGTACGTGTTTCTTTTTTACTTATTTCATTCAATGTTGCATTTATGCCTTATAAGTATTTGGCTCTGTTCCTTAATTAGACACATAAAACACATATTACACTGCAGATATTAAATTGTGCGATGTATACACTTTTCACTATTTTATGAAATTGATAATTATGCTTGATGTTTGGCATTATTTATAATCTGAGATATAGATGAATGATTTATTTGCTCATGTTGTGTATGAGTTGCCATGACAACGTAATGGTGCCTTTTTCACTAGGGGGTGGTGTTATGGTCTATTTAAACTGTGTGATTCACTTGTTTGACTGAGGAAGGGTAGAGTATCCACAAAACATTACGCATATAAAAGCTACTATTTTAAAAGGACCGGTAATAGCCACGCCCCCTTGACCACACCCCTGGCCACACCCCCACGGGCACCATACCAGGTGGTCCCAGTTTCACCTCTAAAAATTATGGTAAGCCTACCTAACACCAACCCATTTACTTATTCTAACTCCAGCTAAGTTTTGAAAAGGATGATCTGTTCTGTTTAGGAAATATTCTGATACAAAAACATTGACTTTGGGCAAAATGTAAAAAAAGGTTAACACTGTCTCTTTAAATAGCTCCCCCCCCCTTTAAATAGCTTTTGTTTTTAGGTGGGGGGTTTGCAAACTGTGGATGGAAGGCACTTGTGTATTTGCTAACACAGCATACACTTTTATTATTGACTTAAACACTACAGATTCATTGGCCTTTCCTTTTAGAGGGACATAAAAGTGCAAAAATTCTATAGAGTGTTAGAACATATTTTTTTTGCACTGTTGTTTGCATATATAACTGTGTTTAACCCAGAAAAGCATTGCTTCTCTGAAGCTCACTTTAAAGGGACACTGTACCCAAATTTTTTCTTTTGTAATTCAGAAAGAGCATGCAATTTTAAGCAACTTTCTAATTTATTCCTATTATCAATTTTTCTCCGTTCTCTTGCTATCATTATTTGAAAAAGAATGCATCTAAGCTTTTCTTTGGTTTCAGTACTCTGGACAGCACTTTTTTATTGGGGGCCGACATCTAAACTTACATTCTTGCATTTCAAATAAAGATACCAAGAGAATGAAGAAAATTTGATGATAGGAGTAAATTAGAAAGTTGCCTAAAATTTCATGCTCAATCTGAATCACGAAAGAAATTTTTTGGGTACAGTGTCCCTTTAACAATGTGTTTAACCCTTTTGCAAGGGTTAAACACAGTTATTTGCAAGCAATAGTGCTATAGTAAAATATTTTGCACTTCAATGTCCCTTTAATTACAGTGCACGCATTAGTTACGTGTTAAAAAATGATATTTTCCCATGTTTACAGTGGTCTCTTAACATCCCAAATTACCAGATCACACTAAATCTAATCTAAGTCTAGTTGTGAGAATCTGTGTGTGTGTGTGTATATATATATATATATATATACACACACTTGTGTGTCTGTGTGTGTGTGTATATATATATATATATATATATATATACACACGTGTGTGTCTGTATATATTTTTATATATATATATATATATATATATATATATATATACATGTGTTTGTGTAATATATATATACAGTATATATATATATGTGTGTGTGTATGTACAATGGCATGGGAAAAATAAATACACACACTATTGTTTATTACCTTGTTTATTAAAAATTTAATTACAAATGTGTTTTTTTTCACACTTTTTGTTGCAAGTTTCTTACACGTCATGATAAATACATTAAATAATGGTATAGTTTGAATCTTCTGGAGCTCCTGGGAAAAACAATAAAATATGTGTGGTTTTCTCACTGAAAACTGACCAAATATAAGCATCATCTAAAAACGGCAAAACAGCACAAGGGTGGATTGCCTCTGCAGTTAAAGAGTTCATTTGACTTATTTCCTTTGTATCCTTTGTTAAAGAGTAATCCTAGGTGAGCTCAGGGGTGTGCATGTGTTATGTAGCAGCAGTGTTTGTAATAAAGTTTATAGCAGTGTTATAAATATTTCAAGACTGCTGCCATAGAATGGTACAGACATGCACACTCCTGAGCTCTTTTCAGCATACTAGATTTACTCTTCTACATTGAATACAAGAAAACAAAGCAAATTTGATAATAGATGTAAATTGGAAAGTAGTTTTAAATCGCATGCTCTATCTGATTTATGACATTTTAATTATGACTTTACTGTCCCTTGAAAAATGTGATACACTGTTTTGAAGGTGATAACAGCTGTGGCCCATGCTTTCCTGTGGACAAGTTCAAAGTGTAAAATACCCGACACACAGACATCATAGATTCTTGAGACAATGGAGCCTATTTACTATGGTGCGAGCTGACATAATCCGATATAGCGGATCATGTCCGCTGCACATCGATAAATGCCAACAGCAAATAAAAAATACATGTAGCCCATATACGGGTTGATTCCAATGTTTCCAATCCCGGTTATCAGCAGGGATTTTTTTAGCTCCCAATCCATTTTTTTTAAGTTCTGAGTGATCACAATTCAATTAAAAACATTTCTGTATTGGACGTTACATAAACTGTAAAACATGAACCTGCTGCCGTGCAGCTTTGTATCTTCCTATGAGGCACTCAAATAAGATTGCACCTTTGTGACAGGGTTTTTATAGGGGGCATGTCTTCATCCAAGTTGTTCCTACATTATTG
The DNA here is from genome assembly GCF_027579735.1 of Bombina bombina. Classification (NCBI taxonomy): domain Eukaryota; kingdom Metazoa; phylum Chordata; class Amphibia; order Anura; family Bombinatoridae; genus Bombina; species Bombina bombina. The sequence goes on along the minus strand of NC_069499.1, from coordinate 1,295,381,632 downwards.
AACTCACGATCACAAAGGCTCATTCCAGTTTACAAGTTTTATAATGTAGGGGCAAGCACTTTGAAACGGTTTGTCATGAACATGTTTAGGCTTAGTGTGCATGAAGACGCATCACCTATAAAAACCCAGTTACGAAGGTGCAATCTCGTTTTAGTGTCTACTAGGAAAATATTGCAAGGCACTGGGTTTATGTTTTACAGTTGAAGTAATGTTAAAATCCAGTAAAAGAAGATATTATAAGTACTTTCAATAGAAACCTGTAGTCGCCATGTTGTTTTCAGATCACGCCAAAATGGAAATGGTGCTTAAACAAAGAACAGAGATAAATAATGTCAAAAACGTTACTTGTCAAAGTTTAAAAGTGACCATATAGCGATAGAAAAATGGTGTAAGTCTGCCCATCATGACAACATAAATGATGCAATCAGGTGGTTTATCAGTGGTCTAAAGGGAAACGGATTCCAATAGGTTGCGGACCTGTTTTAAAACTTCATTTTGAAGATGCCTGTACTGTACTAGTGTAACTTACAACCAAATATTAAAATTAAAAATAAGCACACCATTTGTAATGTAATGTGACTTTTCCTGCAGATCCCCTTAACTGTACAGGATATTGCATACTTAACATATACATATGTAATTGTGTGTCCTGTCCACTGTATACAGTATACAATAGTGATGAATGGAGTTTTATTGAATAAATACCATGTATGTTAATACACCTCTTACAAATAGCTGTGAAATAATTGCCAACATGACTGACCAAGTGCCTTAAGGTGACCAATTTGCCTTGAAAAGATGTTGAAAAGCCACTCAAAAATAAATTGTGATTGCCAAGAACTTTTTGGCCCCATTGGAAACATAAGATTTTTAAGGATCCGGAAAACAAGGATGCAAGTGGGATAAAGAGACAAAAATGCGCTATTGTGATCTCTTCAAAACAAAAAGTAGGCTTTTTTCTTATCCAAAAAGGCCATAGCAATAGTTTTGTTTGAAGGCACAAAAAGTGTTTTGAGGAGCTCCAGACACAACTAGTAAACTCCCCTCTGCAGGCCTGGGAATTCCCATGTCCCTCTGTCAGGGTACCAGGAATCAGTCTGAGACGTGAAGTGCAAAAATAATCACACCTTTATTAAAAACAAAAAATAATAAAAAGTCTATAAGCCAGGAGTCAAAGCCAGATCTGGTAGTCAGACGGCCGAGTCAGGAGCCAAAGCAAGTAGTCAGACAAGCCGGGATCAAGAACTAGGAAAACAGAAAAATCAGGAACAAGCCAGGGATCAGGAACCAGAAGGGACGTCAGACAAGCCATACACAGGAACTAACAAACAAGTCTGAGACAACGCAAGGGCAAAAGCATACTGAACATAGGCCCTTTAAATAATAAGTGTGACATCATAATCCTGGGACTACAACCTGTCTCACACTGATGATGTTCACCAGTTTGGCCATAAAAGGGCACCCAGATGAGAGAACAGCATTCCACACTCTGCATCAGATTCAGTGAGAGAGGTAAGTAAAATGGCAGCCAGCAGCAAATACCAAACAAAGCAGGGTGAAACCTTGACACCCTCCCACTTTCTGAAACTGACAGGCTTATTTCGCATAAAAAAAATACAAAGTGCAATGCAATGCATTTTGTAAAAGATACACAGAAATATGCAAATATGGTCCTAATTTGCTAAAGTTATACAGAAACTTTTAAAACATAATAAGAATTTGTAAAATCATAATCCTAACTACACTGTTGTATTCAAATTTAAATGCATTAAATACAAAACATAAAGTGAAAAACATAAATGCAATAAAACCTAAAAGACAAAATCTAAAGTCTAAATTAAATAAAAATACAAAGCACAAAGTCTATATAACAAAACTTTGTTATGCAGTGCTGTACTGTTTTTATCTCTTATTCACACCTAGAAATTAAGGGAATTTGCCTTCGAGAACTATAGCAAATTATACCTTTGTAGAATCTTTTAAAAGATCTCACAAGCTGCCACTATAATTAACATATTAACCCCTAAACCGCCACCCTCACGCCTCATAAACACTAGTTAAATATTATTAACCCCTAATCTGCCACCCCTAACATCGCCGCCACCTACATTATACTTATTAACCCCTAATCTGCCGTCCCCAACATCGCTGCCACTATATTAAATGTATTAACCCCTAAATCTAAGTCTAACCCTAACCCCCCCTAACTTAAATATAATTTAAATAAATCTAAAGAAAATTACTATAATTAGCTAAATTATTCCTATTTAAAACTAAATACTTACCTATAAAATAAACCCTAAGCTAGCTACAATATAACTAATAGTTACATTGTATCTAGCTTAGGGTTTATTTTTATTTTACAGACAAGTTTGTATTTATTTTAACTAGGTAGAATAGTTATTAAATAGTTATTAACTATTTAATAACTACCTAGCTAAAACAAATACAAATTGACCTGTAAAATAAAACCTAACCTAAGTTACACTAACACCTAGCACTACACTACAATTAAATAAATTAATTTTGGTTTCTGCATGACTGACCCTTAGCTTAAACTGTCCATAAATGTACCCTCCCACTCATTTTAACACACTTTCTCTGGACCATCATTAACCAATTTATCTCTCTCCCTTTACACAGTCTCAGAACACAGAAAAAAAACACATACCTTCTCACTTAACTCCTGCAATTGCCATCTAATTTCTACAGGTAGCCTTCTGGAAAACAGCTTTTCCTGCCCTGAACAATCTATCTGCCACTATAATTCCACCCTTATATCCGTCCTTGACAATCTCGCCCCTCTTACCACTGCTAGGAAATCACACACTCATCCCCAGCCCTGGCATACTCCTCTGACACGGTACCTACGCAGATGTTCCCGTACTGCTGAACGGCATTGGAGAAAATCACGGAGTTCAGCTGATTTTCTTCATTACAAATTCATCTTGAACTCCTACTACTCTGCCCTTAATCTCCACAAGCAACACTACTTCTCTACTCTTATCTCTAATCTTTCTTCAAACCCAAAACATCTGTTCTCCACTTTCAATACTCTCCTCCGCCCTCCCCCACTTCCTAATACAACTTCTCTGTCAGCCCAAGACTTTGCCAGTCACTTCATTAACAATATTGACTCCATCAGACATGAAATCAGCTCTCAACACAATTCCATTCTCTCCCCCCCTCAAATACTCTCACTCAACCACAACCCTCATAACCTGAAACTCAGTTCATTCTCCCCTGTTACTGAGGATGAAGTTTCAGCACTTATACTACGCTCTCACCTCACTACCTGTCCCCTTGACCCTATCCCATCACAGCTGCTCCCCTCTCTCTCTGCTACCCTTACCCCTATACTAACACACATTTTCAACCTCTCCCTCAGCACTGGTACATTTCCCTCATCGATGAAACATGCGCTGGTCACACCTATCCTCAAGAAAACCTTCCCTTGATCCTAACTCCCCATCCAACTACCGCCCAATTTCCCTCCTCCCTCTTGCTTCAAAGCTTCTCGAAAAACTAGTATATGCACGCCTATCCCATTTCCTTACGTTAAACTCCCTTCTTGACCCGCTGCAATCTGGATTTCGTCCCTATCACTCCACAGAGACAGCTATTGTTAAGGTCACCAACGACCTACTTACAACTAAATCAAAAGGCCACTTCTCTCTGCTTATCCTCCTTGATCTGTCCGCAGCCTTTGACACTGTCGACCACCCTCTTCTGCTCCAAACCCTCCAATCCTTCGGCATCTGTGACACAGCCCTTTCGTGGCTCTCTTCCTATCTGTCAAACCGTACCTTCAGTGTAGCCTTCTCTGGGGCCTCCTCTGCACCATCACCACTTTCTGTCGGAGTACCGCAAGGCTCTGTCCTCGGTCCCCTTCTCTTCTCAATCTATACGTCATCACTAGGTTCCCTAATTAAGTCCCACGGTTTCCAATATCATTTGTATGCCGATGACACCCAAATCTACTTCTCTGCACCAGAACTATCTCCTTCCTTGCTAACCCGTGTCACTAACTGTCTTTCTCACATCTCTTCCTGGATGTCCTCTCACTACCTCAAGCTAAATCTCTCCAAAACTGAGCTCCTCATTTTCCCCCCTTCTTCCAAAATCTCCACCCCCAATATCTCTATAACTGTCGACAACTCCATCATTACCCCTACCCCGCACGCCCGATGTCTCGGGGTCACATTTGACTCAGATCTTTCCTTCACTCCTCACATTCAGTCATTGGCTAAAGCCTGCCGCTTTCACCTTAAAAACATCTCTAAAATTAGACACTTCCTTACACAAGACACAACTAAGATTTTAATCCACTCTCTCATTCTTTCCCGCCTTGATTACTGCAACTCTGTCCTCTCTGGTCTCCCCAGCTGCCGCCTAGCTCCTTTACAATCCATAATGAATGCCTCTGCCAGACTCATCTTCCTTACACGTCGCTCTTCATCTGCTGCGCCTCTCTGCCAATCCCTTCACTGGCTTCCTCTTGCCTCTAGGATCAAACACAAAACTCTCACTCTGACATACAAAGCCCTCAACTGCACTGCTCCCCCCTACATCTCAGACCTTGTCTCCAGATACTCTCCCTCCCATCCCCTTCGCTCTGCACATGACCTCCTCCTCTCCTCCTCTCTTGTCACCTCATCACACTCCCGTTTACAGGACTTCTCCAGACTGGCTTCCATCTTGTGGAACTCTCTGCCTCGCTCCATAAGACTCTCTTCTAGTTTTAAAAGCTTCAAGTGCTCCCTAAAGACTCTACTGTTCAGGGACGCTTACAACCTACGCTAACCTTTCCTATTACCAGTTCCTCTCCTCCACTGCAATCCCCTGAACCCTCTTAGCATGTAAGCCTAATAGTCCAGCTGTTTGTGGATCACCTTCTTAAGAGCTGACTACAACAGTGCAACTCTTGGCAGGGCCCTCTACCCTATAATTGTTTTGTTGTACTCCCCCTTTGTTTATAGCGCTGCGGAGTCTGTTGGCGCTCTACAAATAACCGATAATAATAAAATTAACTAAATTAAATACAATTCAATAAATTAACTAAATTAAATACAATTCAATAAATTAAATTAAATTAGCTAAATTACACAAAAAAACACTAAATTACAGAAAATAAAAAACAAATTACAGATCTTTAAACTAATTACACCTAATCTAATAGCCCTATCAAAATAAAAAAAAGCCCCCCCAAAATAAATAAACCCTAGCCTAAACTAAACTATCAATAGCCCTTAAAAGGGCCCTTTTGCGGGGCATTGCCCCAAAGTAATCAGCTCTTTTACCTGTAAAAAAAAAAAATACAAACAACACCCCCAATAGTAAAACCCACCACCCACACAACCAACCCCCCAAATAAAATCTGAACTAAAAAAACCTAAGTTCCCCATTGCCCTGAAAAGGGCATTTGGATGGGCATTGCCCTTAAAGGGGCATTTAGCTCTTTTGCAGGCCCAAAGCCCTAACCTAAAATATCAACCCACCTAATACACCCTTAAAAAAATCCTATCACTAACCCCCGAAGATTCACTTACCGGGAGACGTCTTCATCCAAGCGGCAAGATGTCCTCAACGAAGCCGGCAGAAGTGGTCCTCCAGACGGGCAGAAGTCTTCATCCAGACGGCATCTTCTATCTTCATCCTTCCGGTGCGGAGCGGGTCCATCTTCAAGACATCCGACGTGGAGCATCCTCTTCAAACGACGGCTTCTTCGTAATGAATATCTCTTTAACTGACGTCATCCAAGATGGAGTCCCTTAGATTCCGATTGGCTGATAGAATTCTATCAGCCAATCGAAATTAAGGTAGAAAAAATCATATTGGCTGATGCAATCATCCAATAGGATTGAGCTGGCATTCTATTGGCTGTTCCAATCATCCAATAGAATGCAAGCTCAATGCTATTGGCTGAGGATTGAAGTTCAATCCTATTGGCTGATTGCATCAGCCAATAGGATTTTTTCTACCTTAATTCCGATTGGCTGATAGAATTCTATCAGCCAATCGGAATCTAAGGGACGCCATCTTGGATGACGTCACTTAAAAAGATATTCATTACAAAGAAGCCATCTTTTGAAGAGGATGCTCCGTGTCGGATGTCTTGAAGATGGACTTGCTCTGCACCGGAAGGATGAAGATAGAAGATGCCATCTGGATGAAGACTTCTGCCCATCTGGAGGACCACTTCTGCTGGCTTCTTTGAGGACATCTTGCCGCTTGGATGAAGACTTCTCCCGGTAAGTGAATCTTCGGGGGTTAGTGTTAGGATTTTTTAAGGGTGTATTGGGTGGGTTTATTTTTTAGGTTAGGGCATTGGGCCTGCAAAAGAGCTAAATGCCCTTTTAAGGGCAATGCCCATCCAAATGCCCTTTTCAGGGCAATAGGGAGCTTAGGTTTTTTTAGTTAGGATTTTATTTGGGGCGTTGTTTGTGTGGGTGGTGGGTTTTACTGTTGGGGGGGTTGTTTGTGTTTTTTTTTACAGGTAAAAGAGCTGATTACTTTGGGGCAATGCCCTGCAAAAGGCCCTTTTAAGGGCTATTGATAGTTTAGATTAGGCTAGGGGTTTTTTTATTTTGGGGGGGCTTTATTTTATTTTGATAGGGCTATTAGATTAGGTGTAATTAGTTTAAAGATCTATAATTTGTTTTTTATTTTCTGTAATTTAGTGGGGGGGGTTGTGATTTAGCTAATTTAATTTAATTTTTTTAATTGTATTTAATTTAGTTAATTTATTTAATTGTAGTGTTAGGTGTTAGTGTAACTCAGGTTAGGTTTTATTTTACAGGTAAATTTGTATTTACTTTAGCTAGGTAGTTAATAACTATTCTACCTAGTTAAAATAAATACAAACTTGCCTGTAAAATAAAAATAAACCCTAAGCTAGCTACAATGTAACTATTAGTTATATTGTAGCTAGCTAAGGGTTTATTTTATAGGTAAGTATTTAGTTTTAAATAGGAATAATTTAGTTAATGATAGAAATTTTATTTAGATTTATTTTAATTATATTTCAATTAGAGGGTGTTAGGGTTAGACTTAGGTTTAGGGGTTAATACATTTAATATAGTGGCGGCGACGTTGGGGGCGGCAGATTAGGGGTTAATAAGTCTAGGTAGGTTGCAGCGACATTGGGGACGGGAGATTAGGGGTTAATAAATATAATGTAGTTGGTGGCGATGTTGGGGGCAGCAGATTAGGGGTTAATAAGTATCATGTAGGTGGCGGCGGTGTCCGGAGCGGCAGATTAGGGGTTAATAAGAATAATGTAGGTGTCGGCGATGTCGGGGGTGGCAGATTTAGGGGTTAATAAGTGTAAGGTTAGGGGTGTTTAGACTCGGGGTTCATGTTAGGGTGTTAGGTGTATACATAAAATGTGTTTCCCCATAGGAATCAATGGGGCTGCATTACTGAGTTTTACGCTGCTTTTTTGCAGGTGTTAGACTTTTTCTCAGCCAGCTGTCCCCATTGGTGTCTATGGGGAAATCGTGCACGAGCACATATGACCAATTCACCGCTGACTTAAGCAGCACTGGTATTGGAGTGCAGTATGGAGCACAATTTTGCTCTATGCTCACTTCTTGCCTTTTAACCCCAAGTTTAGAAAAACCTGTAATACCAGCGCTGTAGGTAAGTGAGCGGTGAGAAAAAACTGCTCGTTAGCACCGTATAGCTCCTAACGCAAAGCTCGTAATCTGGCCGATCGTTTTCAGAGTCAAATTACAGAAAAAAATATGCAAAATAAACAATGAAAATACAATGCAATGCTTTTTACTGTGCGTATTTACATATTTAATGGGGAGTTCAATTTTAGTTTAAATAAAACCACTTGCATTATGACAAAATATCTCCAATCTGAATGAAAAATACTAAACAGATGCTACTAAAATTTATGCTGTTTAAAATTTTCATAAAAAACAATCGGCTAGATTACGAGTCTTGCGTTATGAGTAAAAAAACAGCGTTAAAGGGACAGTAAACCTTAAAAATAATGTTATATAATTCTGCACATAGTGCAGAATTATATAACATTATATTAGCGCAAACGTTTTAAAACAAAATTTCCCCTTTGAATTTAAAAAACCCCCAGCTGTTTTACAGACCCGCTCTCACTGATCTTCCGAGCGGGTCTGTTTTTTTCAAACAGCGCATCAGGCCAGCTGTATAGTCACAGCCCGGCCCGACCGCGCCATAGCACTAAGTGCAGCTCGCTCCTGCTGTCTGACAGAGCAGGAGCGAGCTGCACTTAGTGCTATGGCGCGGTCGGGCCGGGCTGTGACTATACAGCTGGCCCGATGCGCTGTTTGAAAAAAACGGACCCGCTCAGAAGATCACAGAGAGCGGGTCTGTAATCAGCTGGGGGTTTTTTAAAATTCAAAGGGGAAATTTTGTTTTAAAACATTTGCGCTAATATAATGTTATATAATTCTGCACTATGTGCAGAATTATATAACATTATTTTTAAGGTTTACTGACACTTTAAGCCTCATAATGCTGTTTTTTTACTACCTCTGGTATTACGAGTCTTGAAGGTTTTGGGGCACCGCACACTTTTTTTGGCCTTACTGCAAATCAACTTACGCAAATTGTGTATAGTCTTTTTTCAATGGGACTTCCATTGCGCCGGTATTACGAGCTTGTCCTGGGAGGCCAAAAAGTGAGCGGTACACCCTATCCCGTCAAGATTCGTACCGCATTCTAAAGTCAGTAGTTATGAGTTTTATACTACAAATGCCGTAGCATAAAACTCATAACTAAAGTGCTAAAAAGTACACTAACACCCATAAACTACCTATTAACCCCTAAACCGAGGCCCTCCCGCATCGCAAACACTAAAAGAAAATTATTAACCCCTAATCTGCCGCTCCGCCACTATAATAAACATATTAACCCATAAACCACCGCACTCCCGCCTCGCAAACATTAGTTAAATATTATTAACCCCTAATCTGCCACCCCCAATGTTGCCACCACTATACTATATTTATTAACCCCTAAACCTAAGTCTAACCCTAACCCTTACACCCCCTAACTTAAATATAATTTAAATAAATCTAAATAAAACTTACTATTAAAAACTAAATAATTCCTATTTAGAACTAAATACCTGTAAAATAAACCCTAAGCTAGCTACAATATAACTAATAGTTACATTGTATCTAGCTTAGGGTTTATTTTGATTTTTAGACACGTAATAAATAGTTACACGTCTGATATATAGCCATTTAATACCTTTATCAGTACAATGTATAAGGTATTTAGGACTATTGTAGTGGTGCTTGTACAGATCGGAGTGTTTGGATAACTTTTTCAAGTGCTTAATGTTGTATACACTTGTATAATATATGTGTTGGGATGGTTATTTAAGCGATCAACTTTGTACCAAAGTGTCTTGTGTCGTAATGACAACTTCTCACTGTAATAGGATTTTCACGTAGGTCATTACTGCATTCAGCACAGCATACACAGAAAATATATATAATATTCACTCACCCGGTCTGGTATAAAGTACATCCCTGACGAAGTGCCGGTTCAGGCATGAAACATGTTGGAATGGTGAATGGCGGCTGGCTGGTTCACTAGCTGTGATATTATTATTTACACATTATACTACGAGAACTTTTACCTGCATTTGTTAATAAAAGTTATATTTTATACCCTCACTTCTGGTGTATTGGACGGCTGGCTTATTTCATCCTGTGTGGTGAGATCCTATGTTCCTGATTATTTTGATTCTACAGGCAAGTTTGTATTTATTTTAACTAGGTAGAATAGTTACTAAATAGTTATTAACTATTTACTAACTACCTAGCTAAAATACATACAAATTTACCTGTAAAATAAAACCTAACCTAAGTTACACTAACACTTAACACTACACTACAATTAAATAAATTACCTGAATTAAATACAATTACCTAAATTACAAAAAAAACCCCACTAAATTACAGAAAATAAAAAACAAATTACAAGATATTTAAACGAATTACACCTAATCTAATAGCCCTATCAAAATAAAAAGCCCCCCCAAAATAAAAATAACCCTAGCCTAAACTAAACTACCGATCGCCTTTAAAATGGCCTTTTGCGGGGCATTGACCAAAGAAATCAGCTCTTTTACCTGAAAAAAAAAATACAAACAACCCCCCCAACAGTAAAACCCACCACCCACACAACCAAACCCCCAAATAAAACCCTAACTAAAAAAACTAAGCTCCCCATTGCCCTGAAATGGGCATTTGGATGGGCATTGCCCTTAAAAGGGCATTTAGCTCTATTGCGGCCCAACGCACTAACCTAAAAATAAAACCCACCCAATAAACACTAAAAAAAAACCTAACACTAGGTTAGATCCACTTACAGTTTTGAAGATCCGACATTCTTCCTCAACGAAGCCGGGAGAAGTCCTCAACAAAGCCGGGAGAAGTCTTCACCCAGATGGCATCTTCTATCTTCATCCATCCGGCGCGGAGCGGGTCCATCTTCAAGACATCCGACGTGGAGCATCCTCTTCTTTCCGACGACTAACGACGAATGAAGGTTCCTTTATATGACGTTATCCAAGATAGCGTCCCTTAGATTCTGATTGGCTGATAGAATTCTATCAGCCAATCGGAATTAAGGTTGAAAAAATCCTATTGGCTGATGCAATCAGCCAATAGGATTGAACTTCAATCCTATTGGCTGATCCAATCAGCCAAAAAAAACACACCCAAAAAACCCTTAAAAAAACACTCACCCCTGACGATCCACTTACAGTTATCGAAGTCCGGACATCCATCGTCCTCCAGACGGAGAAGTCCTCATCCAAGCTGCAAGAAGTCTTCATCCAGGTGGCCTCTTCGATCTTCATTCAGCCCGCGAAGTCCTCATCCAAGCGAGAAGAAGTCTTCAGCCAGACGGCATCTTCTATCTTCATCCATCCGGCGTGGAGTGGGTCCATCTTCAAGACATCCGGCACGGAGCATCCTCTTCTTACGGTCATTGGCCGTAGACTGAAGGTTCCCTTTAAGTGACGTCATCCAAGATGGCATCACTTACATTCCTATTGGATGAAAGATTTCAATCAGCCAATATGAATTAAAGGGGAAAAAATCATATTGGCTGTTGCAATAAGCCAATAGGATTGAACTTTCATTGAGCTCTCATTTGTGGTGACAATTGGGGTTAGTGTAGTAAAGTTGCCCTGTATCTTAAAATGTGGACTGTATCTGTAAAATAGATTTATATATATATACCTGTAAATATTTATCTTATTATTAACATATATTGATTCCTAAATAAACTGTTTGGCAAATAATGGAGACCCTCTCATAGAGTTTATTTCACAGTTTATTTGTGTTGGGTTTAGTGGTTTCACCATATAGATTTAGTATATTATATTTAGTAGAAAGTAAAGATATTTTAAATTAATAAATAACCACATCATTCTATTGGCTGTTCTCATTCTATTGGCTGTTCCGACGACCGTAAGAAGAGGATGCTCCACGCCGGATGTCTTGAAGATGGACCCCCTCCTCACCGGATGGATGAAGATAGAAGATGCCATCTGGATGAGGACTTCGTCGGCTGGAGGAGACTGGATGTCTGGACTTCGATAACTGTAAGTGGATCGTCAGGGGTTAGTGTTAGGTTTTTTTAAGGGTTTTTTGGGTGGGCTTTTTTTTAGGTTAGGGTTTTGGGCAATTCGTAAAAGAGCTAAATGCCCTTTTAAGGGCAATGCCCATCCAAATGCCCTTTTCAGGGCAATGTTTAGCTTAGGTTTATTTAGATAGGTTTTTATTTGGGGGGTTTGGTTGGGTGGGTGGTGCGTTTTACTGTTGGGGGGTTGTTTGCATTTTTTATTGCAATGTGAAAGAGCTGATTTCTTTGGGGCAATGCCCCGCAAAGGCCCTTTTAAGGGCCATTGGCAGTTTAGTGTAGGCTAGGTTTTTTTAAATTTTGGGGCGGGGCTTTTTTTTTGATAGGGCTATTAGATTAGGAGTAATTTGTTTTTATTTTTGATAATTTCGTTTTTTATTTTTTGTAATTTAGAGTTACCTTTTTTGTAAGTTAGTAAATTGTATTTTATTAATCTAATTTATTTTATTGTATTGTAATGCTAGGTTTTAGTGTAAGGCAGGTTAGGTTTTATTTTACAGGTAACTTTGTATTTATTTTAACTAGGTAGTTAGTAAATAGTTAATAACTATTTACTAACTAGTCTACCTTGTTAAATTAAATACAAACTTACCTGTGAAATAAAAATAAAACCTAAAATAGCTACAATATACATAGTAACATAGTAACATAGTAGATAAGGTTGAAAAAAGACTGAAGTCCATCGAGTTCAACCTATACAAATCTAAAATACTTACAAAAAGCTCCAGTTAAGCTTAAATAACCCCATTAAAATGTGACCCATTTAATACTAGCAATCATATCCATGAATTTTGTTTATATACAGAAATTTATCCAGACTATTTTTAAATGTATCTATGGTATTGGCATTCACTACATCCTTTGGTAATGAGTTCCACAATTTTAATGCTCTTACAGTGAAAAAAACGTTTCCGTTGCAGGAGATTAAATCTCCTTTCCTCCAACCTTAAATTATGACCTCTTGTCAGAAACAATTTTCTTGGAATAAACAGAGCTTCTGCCATCTCTGTATATGGGCCTTGAATATATTTATATAAAGTAATCATGTCACCTCTCAAGCGCCTTTTTTCTAAAGAAAACAGACCCAGTTTGGCTAGCCTCTCCTCATAGGTTAATTTCTCCAATCCCCTTATTAGCTTTGTGGCCCTTCTCTGAACTTTTTCTAGTTCTGCAATATCTTTTTTAGCAATTGGTCCCCAGAACTGCACTCCAAACTCAAGGTGAGGTCTTACCAGGTCTTTATATAATGACAGAATTATGCTTTCCTCCCTTGAATCAATGCCTCTTTTAATACATGCTAGTATCTTATTAGCCTTTGAAGCCGCTGCCCTGCATTGTGCACCCATCTTTAACTTGTTATCTATTACTACTCCCAAATCCCTTTCCTCCTGTGTTTGGCTAAGTCTTGTCCCATTTAAAAAATACGTAGCCTGCTTATTTTTACTTCCAAAATGCAGAACCTTGCATTTTTCCGTATTAAATCTCATTTTCCATTCACTTGCCCATAGTTCTAATTTTAGCAAATCCCTTTGTAAAGAGAGTTCGTCCTGCTCTGACCTTATGACCTTACTTAACTTAGTATCATCTGCAAAAATAGAGATGTCGCTATTTAATCTTTGCTCCAAGTCATTTATAAAAATATTAAAAAGAACAGGGCCCAGTACTGATCCCTGGGGGACGCTACTGATTACCTTTGTCCAATCTGAGTATGATCCATTTACTACTACTCGTTGCTCCCTATCTTTTATCCAGTTATTTATCCATGAGCTAACATTTTCAGCTATTCCCAGTCCCTTAATTTTGTGCATTAATCTCTCATGTGGCACTGTATCAAATGCCTTTGCAAAATCTAAGTATATCACATCAACTGATTCCCCTTTATCTATATTTTTACTTACTTCCTCGTAGAATCTAATTAGATTAGTTTGACATGATCTATTTCTCCTAAAGCCATGCTGATTAGAACTCATAATCTTGTTTACACGAATATGCTCATCTATATAATCCCTTATAATCCCTTCAAATATCTTCCTCACTATTGATGTCAGACTAACTGGTCTATAGCTTCCTGGATCATCCCTGCTTCCCTTTTTGAAGAGTGGCACCACATCAGCTTTACGCCAATCCTGGGGTACCATGCCTGAGGATAATGAGTCTTGAAAAATTAAGAGTAAAGGTTTGTCTATAACAGTGCTAAATTCCCTTAACACCCTTGGGTGTATTCCATCTGGGCCTGGAGTTTTATTTACCTTAATATTTTCCAGTTTTTTCCTGATATCCTCTAAACAAAACCCAGTTAGTGGTATGGACTGGCATGTTCTATTCTGTTCCAAAGTATCATTCAATGGTTCCTCTCTTGTGTATACTGAAGAAAAAAACCGGTTTAGTACCTCAGCCTTCTCCCTGTCATTATTTATCATGCTACCCTCCACGCATTTTAATGTACCTATATTATCCTTAGATTTTTTGCTATTTATGTTTTAGTTGGCTCCTCTATTAATTGTGACAAGAAGTTATCCCTGAGAACATTTAAAAATCTATCCCCCTTAGCTGAATTACTAGTTTCATTGGCCCAGTTTATATCAGTGTAGTTAAAATCTCCCATAATTACAGCACTGTTATTAGCAGCCTTACCTATTTGGATAAGTAGTTGAGTTTCCTCCGGGTCACTAATGTTGGGAGGCTTGTAGCATGTTCCTAGTATTATTTTTTTAGGATTTTTCCCCCCACTCTTTATTTCAACCCACAGGGTCTCTACATTGTCACTTGTATCATATATATCTTCCCTTATTGTAGGTTTAAGGTTAGGTTTAATATACATGCAGATTCCTCCACCCCTTTTATTATTCCTGTCCCTCCTAAATAATGTATACCCCTCTAAGTTAACTGCCCAGTCATGTGAATCATCCCACCAAGTTTCAGTTATACTGATAACATAATAGTCCTCTTCTGCAACTAAGAGCGTCAGCTCCCCCATTTTACCTGTCATGCTTCTTGCATTTGTTGTCATACATTTAATTTTCATGTGCTTTCTGCTGCTACTTGGTGTGCTTTCCTCTATATTTTCTAATGTGACATTTCTTAAGTCATCCCTTCCTTGAGATATTAAGGGATTCTCATATTCACAGACTGATCTCTCTGTTCTATTTTGTTCTAACTGACCCTCCCCCCCTTTGCCTAGTTTAAAAGGTTCTCTAAAGTGCTACCATCCTTTCCCCCAACACACCTGCACCCATGTCATTCAGGTGCAATCCATCCTTACTGTACAAATTGTACCCTAGTGAAAAATCAGCCCAGTGTTCTAAAAAGTCAAACCCCTCATTTTTACACCATGTTTTTAGCCATGAATTAACAGACCTTAACTCCTTCTGCCTTACTGAGTTAACACACGGCACTGGTAATATCTCAGAAAATATTACTTTGGAGGTCCTTGCTTTAAGCTTGCTACCTAACTCCCTGAAGTCATTTTTTAGGACTCTCCATCTCCCACCAATTCCTTCATTAGTACCAATATGCACCATGACTGCAGGATCAGACCCACATCCCTCTAACAATCTATCAATACGCTCCACAATATGCCTAACACGAGCCCCTAGAAGACAGCAAACTGTTCTATGTAAAGGGTCTGGATGACAAATTACCCTATCAACCTTCCTAATAATAGAGTCTCCTACCACCAACATCTGCCTCTGGCCCAGACTTGTATGCCCCTCTTCCATGACTGAAGGACTGCCCACCATAGTATGCTCCTCTTCCACAGCTAAAGGACTGTTCACTATACTAGGCAACACAGCCCTCTCTGACACTGCCAACCCTGAACTGATATCCCCAACATCTTCACTTAATCTGGCAAATCTATTGGGGTGTACCAGCTCAGAACTGGCCTGTCTCTTCCGCTTACCTTTACTTCGCCCTCTGACTGTGACCCAGCTACATCCTGGAGTCTCCTCATCTGAATCCTCCCCATTCCCACTGCTGGAACCATTAACAACCAGCTCAGTCCTATCAATTTCCCTTTCAAGTGTCTGAATTTCATGCAGTGTTGCAATTCGTTCCTCCAGATCCCCAATACGAGTTTCTAAAGAGACAATATGCTCACACTTGCCACAAACATATAATCCCAGAAGCGGCTGCTCCAGTGATGCAAACATGTGGCAAGCTGTACACTGAATGAGATTCTCACACATTCTTAATAAAAGGTTTAACTTGGGGGCGTGTCTTAGCAGCCGCCATGTCCAGATGCTTCTCTTAACTGCTCCAGGCCTCATAATAGAAATATATTGTTTATTTCTCATCAGCTACAAAATTCAGATCCCTATGTACTGGAAACAACTTCATGAAGCTTGGCGGATCAGATTGCTACCTAACTTTTGTGATTTATATATACACAGATTGATCACTTTAGGTATCTGGACAGGCAAGGCGGAAATATTTCTTTTATCAGCTTTCCCCCCCCCCCCCCGTCTGTGGGGTAAAGCAGACACACTACATAACCGCTTCAAGGGGGTTTAACTAAGTGTCACAATGGATGGTGATGCACATACTGAAATTCGAGACCTAGTGGCTGCACTGGCTCGGAAAATGGACTATCACTTTGCTCATCTTATGTCCCTGGTGAAAGCCCGCCCGCAAGAACCAACGCACCCGGAGAGAAAAATGGCGACTTTATTGGAGCTAGACAAGCAGAGTCACTACCCGCAGTCTTCTCTCGGTTTAGTGGGGACATCTAGGCACGTAGCGGATCCCAGAGGACCTCTGTGCGGTCCACAGCAGCAAGTCACCATGAGATGTCAGAGTCTGGAGGATTCTAATGACTCACATGAACATTTTACTATGAAGGTCGGGAGAACCCCTAAAAGGATGCAATTATCGGTGCGGGAGGATGCGGCCGACCACCCGACACAAAGCTTAGTTTCGTTAAAGGCTCAGGGGACGACTGGCAGCTTGGAGCATTTGGTGAGGCTTTCTATCATGGGGCTTGATGCGATCTTGCCCACACGCACTTACCGGTTTCCCCGACACCGGAGATCCAGCACATTCTTGAGGGATGACTCTGACAAACTTTCTAATTTTTTGGGATCTATAGTGACCTGTTACCTTCCCAGCCATAATCCAAGCAAAATACGTAAGGGTGTGGGGTAAATATACCAGGCTTTACCTTGCGGTGCTGTGCACAACAGTCCCCTATATGCACATGATAACCCGTTTGTCGGAAATATAAACATGAGACTGGGCTACCAGCTGGACATATCCTGTCTTACTGATGACTTTACAGCTAAAGATTTTTCCAAAAGCAACTATAATATTTTGGACATAATTTCATTTGCACTTATCTTTTAGATGACTAGCCACAGGTCTTATCTCCTAACATCAGCTTACTCTAGGTGCAGAGTATATGTAATTTAAGAGAGAGTACATATAGGTGGTGTGTTGACAGTGTGTACTGCTGGTGTCTCATATGACATTAGCTAGCTACTACAAAACTAAAGTGATCCAGCAGGGTTCACTTTGTTAGTACATCCAAAACATTGCAAATAAGCTTCTTTCCCCCCAAAATATATTATATATCAGATAACATTAGAAGGTTTTTGTACATATCTATTTAAATTCACTCAGATTAGTGAATTCCTCTGCGGTATTAATCCGCAATCTAATTTCAACCTCCTAAAAGAATTGTACCTCTTAGCTAAGATAGCTAGCTATTTCTGTTAACCAGTTTAATTTCAAGTATCATTCCATTAGGCACTTTTTTTGAGCTACAGAGGTTCTACAGTAAAGTACACTAAATAAAGAATGTAAGGTATCATTGCAAGTTCAGCAATATGTGAAGCTATGTTATGTTAGAATTATTGTATGACATATCTGCTCTGAGAAGGGACTCCACAGTCCTATAAGCACTAATTGTTCCCCTTATTCAAGATTCAATTATTTTGATTCTGATGCATATTGGGAGTTATTCATCTGTACTATGTCATGTAAATCTGAAACCGGTTTCACTCTGTGGAGTTACTATTTATGTTATTGTGAAATGACCATATCTATTTAAATTCATTCAGATTAGTGAATTCCTCTGTGATATTAATCCGCAATCTAATTTCAATCTCCTAAAAGAATTATGGCCTAGATTTAGAGTTCGGCGGTAGCCGTGAAAACCAGCGTTAGAGGCTCCTAACGCTGGTTTTAGGCTACCGCCGGTATTTGGAGTCAGTGATTAAAGGGTCTAACGCTCACTTTTCAGCCGCAACTTTTCCATACCGCAGATCCCCTTACGTCAATTGCGTATCCTATCTTTTCAATGGGATCTTCCTAACGCCGGTATTTAGAGTCGTTTCTGAAGTGAGCGTTAGAGCTCTAACGACAAAACTCCAGCCGCAGGAAAAAAGCAGGAGTAAAGAGCTTTCTGGGCTAACGCCGGTTCATAAAGCTCTTAACTACTGTGCTCTAATGTACACTAACACCCATAAACTACCTATGTACCCCTAAACCGAGGTCTCCCCACATCGCCGCAACTCGATTAAATTTTTTTAACCCCTAATCTGCCGACCGCCACCTACGTTATACTTATGTACCCCTAATCTGCTGCCCCTAACCCCGCCGACCCCTGTATTATATTTATTAACCCCTAACCTGCCCCCCACAACGTCGCCGCAAACGACTTACAATAATTAACCCCTAATCTGCCGACCGCAAAGCGCCGCCACCTACGTTATCCTTATGTACCCCTAATCTGCTGCCCCTAACACCGCCGACCCCTATATTATATTTATTAACCCCTAATCTGCCCCCCTCAACGTCGCCGACACCTGCCTACACTTATTAACCCCTAATCTGCCGAGCGGACCTGAGCGCTACTATAATAAAGTTATTAACCCCTAATCCGCCTCACTAACCCTATCATAAATAGTATTAACCCCTAATCTGCCCTCCCTAACATCGCCGACACCTAACTTCAATTATTAACCCCTAATCTGACGACCGGAGCTCATCGCTACTATAATAAATGGATTAACCCCTAAAGCTAAATCTAACCCTAACACTAACACCCCCCTAACTTAAATATAATTTAAATCTAACGAAATTAATTAACTCTTATTAAATAAATTATTCCTATTTAAAGCTAAATACTTACCTGTAAAATTAATCCTAATATAGCTACAATATAAATTATAATTATATTGTAGCTATTTTAGGATTAATATTTATTTTACAGGCAACTTTGTAATTATTTTAACCAGGTACAATAGCTATTAAATAGTTAAGAACTATTTAATAGTTACCTAGTTAAAATAATAACAAAATTACCTGTAAAATAAGTCCTAACCTAAGTTATAATTAAACCTAACACTACCCTATCAATAAATTAATTAAATAAAATACCTACAATTACCTACAATAAAACCTAACACTACACTATCAATAAATAAATTAAATACAATTTCTACAAATAACTACAATTACATAAACTAACTAAAGTACAAAAAATAAAAAAGAACTAAGTTACAAAAAATAAAAAAATATTTACAAACAT
The DNA here is from genome assembly GCF_027579735.1 of Bombina bombina. Taxonomy (NCBI): domain Eukaryota; kingdom Metazoa; phylum Chordata; class Amphibia; order Anura; family Bombinatoridae; genus Bombina; species Bombina bombina. The sequence goes on along the minus strand of NC_069499.1, from coordinate 1,295,362,452 downwards.
AAGAAAAATATTACAACAATTTTAAACTAATTACACCTACTCTAAGCCCCCTAATAAAATAACAAAGACCCCCAAAATAAAAAAATGCCCTACCCTATTCTAAAATAAAAAAGTTCAAAGCTCTTTTACCTTACCAGCCCTGAACAGGGCCCTTTGCGGGGCATGCCCCAAGAAATTCAGCTCTTTTGCCTGTAAAAAAAAACATACAATACCCCACCCCAACATTACAACCCACCACCCACATACCCCTAATCTAACCCAAACCCACCTTAAATAAACCTAACACTAAGCCCCTGAAGATCATCCTACCTTGTCTTCACCATACCAGGTTCACCGATCGGTCCAGAAGAGCTCCTCCGATGTCCTGATCCAAGCCCAAGCGGGGGGCTGAAGAGGTCCATGATCCGGCTGAAGTCTTCATCCAAGCGGGCCAGAAGAGGTCTTCCATCCGATTGAAGTCTTCATCCAAGCGGCATCCATCCGGAGCGAAGCGGCAGCATCCTGAAGACCTCCACCGCGGAACATCCATCCTGGCCGACGACTGAACGCCAATAGAATGCGAGCTCAATCTGATTGGCTGATTGGATCAGCCAATCGGATTGAACTTGATTCTGATTGGCTGATTCCATCAGCCAATCAGAATATTCCTACCTTAATTCCGATTGGCTGATAGAATCCTATCAGCCAATCGGAATTCGAGGGACGCCATCTTGGGTGACGTCATTTAAAGGAACCGTCATTCGTCGTTCAGTCGTCGGCCAGGATGGATGTTCCGCGGTGGAGGTCTTCAGGATGCTGCAGCTTCGCTCCGGATGGATGCCGCTTGGATGAAGACTTCAATCGGATGGAAGACCTCTTCTGGCCCGCTTGGATGAAGACTTCAGCCGGATCATGGACCTCTTCAGCCCCCCGCTTGGGCTTGGATCAGGACATCGGAGGAGCTCTTCTGGACCGATCGGTGAACCTGGTATGGTGAAGACAAGGTAGGATGATCTTCAGGGGCTTAGTGTTAGGTTTATTTAAGGGGGGTTTGGGTTAGATTAGGGGTATGTGGGTGGTGGGTTGTAATGTTGGGGGGGGGGTATTGTATGTTTTTTTTTACAGGCAAAAGAGCTGAATTTCTTGGGGCATGCCCCGCAAAGGGCCCTGTTCAGGGCTGGTAAGGTAAAAGAACTTTTAAATTTATTAATTTAGAATAGGGTAGGGCATTTTTTTATTTTGGGGGTCTTTGTTATTTTATTAGGGAGCTTAGAGTAGGTGTAATTAGTTTAAAATTGTTGTAATATTTTTCTTATGTTTGTAAATATTTTTTTATTTTTTGTAACTTAGTTCTTTTTTATTTTTTGTACTTTAGTTAGTTTATGTAATTGTAGTTATTTGTAGAAATTGTATTTAATTTATTTATTGATAGTGTAGTGTTAGGTTTTATTGTAGGTAATTGTAGGTATTTTATTTAATTAATTTATTGATAGGGTAGTGTTAGGTTTAATTATAACTTAGGTTAGGACTTATTTTACAGGTAATTTTGTTATTATTTTAACTAGGTAACTATTAAATAGTTCTTAACTATTTAATAGCTATTGTACCTGGTTAAAATAAATACAAAGTTACCTGTAAAATAAATATAAATCCTAAAATAGCTACAATATAATTATAATTTATAGTGTAGCTATATTAGGATTCATTTTACAGGTAAGTATTTAGCTTTAAATAGGAATAATTTATTTAATAAGAGATAATTAATTTCGTTAGATTTAAATTATATTTAATTTAGGGGGGTGTTAGTATTAGGGTTAGACTTAGCTTTAGGGGTTAATACATTTATTAGAATAGCGGTGAGCTCCGGTCGGCAGATTAGGGGTTAATAATTGAAGTTAGGTGTCGGCGATGTTAGGGAGGGCAGATTAGGGGTTAATACTATTTATGATAGGGTTAGTGAGGCGGATTAGGGGTTAATAACTTTATTATAGTAGCGCTCAGGTCCGCTCGGCAGATTAGGGGTTAATAAGTGTAGGCAGGTGTCGGCGACGTTGAGGGGGGCAGATTAGGGGTTAATAAATATAATATAGGGGTCGGCGGTGTTAGGGGCAGCAGATTAGGGGTACATAGGGATAATGTAAGTAGCGGCGGTTTACGGAGCGGAAGATTAGGGGTTAATAATATAATGCAGGGGTCAGCGATAGCGGGGGCGGCAGATTAGGGGTTAATAAGTGTAAGGTTAGGGGTGTTTAGACTCGGGGTACATGTTAGGGTGTTAGGTGCAGACGTAGGAAGTGTTTCACCATAGGAAACAATGGGGCTGCGTTAGGAGCTGAACGCTGCTTTTTTGCAGGTGTTAGGTTTTTTTTCAGCTCAAACAGCCCCATTGTTTCCTATGGGAGAATCGTGCACGAGCACGTTTTTGAGGCTGGCCGCGTCCATAAGCAACTCTGGTATCGAGAGTTGCATTTGCGGTAAAAATGCTCTACGCTCCTTTTTTGGAGCCTAACGCAGCATTTTTTTGAACTCTCGATACCAGAGTTAATTTTATGGTGCGGCCAGAAAAAAGCCTGCGTAGCGTTAACAGCCCATCTACCGCCAAACTCCAAATCTAGGCCTATGTCTCTTAGCTAAGATAGCTAGCTATTTCTGTTAACCAGTTTAATTTCAAGTATCATCCCATTAGGCACTTTTTTTGAAATACAGAGGTTCTACAGTAAAGTACACTAAATAAAAAATGTAAGGTATCATTGCAAGTTCAGCAATATATGAAGTTATGTTATGTTAGAATTATAGTATGACATATCTGTTCTGAGAAGGGACTCCATAGTACTATAAGTGCTGTGTGTTCCCCTTATTCAAGTTCAATTATTTAGATTCTGATGCATATTGGGAGTTATTTATCTGTACTATGTCATGTAAATCTGAAACTGTTTTCACTCTGTGGAGTTACTATTTATGTTATTATGATATGACTGTAATCCAGCTAAATACCTTAATAAAAAAACTTTGATTTAAAAAAAAAAAAAAAAGGTTTAACTTAAAAGTATAAAAATAAATATATTCCCCCTTGGTTACCCCAAAACCTTGTTTGCCTAACTACCTTGGTTAGCTAACTATAATACTTAAACAGACAATCTTACTATAACAGAGAATCAATACAGCAAGCCTGAAAGAGCAAGCTCCCAGAGTAAATGTGCTAAATTTATAATCTAGCTAGGCTGAAAAAAAATCCCACCCCTAATTACCCACACAGGAAACAAGAAAAAAAAAAATTAAAAAAAATGTTTAGATACAAACCAACAAACAGTTATTTTGTTTTATAAAATGCTACCCTTGCAAAGCAAAATATTTATGAATTAGCTTTGTTAGCTAACTATAATACTTAAACAGACAATCTAACTTTAACAGAGAATCAATACAGCAAGCCTGAAAGAGCAAGCTCCCAGAGTAAATGTGCTAAATTTATAATCTAGCTAGGCCCAAACAGCTGAAAAAAAATCCCACCCCCAATTACCCACACAGGTTATTTTGTAGCTAACTTAGGTTTTTTTTACAGGTTAGTTTGTATTTAGTTTTAAATAGGAATTATTTAGTTAATAATTGTAAGGTTTATTTAGATTTATTTTAATTATATTTAAGTTAGAGGATGTTAGGCTTAAGGTTACATTAGGGTTAGGGTTAGACTTAGGGTTAGGGTTACGTTAGGGTTAGGATTAGAGGCTAATATATTTATGTAGAGTTAGTGATGTGGGAGGTCAGAGGTTTAGGGGTTAATAATTTATTTTAGTAGGGGTTAATAGGTTTATTTAAGCGGTGGTGTGGGCGGACGGCAGATTAGGGGTTAATAATATTTAAATAGTGTTTGCTATGCGGGAGGGCGGCGGTTTAGGGGTTAATAGTTTTATTATAGTGGCGACGATGTCGGGGAGCAGCAAAATAGGGGTTAATACATTTTAATAGTGGCGGCAAGGTCCGGAGTGACAAATTAGGGGTTAATAAATTTATTATAGTGTTTGTGATGCGGGAGGGCCTCGGTTTACGGGTTAATAGGTAGTTTATGGGTGTTAGTGTACTTCTTAACACTTTAGTTATGAGTTTTATGCTACAGCTTTGTAACGTAAAACTCATAACTACTGACTTTAGATGGCGGTATGGATCTTGTGATTATAGAGTATAACGTTCACTTTTTGGCCTCCCAGGCAAACTCGTAATACCGGCGCTATGGGGGTCCTATTGAAAAAGGACTTTTTAAAAAGTGTGGTACTGACGTTGCAAGGCGGCCAAAAAGGTGTGCGGTACACCTATACATACAAGACTTGTAATAGCAGTGTTAAGGAAAAAGCAGCGTTATGAAGCATAACGCTGCTTTTTCACTCATAACGCAAAACTGGTAATGTGTATAATAACTCGAGTGTGTATAATAAAGCCAAAAATCTATATTAGCAGCAACTGAAAGAAAAAACAAAAAACAAAAAAGCACAAGATACAGATCTAGTTAAAGCTAAGAAAAAGAGGTACAAATACAAACAAAGAGTTATTAAAACTAGAAACTAAATGGATATATGAATTAAAAACACTCACACCCAGAGGAGTTAATCAAGAAATAGAAATAGGATGTTTTTTTAAATGATTAGAAACACTAGCACTTGTAATAACCAATTAATGTATCCTTAAGATCTTTAAAATTTTACTTTTGAATTCACTCACAAAATTTAAGTATAAAACTTTTATAATAAAAAACAAAAATAAAAATCATTTTGTAACACATGAATTTGATTAGCTAACCCATATTAAATTATATTCACAAATTAAATATAGTTATGAATTAATTATAGCCACATATGAAAAAATAGTTTCACTTCAATTAATGAATTTATGAGAACATCATATAGTATAAACACTTAGTTTCACTATTGTTACATTACTGTTTATATGTAGACCTATTTAGAGTCTGGGGTATTAACTAATTAACACTCTATAAATTGGATAGTAACTGTATTGTGTATATCTGTCTCCAAAGCTCTAAAATGTCAATGGAATATCTATAGCCATATATACAATAACATTTTCGGCATAAATATAAGATCAAAAAATTCATGTCCCTATCAAAACATTATGGCCTAGATTTGGAGTTCGGCGGTAAAAGGGCTGTTAACGCTCCGTGGGCTTTTTTCTGGCCGCACCATAAATTTAACTCTGGTATCGAGAGTTAAAACAAATGCTGCGTTATGCTCCAAAAAAGGAGCGTAGAGCATTTTTACCGCAAATGCAACTCTCGATACCAGAGTTGCTTACGGACGCGGCCGGCCTCAAAAACGTGCTCGTGCACGATTCTCCCATAGGAAACAATGGGGCTGTTTGAGCTGAAAAAAAACCTAACACCTGCAAAAAAGCAGCGTTCAGCTCCTAACGCAGCCCCATTGTTTCCTATGGGGAAACACTTCCTACGTCTGCACCTAACACCCTAACATGAACCCTGAGTCTAAACACCCATAACCTTACACTTATTAACCCCTAATCTGCCGCCCCCGCTATCGCTGACCCCTGCATATTTTTTTTTAACCCCTAATCTGCCGCTCCGTAAACCGCCGCAACCTACGTTATCCCTATGTACCCCTAATCTGCTGCCCTAACATCGCCGACCCCTATGTTATATTTATTAACCCCTAATCTGCCCCCCACAACGTCGCCGACACCTACCTACACTTATTAACCCCTAATCTGCCGAGCGGACCTGAGCGCTACTATAATAAAGTTATTAACCCCTAATCCGCCTCACTAACCCTATCATAAATAGTATTAACCCCTAATCTGCCCTCCCTAACATCGCCGACACCTACCTTCAATTATTAACCCCTAATCTTCCGAGCGGACCTCACCGCTATTCTAATAAATGTATTAACCCCTAAAGCTAAGTCTAACCCTAACACTAACACCCCCCTAAGTTAAATATAATTTACATCTAACGAAATAAATTAACTCTTATTAAATAAATTATTCCTATTTAAAGCTAAATACTTACCTGTAAAATAAATCCTAATATAGCTACAATATAAATTATAATTATATTATAGCTATTTTAGGATTTATATTTATTTTACGGGCAACTTTGTATTTATTTTAACCAGGTACAATAGCTATTAAATAGTTAAGAACTATTTAATAGCTACCTAGTTAAAATAATAACAAATTTACCTGTAAAATAAATCCTAACCTAAGTTACAAATAAACCTAACACTACCCTATCAATAAAATAATTAAATAAACTACCTACAATTACCTACAATTAACCTAACACTACACTATCAATAAATTAATTAAACACAATTGCTACAAATAAATACAATTAAATAAACTATCTAAAGTACAAAAAATAAAAAAGAACTAAGTTACAAAAAATAAAAAAATATTTACAAACATAAGAAAAATATTACAACAATTTTAAACTAATTACACCTACTCTAAGCCCCCTAATAAAATAACAAAGCCCCCCAAAATAAAAAATTCCCTACCCTATTCTAAATTAAAAAAGTTACAAGCTCTTTTACCTTACCAGCCCTGAACAGGGCCCTTTGCGGGGCATGCCCCAAGAAGTTCAGCTCTTTTGCCTGTAAAAAAAAACATACAATACCCCCCCCCAACATTACAACCCACCACCCACATACCCCTAATCTAACCCAAACCCCCCTTAAATAAACCTAACACTAAGCCCCTGAAGATCTTCCTACCTTGTCTTCACCATCCAGGTATCACCGATCCGTCCTGGCTCCAAGATCTTCATCCAACCCAAGCGGGGGTTGGCGATCCATAATCCGGTGCTGAAGAGGTCCAGAAGAGGCTCCAAAGTCTTCCTCCTATCCGGCAAGAAGAGGACATCCGGACCTGCAAACATCTTCTCCAAGCGGTATCTTCGATCTTCTTCCATCCGGAGCGAAGCGGCAGGATCCTGAAGACCTCCAGCGCGGAACATCCATCCGGCCCGACGACTGAACGACGAATGACTGTTCCTTTAAGGGACGTCATCCAAGATGGCGTCCCTCGAATTCCGATTGGCTGATAGGATTCTATCAGCCAATCGGAATTAAGGTAGGAATTTTCTGATTGGCTGATGGAATCAGCCAATCAGAATCAAGTTCAATCCGATTGGCTGATCCAATCAGCCAATCAGATTGAGCTCGCATTCTATTGGCTGTTCCGATCAGCCAATAGAATGCGAGCTCAATCTGATTGGCTGATTGGATCAGCCAATCGGATTGAACTTGATTCTGATTGGCTGATTCCATCAGCCAATCAGAAAATTCCTACCTTAATTCCGATTGGCTGATAGAATCCTATCAGCCAATCGGAATCCGAGGGACGCCATCTTGGATGACGTCCCTTAAAGGAACAGTCATTCGTCGTTCAGTCGTCGGGCCGGATGGATGTTCCGCGCTGGAGGTCTTCAGGATCCTGCCGCTTCGCTCCGGATGGAAGAAGATCGAAGATGCCGCTTGGAGAAGATGTTTGCCGGTCCGGATGTCCTCTTCTTGCCGGATAGGAGGAAGACTTTGGAGCCTCTTCTGGACCTCTTCAGCACCGGATTATGGATCGCCAACCCCCGCTTGGGTTGGATGAAGATCTTGGAGCCAGGACGGATCGGTGATACCTGGATGGTGAAGACAAGGTAGGAAGATCTTCAGGGGCTTAGTGTTAGGTTTATTTAAGGGGGGTTTGGGTTAGATTAGGGGTATGTGGGTGGTGGGTTGTAATGTTGGGGGGGGTATTGTATGTTTTTTTTTACAGGCAAAAGAGCTGAACTTCTTGGGGCATGCCCCGCAAAGGGCCCTGTTCAGGGCTGGTAAGGTAAAAGAGCTTGTAACTTTTTTAATTTAGAATAGGGTAGGGAATTTTTTATTTTGGGGGGCTTTGTTATTTTATTAGGGGGCTTAGAGTAGGTGTAATTAGTTTAAAATTGTTGTAATATTTTTCTTATGTTTGTAAATATTTTTTTATTTTTTGTAACTTAGTTCTTTTTTATTTTTTGTACTTTAGATAGTTTATTTAATTGTATTTATTTGTAGCAATTGTGTTTAATTAATTTATTGATAGTGTAGTGTTAGGTTAATTGTAGGTAATTGTAGGTAGTTTATTTAATTATTTTATTGATAGGGTAGTGTTAGGTTTATTTGTAACTTAGGTTAGGATTTATTTTACAGGTAAATTTGTTATTATTTTAACTAGGTAGCTATTAAATAGTTCTTAACTATTTAATAGCTATTGTACCTGGTTAAAATAAATACAAAGTTACCTGTAAAATAAATATTAATCCTAAAATAGCTACAATATAATTATAATTTATATTGTAGCTATATTAGGATGTATTTTACAGGTAAGTATTTAGCTTTAAATAGGAATAATTTATTTAATAAGAGTTAATTTATTTCGTTAGATGTAAATTATATTTAAGTTAGGGGGGTGTTAGTGTTAGGGTTAGACTTAGCTTTAGGGGTTAATACATTTATTAGAATAGCGGTGAGCTCCGATCGGAAGATTAGGGGTTAATAATTGAAGGTAGGTGTCGGCGATGTTAGGGAGGGCAGATTAGGGGTTAATACTATTTATTATAGGGTTAGTGAGGCGGATTAGGGGCTAATAACTTTATTATAGTAGCGCTCAGGTCCGCTCGGCAGATTAGGAGTTAATAAGTGTAGGTAGGTGTCGGCGACGTTGAGGGGGGCAGATTAGGGGTTAATAAATATAATATAGGGGTCGGCGGTGTTAGGGGCAGCAGATTAGGGGTACATAGGGATAACGTAGGTGGCGGCGCTTTGCGGTCGGAAGATTAGGGGTTAATTATTGTAAGTAGCTGGCGGCGACGTTGTGGGGGGCAGATTAGGGGTTAATAAATATAATATAGGGGTCGGCGGGGTTAGGGGCAGCAGATTAGGGGTACATAAGTATAACGTAGGTGGCGGTCGGCAGATTAGGGGTTAAAAATTTTAATCGAGTGGCGGCGATGTGGGGGGAGCTCGGTTTAGGGGTACATAGGTAGTTTATGGGTGTTAGTGTACTTTAGGGTACAGTAGTTAAGAGCTTTATGAACCGGCGTTAGCCCAGAAAGCTCTTAACTCCTGCTATTTTCAGGCGGCTGGAGTTTTGTCGTTAGATGTCTAACGCTCACTTCAGAAACGACTCTAAATACCGGCGTTAGAAAGATCCCATTGAAAAGATAGGATACGCAAATGGCGTAGGGGGATCTGCGGTATGGAAAAGTCGCGGCTGTAAAGTGAGCGTTAGACCCTTTAATCACTGACTCCAAATACCAGCGGGCGGCCAAAACCAGCGTTAGGAGCCTCTAACGCTGGTTTTGACGGCTACCGCCGAACTCCAAATCTAGGCCTAAGTAAAGCTATAACTTTTATTCAAATGTCTCCAAAGCTCTAAAAAGCTAACTGAATGTTTATAGCCGTATATACAATAACATTTTCGGCATAAATATAATATCCAAAAATTTGTGTTCTAAACACAACATTACGCAAATATTCAAATTCCTCTATAAGAAAAGGTATGCATAATAATCAGGCTCTGAACATGTTCCTTTAAAACACTTAAAATAATTATAAGACATACGTGTGTATATAAGGGCACCAGACACACTGGAAGGCAGAGCTTGAGAAAGGCTTGTAGCCGAAACGCGTTGCTCTGTTTTTGGCCACTCAAGGCTTCCGTAGTTTGACCGCATTGAATCCATGCGGCAGACTTGTAAAGCAAAGTACTTTGTATCCAGAAGGGATCGGTAACAAAAGTTATAATATGAATCAAAGACAAAACGGAAAGGACTTGAAAGGAAAAAGAGACTTAATCGGATCATCCTTCTTTCGTTTTTGGTATAAGTAAAAATGTGCACCTTTAAGTGAATATCTTTGCCATGCTTTGACAAGGATCTCTTGTCTCATCCTATCATTCACAGGATCATTGGATTTACCCTTTCCTACTTGGAATCCTCTGATGAACTATTTTTATTTGTGTCATTGTTATATTGTTATATTGTGTTAACATACATGTTTTTATTGCATATGCTTTTATATTAAATATACTCCCCATAATTTTATACTACACATTTGTAGTTCTTGTGAGGTTGCCTCCTATAAGTGTAACGCAATCGATAGCCTGATACCACATATATATATATTTAGCAGTAGTAGCGCCACAGATATATTTCCTAATGTTTTCTGAACATATAAAGTTTTCTTCTAAACATGTTTTTTTAGGGTCCTTTTTAAGGATGAGTTTCCTTTCTGTTGGCTTTATATAGGTATCCTATTAGCTCTGTGTTACCATTGTAACCCGACCTTACACTACACTTGATCGCATATACGGCGCCACAATAACACCTAACGCGTGCGCAATATCTAACTCTCAACCGCAACCCCCCACCGCAATAACTAAAGTATCTATCAAAGTTATTAACCCCAAATCAGCCAACCCCCATAACGCAAAGTATCTATCAAAGTTAGTAACCCCTCTAGCCGCCATTCCCCAAAACGCAATCTATCTATATAAACTACTAACCCCTAATCCGCCATTCACCCACATTGTAATTAACCTAATTAAACTATTAACCCCTAATCCACCATTAATCCACATCGCAATTAACCTAATAAATCTATTAACCCCTAAACCGCCAAACCTCACATCACAAATAACCTAATAAATCTATTAACCCCTAAACCGCCAACCCCCACAACACAATTAACCTAATTAAGCTATTAACTCCTAAACCACCAACCTCACACAACGCAAATAACATCCTAAATTACAATTAAAATAAAAAATCCTAAATTACAATTAAAATAAAATTTCTAACATTAATTTAAAAATTAAACCTAAGATTAAATTACAATAATTAAATCTAAAATTACAAAAAATAATAAAGGCTGAAATTACAGAAAAAAATAAACCAAATTATCTAAAATAAAACAATTAAACCTAATCACTTTGAAAATAAAAAAGCCCCCCAAAATAAAAACACCACCTAATCTAAACTAAGCTACCAATAACTCTTAAAGGGACAGTAAACATAAAAAAACTTATCTATTTAAAAATACACCTTTAAGATTCCTAGATTTCAATATTTTAAACACTTTTTATTTTTTAAATGTCTAAATATTCTCTATTTAGTTTTGTATTAGTACATGTTATTAAGACTGCCCCTCACTGAATCTACTTCTGCCTGTCCCTACCTCATCCGCTAATCTCAATTAATCGGTTGGGCCATACAGTTGTTAGAAATGCACGCCGCTTGAGTCAGACAGATCCTCTTGCGCATGCGCAGTTGTTTAGCTAATGCCGAAAATGTCATTTCGGCTGAGCAGTGCACAGAAAGTAGATCGTTATCCGTAGCTCCCTAAAACATCTTGTAGAGCTGAACAATTCACTTTTACTTGCCCTTCATCAGAATGCCATAATACATCTAAACCAGCTGTCATGTAAATCGCAAAGCAAACCGCTTCATAATTTAGATGACAACTTGGTGTCAAAGTAGAGACTTTTTAGTGCATCCGCAGCTCCTCTAGTTCTCTCTGACAGCTAAAATGCTCTGTCATACACTAGAGCAGCAAGAGCTTGAAATCGATGAAGCAAGGGGTGCGGGCCAGAGTATTTGATTGACAGGTTTGTTTTTAAGCTTATACTTTAAAAATTAAGCATTTAATTTCTAAACAAATAATAATTCGACTTTCAATATGTATTTTACATAAAAAACAACTTAGATGACATATAATAAATTTAATGTTTACTGGTACTTTTAAAGGGCCTTTTGTAGGGCATTGCCCGAAGTTAAACAGCTCTTTTACCTTAAAAAAATACTAAGTCCCCCTCTAACAGTAAAACCTTCCACCCACCAAACCCCCCAAAATAAAAAAAACTAACACTAAAAAATCCTAAACTACCCATTGCCCCTAAAGTGCACCTTTTTCCTGTTTTACACCTAGTTGAGCTGGGTGTAGTTTTTGTTACTGTATCGGCAGCCTCCAACAGTGTATTAACGGTTTGCGTGGGCATTGGAAACCGGGTACAATTTAAAGATTAGCGGGTTCTGATAGTTTGTATGGGACATGATAATGTTTGCGGCAGCCAGAGTCCGGTTGCCGAAATTAAGTTATAACGGGCTGTTGGAAGCAGTCGGTGAACGATATTGCTTCCAACAGCTTATTTAACAGTTTGTGAGCACACGCAAACCAAATTACAGCTCAAGGGAAACGAACCCTAATTCTTGAAAAAGATCCCTAAAATCTGGATTTGCACAGATTTTAGTGTGGGGATATTTAACAGGAATCAATCTGGCTGCGACAATATCTGAAGGGCACGAGCCGCTGCATACTACCGCATTCGGATCCTAACGAAAGATTCGAATGCCCATCCCTACTATGAAATCTCACAAGATTCTAGTGAAATCTCATGAGATAAGAGCAAAGCAGAGCATGGCCTGAGCATTGCTGATGCTGATTGGCTTTTTTTATTTCAAATTGCAGCTAGACAGCAGATGAAATATAACTGTTCACAGAGCACTTACTCTGGTGAGATGAAGAAATTTTGAGGTAAGATATCTTCCCTTTATACATGGATGTTCGGGTGACATTTTCATATTAGCTTTTTACAGTTATGCTGCATCACTAGTTATTTAGAATATGAGTATTATGCCCCTTTAATGTTAATAAAACAAGGTTAATATACATAATGCTTCAAAGCAGCTCAAAATGATGTCTGTACAGAATACTTTCAAACATTTTTAAGGAATACTGAATGTCACCATTTAAATTATTTCATACTTATGATTAATGATTTGTGGTAAGCATTGCTATTAAATGTGTAGATTTACTTTGAAAAGTGCAAGCAGTGCACAAATTTTTTTATAAGATAGACAGTGTGATTTACTAGTGTGCTGATATAGAAAAGCACATTTCTCCTTCACTTATACATACTGATAATATTGCCATGAATTATTATTATTATTATTTCATTTTTTTATGCTGCATTAGAGGTAATTCCATCAGCATTCATCAGTTACTATATGAGTTGAAGCTGAGGTTATTTACTAAAAAGAACCCTACATTTCATTCTGTTTTATGAATATATTTATGTGTATGTGAATTGGAATCTGCGTTTGTGGTTTCATTTTTAACCAGTCTCTTCTTCCTATTATAACTGTGTAGACTTGTTTGTCTTTGCTTGCTGGCTTTATTATATTAACCTGCAGGGATAAAGATATTTTATGACTGTTAACATAGCCATTATTTTATGATTTTGCAATGTATCAAATTTATTATAGAAATATCTTTATCTAACCACATTTTATAACCTCTTCCATGTGATTGTTAATGTTGGAAAATTAAAATGACCTTGTGTATCCAATGCAGCCTGAAATAAACACTGCTGCTTTGAGAACAATTACTTGTGATTTTGGCCTTTTATTACAAGTTGAAATACTTTACACCTTACAAAAGTAGACATTTATCGCCATATTCCTATAATAATTTTAAAACTAATCCCCCATATTTGGAAACATTTATGTAGCAAAATCTCAGTAGTATAATTATCAGCTTCTTTGAATAGTTTTTTCTTTTCCATTACATTGTAAAATTTAGCATATTTTAAGTTGGCTTAAGATATATTGTTTTATTAATTCTGAACAAAAACAGGATAGGTATTGGAGTTCATAAGCAAATGTTTCTTATTCTTTCAGAATTAATTGTTGTATAGTAATAACAGGTGTCACTTAATTTAGCCAACTTCCTTAGAATCTTATTCTGATGGAGTGATACACTATATGGCCACCCTACTAATTATTGAGTTCAGGTGTTTCAGCCACACCCTGTACTAGCCGGCTAATAATCATTAAAGGGCTACTGTAAGTAAATATTTTCTATGCCTGTTACTAACTAACTACCCCAAATACGCTTTTTATCAATAGCATTTCATTAACATATCTCTACCGTATATCAGAAATCTTGTCTGCAAATTTAATTGTTTTCCAAACCCACTCAGTGGGTATCCTTTGCTCTGTACCAATCCGTTTACAATACCTAGGTTTCAAAATGGCGCTTTAAACACAGTTATTGGTTTAAGTATTTTGAACATGCAGTGCTGAAAATAGTGGGCAGGATAACGTGACATCATCGGCGAATAAAAGATATAACTTTTAGAACGTTATGAAACTTCGTTTTGGAGAAAATATAGGTCAGTAGGTTTTAATTAATGTTTATTAACTTTAATATGTTAGTTGTTTAGCTTAAAAATTATAACAGAAAGTAATCCTTTAAATAACCATTGACAAAGATTTGCAGTACAATGGGTCATACTGAAGAGCTCAATGGATTTATAAGTGGACTATTTAAGAATGCCACTTTTGCCATAAGTCAGTTTGTGAAATTTCTGCCCTGGTTAGCTGTAAGTGCTATTATTATAAAGCGGAAGCAACTAGGAGCAACATTAGTCCAGCTATGAAGAGGTAGTCCACGCAAACTCACAGAGCGGGTCTGCTGAGTGCTGAAGCTTGTATCAAATTAAAATCACCTATCATGTGTTGCATCACTCACTACAGAGCTTTAAACTGCATCTGAAAGCAATATCAGCACAAAAACGATGCTTTAAGAGCTTCATGAAATGAGTTTCCATGGCTGAGCAGCTGTAACACAAGCCTTGCACCAACATGCGCAATGCAAAGTGTTGTTTGGGGTGTTGTAAAGCATGCCACCATTGGACTCTGGAAATGTGTTATATGGGGTGAGGAATCACGCTTCACTATAGAAGAAACTGGATGAGGTGGATGCCAGGGGAACACTACCTATCGGAATGCATAGTGTCTACTATAAAGTTTGGAGGCATAATGGTCTAGGGTTCTTTTTAGGGTTTGGGCTTGGTCATCTTAATGCTACAATCGCGATTTTTCAAAACTTGTAATGCCTGCACAATGGAAATTGATTACGAAAAGACCATATTGCGAGCGAAAAACTCATGACGCGCAACTTGTAATCTTTCCCAGTTTTCAACTCACCAGAGTAAATGCTGTGTAAACAGTTATACTTCAGCTGCTATCCAACTCCAAGTTGAAAGGAAAAAAAACAACAATAGCCAATCAGCATTAGCAGTGCTAAGGTAATTCTTTATGAGATTTCATAGAACTTACTTGAACTGAATAGAAAAATAACATGACTGTGCCTGCACATGACAGATGCACACTCCCTAGATTGTCCTGGGACAAGCATCCTGACTGGCTGCTTAAAGTCTCTTTACAGTGTGGTGTGAATACTTAGAACATTTCAGGTAAAATATCTTCCTTTTTTACTTAGAGTTGTTCAGGGGATTTTTTCTAGTCAACTTTTTACATCTATACTGCATCCCTTTCAAGTGCTTCAATATTTGGGTATCATGTCCCTTTAAGGTCATAAAACGTACGCATCTCGGACAGACAAAATGTCTACACAAAAAAGCAGAAGTCTCACACATCTGCAAATAACCATGGTACAAAAGTTCTCCATTTCCAAAATTTAGAACTATGTACTGCAAACTTTTATGTTTTTTTTCTCATTAAGTTATATACTTTTATGTGGTTTTCATGCAGCAAAGTTACTCTGTTGCTCTACTGTAAGTTTTTGTTGGCGTACACTACTCTTCCATTTTGTAAGAGCTGTTAAACTCACATATCACTTGACCCATATGAACGAGTATTGTCAGAAAATAAGTGTCTATTCATGAGGCATAGCTCTTGTCCCATGGGAATAATGCTACAAGTTATCTGCATTAAGTGCAATAAGATAGAAGAAGAGTAATGAGCTGGAAACATATGAGTGCAACGAGTTGCGTGCCTGTCATTTGCAATTAACTAAACACTATTGGTTTGAGTTTTTTCTCTTTGCAACTCCTATGGTTTAAATGTCTGTATTTGGAACAATATTAACTTGAAATATGCATGCTAACAAGTGCACCTTAAAGGGACACTGAACCCAATTTTTTTCTTTTGTTATTCAGCTAGAGCATGCAATTTTAAGCAACTTTCTAATTTACTTCTATAATCAAATTTTCTTCATTCTATTGCTATCTTTATTTAAAAAAGAAGGCATCTAAGCTTTTTTCTTGGTTCAGGACTCTGGACAGCACATTTTTATTTGTGGATGAATTTATCCACCAATCAGAAAGGACAACCCAGGTTGTTCATCAAAAATGGGCGGTATCTAAACTTACATTCTTGCATTTCAAATAAAGATACCAAGAGAATAAAGAAAATTTGATAATAGGAGTAAATTAGAAAGTTTCTTAAAACGACATGCTCTATCTGAACCACAAAAGAAAAAATTTGTTTTCAGTGTCTCTTTAAAAGTTTACTTCCAGCAGTGTAAGCATAGATTGAAACTGATAAATAGCGCGTCACTTGCAATCTGATCCAATATGTCCATACTTTAAGAACAAATGTGCAGTGAAAATGATTACACAGTTTCCTTGTAAACTCATTTCATAAATAAAAATTAGAACATAGTGGGGTAAATAGAGATTAATATTTGATTACAAAACGCATATTTTACATTCCTATGTTTTTCATATAGAAAATAATTTACTTTTTATTATTAAATATATATTTCTATATATATCGGATACTGTTCATGTAAAAATACATATCTATAAATAAATACCTATAGAAATAGATATACAGGTATAGGTATATACATATATATGTATATATAGAAATACGTATTAAAATAAATAAATAGAACATATTCTATGTGAAGAATATTGGAATGTAAAATAATATTTCATGTCGGATTTAGCGCTCTTGAATATACGTGTTCCGGTTTGCGTGCGATTATGGATGTTTGTTTTTATTTTTGCACATTTTGCGCTCCATTGAAGTCTATGGGAGAAGAAGATAACACAGTTGCAATATTTTTTACTTTCAACTTGTAATATGAGTGCAACCCTATGTGCAAAAAGTCTCTTTCTAGCAAAGTTATCATGCGAGCACGAGCGCTAACTTGCGATCCACTTGTAATCTAGCCCTTTAAGGACATTGCAGAAGTAGGTTTTTGTGTCACTCTGTGATAAAAGTTTGTGCTTAAATCAAAAGTAAATAATATACGAGGTGTAGGGAAAGGCATCCAAAAGAACAAAGTAAAATAATTCAATTTTATTGGGAATAGTTAAAAACAGTCCAAGGCAACCATAACTCATACCACACACAGGAGCTGCAATCCATTGGGTTTTCTGCCTCACAGGCACTTTATCAAGGATGTGCAGCCGTGCTCCCTCACATGTTTTATATCCAATGCTCATTCTTAAATTAACCCTTTGGTTTACAAATAATACTTAAAACCATAATAATAGTCATACAACTTACATATTTCAGAGGTGCTAAATTCTAAATTTAGGATAAATTATAGGAACAATATTGCACAAACAATTAGATATTAATGAAAACATTTTTTTTAATTAGCAATTCAAGACTAAATCATTACTAAATTTATAGATATCCCTTCCAAAAGTAAGCATAAGTTATATAATAAAAGTTTTGTTATACTTGATGACCTGATAATAACAAATTAATTTGTTACTAAATTATATTTACTAATGTATATATCTTTCTGTTTAAGTCTGTAAAAACGTTTGAGTCATATACAATTGCAATACGATTAGTAGACTAAATTATATTGAATACATTTTAGAAATATTTCATATACAAATTAGTAAAATACAGTGTATAGTCCAGAATACCTCTTTTCTTTCAAGTTTGGCAGCCCTGTCATCTCCTCTGATAACTTTAGGGACCCAATTGATTGCATGAAACTCAAACAAAGAAAATATTTATTCCTTTGTAGACTCATCAAAACTACCATATGGTCTATGAATTACAAAATTTCCTTCCACAGGAGTTTTTGGTTTCTCACATTCCAAAGGTAAAATGTGTTCTCTGATGCGATCTTTCAGATGTCGTGTTGTGCATCCTGTATACTGTCTTCTACCATACAGTTTACTTGTCAACAGATAGATAACAAATCTTGAGTTGCAAGTTAAATGTCTAACCTCATATTCTGTATCTGTTTGACTAGACATAAACACTCTTGCAAGGCCGTGTGCCATACGCTGTTGGCATTTATCATTGCACCAGCAGTTCTTGTGAACTGCTCGTGCAATGCCACTTCCTGCAGATTCACGGGGGTGTCAATCAACCCGATCGTATTTGATCGGGTTCATTTCTGTCCAAGGCCTCAGAGCAGGCGGACAAGTTATGGAGCAGCTGTCTTTAGAACGCTGCTTCATAACTCCTGTTTCCGGTGAGCCTGAAGGCTCGAGTAGAAACAGGGGCATCAAGCTCCATACGGAGCTTGATAAATCGGTCCCTTAGACTTAGAAAAGTCTATTCCAATCAGCCAATAGAATGCAAGCTCAATCCTATTGGCTGATTGGATCAGCCATTAGGATTTTTCCTACCTTAATTCCGATTGGCTGATAGAATCTTATCAGCCAATCGGAACTCAAGGGACACCATCTTGGATGACGTCATTTAAACCTTCATTCTTCGCTTGGACCTCGTTTGAAGAGGATGCTCCGCGTCGGCTGGATTGAAGATGGACCCGCTCCGCTCCGGATGGATGAAGAAGAAGATGGAAGAAGATAGAAGATGCCATCTGGATGAAGACTTCTGCCGCTTGGAGGACCTCTTCTGCCCGGATCGGATGAAGACTTCTGCCCCACTGGAGGCCCACTTGTGCCCGGCTGGGTGAAGACGTCTCAAGGTAGGGTGATCTTCAAGGGGGTAGTGTTAGGTTTTTTTATGGGGGGATTGGGTGGGTTTTAGAGTAGGGTTGGGTGTGTGGGTGGTGGGTTTTAATGTGGGGGGTATTGTTTTGTTTTTACAGGTAAAAGAGCTGATTACTTTGGGGGCAATGCCCCGCAAAAAGCCCTTTTAAGGGCTATTTGTAATTTAGTATAGGGTAGGGAATTTTTTTATTTTGGGGGGCTTTTTTATTTTATTAGGGGGATTAGAGTAGGTGTAACTAGTTTAACATTCTTGTAATTATTTTTTTATTTTCTGTAATTTAGTGTTTTTTTTCATACTTTAGTTTATTTAATTTAATTGTAGTTAATTGTAGGTAATTTAGTTAATTTATTTAATGATAGTGTAGTGTTAGGTGTAATTGTAATTTAGGTTAGGATTTATTTTACAGGTAAATTTGTACTTATTTTAACTAGGTAGCTATTAAATAGTTAATAACTATTTAATAACTATTGTAGCTAGTTAAAATAAATACAAAGTTGCCTGTAAAATAAAAATAAACTCTAGACTAGCTACAATGTAACTATTAGTTATATTGTAGCTATCTTAGGGTTTATTTGACAGGTAAGTATTTAGTTTTAAATAGGAATAATTTATTTAATTGTAGTTATTTTATTTAGATTTATTTAAATGACATTTAAATTAGGGGGGTGTTAGGGTTAGGGTTAGACTTAGGTTTAGGGGTTAATAACTTTATTATAGTGGCGGCGACGTTGGCGGCAGCGGCAGATTAGGAGTTAATAAGTGTAGGTAGGTTGAGGCCATGTTGGGGGGGCAGATTAGGGGTTAATAAATATAATGTAGGGTTCGGCGATGTTGGGGGCAGCAGATTAAGGGTTATTAAGTATAATGTAGGTGGCGGTGGTGTCCGGAGCGGCAGAATAGGAGTTAATAATTATAATGTAGGTGGCGACAATGTCGGGATGGCAGATTAGGGGTTAATAAGTGTAAGATTAGGGGTGTTTAGACTCGGGGGTTCATGTTAGGGTGTTAGGTGTAGACATAAAATTCCTTTCCCCATAGGAATCAATGGGGCTGCGTTAGGAGCTGAACGCTGCTTTTTTGCAGGTGTTAGGTTTTTTTACAGCTGAATCTGCCCCATTGATTCCTATGGGGAAATCGTGCACGAGCACGTTACACCAGTTTACCGCTGACTTAAGCAGCGCTGGTATTGAGGTGAGATGTGGAGCTAAATTTTGCTCTACGCTCACCTTTTTGCGGCTAACGCCGGGTTTAATAAAAACCCGTAATGCCAGCGTTGTCTGTAGGTGAGCGGTGAGGGAAAACTGCTTGTTAGCACCGCACAGCCTTACCGACAAAACTCGTAATCTCGCGGTCTGTTTGCACATGTGCAGTTGAGAAACACTGGAGAAGCCTGCACTTATCTCTTCCCTTAAGGTGGTTTAGCACTGATTCAACTTAGTTACTATTGCAAAGAATGCTTCTGCTATTATGATTGTTGATGCAAAACGGATAACCCACCTTTTACAAACATGAGACTGCTGAGAATCATAGGGGGAGGGTGAAGTAAACAAAAGCTTACATAAATTCCCTAAAAGTGTTAACCCACATCTTCCTGGGAGAAAGGGAAAAAAGCAAAATGTTTAGATGTATTCTGCAACAAAAAGCAACAAAATGAATAAATAATTAATGCATATTGCAATAATGTTTAACTTGCAATAATGAAACATTTTATAGGTTGTTGAAATGTCAAGTTTAATGATTCTTTAATATGGGTAAATGATGGCGAATAATATTACAGATCTTATTAAATTGTCGACTTTACTGTGTGGAAAATGTTACTTTGTTATCATAACTATTCACCGGGGTGCCCAATAGTGGCTGAAATTGGATCTCTGATTGAACCATTATCAGAAATGATAGATGCATACTTGCAACCTTTGGTTGTGAACCTGATGAGTTATGTACAGGATACCAGTGATGTGATTAAACAGATGGAGGGTTTGGAATGGAAGGCTGGTTATTCCTTCCTATCAGTGGATGTTGTCTCACTCTACACTTGCATCCCTCATGATAAGGGTGTAAAAGCTGTTGAGTATTTTGTGGATAATAGTACAGAGTTAAAATAATTTATTCTGAAGTCAATTCAATTTTTACCTTACTCATAATTTTTTCATGTTTGAGAGGGATTACTATCTCCAGAGGTGCGGAACAGCTATGAGGGCGAAATTCGCCCCTTCCTATGCCAACCTTTATTTAGGTTGTTGGGAGCTGTTCCGCGTCTTTGGAGATACTAACCCTTTCAGGGAGTAGATTGCATATATTGGTTGCTACATAGATGGCCTTCTTTTCTTTTGGAGGGGCCCCAAGGAGATGGTTGCCCCATTTGTGATGTACATGCAAGATAATGATATAAATTTGAAATTCACACATGAGAGTAGTGAGGAGAGAATGTCCTACCTGGACTTGAGCTTTACCCCAATATTGAGAAACATAGTATATAAATTCAATTGTACCGTAAAGAGGTTGCTGGCAATACTATCCTTAATGCCAATTCGTGTCACCCTAGACATACCATTGCTTCAATACCCAAAAGTCAGTATATGAGAATTAAACGTAACTGCACTGAGTCTGACAAATATGAGTTGCATGCTAAAGAATTAACCAATCGTTTTTGAAAAGAGGTTATAATAAAAGCATGCTTGAGGAAGCAAGTGGTTGTTTGGAAAAGGGGTTCTCTGTTTTCTCATAAGAGAAAGTCTAGTTCCATTGAGAGTAAACTGAAATTTATAACTACATACAGTAAGGAATATCGCAAAATTTGCAATATTGTACAGAGTTCATTATCTATCTTAGCAGTGGATGATGCACTAAAAGATTTAGTGCATGAGGGATGTAACTTCATATCTCGCAAAAATAAGACCCTGGGGAATATGTTGTTACCCTCTATGTTGCCAACTAATAGGAATAAGAATTGTCTCTCTTTGAAGCCGGGTTGCTTTAAGTGCAGTAGAACTAGATGCAAATCTTGCTCATTTGCTCTGTTTGACCTAGAATTTACCTCTCAATCAACAGGTAAGACATATAAGATTAGACAGTATACAACATGCAATTCTTCATTTGTAATATATCTTCTGACCTGCAGGGGGTGTAATAAACAGTATGTAGGGCTCACTACCCGCCCCCTGAAAGATCGCTTTTTAGAGCATCTAAGGTCGAAGATCCTGAGTCCACCACTCGCTACATTTTAAAAGAGAACACAATTCAGATGTTTCCCTCTTGACATTCCAGTGTATCCAAGTTATCCCTAAACACCCCAGAGGGGTCAACAGAGAGGAGATTCTCAGAAAAAGAGAGTTTTTTTGGATATTTCAATTGGACACTAGAGTGCCAAGAGGTTTAAACTCTGAGTGGGATGTGAAGCTGTTTACAGACGGCTAGATTTAGAGTTTTGTCGGTAACGACCCGCGTAGCTAACGCTGGCTTTTTTCTGGCCGCACCTTTAAAATAACTCTGGTATTGAGAGTCCACAGAATGGCTGCGTTAGGCTCCAAAAAAGGAGCGTACAGCATATTTAACGCCACTGCAACTCTCGATACCAGAGTTGCTTACGGACGCGGCCAGCCTCAAAAACGTGCTCGTGCACGAGTCCCCCATAGGAAACAATGGGGCTGTTTGAGCTGAAAAAAAACCTAACGCCTGCAAAAAAGCCGCGTTCAGCTCCTAACGCAGCCCCATTGTTTGCTATGGGGAAACACTTCCTACGTCTGCACCTAACACTCTAACATATACCCCGAGTCTAAACACCCCTAACCTTACACTTATTAACCCCTATTCTGCTGCCCCCACTATAGCTGACCCCTGTATATTATTTTTAACCCCTAATCTGCTGCTCCGTAAACCGCCGCTACTTACATTATCCCTATGTACCCCTAATCTGCTGCCCCTAACACCACTGACCCCTATATTATATTTATTAACCCCTAATCTGCCCCCCACAACGTCGCCTCCACCTGCCTACACTTATTAACCCCTAATCTGCCGACCGGACCGCACCGCACCGCTATTATTATAAAGTTATTAACCCCTAATCCGCCTCACTAAGCCTATAATAAATAGTATTAACCCCTAATCTGCCCTCCCTAACATCGCCGACACCTAACTTCAATTATTAACCCCTAATCTGCCGACTGGAGCTCACCGCTATTCTAATAAATGTATTAACCCCTAAAGCTAAGTCTAACCCTAACACTAACACCCCCCTAAATTAAATATAATTTTAATCTTATGAAATTAATTAACTCTTATTAAATAAATTATTCCTATTTAAAGCTAAATACTTACCTGTAAAATAAATCCTAATATAGCTACCATATAAATTATAATTATATCATAGCTATTTTAGGATTTATATTTATTTTACAGGTAACTTTGAATTTATTTTAACCAGGTACAATAGCTATTAAATAGTTAAGAACTATTTAATAGCTAAAATAGTTCAAATAATTACAAATTTACCTGTAAAAAAAATCCTAACCTAAGTTACAATTAAACCTAACACTACACTATCAATAAATAAATTAAATACAATTCCTACAAATAACTACAATGAAATAAACTAACTAAAGTACAAAAAATAAAAAAGAACTAAGTTACAAAAAATAAAAAAATATTTACAAACATAAGAAAAATATTACA
This sequence comes from Bombina bombina, assembly GCF_027579735.1. Lineage (NCBI taxonomy): Eukaryota > Metazoa > Chordata > Amphibia > Anura > Bombinatoridae > Bombina > Bombina bombina. Next base: position 1,295,339,006 of record NC_069499.1, on the reverse strand, counting down.
ACAATTTTAAACTAATTACACCTACTCTAAGCCCCCTAATAAAATAACAAAGCCCCCCAAAATAAAAAAAATGCCCTACCCTATTCTAAATTACTAAAGTTCAAAGCTCTTTTACCTTACCAGCCCTGAACAGGGCCCTTTGTGGGGCATGCCCCAAAGAATTCAGCTCTTTTGCCTGTAAAAAAAACATACAATACCCCCCCCCAACATTACAACCCACCACCCACATACCCCTAATCTAACCCAAACCCCCCTTAAATAAACCTAACACTAAGCCCCTGAAGATCTTCCTACCTTATCTTCACCATACCAGGTTCACCGATCGATCCAGAAGAGCTCCTCCGATGTCCTGATCCAAGCCCAAGCGGGGGGCTGAAGAGGTCCATGATCCGGCTGAAGTCTTCATCCAAGCGGGAGCTGTAGAGGTTCATGATCCGGATGAAGTCTTCTATCAACGGCATCTTCAATCTTCTTTCTTCGGGAGCCATCATCTTCCATCCGACGCGGAACATCCTCTTCTCCCGACGCCTACTAGCCGAATGACGGTTCCTTTAAATGACGTCATCCAAGATGGCGTCCCTCGAATTCCGATTGGCTGATAGGATTCTATCAGCCAATCGGAATTAAGGTAGGAATATTCTGATTGGCTGATGGAATCAGCCAATCAGAATCAAGTTCAATCCGATTGGCTGATCCAATCAGCCAATCAGATTGAGCTCGCATTCTATTGGCTGATCGGAACAGCCAATAGAATGCGAGCTCAATCTGATTGGCTGATTCCATCAGCCAATCAGAATATTCCTACCTTAATTCCGATTGGCTGATAGAATCCTATCAGCCAATCGGAATTCGAGGGACGCCATCTTGGATGACGTCATTTAAAGGAACCGTCATTCGTCGTTCAGTCGTCGGCCAGGATGGATGTTCCGCGTCGGAGGTCCTCAGGATGCTGCCGCTCCGCTCCGGATGGATGACGATAGAAGATGCCTCTTGGATGAAGACTTCAATCGGATGGAAGACCTCTTCTGCCCCGCTTGGATGAAGACTTCTACCGGATGGAGGACCTCTTCAGCTCCCGCTTGGATGAAGACTTCAGCCGGATCATGGACCTCTTCAGCCCCCCGCTTGGGCTTGGATCAGGACATCGGAGGAGCTCTTCTGGATCGATCGGTGAACCTGGTATGGTGAAGATAAGGTAGGAAGATCTTCAGGGGCTTAGTGTTAGGTTTATTTAAGGGGGGGTTGGGTTAGATTAGGGGTATGTGGGTGGTGGGTTGTAATGTTGGGGGGGGGTATTGTATGTTTTTTTTTACAGGCAAAAGAGCTGAACTTCTTGGGGCATGCCCCGCAAAGGGCCCTGTTCAGGGCTGGTAAGGTAAAAGAGCTTTGAACTTTAGTAATTTAGAATAGGGTAGGGCATTTTTTTATTTTGGGGGGCTTTGTTAATTTATTAGGGGGCTTAGAGTAGGTGTAATTAGTTTAAAATTGTTGTAATATTTTTCTTATGTTTGTAAATATTTTTTTATTTTTTGTAACTTAGTTCTTTTTTATGTTTTGTACTTTAGTTAGTTTATTTCATTGTAGTTATTTGTAGGAATTGTATTTAATTTATTTATTGATAGTGTAGTGTTAGGTTTAATTGTAGGAAATTGTAGGTATTTTATTTAATTAATTTATTGATAGTGTAGTGTTAGGTTTAATTGTAGGTAATTGTAGGTATTTTATTTAATTTATTGATAGTGTAGTGTTAGGTTTAATTGTAACTTAGGTTAGGATTTATTTTACAGGTAATTTTGTAATTATTTTAACTAGGTAGCTATTAAATAGTTCTTAACTATTTAATAGCTATTGCACCTGGTTAAAATAAATACAAAGTTACCTGTAAAATAAATATAAATCCTAAAATAGCTATAATATAATTATAATTTATATTGTAGCTATATTAGGATTTATTTTACAGGTAAGTATTTAGCTTTAAATAGGAATAATTTATTTAATAAGAGTTAATTAATTTCGTTAGATTTAAATTATATTTAAGTTAGGGGGGTGTTAGTGTTAGGGTTAGACTTAGCTTTAGGGGTTAATGCATTTATTAGAATAGCGGTGAGCTCCGGTCGGCAGATTAGGGGTTAATGTTTGAAGTTAGGTGTCGGCGATGTTAGGGAGGGCAGATTAGGGGTTAATACTATTTATTATAGGGTTAGTTAGGGGTTAATAAATTTATTATAATAGCGTTGCGGTCCGGTCGGCAGATTAGGGGTTAATAAGTGTAGGCAGGTGGAGGCGACGTTGAGGGCGGCAGATTAGGGGTTAATAAATATAATATAGGGGTCGGCGGTGTTAGGGGCAGCAGATTAGGGGTACATAGCTATAATGTAGGTGGCGGCGCTTTGCGGTCTGCAGATTAGGGGTTAATTATTGTAGGTAGCTGGCGGCGACGTTGTGGGGGGCAGGTTAGGGGTTAATAAATATAATACAGGGGTCGGCGGTGTTAGGGGCAGCAGATTAGGGGTACATAAGTATAACGTAGGTGGCGGTCGGCAGATTAGGGGTAAAAAAAATGTAATCGAGTGGCGGCGATGTGGGGGGGACCTCGGTTTAGGGGTACATAGGTAGTTTATGGGTGTTAGTGTACTTTAGAGCACAGTAGTTAAGAGCTTTATGAACCGGCGTTAGCCCAGAAAGCTCTTAACTCCTGACTTTTTTCTGCGGCTGGAGTTTTGTCGTTAGATTTCTAACGCTCACTTCGGACACGACTCTAAATACCGGAGTTAGAAAGATCCCATTGAAAAGATAGGATACGCAAATGACGTAAGGGGATCTGCGGTATGGAAAAATCGCGGCTGAAAAGTGAGCGTTAGACCCTTTTTTGAGTGACTCCAAATACCGGCGGTAGCCTAAAACCAGCGTTAGGAGCCTCTAACGCTGGTTTTCACGGCTACCGCCAAACTCCAAATCTAGGCCTAAATAAATAATATGTTGTGATTATAGTAGTTCAGCTTTGAAATAATGCATTTTATGTAATAAAATGGTATTCTCTTTTCACATGTGCCTAAAATTTTAAGAAAATATGTTGTATTAATATCAATATTTACTGTACCATTTCTGTTTGTTATTTTCTTATGTGTTACTATTTTGCAATATTTATTGTATTTTAACTAGGAACATATATGTTATATAGCAATTAAGTAATTATTAATCTAGTGTTTTGATTGGATGACCAGTAGAGGAGGAGTTTTATAGGCATATATAAGTACTAATGTAGCCATTTATTAACTAGTGGTCATTGAGAAAGTTCAGTATCTTGTGCATACGAAACATGTTTGACCGTTGTTAAAATGTACCTTCCTTTATAGATGCCGTTGACTACGGAACAGTTATGGAGCTGTATTGCTGATTAAACTTCCTGCCTTCTTTTATCACTGAGAGTTTTGGATTGCTTTTACCTGTGCAACTAGTCTGGACCGGGTGCCTTTTTGTGTTTTCTGTGTCTTGTATCATTACTATTGATCCTGGTTTTATCCCTAAGTAAAGTACTTCTATCCATGTTTAAGACTCTTTCCAAAGACTCCTCTAGATGTTCCTCATTATATCCCCTAGCCATGAGTCTAGTTTTCAAATCCTTTGCATGTATAAGAAAAGATTCCTATGGGGAAATCGTGCACGAGCACGTTACACCAGTTTACCGCTGACTTAAGCAGCGCTGGTATTGAGGTGAGATGTGGAGCTAAATTTTGCTCTACGCTCACCTTTTTGCGGCTAACGCCGGGTTTAATAAAAACCCGTAATGCCAGCGTTGTCTGTAGGTGAGCGGTGAGGGAAAACTGCTTGTTAGCACCGCACAGCCTTACCGACAAAACTCGTAATCTCGCGGTCTGTTTGCACATGTGCAGTTGAGAAACACTGGAGAAGCCTGCACTTATCTCTTCCCTTAAGGTGGTTTAGCACTGATTCAACTTAGTTACTATTGCAAAGAATGCTTCTGCTATTATGATTGTTGATGCAAAACGGATAACCCACCTTTTACAAACATGAGACTGCTGAGAATCATAGGGGGAGGGTGAAGTAAACAAAAGCTTACATAAATTCCCTAAAAGTGTTAACCCACATCTTCCTGGGAGAAAGGGAAAAAAGCAAAATGTTTAGATGTATTCTGCAACAAAAAGCAACAAAATAAATAATGAATAAATAATTAATGCATATTGCAATAATGTTTAACTTGCAATAATGAAACATTTTATAGGTTGTTGAAATGTCAAGTTTAATGATTCTTTAATATGGGTAAATGATGGCGAATAATATTACAGATCTTATTAAATTGTCGACTTTACTGTGTGGAAAATGTTACTTTGTTATCATAACTATTCACCGGGGTGCCCAATAGTGGCTGAAATTGGATCTCTGATTGAACCATTATCAGAAATGATAGATGCATACTTGCAACCTTTGGTTGTGAACCTGATGAGTTATGTACAGGATACCAGTGATGTGATTAAACAGATGGAGGGTTTGGAATGGAAGGCTGGTTATTCCTTCCTATCAGTGGATGTTGTCTCACTCTACACTTGCATCCCTCATGATAAGGGTGTAAAAGCTGTTGAGTATTTTGTGGATAATAGTACAGAGTTAAAATAATTTATTCTGAAGTCAATTCAATTTTTACCTTACTCATAATTTTTTCATGTTTGAGAGGGATTACTATCTCCAGAGGTGCGGAACAGCTATGAGGGCGAAATTCGCCCCTTCCTATGCCAACCTTTATTTAGGTTGTTGGGAGCTGTTCCGCGTCTTTGGAGATACTAACCCTTTCAGGGAGTACATTGCATATATTGGTTGCTACATAGATGGCCTTCTTTTCTTTTGGAGGGGCCCCAAGGAGATGGTTGCCCCATTTGTGATGTACATGCAAGATAATGATATAAATTTGAAATTCACACATGAGAGTAGTGATCCCGCTTGGATGAAGACTTCAGCCGGATCATGGACCTCTTCAGCCCCCCGCTTGGGCTTGGATCAGGACATCGGAGGAGCTCTTCTGGATCGATCGGTGAACCTGGTATGGTGAAGATAAGGTAGGAAGATCTTCAGGGGCTTAGTGTTAGGTTTATTTAAGGGGGGGTTGGGTTAGATTAGGGGTATGTGGGTGGTGGGTTGTAATGTTGGGGGGGTATTGTATGTTTTTTTTTACAGGCAAAAGAGCTGAACTTCTTGGGGCATGCCCCGCAAAGGGCCCTGTTCAGGGCTGGTAAGGTAAAAGAGCTTTGAACTTTAGTAATTTAGAATAGGGTAGGGCATTTTTTTATTTTGGGGGGCTTTGTTAATTTATTAGGGGGCTTAGAGTAGGTGTAATTAGTTTAAAATTGTTGTAATATTTTTCTTATGTTTGTAAATATTTTTTTATTTTTTGTAACTTAGTTCTTTTTTATGTTTTGTACTTTAGTTAGTTTATTTCATTGTAGTTATTTGTAGGAATTGTATTTAATTTATTTATTGATAGTGTAGTGTTAGGTTTAATTGTAGGAAATTGTAGGTATTTTATTTAATTAATTTATTGATAGTGTAGTGTTAGGTTTAATTGTAGGTAATTGTAGGTATTTTATTTAATTTATTGATAGTGTAGTGTTAGGTTTAATTGTAACTTAGGTTAGGATTTATTTTACAGGTAATTTTGTAATTATTTTAACTAGGTAGCTATTAAATAGTTCTTAACTATTTAATAGCTATTGTACCTGGTTAAAATAAATACAAAGTTACCTGTAAAATAAATATAAATCCTAAAATAGCTATAATATAATTATAATTTATATTGTAGCTATATTAGGATTTATTTTACAGGTAAGTATTTAGCTTTAAATAGGAATAATTTATTTAATAAGAGTTAATTAATTTCGTTAGATTTAAATTATATTTAAGTTAGGGGGGTGTTAGTGTTAGGGTTAGACTTAGCTTTAGGGGTTAATGCATTTATTAGAATAGCGGTGAGCTCCGGTCGGCAGATTAGGGGTTAATGTTTGAAGTTAGGTGTCGGCGATGTTAGGGAGGGCAGATTAGGGGTTAATACTATTTATTATAGGGTTAGTTAGGGGTTAATAAATTTATTATAATAGCGGTGCGGTCCGGTCGGCAGATTAGGGGTTAATAAGTGTAGGCAGGTGGAGGCGACGTTGAGGGCGGCAGATTAGGGGTTAATAAATATAATATAGGGGTCGGCGGTGTTAGGGGCAGCAGATTAGGGGTACATAGCTATAATGTAGGTGGCGGCGCTTTGCGGTCTGCAGATTAGGGGTTAATTATTGTAGGTAGCTGGCGGCGACGTTGTGGGGGGCAGGTTAGGGGTTAATAAATATAATACAGGGGTCGGCGGTGTTAGGGGCAGCAGATTAGGGGTACATAAGTATAACGTAGGTGGCGGTCGGCAGATTAGGGGTAAAAAAAATGTAATCGAGTGGCGGCGATGTGGGGGGACCTCGGTTTAGGGGTACATAGGTAGTTTATGGGTGTTAGTGTACTTTAGAGCACAGTAGTTAAGAGCTTTATGAACCGGCATTAGCCCAGAAAGCTCTTAACTCCTGACTTTTTTCTGCGGCTGGAGTTTTGTCGTTAGATTTCTAACGCTCACTTCGGACACGACTCTAAATACCGGAGTTAGAAAGATCCCATTGAAAAGATAGGATACGCAAATGACGTAAGGGGATCTGCGGTATGGAAAAATCGCGGCTGAAAAGTGAGCGTTAGACCCTTTTTTGAGTGACTCCAAATACCGGCGGTAGCCTAAAACCAGCGTTAGGAGCCTCTAACGCTGGTTTTCACGGCTACCGCCAAACTCCAAATCTAGGCCTAAATAAATAATATGTTGTGATTATAGTAGTTCAGCTTTGAAATAATGCATTTTATGTAATAAAATGGTATTCTCTTTTCACATGTGCCTAAAATTTTAAGAAAATATGTTGTATTAATATCAATATTTACTGTACCATTTCTGTTTGTTATTTTCTTATGTGTTACTATTTTGCAATATTTATTGTATTTTAACTAGGAACATATATGTTATATAGCAATTAAGTAATTATTAATCTAGTGTTTTGATTGGATGACCAGTAGAGGAGGAGTTTTATAGGCATATATAAGTACTAATGTAGCCATTTATTAACTAGTGGTCATTGAGAAAGTTCAGTATCTTGTGCATACGAAACATGTTTGACCGTTGTTAAAATGTACCTTCCTTTATAGATGCCGTTGACTACGGAACAGTTATGGAGCTGTATTGCTGATTAAACTTCCTGCCTTCTTTTATCACTGAGAGTTTTGGATTGCTTTTACCTGTGCAACTAGTCTGGACCGGGTGCCTTTTTGTGTTTGCTGTGTCTTGTATCATTACTATTGATCCTGGTTTTATCCCTAAGTAAAGTACTTCTATCCATGTTTAAGACTCTTTCCAAAGACTCCTCTAGATGTTCCTCATTATATCCCCTAGCCATGAGTCTAGTTTTCAAATCCTTTGCATGTATAAGAAAATCAGTGTCACTAGTGCAATTCGTATGCAGTCTCATAAACTGCCCCTTTTTAATTACTTTTTTAAATCATAGGGGTGGTAGGATAGTATTGCAGTCTTTTTACAAAATGTTTCTGTAGTCAATACTCCTTTAGATCTATCCATTTTAATACTTAAATCGAGGAAGGAAATTTGATCACTTGAAAAGGAAAAAGTATTGTCAGTCGTATATAATCCGTCCAGGATTAGACCCATTTGCTAGAGTGAATATATCACACATACTAGCACACTGAGAGAAACCCAGGACGTGACCCACTCAGTAATAAAGCAATACTGTAGAATACACAGAACTGAGTACTTACAGAAGATGCAGGGATACAGGAGAGCTGTGTACTTAATTCTAGGAGACAGAAAGCTGTGAGCTGGCAAAGCAGTGGACAGTAAATCATTAAGGCAGACAAAGAATAATCCAAGAGAGTTATCAGGCAAAGCAGAAGTCAGTATCACTTTATGGCAGGTAGCGGGTAGTCCAAGAGAGTGGTCAGGCAAAGCAGATGTCAGTATCACTTTATGGCAGGTAGCAGATAATCCAAGAGAGTGGTCAGGCAAAGCAGAGGTCAGTATCACTATATGGCAGGCAGAGTTTGCAGTTTGGAGGTAAAGTAGATTTTTGTGATCAGTTAGGATCAAGAAAGGCTGAGTAGTTCCCTCTCACCAATGCCTCCATTCATCCAAAGCCATCTTAATAGCTAACAACTCTTTGTTTCAAACATCATAGTTTTACTCAGATGAGTTGAATTTTTTAGAGAAGAAACCCACAGGATGGATTTTACCAGATTCAGGGTTGCGTTGGGAAAGAACCGCTCCTGCGGCTACAGAGGAAGGGGGATCCATTTCAAAGCCTGACTTGGAAATAATGTTAACCAAGAAGGGGACAGAATCCTGATGAAAAGTGCATTTTTCTATTTTGGCAAACAGATTATTATCTCTGAGTCATTGGAATACCATCTTGACATGAGATATATGGTCTTGAAGAGACTGAGAGAAGATGAGAATATCATCAAGATAGATGATTACGAAGGTGTTCAAGTAGTCACGGAATATTTAGTTTATGAAATGTTGGAATACTGCAGGAGTGTTGCAGAGACTGAATGGCATGACTAGGTATTCATAGTGTCCAAAATGAGTATTAAAAGTTGTCTTCCATTTGTCCCCTTTGTGTATTCTGATGAGATTGTATGCACCCCGCAGATCTAATTTGGTGAAAATTGTAGCACCTTGAAGGTAAGTAAACAGTTCCAGAATAAGCGGCAGAGGATAGCTGTTTTTGTAATCTGGTTCAGACCTCTGTAGTCGATACAGGGACTGAGACCCCGTCTTTCTTTTCCACAAAAAAGAATCCAGCCCTGACTAGAGAAGAAGAGGGATGTATGAAACCTCTAGCCAGATTATCCTTGATGTATTCCTCCATGGCAAAGTTTTCAGGCCTGGACAGAGGATAGGTCTTACCATGGTTTAAAGGTGCTCCAGGAAGAAGGTCAAGGGAACCCCAAGAAGAAAGTTCACCTTGAGTCAAGGAAAACGTTGGGTTGTGCAACTGGAGCCAGGGGAGACTCAGGATTAGGGGACATTGAGGAGTCGGTATAAAGTCAAAGCTAATCCATTTGGAGTGGAGTACTTCTACAGAAAAACATAGAGGCTTAGTGGAAAACTGAATGAGTTCTGAACTAAATGGATCAACGCTGATAGTGGAAACCTTGACAGAATAGTCTTTGGAACGAAAAGGTATTTTTTGGGACGATACAAAAGATGAGTCAATGAAAACACCTCCTGCCCCTGAATCAATTAAGCCTTGGGAATGAATCTTGCGATCTCCAAGGTGGATAGTTACAGGCACAAAGAGTTTATTGTTGAGGGAAGAAAATTCTATCAGGCTTAACTCAGTCCCTCAAACTGGAGTTAAGCCCTGGCTTTTACCGACCTTGTGGGACATTCCCTCAATAAATGACCCTTTAGGCCACAATATAAACACAGACCAAGTATCTGTCTTCTCAGGCGTTCAGTTTCCATGAGTTTAATGGTTCCAACTTCCATAGTTTCTACTTGTTCTGGAGAAGAAGTACTGAAAGGCTATCTTGACGCATGTCTAGCAGGCCAGCCTCGGCAGCAGCAGATCTACCAGGTTTGTCGAAAAAGAGAAGAAGATATGAAAAGAATCCACATCTTGAAGAATAGGGTAATTTTGTTCCAGAAAGGGAGATACCCAGGCCAGGGCTTTACCTTTCATTAAATAAATAAGAAAGGTGATCCTAGAAGAGGGTGTAGTAAACAGTGCAGGGCTAGTATGGAAATGAAAGCAGCACTGGTTAAAAAAAAAAAAACGTTCTCAGGGTTACCATCATATTTGTCATGAAGGGGTATCCTGGCCTGGGGTTAAAATGCCCTTCAGGGTGGACAGCTGGAATGGTAGGACTGGAACTGGAAGTAGCCACTGTGGTAGGGTTGGATTGCAATGGTGCAGGCAAAGTTTGTAGCAAAGCAGCAATCTGGTCAAATTTTGAGTCCAGGGTTTGTAAATGGGCTGCATGGGATCCTAAAAGTTGTCCTTGGTGGGTCATGGCCCTGGCCAGCTCAGTGTGGTCCATATAGCCGTATAGAATCAGGACTAGACCCAGTTGCTAATGAGTGAATATATCACACACACTAGCACACTGTGAGAAACCCAGGGCATGACCCACTCAGTAATAAGAAAGCAATACTTTAGAATACACAGAACTGAGTACTTACAGAAGATGCCGTTTTACAAGAGAGCTGTGTACTGAATTATAAGAGACAGAAAGCTGTGAGCTGGCAAAGCAGTGGACAGTAAATCCTTAAGGCAGACAAAGGATAATCCAAAAGAATGGTCAGGCAAAGCAGAAGTCAGTATCACTTTATGGCAGGTAGCGGGTATTCCAAGAGAGTGGTAAGGCAAAACAGATTTCAGTAACACTTTATGGCAGCTAGCGGGTAGTCCAAGAGAGTGGTCAGGCAAAACAGAGGTCAGTATCACTATATGGCAGGCAGAGGGTAAACCAAGAAGGGGGTCAGGCAAAGCAGAGGTCAGTATCAGTTTATGGCAGGTAGCGGGTAGTACAAAAGAGTGGTCAGGCAAAGCAGAGGTCTGTATCACTTTATAGCAGGCAGAGGGTAATCAAAGAGGGTGGTCAGGCAAAGCAGAGGTCACTATCACTTTATGGTAGGCAGAGAATAATCCAAGAGAGTAGTCAGGTAAAGCAAAGGTCAGTATCACTTTATGGCAGGCAGAGAGTAATCAAGTAAAAAGGGGTACAGGACAAAAAGCACATGCCCTGGAAAGAGAAACGATCCAACAAATGGGACTAGAAGCTTAGTCCCACCAGACATTTAAAGACCCGCCCTGGCAGAGGGTTATCCAAGAGAGTGGTTAGGCAAGCAGAGGTCAGTATGGCAGGTAGCGGGTAGTCCAAGAAAGTGGTCAGGTAAAGCAAAGGTTAGTATCACTTTATGGCAGGCAAAGGGTAATCAAGTACAAACAAATACAGGACAAAAAGCACATACCCTGGAAAGAGAAACAATCCAACAAACGGCCCAGAAACTTAGTCCTGCCAGACATTTAAAGACCTGCCTGACGTCATCAGAGTGGGTCGACTGAGAGACCGTGTCACGTTGCTAAGCAATGCAATGCTAGAGAGGAGAGCAGATGGATCCGGGAGCCGCGGCGACACAGCGATGATCGGATCCATGACAAGTATATTTCAAGTTCATAGTGTTTGTGTTTAAATATGCTACAAACCTTTCCATCAATTGAACATCTCCCTCCCATATTATAAGTATATCATCAATTTATCTGGTGTTAAACTTGATAGTGTCTTTAAAGGAATTTAGATAGCCAAAGATCTTGAACAATTAAAAAAACAAAAAACCTAAGTATACATTGGCATACGAGGGAGCAAATTTTTGAAGAAATCTTACTACATCTACTCGGTATTTAATGAAGTTCAGTTCATAATTAGTATGCAAAACCATAATCTCTTATAGTGCAAAACGGCCTTATGTATGGGGTATTTATGAGTATGGGGATACCACATCTACAGTAGTAGGTTTCCCTAGACTTGTGCTTAAATCATACCAAAAATCTATTTAAATACTCTACGTCTACACTCTCGAGTTATATTTTTTTTATATCAGTGCTGAATGCACTAGATTTTCCCCAATGTAAAGAAAGCCTGTATAACGAGGCTGATTTTTAAACTTGTGTACAGGAGCGTAACTATAGGGTTCTCGGAGGTCTCAATTTAAACTGGGCCTGCATCTTAATGGAGCCTCACATGGCCCTGCAATCAGTAGTGGAATTTTCTGGAGGGGCCAAAGTTCCAATGTCTGGCCACCTCTGTGTGACCCCTTGTAAAAGTTTAAGTAAAGAGAATAGATTTTACTTTACAATCCAGTTGTGCATTCAGGCTTTCTTTTGCTAATTTGTTTTGTCATCCAATAAACAAACAGTCAAATACAGTATAGGATGAAACAGCCAAATAACAAATGATTGCTTGACAAAATAAATTTGTTCATTCATTAGTGCCGTTTGCCACCAAAAAAAGAATTATTACATAATGTATGACCATTCATGTGTCCATCAACCCCTGTCCAATACTGCCATAGTATTACTAATGACTGATGTTAGGGACAGGGAGTCAGGCACTAAATGCTGTATTTAAGCCACAGGGAGGTGGGAGACTAGATGAGGCTCAGACATGTTTAATCAATTTGACTAAAGCTATATTGGAACATACAGTTGTGTGACTACAGTGCCTCTGAGATAGTCATCAACTCAAATTTAATCAGAGAGTTGTATGTTCTGTTAACATTAAAAGATTGTTTTAATTTTTTAAATCCTATAGAGTTAGAATGGTGTTATTTTTGGATGTCTATATTTGCTGTTCCTATTAGAAATAATGGTTACAAATCAAAATTCAATATTTGTATGAAATGAATGCCCACATTGATGAAATTATTCAACCGAACCAACTATTTGAAAAAGTCCAAAATAAATCATTCAGATTAAACAAATTCTTTACCCATGCACATGTCTACTTTACAATTTGGTGGCAGGTTTGCTGTAAAGAAAAGTCTGTCACCATATTTGTACAGGAAATCTGTGCAAGCACATATTCTCCGGCACAGACTAAACTAAAGGAATGGATGATTTATAGCCATGAAGAAGAATCTACTCTTAATCCTTTGTGGCTGCCAGCGTTTGGTCTAGCAAGGCAAAGTCAGAACACAAAACTATACATTTCAAATACAAGATCAAAATAACTAAATTAATTATATATTCAATAAAAAAGTTATTTCAATCTGACAATGAAAATATTTGCTTCTGCTCGCCATATATAGGACTAGATCACAAGTTGCGTGCAAAATATCACTTCCTCAAAAGCAATATTTGCTCTCAACTTAGTATTACAAGTTAGGTGAAATGTGAATGCGATGTTGGCATGGCATAGAAGCATTGTGCTCATGAGAGCTCGCTTCCATAGGCTCCAATGGGAGCCTCGTTTTCATGCCGTGACACACGGCATGAGAACTAGCACAGCAAAGGGAATGTCCCGCAGTGATGGGCAGCAAATATAAATACATATGTAAATGAATAAATACATATATATTTATGTGTTAATATGTGTATATTTAAATAAGCATATACATATATATTTTCTGGGAACACACAGTCCCCATAAACCTAAATGTAAAGGCACATTTTCAGTGATATTTTTTTTCTAACACCCCACACTCGCCAACTTTAGCTCCCAAAAACTGCTTAGTGCAGTTTAAAAAAAAAATAAAGCTACATTAAATAAAAAAAGGGACCTTACATGTTATTTTGGAGACAATTGTGGGACATTTAAAAAATGAACCAGAGGTCTGATCTCTGGCTAATTTTTTGAGAGCTAACTGCTACTGCAAGCCCGTTTGCAGCACAAAATAAATTAGCACTCCCCTTGTAATCTGGCCTAAATGTATCTGTGTTTTTTTCCACTCTGTTGAGAGTGACATTGCTGAAACACAGATTTAGAGATGTATATCTCTGGATCTACTGCTTTTTTAATCTTTATTTGAAAGCACTGAAATGATTGACTTAAAATTTTCAGGGCTTGTAGTAATTGACAGTTCCAGCAAAAATGCCAAACTCTCCAACTTGTGTATTCATTCAAAAGTAAAAACACTTAAAATCAGTTGTTTTGGTAGAATGTTTGCTTAAAGGGACAATCAACACCAGAATTTTTGTTGTTTTAAAAGATAGATAATCCCTTAATTACCAATTCCCCAGTTTTGCATAACCAACACAGTTATAATTATACACGTTTTACCCCTGTAATTACCTTGTATCTAAGCCTCAGCATCAGCAGACTGCCCCCTTATTTCAGTTCTTTTGACAGACTTGCATTTTAGACAATCAGAGCTGTCTCCATGGTAAATTAACGTGCATGAGCTCAATGTTATCTATATGAAACATGTGAACGAATGCCCTCTAGTGGTGAAAAACTGCATTTAGATTAGAGGCGACCTTCAAGGTCTAAGAAATTAGCATATGAACCTCCTAGGTTTAGCTTTCAACTAAGAATACCAAGAGAACAAAGCAAAATTGGTGATGAAAGTAAATTAGAAAGTTGTTTAAAATTACATGCCCTATTTGAAACATGTAAGTTTTTTTTGGACTTGACTGTCCGTTTAACTTTAAAAGGATATTAATGTATTTTGCCTTTGCTTCTAAAAGAGGACTTTTTAACATATATTACATTTTTTGTATGTGTCAATATTCACCAATAATGCTTCTTTCTTATGCTCCAGTATTGCAAAAAAATAAACTTTCTGTTAGGGTTATAAAATAAAAATATAGAATATAGAAATTATTAAAAATGTTTATTCATACAGTAGCGGACCTTCTCAACAGTGAGCCCTGGTGCAAGATTTTTTTTGGGCCCCCAAAGGTAAAGTAGAAAGCAAAAGTATTAATACACATTCTGCTCTGCATGAGTTTGAGGATAGATAGATAGACCTACAACCTTTACTAATAAAAGGCTCCCCTACATTAGGATTGTAAACCTTCCGCACACAACTATGTATAGGCTGGCTGTTATATGCCCCCTCCAACTCTTGGTGGATATCAGCATGTTTTATTAAGCCTGATGAAACAGCCTCTGGTGGCTGAGAAACGCGTTGCTTGTTTTTATTATTATTTTTTAATAAAGTAAGTTCATTACTTTTACCACTTGCTGCCATTACCTAAATTTTTTTGAAATATCACATTGGAAATACTTATTCTCATTGCTGGATTTTTAGAGTTTCCTGACCACTGGTGATTAAGTCTGTTGGGTGACTAAACTGATCCCAGCCTGCTCCTACAGCATCACAAGAGATGCTTCAACAAATGTTAGTGTATTACAAATATTTTATTACCTCTTACAAGGGTTAAACAGTACTAGGCCATATAGGCACCCTGTGTTTTCTGCTATCATCTACAGATATCCTACATCCCTGAGAGGCCAGTCTTCTGGGTGACTGCTATTGACCCCAGACCGCTCCTTTAGCACTATTATAGGTTCTCTATCGCATGTGAGTGTATCTGACACATATAATATTTGTTCTTATTCACCAAACAATATTGGGCCATGTGGCGCATCTGTCTTCTTTTGTTTATTGGATTGGTATATTTTTATTTACTACTTTGGAGTTTATTTATTTCACTAACCATCTTAGTAAGGGCGCCCCCTATAATTTTGTACTACTGAAATAAATGTTCCTTATTTTTATGTAGCTTGTTATATCTTATTTTGTTGGACTAATAAGGTCTCTGCCAGTTCCAAAGTGTGAGGGAAGGGGAGAGGGGGAAGGGAAAGTACTAGGATGTGGGTGTAGGTGGAGGGAAGGCATAATTCAGGTATTAAGTTTGTGAAGGTATTAATGTTGCTGTTCTTGTTTCCAAATGATTAGCATCATTTCATGCGTTTCGACTGTGTTGCATCTGATGTAACGGTATCTTTCCAATTGTAGAAGTGTGTCTACTTGTTTCTCCCATTCCCTAAATGTGGGGATCATGGTGGATTTCCAGTATCTGGGAAATAAAATGCTTGCACTGCTTATCATTGTTAGTAATAATTTTCGTTTCACAGTGTCTTTTAGTTTGGGTAAGCTTGTAAAGAGTAATATTTTCGGATCCCTAGGTAATGTATTCTCCGGAACCCTAGAGATGTGTATAATAATATCTGTCCAAAATTGTAGTTTAGGGCAGTTCCACTAGATGTGTTGTATGGTGCCCTCTTCTGTGCAGCCCCTCTAGCATTTACCCGTGGAGGTAGGATATATCACTTTTAGTCTGACCGGGGTCAGATACCACCTTGTTAGGAATTTAAAATTAGTCTCTTGAACTTGGGCTGAAATGGATGTTACTTTGTTATCGATAAATATGTGTTTCCAGTTTTTTAGTGTCAACCCTAGGTCAAGTTCTCTATTCCATGCCCTTGTATATGTTGGTAGATGGTCTTCATCAGAAATTTGTAATTTCTTGTAAAGAATAGATATTAAATGTGAGGGTGGCTTTCTACACATAGTTTTTCAAAATCAGTCAGTTGCCTAAGGAGTGATTTTTTGAGGCCTGTGTGAGGCAACATAGTGATTTATCTGTGCGTATGTCATCCATGTCATGGGGGTACCTGTTTCTGATATATCTTCCAACTTTTTAAATTTGTGTTGTTGTTGTGTCAGGTGGTATATTGTGTTTGTCTGAATGTGTTGACCAGTAAGAGCATACTGTTTTATCAGATTCAAATTCAATTCAGGATTGCCTATGTAAGGTGTCAGTGGTGATACTGATGTAGAAATGTGGGTGGAAGTGTGGATGACTTTTTCTTAGGTTACAAAGAGTTCCCTCATTAGAGGATAATCCTCTATTAGGGATGGTCTGTTTTTTTTTGTTACCCACACAAAATGTCCTGGGTTGTTTGTGTGCAATATGGATCTATCTATCTGAATCCAATGCTTTTTAGGGTCATTGGTGCACCATTCCACAAGTCTCTGCAAAATTATTGCATGTCTGTATAACTGTAGGTTTGGAACGCCCAGCCCTCCTCTGTCTTTAGGTAGGTATAATGTTTGTTTAGTTATCCTTGGTTTTATACCATTCCAAATGAATACCTCTATTGCATTTTGTAACTTTGTTATATAATCTAGTGGTAAGGAGATGGGGAGGGCCTGCAAAATATAAAGAATTCTGGGTAGGACATTCATTTTTATAACACTGATCCTGCCCAACCATGAACATTTTTTATTTTTCCAATTAGAGAGGTCTCTAATTAGCGATTTCTATAGTTGCTTATAATTAGCCTCAAATAGGGTATCTGTGATTGCTGAAAGGTATATCCCTAGGTATAACAGGCTGCTGTTTTAACGGGCAATCTGACATTAGCTGCGATGCCTTTTCTTTAGGTATTGTAATATTTAAGAATTTCGATGTATTAACATTTAGTAAGAAGTTGGAATGTTTGCCAAATTCATTGAAAATTTGCAAAGCTTGTTAAAGAGATGTTTCCGTGTTCGTGAGTGTAAGTAGGACATCATCAGCGTACATTGCCATTTTATGTTCTGTGTGATCTAATGTTATACCATTAACCTGCGCACATCCGCGGATCTTGAGGGCTAGAAATTGCAAACAAGATTGGCGAGAGAGGACATCCCTGCCTGTTTCCATTTGTAATTGTAAAGCTATCCAATAACAGCCCATTAACCTTTATTTTTGCAGTTGGTGTAGTGTATAGGGCGGAGATCATTTCTATAAAGAGGTGACTGAACCCCATTTTCGACAGAGTGACGCTTAGAAAGGGCCATTTCACTCTGTCAAGTGATAGAGGTATCTTATTTAGGTATCTTATTTTTTTGTGCATAAGACATGAGTTGTATTACTATTAGGGTATTATTCCCATCAGACTCAACATATAATAAATACACCCATCAGACTCAACATATAATAAATACAAAAACGACACCATAAATGAAAGAGACACATTAAGTGAGTTAGAGAACATCCTTTTTAAAGAAATCAAACAAAAATTAGAACTAGCTTTTCTTAAAAAGTATATTAAAGAAAATATGGTCCCAAGGGGACTTAGGCTAAAAAAAGACTGCACCTTTGAACTTAATGAAGAACATCAAAAAGAGTGGTATGATATTCTAAAAACAGCTTCCAGCAAACTTATAAATGTTATCATAAAATCCAGAGAAGCCACCACACAAGACCTAGGGATAAAAATCCAAAATTGTAAATAAATACTAGATAAGACAACACTGAACGATACACTAAATTCAAAACAACAAGAAATAGCTAAAAAATTAGGCGATTTAAACAAAGATATTCTTGAAGTAAAATGGAGGAAATTCAACAGAGATTTAAGTGACTATAAGGGGATAGATAATCAAGACCCTGATACTAAATCCGAGAACCATAAACATCTATTCAGCAGTAGAAAACCAATGAATGATATGGAAGCTTCTAACAACACAACATACCAAACTTCACGAAATGACCAAAGAGAAAGAATCACAAATAGAAACACTATGCAAAATAGGAATCCTAATGTGAGACAATATACTAACAATGATTACAATAGAAATAATAGAAACAATTTCAATAGACAACATGACACTGATAACTACTATAACAATTACAGAGATCACAAATCACATAATTATGAATATAGAAACAACCACGATTATAGGAATCAAGGACACTGGAGATATAATTATAATCACAATAGAAATTATGATTTCAAAAATAGAGAACAAAGACATTTCTCCACACACTACAGCTATAGACATTTTAATGATAATCAACGAGACTACCAAAATCAAAACAATGATCAATATAGAAATGATGATTTTAGAAATGAAAGAGACTACAACAAAAATTCACATAATCACAGCAATAGGCGTTTTGATAAACACAGAGATATGAATAATAGACACAATGATGATAATATGCACACGGATTGGAGATACCAACACACAGAACAAAAAGATTGGGAAACACCAACAAACCACAGAGATAGGAATAACAGACACAACGAAGACAATATGCACACTAACTGGAGATATCAGCACACAGAACAAAAAGATTGGGAAACACCGATAAATCACCAGAGGAAAACACATTCACCTAGACACAAAGAATGACACAACCACCAGACGGAAAGAAATATTGAAACTAATAACAGATACAGTTCATTAACTCACGAAAATGAAGATCACAGAACACCAGCAGTTCCAGTAAAAACACACAGTTCTAGGTTATCTTTTTTAGACGAGGGCCCAATCCAAACCCACGACCCCCCAAAAGGCAAAAGAAGATTAGAGGACACAGAGGAAGAGGAGGTAGAACCAAAGAAAGCCACGAAAAAATCCAAATAGAACCAAAGGGCATTTTTAATCTCAGTAAAACAGCTCTCAACAATGAACAGAAATCTGTATTAAGTAAAGGACTATCCTTCGCACCAACCAATAGAATCAACAAATTTGAGACTCTAATCCATGTCAACCAGTTCACAAGGAAACTAGCACTTAAAAAATATTTTCTAAAAAATCCTTTAGAAAGCACTATTAACTATACTTCCACATACATTCATACCAATCTCAAACAGAAATCTGATTTCAACCCCACACAAGAAAAAGGTAGTGCAATAGAAATATTCGAAAAAAAGGTAAAAGAAGATATTGAAAAAATAGATGATAAAAAAGACTTAAAATGGAATCTAACCAAAAAAGAAAATTTAGTTTTAAAAGATCTAAAAGAGAACAAAGACATAACGATTAAACAAGCTGATAAAGGTGGGGGAGTGGTTATAATGGACACTGTAAACTACCTTAATGAAGCATATAGATTATTGGGAGATGAGGCAACATATAAAAAATTGACTGGGAACCCCTTTGAATCCATGAAGAAAAACTTGGACAAAATGATACTTACAGCAAAAAACAAAGGTATTCTTAATAACCAAGAAAGTAGATTTCTAGCAATTGATCACCCAAGGACACCAGTCTTTTATTTCCTGCCCAAAATCCATAAAAGCATCACCAACCTCCCAGGCAGACCAATCATCTCAGGAATTGACTCCCTAACATCCAACCTATCGCAATACACAGATTATTACCTACAGAAATATGTGAAATCTATACCATCACATCTCAAAGACACCAAACATTTTTTAAATCTAATAGAAAATTTAAAATGGTAAGATAATTACATCCTAGTCACGTGTGACGTGAGTTCTTTATATACTTGCATAGAACATCAGAAAGGTCTAGAGGCTACTCATTCCTATCTATTAAGAGATACAGAAATGTCAAAAGTACAGCAAGAATTCATATTAGATTGTATGGAGTTTATTCTAAAGAATAACTATTTTTCATTTCATGGGCATTACTATTTGCAAAAAAGGGGCACAGCCATGGGCACGAGATTCGCACCCAGTTACGCAAATTTGTTCGTAGGGCACTTTGAAGAACTATTTTTGTCCGGAACACCGTGGGGTGCGAATCTCGTGCTCTACAAAAGGTTTATTGATGATATATTCATTATCTGGAAAGGTGATGAGGAACTACTAGAACAATTCATTTCAGATTTTAACACCAATGATTTCGGATTAATATTTACATATGAATATAACAAAGTAAAAATTAATTTTCTGGATATAGAAATATCTATAATAAATAATGAAATAACTACAACCACCTTTTTCAAAAAAGTCGATGCCAACAGCTATATTGATTTTAAAAGCTGCCATCACAATAAATGGAAAAGAAACATACCAAAAGGGCAATTCTCAAGAATTAGAAGAAACTGCACACACCTTGCAGATTATGATACCAGAGCACACCTGCAAAGGATTTGAGAAGACAAAGAGAATACCAGCTACACCCTGGTGAAATATTCAAGTTCCTACTTAGCGGCATATATTTAACCGCAAAGATCACATTGATAACTAGAATTCCTTTTTCTACTTATCCTACAAACTTTCTACTTATCCCACAAACTTTCTACTTATCCCAGAACCACATTTCAGTACCCAGATCGGTCACTGACCAACATCAAAGAAAAGAAACCTGGGAACAGGCAAGCAAATATTCCACATCAGGAGGTCATCCAACAGCCATACCATCGTGATCGGTCACTGACCGACAGACAAACCACAGAATAGAAAAACCGGAGATACTTAAAAAACATCAGCAAACGGTTAGCACCTAACCGCAACGAAGATCCCACCAAGAAATCCTTAAGAGCGCGATCGGTCACTGACCGACAAAGGACAAGATAACAAAGCGGCCACGGCAACTACACAAGCATTTACATAAAAGTGAATTTCCTCGCAGCAAACAGATAAGCCCACCTAACAAGAGGAAACCAAAGCGGCATTTATTTAACCTCCAGCAGCCCATATAGAACTGCCATCAGCAAATTATTGGTATAGCGGCGTTTATTTAACCGCAATCATCTCACAAAAGTGATATCAAACAGATACACTTTAAGGTACTAATTTGTATACTTGTATCACAGCGTGATAAAAATCGCACCAGCATACCTCTACATTTGATATATAGTTACCTAAGATAAGATCTCAATTGCACAGCTTAACTTGAAACAAAGTACAGGTGGCCCTCGGTTTACAACGGTTCAATTTGCACCGTTTCAGAATAACAACCTTTTTTCCAGTCATGTGACTGCTATTGAAAAGCATTGAGAAGCAGTGCATTGATTAAAATAGACAGTAGGTGGAGCTGTCCGCTTGTGTTGCAGCAAAGCCAAGCAAGCTGAAATTAATCAGTTTAACCAGACCTGAGCTATCGAGCAGATTTCAAAGGAACAAGATCTTCCTGTCTATAAATCAGTCCAGATTGGAATGCATAGAAAGAACTGTTTGCAGAAAAATGCAAGTGAAGTCTGTGTTGTGTGATTATTTTATTAGGTTTATAATGCTGTTTAGCAAATGTTTTTCTTCATTTAACTTAGTTTAATTATATAGTCTGTGTTGTGTGATTATTTTATTAGGTTTATAATGCTATTTAGCATTTAAAGTCATTTCAAAGCTTTAAAAATAATGTATTAGGTGTTACTTATGACAAATTTGAGAGGGGTCTGGAACCCAACACCCTCACTTCCCATTGACTTACATTATAAACTGGGTTTTAATTTACAACGGTTTCGATTTACAACCATTCCTTCTGGAACCTAACCCCGGCGTAAACTGAGGGCTACCTGTATCCTATATGAACTATACAGCAACTATTGTCTTATCCACTATTAAATTGTATTTACAAACATTTTGTTAGTAATTACAACTTGTGATAAACCTATAACTGTATAAATTGCAAGATTTCAACGATATTATTTTAATTTAATTTTTATATATTCATATATTTTTATATATTATGTACATTTTATACATAGATACATAGAGACACCGGTGTCATTTTTTAAACTTTGAAGGAATTTGTAATAATATTTGTTTAATTGTACTTTTAGCATCACTATTATTGGGTAAGTTTACCGGAATCAAATAAAGTATAATATATATTTTTTTTTTAAAAGTTTCGACATCCAATTTTTTCCATAAGAGAATATAAAATAGTACTTATCAAAACATTAACATATATTGAGCCCACATATTATCACACATATTTACAGTAAGACACATTGGGAATAGCAACCTGCTTTGCGCCACCTACCACAACTAATTATAACTATTAGGGTATTATCTCTTGCCTCTCGGCCCGGGACAAAACCCACTTGATCTTGGTTAATTATCTTTGGGAGAACTTTATTTATGCGTGTGGCTAAAATCTTTGCGTATATTTTTGTCAGAGTTGAGTAAGGAGATTGGACGGAAATTTTCTGGTTTATTGGGTGTTTTGCCTGGTTTTGGCAGGACAGTTGTGTGAGCTTCGATTACATTTTTGGAGAAACCTCCTTCTTCTAATAATGTGTTATAAGTGTCTGCTAAATGTGGGGGTAGTAGTGTTGCAAAATGTTTATATTAAGATATGCCAAACCCGTCTGGCCCTGCGCTCTTCCCGGATGGCATGTCCTTTATTGCTTTTAAGATTTCTTTGTGGGTTATGAGTAATTCTAATTGTTTTGCCTCATCTTGGTAAATAGTGGGGATTTCAATGTATTTTAGGTATTCTATTTCTGTCAGAGTGGTCTTTTCATCAGTATTAGGGTTTAATCTTGTGGTGGCTATTTTTTGTTATATAATGAGGAGTAGTACAGTCTCAGTGTCTCAGCTATATTCAGGCTATCTTTATGTTGTGTCTCTTGCTTATCATAAATGTGTGCTATGTGTGCTTGAAATGGTTTTCTTTTGAGATCTTTGGCTAGGAGTGCGCCAGGCTTATTACCAAACTCAAAATATTGTTGTCGCAGGCGTAGTGCCCTTGACTGTGTTTCCTTAAGTTGAAGCGCTTAAAGCTCTTCTCTGACTTGTGTGAGTGAGTTTAATATAGTAACCGACGCTGTATGTTTTTTATGCTCAGTTTCCCAGTAAGCAATTTGTGCCTTTAGTGAATTGCAATATTGTCTACTCTGCATTGCTGTTCTTTAATCTTGATCATGACTCCTCGGATAACAGCTTTGTGAGCTTCCCATATCAATGGTGGTTTGGTTCTGTACTATGAAATCTGAAGTATTCTTTTAGTTCTCTGTCTATTTCTAATTTATTCAGCGGGTTATTTAGGAGACAATTGTCTAAGCGCCAGATGTAGGGCAAAAGGTAGTTTCTCAGGCCATATGAAGTCACACAGCACTGGGGAGTGGTCTGACCATGTGAGCGGTAGTATAGCTGAATAATATACTTGAGTAAGGGTAGCCGAGTCTGTCATGATATAATCTATTCTAGAGTATGACTGATGTGGGTGGGAATAGAATGTGAAGTCTTTGTCTCTAGGATGTAATGCCCTCCAGGTATCATGAACCATAAGTTGTTGCAGTTGGTAATTGATGAATTTAAGTACCCTCCTAGGCATGCTGGAGGAACCGCTTGTTGTGTCAATGGCAGGATCTAGTGGTGTGTTGATGTCCCCTCCCAAAAAGACTGTGCCCTTTCCTAGTTCTAGTATTTTTTGTGAGACTATTTTCAGTGCTTTGTGTTGTTGTTGATTGGGCATATACATATTCACCAGTGTTATGTATCTATTATACAGAAGTCCTATAAAAATGATAGACCTTCTTTCGCTATCCTTTTCCACATGCGTCGGTTGGAATTGGATTGTGTTTTTGATCAGAATACTTTCTCCTCCTGTTTTAGTCAGCCCAGAGGAAAGGAATGCCCTCTGGTATCTAGCACTTAGTATTTTGGGTTCTCTGCCTTCTTTAAAGTGTGTCTCCTGAACAAAGAGTATGTCTCCTTCCAGATAACAAGTATTATAACTAAGGGTGGTATCCCTTACCCAGAGTCCGATGCATTTATAATAAATAAAAATTTAGTAACAGGTGTAATTTTTGTTTTGTAAGTTTTCTGTGTATGCCCATTTGTGTTAACATTAATGTTCGCATTTAAGTTTAAATTTAACTTGCTAGCCACATCTATTTACCATATATTGGTGTCACTATGCGCAGGCTTCTGAGTTTACTTTTCATGACCCCCATGTCAGTGAAAGTGTTGCCCTTATTTGCCTGCGGTAGTATGATGTATCTATTTTATTTGCGTAGCTCTTTTAATAAGGGGATTATGCTAATCCAAAATCATGGTGTTATCAATGTGATTTTACCTATATGTTAGGTGTGCTGCTAAAGGAGTATACTATCCATTAGAGTGTTGTGTTATATAATGAATCATATATGCCAGCAATCAGTGAAAGAGTTTCAGATTGAATATATGATTATAGGTTGTCCTCGTGATCCCACTTGTTGTGTGATATGTTACTCTTCATATCTCAGTGTGTTGGGGTGAATCTGTCAAATTGTTCATCTTTTAGGTATCTTATTATTTACCAATAGGGGGATAGTATAAGTACCATTTCGTACCTTATGATGGTGAGTAGAATATTATTAACACGCAAAATATGATATACATACCAAGGTTATCAATAGGAAATGTTGTGAGAAACACAGGACAATCGCTTACTCAAGGGAAAACATCAGATTTTCAACATTTAAATTCGTAGCGTATGTACAAAGTAATAAATTTAAACTATTAATATAAAGCACATGACATCATCAGAATACAATATAGAATTACATTTTTGGCATAGGCGTATAGCGTAATGTCATGGATGTCTGTTATGTGCGTACTATTTTCAGGTTGCATGTGGGTTTGTGGATTAGCTCTGTGGTCTTGGCATCTTTATAATATCCTAACCTAGCCTAAACTATGTAGCAGTTATGTGTAGCAACTTTATGAGTGGCATCAGGCTGTGAATGAGAACCATGTTATTGGTATTGAATTTTTGTGAGTGGAGAAACACATTATACCATAATCTCTTAAACAGGCTAAGCTAAGTAATAATAACAAACAGTGGGAACACACAACAACAACAATTGCATAATAACTTTACCCAGCCGTTGAATGAATGTCTTTTTGTAGTTACCGCATTTTTAGATCTTGTATTGGGCGGTGTGAGTTCTTACTTCATATTTACATGGAGGATAGGTATGTCCATCTGTGTGCGCAACATTCCCTCAAATTTGTTTGCGTGGGTCTTCTCCATGAGTGATGTTGTCAGATGTGTTACAAGTATCTGATTGGAATTGTTCTCTTGGAGGCATAACTCGCATTTGTAGTGTCTCACAGAAAATGTTCAGGTCGTCTAGACTCCTATAGGTGGATGTCTTGTCTCCTCTTGTGGCGGTTATACTAACCGGGAATCCCCATCTGTAGGGTATCTTTTGTGATCTGAATACTGAGGTGATAAATTGTAATTCTCTCCTCTTTTGAAGTGAGGTAGGGCTGAAGTCAGGGAACACTTGGATTGATATTCCAGCATGTGTAAGTTGAGGTTTTTGTTGAGTTTGTCGCAATATTTCCTCCTTATCTTGATGATTCAAAAACTTCACTATAACATCTCTCGGAGGTGCTTTGGCCGAATGTTTAGCTCTTAAAGCTCTATGCGTTCTTTCCATGACGACATCTGGAGAGGTGCTGGTGCCTTTAATTGTTCTGTATAAGTCTTGCAGATAGCCTTGCAACGCAGTTGGTAGGATGCTCTCTGGAATTCCTCTGACACAAAGGTTATTCCTGAGACCTCTATTATCTAGGACTTCTATTTTTTCAAGAAGATTCTGAATGGTTTCTTCTTTGTTGTACATGAGTTGTGATAAATGTTGTACATCCTGGGTTGTTGTGTTATGACTCTCTTCCAGCGTAACTACTTTTTGATCTATGCGCATGAGATCTCTTTTCATTTCCTGGAATATATTTTTCATATCTGCCAGGGCTGACTTAATATCTTCCTTTGATGCTAGAAGCGTTAAATCTTCTCGTGTGATTTCTGAACATTGTATGGAGGATGTGGGAGCAATAGATAAAGCGACAGGGGTCTCCATTGGAGGTGGTGCATCATGAGAAGTTTTTGCATGTGATGACCCCTCTGCTGCCTTTAGGTATTGGTTTATCATTTTTAATTTAGGTTGTGTATCCACTTTTTGGGACCTTTTGGGTGGCATTCCCTCTTGGAAAGCTGATAGATTGTTCCTTTTGTGATGCCCTGTACTTGAGTGATTAGAGTGTTGGTTTTCTACAGATGTGTTAGCCTTGGTGCTTAGTATGTCGCCAATAGTTTAATTGATCTCCAATGCTGAAACATTAGGCCTTTTGCTGCTTTGCTGGATAAATTGTATTTATCAAAGTCTGTGACCTTTTTATGCCTAGATGACTGACAAGAAGGGGTAATATTTTGCTTTTGCCTTTATATTTTGTGTTTCTTATATTGCAAGGTCTTTTTAGCCACTTGTGCTGCTCAGAAGTGCCTGCTTTATATCAGCCTGTTTTCAGAGCCTAGCTTTTGCCTGCCTGGATGTTGCTTACTATTTGGGGCTTTAGTTCTTGCTTATTTGTGTGGTCAGCTCATTTAGAGGTAAGTCCCAGTAGTCTTGCTATTTTGTTTTCCCCTCTGCCTATTATTTTAAGTAGGACTTGATATCAATTTGCCCTCTTTATGTTGCCAGTCTGAACCTTTGGTGTGTCGCCTTTGCGGTGCCATGTGGCTGTCCGATGTGGAGCGGGTTTGGCTCCTATGTGCCCGACTGATGTGATCTACCTCTCCGGTGTGAGGGCCATTTTCCTGCTCTTCCTCCTCAAAGTGCTGCGGATCGGTCTGCCGGGTGGTCGCTATGAAGTTCAGTTGGAAGGACTGTGTATAGGACCTATCTCTACAACGTGGCCATTGTCTGATGGCGGAGTGGTGGTGATCTCAAATCCGGAACTGGTTGTGCCCCCTCACTATATGCATTTGCTTGCAGCTAATATGGGCTTGTGTATCTGGTTATGACAGCGGATACATCAAACTGGGGGATCAGGGCCAAGGAGCTATTCTAAATGTCGGCCATCTCGCTCCACGGCCAAGCTCCCCCCCACACACATTTTTATTTTTATTATTGATTTTATTAGTCTATAAACTACTGACATTTCTCCCAAATTCCAAATGAAAATATTGTCATTTAGAAAATGTATTTGCAGAAAATGACAACTGGTCTAAATAAAAATAAAAAGTTGCAGTGTTTTCAGACCTCAAATAATGCCAAGAAAATTTCATTTTTAAACAAAACAATAATCAAAGTCCACCAGCCTTTCACATTGCTGTTGAGTGACTTTATGTCACTCCTTGCGTGAAAATTTAAGCAGCTTGGCTTTGTTTGATGTCTTGTGACCATCCATCTTCCTCTTGATCACATTCCAGAGTTTTTTTTAATGGAGTTCAGGTCTGGAGATTGGGCTGGCCATGATATTGTTCTGATCTGATGGTTCTCCATCCACAGGTTAATTGACCTGGCTGTGTGGCATGGAGAATTGTCCTGCTGCAAAAAAACAATCCTCTGAGTTTGGGAACATTGTCAGAGCAGCAGAAAGCAAGTTTTCTTCCAGAATAACCTTGTATGTGGCTTAATTCATGTGTCGTTCACAAAGATAAATCTGGCTGATTCCAGCCTTGCTGAAGCACCCCCAGATCATCACCAATCCTCCTCAAATTTCACAGTGGGTGCGAGTCAATGTGGCTTGATTGAATCCATGTCTCCCTCTAACCATTAGATGACCAGGTGTTGGGCAAAGCTGAAATTTGACTCATCAGATAAGATTACCCTAATTCAGTACACAGGGTGAGAAATTTTAATTTAATTCTGCTGTGAATGGGTAGCCAGTGAATGAACTCACAGAGAGGTGCAGCAGATGCATATCAACGAGAAAGGTAGATTAGCCTGGCAGAGGCATTTAGGATGGAATGAAGGGGGTAGAGGTGGGAAAGAGGAAGGCCAGTGAGTAGACAAGTCGGGAAATTACAAGGGAGTTGACTGTTTGTATTGTGGTATCAGCGCTCAGAAACTGGCAAATTTTGGAAATATTGCATAGGTAGTTGAGGCAGGATGAAGAGAGCGATGGGATGTGGGTGCTGAAGAACAGTTTGGAGTCAAGGGTAACTCTGAGGCAGCGGGCTTGCAGTAATGGGTAGATAATGATGCCGTTGAGGGTGATAGAGAAGAAATCGGAGTGGAGCTAGAGTGGGGGATTAGAAGGAGCTCAGAAGGAACTCAGTCTTGGACATGTTAATCTTTAGGTGGTGAGAAGACATCCAGGAAGAAATTTCAGATAAGCAGTTGCTGACGTGAGAAAGGACAGAGGGAGACATAGCAGGGGTGGAGAGGTAGATCTGGGTGTCATCAGCATAGAGGTGATATTTGAAGCCATAGCTGTTAATCAGTTTAGCTAGTGAAGAAGTATAAATGGAGAAGAGTAGAAAACCCAGGACAGAGTCTTGAGGTACTTCAACAGACAGCGGCATTGAAGAGAGGGAGTCGCCAGCAAATGAGAAAGATAAGATTGGATCCAAGAGAGCTGTGTCACAGACACCAAGAGAGCTGAGGGTCTGTAGGAGGACGGGATGGTTAAAGGGACAGTCTACACTAAAATTGTTATTGTTTAAAAAGTTAGATAAAGCCTTTACTACCCATTCCCCAGCTGTGCAGAAACGACATTGCTAGATTAATATATTTTATAACATTTAAACCTCTAAATTTCTGTCTTTTTCAAATGCTCTATAGAGAGCCTCTTAATCACATGCTTTTTTTATTTGCTTTTTACAAAAGGAGACTGCTAGTTCATGTGAGCCATATAAAGTAGATAACAATGTGTTCACACCTGAGGAATTATTTAAGATTTAACACAACACAGTACTAAATGCAAGTCAATAGTCAATATATAGTCATGTGCTCAGGGGGCTGTTTTGATCAAAACAGCCAATAGGATGAAAGCTACTGAAATCCTATTGGCTGTTTAAATCAGCCAATAGGATTTCAGTAGCTCTCATCCTATTGGCTGCTTTGAATTTGAAGAATCAAATCGGCCAATAGGAATGCAAGGTACGCCATTTTGAAACGGCTACTTTGCATTCAACTTCAGTGTACGGTGGTGATCGTATGAAGAGATCGCTCCGCACAAGATGGGATCCGCTTCCAGGATTGCTCCACTCCGCCCCGCCGGGATGAAGATAGAAGACATCCCCGGGATGGATGAAGTCCTCGCCGCCTGGATGTTGCTAGGGACGTGGTGCCTGGTGTTCTGCTTGTTGCCTAGGGTAGAGTCGGCTCCTGTGTGCGTGCAGTGGTGACGTCATCGCCGCATGCTCCTTTCATTCTGAAGCCCGTCAGGATCTCCTGTGGTGCGAATCCTGCGCCTATGTAAGTTGCTGACTTTCTACCTATCACTGCCCGAGTATAGGTGTTACTTAGTGTGCTCCTAGGTGTGATTGTTACTGAATGCTGGATTGCCATAACATTATTAAACTCTGCCTGTCTGACTACTCTGCTTGCTTAACCCCTAAAGTACTGGATTGCCATAATTTTTTTTGTACTCTGCCTGTCTGACTACTCTGCTTGCTTAACCCTAAAATACTAGATTGCCATACAGTTGCTGAACTCTGCCTGTCTGACCACTCTGCCTGTTTAACCCTTGAACCATTGGATTGCTACAGTTACTGAACTCTGCCGATTTCCGCCTGTTTCCAGTCCTTCTGTTGGTTTACCCTTGAACTGCCTTGAACTACCGCTGGATTCCCTACCTGTTTCCGCCAAAGACTACCCTGCCTATTGTGAGTACTGATTACCTCATTTTGCAAACTTTCTCTGCTCTGGGATATTCTAGGATATATTTCAGCTTGACGCCGGGATAAGAAGACTACTGGCCAAGTTTGGTCTGATAGTGGAATATCCCACGAGCATTACATTATACTTGGGCCATGGACCCAAATGAGGCAGCAAGAGCAATTTATCTTCAAGGACGGATGTTGGGAACCCATACTGTACAGTTGCAGAGTGTGGAATCCAAACTAGAGGATATAACTGCTCAACTCTCCTCACTAGTTGCAGTGAAGGATACCGCTCCTATTGTTGTACCGCCAGTCTCTGCTCCTAGTACTGCAACTTCTTCCCCTGCTTCTGGAAGTATACACCCGGATGCCATTACCTGGACAAATATGAAGGTACTACTGACTGTAGGGGTTTTCTAACCAGTGCAGGCTGCACCTTTCGCAATGATCCTGACACCTTTCAGTCTCATCAGTCAAGGGTCACCTTTATCATTTCCTTACTGAAAGACAAAGCCCTAGCCTGTGCTCTCCCCCTTTTGGAACAGAACTCTGCACTCCTGAACAATGCTACTGCTTTCATTTCTGCATTATCTTCTGTGTTTGGGACTTCTGGCCGTACTTCTGCTGCAGGGTACTCTCTCCTGGATCTCCACCAGAGCAATAGAACTGTGGCACAATATGCCATCGAGTTTCGCACCTTGGCACTTGAGATCAGTTGGGATGGCAGTGCTCTCAAGGCAGCCTTTAGGAGAGGTCTGTATGCACCCATCAAAGATGAACTTACTTATTGTGATGCTCCTTCTTCCTTGGATGACATTATAGCTTTTTGTATCAGTCTAGACCAGGAGCGACAAGCTGAAAAAGACAGAACTCAGAGAATCCTTCCCTCCCGTCCTTCTATTTGTCCAGTCTCTGCACTATCCTCATACCCCTTTAACACCTCCTGTTAACCCCAGTAGAGGAACCCATGGATCTCTCCTCCTTCAAACCCACAGAGTCTGAAAGACAGAGAAGAAGGAGATTGAGACTATGCTTTTATTGTTGTTCTAACTCCCACCAACTAAAGAATTGTGACATTCGGCCGGGAAAGCCAATGCTTAGAGGATAACACTGGGGTACCTCTAAGCATGATCACTACTAAATCCCCTTCCTCCTCTTGGATCCTGGTACCTGTTACCCTTACCTTCCTTCAGAATTCTGTCCACACTCAAGCCTTCATTGATTCAGGGGCAGCTGGAAACTTTATGGATCACCGTTGTATGATTCAGGCTGGGTTGCCTCTTCTGCAGAAAAGATATTGTCTCAAAATAACTACTCTAGATGGCACTCCCCTTGGTTCAGGGTTCATCCATTTCGAGTCAGCGCCCCTGACCCTGACTATGGGAGTCCTTCATAATGAACAGATGCAGTTTGAGTTCATTCATTCCCCAGCACAGCCTGTCATCCTTGGTCTTCCTTGGCTTCGTATACACAATCCACAGTTCAACTGGGCTGAGGGACAATTGGCCTCCTGGGGTACCTCCTGCTTCCACTCCTGCCTTGAGAAGGTTACTCCTCTGCTCCACATCCCCATAGCCAGTCTACGGACCCCTTCAAGCTTTCCCTCAGTATATAAAAATAGAGGATAGAAGTCCTCAGAGGGTGCGCAGGGTGCTGACCAATTGACTGTCGAAAAGAACTCAAAGGCGATGGCTGCACTCCCAATATTCGGTCCCGATGGAATCCGGAGCTTATGAGAAAGGAGGGGAAGAGAGGCGCCCCAAACCATAAAACAGTATCGTAGTGTGATAATAAAAGAGCCCCTCACTGCCAAATAGCCCCGCTGATCTGGATACTCACAAGATAGGCGGCACGGATGACGTGCCTCTATGCGCAGGTCGGGACTGTTGTGAGTCGCCCGACTGACACACCTCCGTGGGCGTACGTCACTCCCCGTCCACCAATCAATAGGTACCTTTGCTAGGCTCGTATAACTCCAATACGATCCAGGGACACTGCCACAGAAGATATCAGAAAAACAGCTTCGTAGCACAGGCAGCGGGGTCTCGACTTAACGATGGGGGATGAAAAGGGGGATAGTAAAAAACGCCAGGATCGGACAGGTATATAAAACGTCTGTATTTATTTGGTAAAAGAAACAACAGCAACGCATTTCCCGGCTCAGAAGTGCCGCTTCATCAGGCTGTGTCATAATGAGCCTTTGCTGACAATAAATACCTTACAAACACCTGTTAAGGGGGCGTACCTAACAAGTCATACCTGTCTTCCTGTTCTAAAATTAACCTGTTCATCACCAGCAGTAACAAAGTTAAAACATACTATGGTGGATACATCAACCATTAAAACAATGATAAATGGTACATCATCTGGCATTAAGTAACTATTATATTACATGACATATACATATACCGTTAACAATAAAAAATATATAAAAAATAATAAATAAAAAGTCCATTATATTATGAGAGTGTATCTATTTACTCATAGGGAACTTCAGTATAACAGCATTAGTGGAAAAAATAAAGACCAATAGTATTCTAATAAAAAATTACAAATTCAAGAACCCCATAATGCAAGTGGAAAATATATTAGTAACCCTAGAAATTGGCTGTTCGGTATATAATAAGAATACAACATTATTAACAGAGGGGGCTAAAATGGTGGTACAACACTGCCACTCATAAAAATTAGTTACAGGGGACCTTACAAATGGAGCTAAATCTCAAAACATATTGAGTAAATAAATGGTCACTGATGGTACTGTAAAGTATAATGAGACTATATTACATTACCTGCTGAATCTATAAGCCTACATAAGATGGAAATATTGTGATAATGATATCTGAGAGAGAAAGGTACTCACTGGACCACACAGATTCTTCAAAACGCTGCCAAATCAATATTGAGATTCAGGCCATTGGGATGAAGACTCCCTAGGGTGTGGATCCAGTAGGTCTCCCTCTGTCTCAATCGGGACATTCTATTATATAAGTGTGATACTGGGATAAATTCTATTGGACAAATACTGAAGCATTCTACATAGCCATTATGATGGTAATTACAGTGTCTGGGGACGCTATGGTTCTTTAGACTCTTTTTCATATTTCTCAGATGTTCTGACCATCTGATACTGAGCCTTCTAGAAGTTCTACCTACATACTGTACCCCCACAAACACAAGACAATAGATATATTACATATCTGGATGCACATGTGATGTGGCCAATAATGGAAAAAAGTTTGCCTGTGACATTTGATTGGAACATGGTTTGTTTATGTGTAATTTTACAGCATAATTTACAGTTTTTCATCTTACATCTATATGAGCCTATCGGTAAAGAACCTATCTTATGGCCATTGATCTTAGTTTTATGTTTGACTACCTTACTAGGGGCCAACATTGATTTTAGACTGGGTGCCTTTCTATAAACTATATTTGGCTTTTCAGTCAAAATCTTTCCCCAAAATTGGGTATTTTTGGAGGATTCTCCAGTGTTTTATTTATTATCTGATGTATTGTTTTGTGGTGACGATTGTATTCAGTGATAAAGGGGATACATTTTTCCATAAAATCATTTTCATCTTTTTTTGGCTGTACATTAGGTTTTTCTAAAATAGTCTTCTCTTTTGTCTTTCTTGGCTCTTTTATAGCCGTTTTCTATAATATGTGAAGGATAATGTTTCTCATTGAAACGTTCTTTTAATATTAAGCTTTGTACTTCATAGTCCCCCAGGGTACTGCAGTTACGACCTCAGTATATGCAGATTTCACAGATGTGTTTGAAAAGAAGGCAGCCGATGTGCTGCCACCCCCACCGTCCTTACGACTGCAAAATTGACCTCTTTCCTGGAGCCCCACTTCCTAAAGGGAGGACCTTATCCCTCTCTCCAAAGCTGAAACCAAGTCCATAGAGGAGTAAATCCAAGAGAACCTAGCTAAAGGTTTAATTCGCCCTTCCTCCTCTCCTGCTGGGGTTGGCTTCTTTTTCATCAGTAAGAAGGATGGTGGGTTCAGACCCTGTATCGACTACAGGGCCTTAAACAACATCACTATCAAGAATAGCTATCCCATTCCTTTGATCACTAAACTGTATGATTCACTTCAAAATGCTCGCTACTTCACCAAGCTGGACCTACGTGGGGCATACAATCTGATTTGTATCTTCCCAGGGCACGAATGGAAGACCACCTTCAACCCAAGATCAGGGAATTACGTGTAATGCCCCTGCAGTCTTCCAGGCATTTGTCAACGATGTCTTCTGTGACCTCAATCGCACTGTCATCGTCTACCTGGATGATATCCTTATTTTCTCCTCCACACTGGAGGAACATCATAAACACACGAGACAGGTACTTCTACGTCTTAGAGACAATTCTCTGGTAGCCAAACTAGAAAAATGTGAGTTTGCGACTTTGCGCAAGTTCCGATCCAGTTCCTTGGTTATGTCATCTCGAAAGAGGGTTTTGCCATGGATCCTGCTAAGCTCACAGCAGTTCTGGAATGGCTTCAACCCACTTCATTAAAGGAACTAGGGAGATTCTTGGGGTTCTCCAATTATTACCGCAAGTTTATAGAGAACTTTTCCCAAACAGTCGCTCCACTCACTGAATTGACAAAACGGAACAGAAACTGTAAACATTGGCCTCCTGAAGCCATAAATGCCTTCTCTCGTCTGAAAAAAAGCCTTCTGTTCTGTTCCTGTGCTCCGCCATCCTGATCCTGACCTACAGTTCACTTTAGAGGTTGATGCCTCTGAGATAGGGGCTATAGCAGTTCTAACCCAAAGGGATCCTTTAACCTCCAAGTCGCACCCTTTAGCCTTTTTCTCTAAACGCTTTACTCCTGCAGAGAGGAATTACGAAGTGGGTAATTGTGAACTCTTAGTCATTAAGATGGCCTTGACTCAATGGTGTCATTGGCTAGAGGGCACCACCAATCCCATTCCGATTCTCACTGACCACAAGAATCTGACTTACCTAGAGACTGCTCATCGACTCAATCCTCGACAGGCCAGATGGGCCTTGTTCTTCTCCCGTTTTAACTTTGTGGTCTCTTATCTTCCTGGGACCAAAAACAAGAAGGCTGATGTCCTTTCCCATTTGTTTCCTTACTCTAGTGATTCCTCTGACGCTCCTATTGAACACATCATAACCCCTCCTGTGTGATTGCTCAACTGAACACCACCCTTTTTCAAAGACTGCAATGTGCCCAGTCTACAAAGCCTCCTGAAGCCCCCATGGCTCCAAATATCCTTTTTGTACCTATGAATCTACGCACTCCTGTGCTTTCCTGGGCTCATAATAGTAAACTTTCAGGACATCCAGGTTTGATAAGGATTTTTAAGCTTCTTTCCTAACATGTATGGTGGCCTACTATGAAGTCTGACTCTCAGGATTATGTGAAAGCCTGCATGACTTGTGCTGCCAACAAAACTCCCCCGGTCCCTTGCCTCCTAGCTTGATCCAACCATTGTCCATTCTCAAACAACCATGGACACACATAACACTGGACTTCATTGTGGACCTCCCTTCTTCTGACCATCATACGATTATCTGGGTTGTGGTGGATTGATTTTCCAGACTGGATCATTTTGTACCCTTAAAAAACTGCCTTCTGCCAAAAATTATCGTCTCTTCTTCTCTTGCATGTGGTACAACTTCATGGCATTCCTGTGAATATTGTTTCCGACAGAGCTCCACAATTCATCTCTACCTTTTGGAGAGCCTTTTGCAAGTTAATTTGGAACCACTGTTTCCTTGTCTTCTGGCTACCATCCTCAGACTAATGGGCTAACTGAGAGAGTAAATCAGGATCTCGAGGCCAATCTTAGAACCTTTGTTAATTCTCTCCATACCAACTGGTCTGAGTTGTTACCCCTAGCTGAGCTGGCAAGGAACACTCATTGGCACTCTTCTCTACGATGTTCTCCATTTCAAGACACAGCAGGTTATCAACCTTGTGTCTTCCCTCTTTCTGCTCAGTCCACAGGGGTTCCTGCTGCAGACCGACACGTTACTAATCTCACCACTCATTGGCAATGTATTCACTCTCAGTTACGTTCAGCTGTCTCTAGATACAAGAGGTTTGCTGATCATCATAGAGCTTCTGTACGTGACATCTAGGTAGGTGAACGTGTTTGGGTCTCTACTCTACATATTTGTCTACATCAACCCAGTCACATATTAGGGCCTAGGTTTATCAGTCCTTACAAACTCCTGAAAAGACTGTCTTTTGTTGACTACAAAGTGGCCTTGCCCAAAACCCTGTGCATACACCCAGTCTTCCACATCTCACTACTCAAGCCTTACATCAAGGATAGATATACCTGGCTCCGAACTCTTCCTACTCCGCTCCTGGTTCGTGGTGACCCTGAATATAAGGTTGCTATGATCCTGGACTCCAGATACAGGCGCAGACAACTGCAGTATCTGGTACATTGGAAGGGTTACTCTGTGGCGGATCGTTCTTGGATTCTGCCCGTGATGTGCATGCTCCATCTTTGGTTCTCCAGATTCCATGCTGCTCATCCTTTGAGGCTTACTCTGGTTCCCAGAGGGAACCCTTGAGAGAGGGGCTAGGTCATGCCGCGCCGCTCTAGCTGTTGCTAGGGAACGCAGCACCTGCTGTTGTGCTCGTTGCCTAGGATAGAGTCCAGCTCCTGTGTGCGTGCGGCGGTGACGTCATCGCCGCACGCTCCTTTCATTCTGAAGCAGGTCATGATATCCTGTTGCACGAATCCTGCGCCTACGTAAGTTGCTCACTTTCTACCTATCACTGCCCAAGTATAGGTGTTACTTTGTGTGCTCCTGGGTGTGATTGTTACTGCATACTGGATTGCTATAACGTTATTAAACTCTGCCTGTCTGACTACTCTGCTTGCTTAACCCTAAAATACTGGATTGCCATACAGTTGCTGAACTCTGCCTGTCTGACCACTCTGCCTGTTTAACCCTTGAACCATTGGATTGCTATACTGTTACTGAACTCAGCCTGCCTGACCATTCTATTGATTGATTCGTGAACTGTAATTATTGGATTTCCTTTGTTGCCGATTCCTGCCTGCATTACACTCGCCGCCTGGATGAAGATGGATGTCCAGACTTCACAAACCGTGAGTAGATCTTCTGGGGTTAGTGTTAGTTTTTTTGTTTTTTTTGGGGTGTTTGTTTTTTTGGGGGTGTTTTTTTTTTTTAAGATTAGGGTTTGGGCTTTGAAAAAATACTTAACGTCCTTTTAAGGGCAATGCCCATACAAATGCCCCTTTAGGGGCAATGGGTAGCTTAGGTTTTTTTAGAGTTAGGTTTTTTATTTTGGGGGGGTTGGTTGGGTGGTGGGTTTTACTGTTGGGGGGACTTTGTATTTTTTTACAGGTAAAAGAGCTGATTTCTTTAGGGCAATGCCCTACAAAAGGCCCTTTTAAGGGCTACTGGTAGTTTATTGTAAGCTAGGGGGGTTGTTTATTTTGGGAGGGGCTTTTTATTTGTATAGGGCTATTAGATTAGGTTGTAATTGTTTTTATTTTTGATAATTTTGTTTATTTTTTGTAATCTTAGTGTTTTTTATTTTTCGTGATTTTAGTATTAATTTTTTTGGTAAACTCACGGCTAGATTTAGAGTTCTGCGGCCAAAGGGGTGCGTTAGCTACGCGTGCTTTTTTCTGCCGCACCTTTAAAATAACTCTGGTATTGAGAGTCCCACAGAATGGCTGCGTTAGGCTCCAAAAAAGGAGCGTACAGCATATTTAACGCCACTGCAACTCTCGATACCAGAGTTGCTTACGGAAAGCGGCCAGCTTCAAAAACGTGCTCGTGCACGATTCCCCCATAGGAAACAATGAAGCAGTTTGATCTTAAAAAAACCTAACACCTGCAAAAAAGCCGCGTTCAGCTCCTAACGCAGCCCCATTGTTTGCTATGGGGAAACACTTCCTACGTCTGCACCTAACACTCTAACATGTACCCCGAGTCTAAACACCCCTAACCTTACACTTATTAACCCCTATTCTGCCGCCCCCGCTATCGCTGACCCCTGCATATTATTATTAACCCCTAATCTGCCGCTCCGTAAACCGCCGCTACTTAAATTATCCCTATGTACCCCTAATCTGCTGCCCCTAACACCGCTGACCCCTATATTATATTTATTAACCCCTAATCTGCCCCCCACAATGTCGCCTCCACCTGCCTACACTTACTAACCCCTAATCTGCCGACCGGACCGCACCGCTATTATAATAAAGTTATTAACCCCTAATCCGCCTCACTAACCCTATAATAAATAGTATTAACCCCTAATCTGCCCTCCCTAACATCGCCGACACCTAACTTCAAACATTAACCCCTAATCTGCCGACTAGAGCTCACCGCTATTCTAATAAATGTATTAACCCCTAAAGCTAAGTCTAACCCTAACACTAACACCCCCCTAAATTAAATATAATTTACATCTAATGAAATTAATTAACTCTTATTAAATAAATTATTCCTATTTAAAGCTAAATACTTACCTGTAAAATAAACCCTAATATAGCTACAATATAAATTATAATTATATTGTAGCTATTTTAGGATTAATATTTATTTTACAGACAACTTAGTATTTATTTTAACCAGGTACAATAGCTATTAAATAGTTAATAACTATTTAATAGCTAAAATAGTTAAAATAATTACAAATTTACCTGTAAAATAAATCCTAACCTAAGTTACAATTAAACCTAACACTACACTATCAATAAATTAATTAAATAAAATACCTATAATTATCTACAATTAAACCTAACACTACACTATCAATAAATAAATTAAATACAATTCCTAAAAATAAATACAATTAAATAAACTAACTAAAGTACAAAAAATAAAAAAGAACTAAGTTACAAAAAATAAAAAAATATTTACAAACATTAGAAAAAATATTACAACAATTTTAAACTAATTACACCTACTCTAAGCCCCCTAATAAAATAACAAAGACCCCCCAAAATAAAAAAATGCCCTACCCTATTCTAAATTACTAAAGTTCAAAGCTCTTTTACCTTACCAGCCCTGAACAGGGCCCTTTGCGGGGCATGCCCCAAGAAGTTCAGCTCTTTTGCCTGTAAAAAAAAACATACAATACCCCCCCCCAACATTACAACCCACCACCCACATACCCTAATCTAACCCAAACCCCCCTTAAATAAACCTAACACTAAGCCCCTGAAGATCTTCCTACCTTGAGTCGTCTTCACCTAGCCGAGCCAAATTCTTCATCCAAGCGGAGCAAGAAGAGGTCCTCCATCCGGTAGAAGTCTTCATCCAATCGGGGCAAGAAGAGGTCCTCCATCCGGTAGAAGTCTTCATCCAAGCGGGGCAGAAGAGGTCATCCATCCGATTGAAGTCTTCATCCAAGCGGCATCCATCCGGAGCAGAGCGGCAGCATCCTGAAGACCTCCGACGCGGAACATCCATCCTGGTCGACGACTGAACGACGAATACGGTTCCTTTAAATGACGTCATCCAAGATGGCGTCCCTCGAATTCCGATTGGCTGATAGGATTCTATCAGCCAATCGGAATTAAGGTAGGAATATTCTGATTGGCTGATGGAATCAGCCAATCAGAATCAAGTTCAATCCGATTGGCTGATCCAATCAGCCAATCAGATTGAGCTCGCATTCTATTGGCTGTTCGATCAGTTTATTTAAGGGGGGTTTGGGTTAGATTAGGGGTATCTGGGTGGTGGGTTGTAATGTTGGGGGGGGTATTGTATGTTTTTTTTTACAGGCAAAAGAGCTGAACGTCTTGGGGCATGCCCCCACAAAGGGCCCTGTTCAGGGCTAGTAAGGTAAAAGAGCTTTGAACTTTAGTTATTTAGAATAGGCTAGGGCATTTTTTTATTTTGGGGGTCTTTGTTATTTTATTAGGGGGCTTAGAGTAGGTGTAATTAGTTTAAAATTGTTGTAATATTTTTCTAATGTTTGTAAATATTTTTTTATTTTTTGTAACTTAGTTCTTTTTTATTTTTTGTACTTTAGTTAGTTTATTTCATTGTATTTATTTGTAGGAATTGTATTTAATTTTATTTATTGATAGTGTAGTGTTAGATTTAATTGTAGATAATTATAGGTATTTTATTTAATTAATTTATTGATACGTGTAGTGTTAGGTTTAATTGTACACTTAGGTTAGGATTTATTTTACAGGTAAATTTGTAATTATTTTAACTATTTTAGCTATTAAATAGTTATTAAACTATTTAATAGCTATTGTACCTAGTTAAAATAAATACAAAGTTACCTGTAAAATAAATATAAATCCTAAAATAGCTATAATATAAATATAATTTATATTGTAGCTATATTAGGATTTATTTTACAGGTAAGTATTTAGTTTTAAATAGGAATAATTTATTTAAGAAGAGTTAATTAATTTCGTTAGATTAAAATTATATTTAATTTAGGGGGAGTGTTAGGGTTAGACTTAGCTTTAGGGGTTAATACATTTATTAGAATAGCGGTGAGCTCCAGTCGGCAGATTAGGGGTTAATAATTGAAGTTAGGTGTCGGCGACGTTAGGGAGGGCAGATTAGGGGTTAATACTATTTATTATAGGGTTATTGAGGCGGGAGTGAGGCGGATTAGGGGTTAATAACTTTATTATAGTAGCGGTGCGGTCCGCTCGGCAGATTAGGGGTTAATAAGTGTAGGCTGGTGGAGGCGACGTTGAGGTGGGCAGATTAGGGGTTAATAAATATAATATAGGGGTCGGCGGTGTTAGGGGCAGCAGATTAGGGGTACATAAG
This sequence comes from Bombina bombina, assembly GCF_027579735.1. Classification (NCBI taxonomy): domain Eukaryota; kingdom Metazoa; phylum Chordata; class Amphibia; order Anura; family Bombinatoridae; genus Bombina; species Bombina bombina. The sequence continues at coordinate 1,295,298,377 of NC_069499.1, read as the reverse complement.
TATAACGTAGGTGGCAGTCGGCAGATTAGGGGTTAAAAAAATTTAATTGAGTGGCGGCGATGTGGGGGGGCCTTGGTTTAGGGGTACATAGGTAGTTTATCGGTGTTAGTGTACTTTAGAGCACAGTAGTTAAGAGCTTTATAAACCGGCGTTAGCCCAGAAAGCTCTTAACTACTGACTTTTTTCTGCGGCTGGAGTTTTGTCGTTAGATTTCTAACGCTCACTTCAGACACGACTCTAAATACCGGAGTTAGAAAGATCCCATTGAAAAGATAGGATACGCGATTGACGTAAGGGGATCTGCGGTATGGAAAAGTCGCGGCTGGAAAGTGAGTGTTAGACCCTTTCCTGACTGACTCCAAATACCAGCGGTAGCCTAAAACCAGCGTTAGGAGCCTCTAACGCTGGTTTTCACGGCTACCGCCAAACTCTAAATCTAGGCCTTAGCTTTTTTAAATTTTTCATAGGATTTGTTTTTTTTTTGTTGTAATTTTATTTTTTATTTTTTTCGTAGTATTAGGTTTTTTAAATTTGTAATTTAGATATTTTAATTGGTAGTTTTTGTATTTATTAGAATAGTTATGTTAGGTTCATTTATAGTTTAAAGTTAGGTTTATTTTTATTTCACAGGTAAGTTTTTATTTATTTTTAGATAGTTATATTGTAATTTTAATTTAAAGTTAGGGGGGGTGTTAGGTTTAGGGGTTAATAGTTTAATTTAGTGCACTGCGATATGGGAGGCCAGAAGTTTAGGGGTTAATAACTTTATTGGCGGCAATGTCGGGGAGCAGTGGAATAGGGGTGGCGGCAATGTCGGGAGCTGCACAATAGGGGTTAATAACTTTATTATAGAGGCGGCGATGTCAGAGAGCAGCGGAATAGGGGTTAATAACTTTATTATAGTGTCGGCGATGTCAGGGAGTGGCGGAATAGGGGTTAATAACTTTATTATAGTGGCAGCGATGTCAGGAAGCGGCGGAATAGGGGTTAATCATTTTTATTAGTGTCGGGGGCGGCGGATTAGGGGTGTTTAGGCTTGGGGTTTATGTTGGTGTTAGGGTTTAAACATAACTTTTTTCACCATAGACATCAATGGGGTTGCTTTACAGTGATTGCCATTCCGCACTTAAGGTGTTTTTTCTAACACTCTCTCCCCAATGATGTCTATGGGGAACGCGTGCACAAGCACGTCAAAGCAGCCCTTGGCTTTTGTGCGGTATGGAGCTTAACGCCACCATATCGCACGCACAAAGAGGCTTTTCAGAAACTCGTAATGGCAGCGCTATAGGGGGTGAAATAACGCAACTTTTGTTGCGTTCGTTTCACACCCTGTTTAGCGCAAAACTCGTAATCTAGGTGATAGAAAGGAGATACATTTGTATTACTGACGAGTTATTATAAATACCCCATATTTTTGCAGTGAACTTATTGAATCTACACTGTTTTAATTCATTAAAGGTACATCATATTCAAAATTTTAATGTATATATAGTGCATTTCAGTTTTGAATAGAAGCATATTTGCAATATACAGGTCGAAACCCCTTTATCCAAGCTGCTCGGGTTCAGAAAAGGTTTAGATTTCCGAAAACCCTTTATCCAAGATGCTCGGGTTCAGAAAAGGTTTAGATTTCCGAATATTTTGGAATATTTGCATCTGTTAAATGGGACAGTTTGGAGAGGGGGAGGAACCAATTGTAAACAAGAATATCATTGAGGAAACATTTACATGTCATAATAAAGATTATACAATAGTTGCCAACATTTTAAAAAAATTTCCAGGGACACTTTCCAGCTATCAATTACCTGTATGAAATTTTTTACCACACCCCCTGCCCTAAAGTTCCGCCCACTTTGCCAAACCCACATAATTAGCATAGTTTAGCCCCGCCTATTTATTATAGTGCAGATTATATATATATATATATATATATATATATATATATATATAAAATATGAAACTAAAAGGTATAGAACAAATGAGGGAATATGCACTATAGCCATATTTTTAGTGCTACTTAGTAGATGACTAGTATAGCTGTTGCTGATCAAAAGATTAATTCTCTATTAACAGAAAGTAGTTTAGATTTTGACCATTATCTTTACACCTGATTTATTCTTTTGCAAAAGCAGCTCATTGTCACCCAGATCTGTACAGTGTGTATTAACCCATCACTAGCAGCAGCTCATTGTCACTTAGATCTGTACAGTGTGTATTAACCCATCACTAGCAGCAGCTCATTATCACCCAGATCTGTACAGTGTGTATTAACCCTTCACTAGCAGCAGCTCATTATCACCCAGATATGTACAGAGTGTATTAACCCTTCACTAGCAGTAGCTCATTGTCACCCAGATCTGTACAGTGTATTACCCATTCACTAGCAGAAGCTCATTATCACCCAGATCTGTACAGTGTGTATTAACCCTTCACTAGCAGCAGCTCATTGTCACCCAGATATGTACAGTGTTTATTAACCCTTCACTAGCAGCAGCTCATTGCCACCCAGATATGTACAATGTGTATTAACCCTTCACTAGCAGCAGATCATTGTCACCCAGATCTGTACAGTGTGTATTAACCCTTCACTATCAGCAGATCATTGTCACCCAGATATGTACAGAGTGTATTAACCATTCACTAGAAGCAGCTCATTATCACCCAGATCTGTACAGTGTGTATTAACCCTTCACTAGCAGCAGCTCATTGCCACACAGATATGTACAATGTATATTAACCCTTCACTAGCAGCAGATCATTGCCACCCAGATATGCACAATATGTATTAATCCTTCACTAGCAGCAGATCATTGTCACCCAGATCTGTACAGTGTGTATTAACCCTTCACTATCAGCAGATCATTGCCACACAGATATGTACAATGTATATTAACCCTTCACTAGCAGCAGATCATTGCCACCCAGATATGCACAATATGTATTAATCCTTCACTAGCAGCAGATCATTATCACCCAGATCTGTACAATGTGTATTAACCCTTCACTAGCAGCAGCTCATTATCACCCAGATCTGTACAGTGTGTATTAACCCTTCACTAGCAGCAGCTCATTGCCACACAGATATGTACAATGTATATTACCCTTCACTAGCAGCAGATCATTGCCACCCAGATATGCACAATATGTATTAATCCTTCACTAGCAGCAGATCATTGTCACCCAGATCTGTACAGTGTGTATTAACCCTTCACTATCAGCAGATCATTGTCACCCAGATCTGTGTATTAACCATTCACTAGCAGCAGCTCATTATCACCCAGATCTGTACAGTGTATTAACCCTTCACTAGCTGCAGCTCATTAATACCCAGATCTGTACAGTGTGTATTAACCCTTCACTAGCAGCAGCTCATTATCACCCAGATCTGTACAGTGTATTAACCCTTCACTAGCAGCAGCTCATTTATCACCCAGATCTGTACAGTGTGTATTAACCCTTCACTAGCAGCAGCTCATTGTCACCCAGTTCTGTACAATGTGTATTATTAACCATTCACTAGAAGCAGCTCAATGTCATCCAGATCTATACAGTGTATTAACCCTTCACTAGCAGCAGCTCATTGTCACCCAGATCTGTACAATGTGTATTATTAACCATTCACTAGCAACAGCTCAATGTCACCCAGATCTGTACAGTGTATTAACCCTTCACTAGCAGCAGCTCATTGTCACCCAGATCTGTACAATGTGTATTATTAACTCTTCACTAGCAGCAGCTCACTCACTGTCACCAGATCACAGAGCTAACAGTGACAACAGGAGTGCAATACTGATAAACCCCCAAAGCTCATACTATCTCACTGTCCTCTAAACTAACTGAGTTATTCACTCACCTCACTACAGCTGCTAAATACCCTGCACAAACAGATCCTAGCACCAATTTCACATTATTTTTCCATGGTGATTGATAAATGATCCATAGATCATCTGTGTGAAGAATGTTTGATCTGAATCAGGAGCAGGAAGTTCCCCACGGCAAGAAGCTCTGTAAACAAGCAGCTAGACATGTAGTTTCCTGCTATGCTTCACTTTGACAGTGACACCTGCTGGCGGAACTTGGAATTGCAGCAAAATCGTGTTTTTTTTTTTTTAAATAACACAGGGAAGAATGCAGGGACAATCCGGGACAATTAAATTGCAGGGACAGGGTCCCAAATTCCGGGACTGTCCCGGGAAAAATGGGACTATTGACAACTATGTTATACATGTAAGCTAAAGGTAGTTTTATATCATTTGTATTACTTTTGTATACACAGCACCCTCAGAAAGATAGTACAGTACTGTAATCAGAAAGGTAATATTTTTTTTTTTAAATAAATGTAGACTTTAATTTCCATTTTAGAACACAAAAAAACAAACAAACCATAGTTAGCAGAGAAGATTAAATATTAATTAAAACGTTTGGATTTTGGAATTCTGGATTTGGGGATTTGTACCTCTGTTTGTATTATCATACATGCTTCTAGTGAAATTACTGTTTCAGGAGCATATCATCAAATGTGTGTGTCCAGTGCACTTGCATTCAAACATTACACCTGCTCAGAGAGCTGCTGATAACATTTGCTACTATGTCACTTTAAAATCTATAGATCTCTGCAGTCTTTTTTCCCTACGTCACATAATTTGCTTCCATGATGGTCTGTGAATACCTCTGTGAGAACCTACCTTGAAAAGTCTCGTAAATACGTTTCTTACAGGTTTAAAACTAAAAGTTTCTTTTTCATCTTACACTATATGTAATTTGGATAGTGTAAATAATTCAGTTATTCACTTATTCAGAAGAAATATAATAGCTTAGAAAACTAAGCCAAAAATGCCCAGAGCAGCATACCATGGGCCCCATTTATCAAGCTGAGAAAGCAGCTTTAGGGCTCCAGCATTTTATTCTCGCCTGAAACTAGAGTTAATCAGCAGCTTAAACTCTCCACCACCAAAAATGCAACGGATTGAAGTTAGACCTAAAGGCACAGTCTACACCAGAGTTTTTATTGTTTAAAAAGATAGATAATCCCTTTATTACCCATTCCCTAGTTTTGTACAACCAACGCAGTTATATAAATACACTTTTTACCTCTCTGATTACCTTGTACCTAAGCCTCTTCAAACTACACACTTATTTCAGTTCTTTTGACAGACATCCACTTTAGCCAATCAGAGCTAGCTCACCTGAACTCCACGTGCGTGAGCACAGTGTTATCTATATGACGCACATGAACTAACACCCTCTAGTGGTGAAAAACTGTCAAAATGCCCTGAGACAAGAGGCGGTCTTCAAGGGCTTAGAAATTAGCATATGAACCTCCTAGGTTTAGCTTTCAACTAAGAATACCAAGAGAACAATGCAAAATTGGTGATAAAATTATTTGGAAAATTGTTTAAAATGACATTCTCTATCTGAATCATGAACGTTTATTTTGGACTAGACTGTCCCTTTAACATTCTTAACTTGATGCATTTTCAGTATCTCATCTTGGATGCCTTCCCACTATCTACAACTCAGTACCTCTATTATTGAGCTCCCACGCACACATAAAGCATTAATCACTTTAACCTCCCATGGCAATGCCATGGGTCTTATTTGATTTATTTATATTATTTGTTACCTCTCATATACAGTCTTTAGCCACATACAACAATTTTCCTTTCAAAATTATCTTGATTTTCTCCCATAGGACTTGGCAAAAATCCTTGACAATATAGCCCAATCCTTTATTGTCTCCCAACATACCATCTGTCCCTAATTCAATTAAAAAAACTCTGCCAGCTCATCTTCCTTACCTTCATTTTCTGGCATAGTTGATTTGGGCTGTGTGAGTTGGTTGTAAAGGAAGACTTTACTATTGACTTGTATTTAGAGAACAGCTAACATAACAATTTATATCTAAGTAGGCTGTTTAACCCAAGTTGGCTTAAAGTCAGAGCTCTCTCATAGTTCTATGGATTACTTCCAGTCTTTATGTTTATCACAGGTAACAAGTTTCCTAAAAAATATCAATATGATCTCATCCAAATGAGCAATCCAGTCCTAAAATATCTAATCAATAAGATATTTATGCAGCTAGCTAGAAAATAGGAATACACATTTGGTTGACACTATCATTCTTACAGAGACAAATCCACAAGAATCATTTACATATGTGACAGTTTATTTTCTCATACTTCAGATTACAGATTACAGTATAAAAAATGTTTGCCCAAAGATCCCTTTTGTAAAAAAAAAAAAAAAAAATTATAATTAATACAATAAATACAAAATGTGTTGTGTAATCTTTATAACAGGCTGTCTCTGGGCTGCAAGAATTACTAGAAACATTGAAAGATTTTAATACATTAAAGGGTTTAAGGGGATTAAACGGTTTTAAAGGTTTTTAACAAACATTTGAATACATCACAATTTTTTTTGTTGTGTTGGCAGAAGTTTTTTTTTATCTGAGGTACAGTAAACACGTTATCTGCTAACATAGACAAGAACGTCTTCAGAGATTCCTGTACATAACATATCCCATACGTATTTCAGCTGCAATAGCATATGTGCTACTGTTGACACATAAGTCTACCTTTTCTATACAACTAATAAGATTGTAGAAATATAAGACATTCCTACTTAAACAATGCTGTGTTGGAAGATATAATAAAATTATCTTATTTTCATGGAAACAAATCTGGTGTATTATTATCAATTTTCTCTTTTCAGTCTATGTTATGCTGTCTTCTGTTTTATGACTCCTGGGGAAAGAATGGTTTATCTTTAAACAATATTTATATTTAATGTAACATATAATACATATAATTCTATGTCTCAAAAAGCAGTTCTATTAAAACAGTAATACATAGAGAAAAGATAAATTAATTTGAACATTGGGATCCTTCTTTTTACATACAACACGTAAACAGAGAGTCATTGAGGTTTTTCGCTTTTTAATAAATCAGTCATTGGAATAAACAAGAGGATAAATTTACCACTGGGACAAGCTTTCCCCTTTATATAGATGACTGTTGCAGGGTTATTGTATCTGCCTGCAGATTCTTGTAGATGCATATGACACTATGATGTATTTCATCGTTCTATGTATATATCACTACAAATCATCCTCTTCGGTGTATAAGTAGAGCTTTCGTAGAGTACCAAACTTTGGCCCCCAGTCTTCCATATCCTCAGACACCATATCTTCATCTCCTCCAGATGATGCCAGTGTACTGAGACTGCCAGCTGGTGACCCCTCTCCTTCCATGTCATACACCTTTAAGCTGTCACGGGAGAGCATTTCTTGGATATAGGCATTGTCTTGAGCTATATCATTGAAAAATCGGTCAAAATCTCCACTGGTAAAAGAACAATTCAGTTTTGATGCAGAGAGTTGTGACGGCTCCTTCTGGCTGACACAGAACTCGTAATTGCAGCTGAAGGGGCCATTTAGATTTAGCATTCCAGTCTTCCTGCACAAGGAGTCTGCTGGGCTGCTCTGGAGGGACAACTGGAGTTCTGTCATGTTGAATGCATCCTGCAGGGAACAATCATTCTAATTAAACCTGATTGTTAAGTCACATAGCAATACTGTGGTTGGACTGAAAGCTGGAACACTTACAATTCACACTATACCATCTTTGTCTGACATAAAGCCTGGTGCCAAAATGTACCCTTCAGTGAATTTTATCTGGTCCTTAACTTTTCTATTCCACACTAGCCTGCTCCCTATTTAATTTGTGATACTGGAGAATGGTCCATTTTCAGTTAAGATATAGCAAAGTGAAATTTTGAGCTAATAAAAATTTATAATATTTGTTCACAGGTTCTTCATGTGAAATTTAAAAAAATCTGGCTCCACTTTTGAAAAATTAGGTTGGATGTCACTGCATTTTACCATTCAAGATGATTGTGTA